>NC_062567.1:6569166-7232083 GCF_022837055.1 Prionailurus viverrinus | reverse complement strand
CTTTCAGAATCAAATTAATTTCAGATTAATTCACTCTGGACTCACTCCAGTCTCATGACTCTTTGCTTTGAGGCATCAACCAAATTGATGTGAAGTCATGAACTTAAAAGAGCACAGGTTCCTTGAGATCAAGGGGGAGAAAGCAGTACAAGTCAGTGGTTGCCCCCATGCTTGGAAAGAAATCCACCCTAAGTCCTGACCAACATCTCGCTGGGTCAGAATCATCCAGGAAGAATTTCCTTTTGGATCCAAACAGGATTGTGGCTAATTTCACATCCAATATTCGCAACGCCTTGAGAGGATTCCAGTAGAAATGAGCGACCTAATTACTAACATCAGGACCCACGATGTTAGGGTAAACTTGCCATGTAAGGGGAGTCAGGTAGGACACTCATGAAGCCAGAGAGGTAATTCTAAACACCCAAAGTGCACATTCCCCCTCTCTAGCTGTAGCCACTGAAGCTACTATCAACAAATGTAACCAGGCTTTGCATGCTGTCAATCTCCGTGGATGCCTTTATTACTGTACTTGTTTCAATTGCAATTTGGGTTTCCATGGAGACCCAACAGTCAGCTCTAGAAAATTATAAGATAAATGTCAGGTGGCGATAACAGTGTTAATGAAGCTTCAGTGACAAGAAGCTCTGGGCTTCAAATAATAAGCTTATTTCCATTAGCATATGTATAACCTGTCAAAAAATCTGGAAGAGAGTATTAAAAATTAAATATCTACCTATGTATATTTAAGAGGAGAGGGGAGAGACCCCCCTGGAGTGGCTTAAATTTGGTGGGTCAATCTGAATGAGAGAAAAAAAAAAGTAATTGCTGGTTTCTTGGGAAAATTAGGTACCAGTCATGGGTCCCAAGGTGGCTTTAGCTGTCACGAAGAAATGCCTTACATCGCCCAGTAATGGATGGAACTTTTTTCTTCGAAGGTGGTGAATCTCTTTTGTTTCTGGAAGCGAAGAGCTCAGCTCGCTAAGTCTGACGACAGCAGATTGGGAGCTTCGGAGAAATAAATGCTACAAGCAGCCTCATGGTAGCAGGATTGAGCCTGCCGCCTCCCCCTCTCTCCAGGTTGTTGGATGACTATAATTAGATTGCTAGAATCCAGAATCCAAAACCACCCTTGAGTAGTCTACAGCCAAATACGGGCCACTGGAAATTCTCCCAGGAAGGCTCAGTCAGGTCAAAAAAAAAAAATTGACAACTGCAGATTGAAGTAAGTTTGATGCATTTTGAACATACAGGTTCAGACTGTGCAAGTGTGAACGGCAGCTCCGTTCAAGGACACATTTTATAAAAAGGAACCGAAGGAAAAATAACTTTCCTTTTGTTTGGAAAAGATGATTCAGACATGGAACACGTTTTTTTATATTCTCGTCAGGAACACCCTTCAAGACCCGGAAGTGTTAAAAGGGTGATCATCCTGCAAATCAGAGACAAAAAGACAACCTGTACGTGGTAACTGCTCACGATTCAGGACTCTGTGACCTTGCCACAGCATCCACTAGGACTTCTTTCATTGCACCACATGTTTTCCTTCATTTAGTTAACAACTGTGTATGGAGTGCCAGGCACCGCCGTATGTCACAACACAATGATGAGTAGGACACAGTCACTGCCCTTACGTTTCTCATGGTTTCAGGGCAACCGAACAGCCAAAGTTTTGAACAAAGTATTACAATACATAGATATCTATTCTGCCCTTGTTTGGCCCTTGTTGAAGTAACCCCGTGACTGGGGCAAAGCAACTCTATTTGCACTAGTCTACCTTGGGAACAGTTCAATCCCTCCTCTATCCACTGTATCTCTGTCTGGACTGCTCTAACAAAAATGCCATAAACTGGGTGGCTTATAGACAACAGGTATCTATTGTTCACAGTTCTGGAAGCTTTAAGTCTAGGATCCATGCACTGGCAGGTTAGGGGGCTGATGAGAGCCCACTTGCTGGTTCATAGATGGTTGTCTTTTTGCTGGGTTCTCATGTGGCGAAAGGGGTGAAGGCATTATCTTTTATAAGGGCACTAACCGCATTAGGAGGGTTCCACCCTCATGACCTAATCATCTCCCAAAGGCCCCCATATGTCTCTTGATACCATCACCCTGGGCATTAGGTCTCAACATTTGAATTTTGGGGAGACACAAGCATTCAGTCCAAAGGACACCATTACTACTCTGGACTCCCTTCCTTCCTTCCACTCCACTTTCCAGGAGGAAGATGAACGGGGTCAAACCCAAGGTTCAGGATGTGAACTGTAACCGGCTGTGGTGCTATGGCAGAAACTTGTGGTGCAGCTTTTGAAGAAGTTACAATTTACTGTTTCCCCATCAAGCATTTTCTTTTCCTCTTTAGAAGGCCCCCTGGTAACTCCATATGGCTGGTGTACCGTGTAGGAGGGCTGTCTCCAGGCTCCGAGAGGCGGGGACCTCTCCTAGCTTTGCAAGATCTAGCATGACAGAGTGAGGTCCAGGGGGAAGTGGGCAGAGAATGAATGGCTCAGGCTAGATGCTCTGGTTATGAGGAGAAAGCCCTTACTACTTTTCCTAACAGTCTGTCCCTACAATCTTTCCTCCCTGACCGAAACAGCCTTGGACTTCCTTTTCACGGAAGCCTTAGCTCACAAAACATACAGATCTTTTGGCTCTCTTGTGGCTAAGCTGGATCTCCAGACACAGGGGTCCCACGCCATGGCCTGTGGCCACACACAGTGTCCCCTGTGCATATATGATGGTACATGCGTAGGAGTAGTGAAGCGAATACAAGACTCCGGGGTTCAAAATCCTCTCCGTGTCCCTCGACCGTAAGGAATGATCTCCAAGCAAAACAAACCATATAAAAGAAACCAAAAACTATCAATAACAACAATAAAAGCCTATAGCATCAGCATCATCACATGCTCTCATGCTCCCTCATTTCCCTTCCTGTTAACCCACCCACGGAAAAGGTATGAAAGGAAAAGTAACTCAAGAGCACATAAAACCCAAGATGCTAGCAAAAGGATTCTTTAATAGGGCCACTTCTGAATCTGGAGAATACAACGGGGAAGTCATAACGTTTAAATTTAATAACTCAACATGAACTACGGGGCTTGAGACTGAAAACTTTTCAGTTGCGGATAAAGGAACATAATACGATGGTACTAAACACTGGATGAGGAAGCATCTGTGGTCATGGAAACAAAAAGACTGTCCACAGCATGCCTTTGACCAATCAGTTAAATATCCTCAACCGCTTAGAAGCTTACTTTGGACGAGCACCCCTAATTTCCTTTTGTTCCTGTTAGAACCTTTCACAGGTTCCCATCAATCTTAAAAGGCTTTGGAGAGTCCAATCTTGAGACTAGGAAGTCACCTGCAATGATTATTGTTGGTATTTAAAAATCACTGAAATAATTACTGTTATCTTTAATAACAACACCACAAAGCATATTGCAATAGTTCTTCAATATTAAAATGATAGCTCTAAACTGGGGCAACCAAAATTACGATCATAATTTTCCGGAACTGACAAGATTTGCTAAATAGACTCCTTGAAGAGACGAAGGGTACACGCGTGGGAAATAAATAGGAGATTATAATTTAGCGGCAGAACTTTAACAGTGAGTTCAAAAGTGAAAGCAGGAAACAAATTGCTGCCTAGGTTTTTTTTTTGTTTTGTTTTCTTCTCATTGTTGCTTAACGTTGAGAGGCTTGACTACATTCAGGCGGCCCAGCTTAAAATGACATGCAGGCAGGGGACAGGTGCCCACCGTGACCAGCAGAGCCCCACCCTCTGCTTTGAAAGGTATCACAAACAGCTGCCTAATTTTGTGTGTTAGTTTTTATAGACAATGTGACAAGGACAATCAACTCAAAAAACTGAAGAGGTATCAAGCCATTAAAAACTACCATGAAAGAGGTCTTTCCAAGATAACGTGGAATAGATCGTAAATTGCTCCGGGACTTGGGGTGACAGGGTTCGTGCTTATACGAAAATGGGACACACTTATTACAGAAATAGTACTGCAGTCAGTAACTATGCCAAAAAAAAAAAAAAGCATGAGGATTTTGAGCCACGGAAAGCATGTGATACCTATGGTCTTGCCTTTGGCTCTGGACTTACTTTGAAAACCATGAGCTGTTTGCTTTCCTAGAAGACTGATGGAAGGAAAGCGAAACTACCTGGAGAGATTCGTGTCTTCTGTTACCGAAAACAACAAGCAAAGAGAAACATGATGGACTCTGAAAGCTGAAAACTCATCGGGGACAGGATGACACAGGAATTTTAAAAACCACCACACAAAACGCTATGAGAATGATTTCAATTTCCCTCCCAAGGTCATATGGCACCAATTCTGGAAACCACACTTCCCCTGGGAAATAGAACTGTGTGAGGGCTCCTGTGTCCACAGGATCAGGAACACAGTTCACAGCGCCAAGTCGCTGGGATGACTCATGCTGGCAATGAGCTGAGTCCACAGAGTGCACCTGAAGGCGTGAACACCTGAGGACAGAGCGCTTTCCTATCGGGGGAGAATCCAAGATGGTGAGGTCACTTCCTAATCACGTACCGATAACTACACATGTGCTTTGAGATCGGTTTGTTTTTGAGGCCCCCATGCAGAGGTGTCTCTAGAAACGTAAGACATCAGGATCTCCGCGGACAGCTTAGCAACCTTGCACCTCAGCACACAGGGACTGTGAGCATAAAGCACAGGAAGATCTAGAAGGAACAGAACACTAGATGTGTCCTGAAGCTATGCTCAGGAAGAGCAAACCCTGCATGTTTACTTCAGACACTGCTTCTGGAAATCCCGCCCCCTTTGGCCACGAGGCTTACAGTCACATGTACAGCATTTACGACAAGGATGTGTTCTTAGGGAATTTTCATCTACAGGACATCGAACCTAAAGATCGGTGGCTTCAGCTGTGTGGAGAAAGTCAAAACACATCAGGTGACGAAGGCAGGGGATCTCCTCAATATGGACATTAATAACTTAGGTGTGCGAAGGAGGCGTTGGGCGTAAATCAGTCAAAGGTTCCCTGGTAAATGGGTTACTTGTGATAAATGGGTTCTAGCTAGGAGGCAGTTCACCTGTGAGCCTGGAATGCTATTTGCTCAGGCAATTTGTAATTCACTAACTGGACATCATTGACAGGCTCCAAGGGTAGTTTTTGGTTTGTTTTTGGTTTGTTTTTGGGACGACAATCGACAACGAGGGCAACTCACTTGGCCGACCGGAGGGAGATACTGTCCTTTTTTCTTTTTTTTCTCCTTAATTAACAACAACATTCAAGACCCTGACAGAGAATAATGGTGAAATAAATTATGGAACCACTTATGTATGAAACCATACATTATTAAAACTACTCTAAATGGGTCCTTAATCTAAATAAAGATGGTCATTTTAGGAAGCCAAGCATCTCAAGAATTAGAAAGGACACAATGTTATTCTGACCCAAAATATAAAAGGCGTGTCACTTTGCCAGTCGGCCAAAGTATCAACTGTCCTTGACTTTTATTATGATTCATGTATGTCTCTAGCACTCCATGAGTCTCAGCTTCATTTAGTCACAGCCCTGTATTTCTGTTGGCTAAAGACAGGAGAAAGAAGCAATCAGGCAAAATTTCACTTCCACTATTTACACTTTGCGTATCCCAACCAGTCAGCAAAAGCAAGTCCATCCTTTCTATATGGTGCCAACGAGCCTGCGGACAACCTCTGGCAAAGCATCAGTGATGCACGATGATGCATCCCAGCATAGGATTCTCTTTGTTGCTAAAAATACCGACTTTAGGATGGTTAGAATACCTTTCGCTCCACTCTAGAACCCCTTTTGTGTAAATTTTATTTTAACCTAACATATGTATACTACCTCTGACAGCATTAGGCCTATGGCCATTCTGATGTGTGGCTCTCCACGGGGGAGAACCTTCTTTGCGTGACCTCTGCCCCTGCTGAGAGGGAGGAAGTCTCACCACGTGGGGAGCCCAGGGAAAGACTCTGCTCGGCCACTTTACATACTTGTGGTCAGGTGTTTGTATAAACGAATTTTCAAGGGACACAGTAGCTTGTGAACTGCAGTCTACACCATGGAGATAGATATGATGAGAGCAGTTTCCTCTCAATAAAAGCAGTCAACGGTGATTATATACACTCCTGTAAATACAGTCCACATTCAACGCAAGAGAAATTCACTTGCCTCACATCTATTGCCACGTGATTATGAAACACTGAGCTCAATCGTTTTAACAGGCTTACCCTACTTAACAAAGACATCCTGGTTTGTATGCATGGGGGCCACGCTCAAAAAGGCTTATGGGGACAAGCTTTGCACAAGCATTTTATTTTTTAATGACTGTAGAAGCTCTTGGGGCTCATCATATTAAAAGAAACAAAAAGGGAGGGAAGTAGCATTGGTTTTTAATTACTTCTACCTCTAAAGCTAACATCTTAAAATAAGGATTCTTTAAACACTCAGAAACCAACCCAAGTGCAGACTTTTTGACTTGGCCGGCCGTCAGTGTTCTGCTCGTACCCACTGCTGCAGGCATGAGAAGATTTCTCGCTGACGGGACAAGGCAGAAACTAATAAAAAGTTGAAATTCCTCTCTCCAAGGAATCCTCCTTTGCAAAAAACAAAAACCTGAAAATCTCAAGAAGTGGTTTCTCTTCAACCCATTGCTTCCTGTTCATTTCTATGTCATCATCCCCTAAGCAGAGGGCCTGTTACATACAAGGCATGGATGGATGGATGGATGGATGGATGGATGGATGGATGAGACAAACAGTCTGTCTCTTCAGGTCCTGATCTAAAATCCTAATGACTCCTTGTGACTTTCATTAAGGCACCATTTGATCTGAATCCAAATTTGTAAAACTCTATCTACCATTTTGGCTCCGTCCTTTTCTTTTCAATAAACATCCATTCTGATCCAGTTCTGTCTTCAATGTGCTATGGCTTTGGGCTGGCTGCTAAAGTGCCTTAGGTTTTTCACCTAAGATAGACGTTGGAGATCAGGCAAAGATAAAGCTACGTGGATAAGTACACTTAGGGACGTGGCTGTGGCTTGTAAATGGAAAAGGAGCTATTTAATGACATGGACAAAGGGCCTCTGGATTCAGAAGCAAAGAATCCGGAAAAGACCTCTCAGATTGTAGGAAAGATTCCATTTGTAGGAACGTGAATGGCACCAATTCACACATGGAGCACTTAGGCACGTGGTCCCCAGGGACTGATAGAATGTGGTTCGGTGACTCAACAATATACTTGTCCAATGTGTTTTGTGTGTAAGTTTCTTCAGCCAGCTAAGGAAAAAGAGCAGACACCAAGGCCACACAAGGGGCAGGAGGCACTAAGGCAAAGAGGGAAAACACAGTTTCTTATTTGCATTGTAAGAAAAACGTTTCCTCCCTTTATTATGAAAGTTTGACTGTTTACATTGTCACCTTGTACACCTTAAACTCACACAACGTTATGAGCCAAGGATATGTCAATAAAGCCAGAAGAAAAATCCAAAAGAGTCTGATCATTCAGACCCGAAACGTAGCCGTGTTTATTATTTTATCCATTTAATTTGTTTTTTACAACATGTGCAGAGACCCAGACACGTTTGTCATGTTAAAGGAAGATCCCTTAGTGAAAAGCTTCATCAATTACACATGGAGCCCTTTTGGAAAAATTCATATGAATGCATGTAAAATACCAAGATGCCATTGGTTGAATCATTCATTCACTCATTCATTTGATATTTACTGAGTGTCTACGCAATACTACGGACTCTTTCTCGAGGTGTGATGAATGGGAAAGAGGGAGGGTGCTGATGCTAGCCAGGCCCCAGCTGACGTCCCAGCGGTGCAGCTACCCTGCTACCTAATCCTGGGGCAGTTACTCTGAGTCCCAACACCTTTAGCCAGAGAATGAGTATGAGGACACCGGTCTCTGTGCCGTGGTCAGGATTAAATGAGACACGGCACCTGGAAAGGGTACAGGTGCTCTCAGAACATTCTTTAATTTTTTTAGTGAAGTAGCAACTGGAAATCCAAACAAGTGCATACTTCAGCAAGGAGTAATCATTTCTCATGCAGGGTAAGCAGCAGTAGATACAAGCCACGTTGCATTTTTAAAAAATTTTTTAAATTCAGTTTTGAGAGAGGGAATGAGCAAGGGGCAGAGAGAAGGAGAGAGAAGTGGGGCTCATGCTCACCAGATGTGGGGCTCGAACTCATGAACCGTGAGCTCATGACCTAAGCTGAAGTCAGATGCTTAACTGGCTGAGCCACTCAGGTGCCCCTAATAGCCATGTGAAAAAAAATTTTTTTGTTAATCTTTACTTACTTTTCAAAAAGAGAGGGAGAGACAGAGCGTGAGCAGGGGAGGGGTAGAGAGAGAGGGAGACACAGAATCCGAAGCGGGCTCCAGGCTCCGAGCTGTCAGCACAGAGCCCGACGCGGGGCTCGAACTCATGGACCGTGAGATCACGACCCGAGCCAAAGTTGGATGTTTCACTGACTGAGCCACCCAGGCACCCCTAAAAGCCACATTTTAAATGGAAGCCGCATCCTCAAACAGAATCCCAAGCACCCAAGATGCTCAATGAAACTTAGCTAGCATTGAAGATGATGCCAAAGGAGGAAGAAAAAAGCCCCTTCTTCTCTGCTAGAGAGGCCAGGCTGGATTGTTCGAACCCTGCTCGGTTGCAAGGCTGTGCCACACGAGGCTTGAAGGGAGTTCACGGCCATGCTCTCTCAGGTCAGTGCCCAGGCATCTCCCCGCAGCTCACTTCCTCTCTGTGCTTCCTGCCTCAGCATCACCACCTTTCCTCAGCAGCTGATGTGAGAATATAGATTTCCCAGAGCAATTCCACCCTTTAATATCTCCACCCACCAAACGGTTCTGGGCGAGCAACCTTACCTGATTCTCATATTAAATGTAATCACTCACCAGGCAATCAGGCTTTCGAACGTGGGAGCCCCACATACAACCTGCTATTATTTGCTTGGTCAGCACAAAACGCCATCTCAGAGCGGCTTAGGAATCCTGATGCCCCTGGAAACCCATCTGAAGCGCAGCCAGCTCTGACAGGGATACATAAAAGTATCTCTGCCACACAGATGCCTGAGACTCATTTGTAGACCAATTACGAGACTGGAGCGGCAGCACTGTTTTACATTTGTTCGGTTTTGTATTTTTAGCCCCGGCTTTTTCCTTTCGTGGATTATGGTAAATACAACATTTGCTTCCAGAATGTGGGACTTGCTAGGATCATAAAGGAAAGTGCCTAACAAGCAGATTACCTCTGGCTATTGCATTATAGGGATGCAGGCAGTTACACTAAGTGGCTTCCTTTAGCCATATTCCAATTCTGTTGAGCCGCCTTGCTTGGAAACACAGAGATAAACAAGGGAGCCTCAGTGCATCGTGCGTTCTCAACTCCTGCCCCCCGCCCCCCAGTTGGCACATCCCTGGGGGGGGGGCTTCACTCTGGAGGAGGAGGGAGAAGGGTCTTTAAAACAAAAAAAGTCTAGTTTTCTGTAAATTTGTTCCTCAAGTTTCTTTCTTCCTTTACCACTGTGTAATCTGCTTTCTCAACATCAAGCTAACAAAGGAGTCTGGAGAACCAAGTGAGAGCAGCATTCTAATTCTCCTGGAAACTACATACTTACCCACTTCATAGAGCCAAACATTAAACATTTCCTATGTTGGGCTGCGTTTTGTCCTGAGCGGATGACATTCCTTGGGGCTCCAACTCCCATGGCTACAGCTATTAATACCACATCAAACTACAATTTGTGGACTTTGCCTAATTGCCCAACTCCACAAATCACTGTGAGCAGAAGGGACACATTTTCTTCTTCTCCTCTTCCTCCCAAGCCTGCCGCTTCTCTGACCTTGCCATAAATTAGCGAGGTACTGAGTTGTAAATGCAGAGCCGCGGATGTCTTTCAGAGGCAATTACACTGAAACTTTGTTCCGACATTATGAAATGTGGCATTTTCACTAGATAATGTCCATATTAAATGCACCAACCAGAGGCCTAGAGAGCGAGCCTGAAAATGAAAAGGAGATGGGCCACGTGGCCGAGCATTAACTGTGGAAATGCGGCAAGGGGCTCTCGGGCCACATGGTGATGCCACTGAATCCACTGAATATATTCAAGAGTGGTCACCTGCAAGTCTGTGCATTTTATTGAACAGTTCCCCTCCTCTTTTCTGTTTTTTTTTTTTTTGAAGAATAAGATAAAGACATTTCACCACTCTGAAAATTAAAAAAAAGTCAGGAGGTAGCCTTTGAAGAGAAATATATTTTAATAAAAGATGACAATAAAAGCAAAGAGGCTTCCTACTGTAAAGAGGGGCTCCAAAGAGCACTGCTGTGGTTGATGCAGGGTTCTGGCTAAGACTGCTGCCTTGGTAAGGAATTTGGAATGGGGAATAAACAGCATAACATATTGCGGGGCATATTAAACTGTGTGTGGGGCTAAGGTCACCGACAAGAGGCAGGCAAGAGATGGGGCCAGGAGGGGGAAAACATGATACGCGCATTAGAAAACGTCCAACTAATTCACCTGGGGTGAAGACCGCTCCAGACACAGGTATTCTAAATGCTGACGAAGGTAGGTAGATAATAACAGCAAGAAATATCTGGTGTGAGGGTGCGTTAGCCGGGCCAAAGTGTGGCCTCAAGCAAATGGAAAACCAAGCACAGAAATCTTAAGCTGTGCTGGCAGAGTTCCCAGGACCTGGAAAAAGGTGCACTCCAGCATTTCAAGAGGTGGAAGATTTTCAAATATAGAGGAATCATGAGTTTTCCTCTTATGTGAGAGAGAGACAGAAAGGGGAGAAGAGTGTCGGGGGGAGGGACAGAGACAGAGATAGTGACGAGAGACAGAGAGAATCCCAAGCAGGCTCCATGCTCAGCACGGAGCCCGACGTGGGGCTCGACCCCAGGACCCTGGGATCATGACCAGAGCCGAAATCAGAGTCGGAGGCTCAGCCAACGGAGCCACCCATGCGCGCGCCCTAGAATCATGATTATTAAACAAGAACAAAATACTTGATTGAACTGGGTGTCAGGATCAAGAGACAGAAACAGAAAGAAGATCCTCAGGAGTTGGTGGGCCAAGGACACCACTGGCATCTCAAATATCAAAGTGATGTGGAATCCAAGAGTGACAGCTGGAGCACTCCACAGAGAACAGGAAAAAGGGAAGGAAGGAGGAGCGCAGAAGTGCTCATGGCAGAGGAGGGCACACCTTGGCTTTGTTGTAACTCCTTCCTAACCGACCTGACCTTAAATCTCTCTTGCCCGTTCATTCTATGCTTGGTTGCAGAGTTCTTTTTGTTGAGCATGTATTTCTAAGTCTCTGTTACCACCTTCTCTTCAGGACGGCCGATATACCTTTAAAATTTTTTGTTAATGTTTATTTTTATTTTTGAGAGAGAGAGAGAGAGAGAGAGAGAGAGAGAGAGTGTCAAGAAGGGGCAGAGAGAGAGAGAGAGAGACGGGGAGACACAGAATCCCAAAGCAGGCTCCAGGCTGTCAGCACAGAGCCCGACACGGGGCTCGAACCCACGAACCGCAAGATCATGACCCGAGCCGAAGTCGGACACTTAACAGACTGAGCCACCCAGGTGCCCCAGGACAGCCTATGTACTCTTAATCTTGACATTCAAATGATTCACCCTTGGATCCAAGTGGTAATACCAGTTCTTTCCCTATTTCCCCTCCAAGAACCCTCAGGCACAAGCTTTTATATCCTGTTGTCTGCCTTTGCACATTTCTTCATTCATTTCTGTACTCTAGAATTAGCTTCCTACTCCATCAAGAAGCAAATTACCATTCAAGATATAGAGAGTGATTAATTCTTCTTCAAACTAACCATACAGTTCTTGTCTACATAAGCCATCTGATGGGTAATCACATTTTACGTAATCTCGTATATTTTCATCTTATAACCTAATCATAGTTACCTAATCACTGTATTATTTAACAAACGGGACCGTGTGGAATAGTGGCAAGATCCCATGTTACAACAAAGACCTTGGCTGGAGTTAAAACTCTGCTTATAAACAGGGCCATAGAGCACAGATAAATCTGGGGTACAGTCTTTCATTAATAAAATGTCGCTGTAAAACTGTGATACATCACTGTTGCTTTAAGGATCAAAGGAGATACTGTGCGTGAAAGAACTTTTCCAACTACGACAATATTATACAGCTGACCCCTGAACAACACAGCTTGGAACTAAACGGGTCCACTTATACACAGATTTTTCCCCCTATAAATACAATACAGCCCTGTCAATGCATTTTCTCTTCCTCATGATTTTTCCTAGTAACATTTTCTTTTCTCTAGCTTACTTTATTGCAATGATATAGAAAATAATACACAGAGCATACGAAGTATGTGTTAATTGACCGTGTTATTGGCCAGGCTTCCTGTCAACAGTAAGCTATTAGTAAAGTTTCTGGGGAAGTCAAAAGTTTATGTGCCTTTCTGACTGCATGGGGGCCGGTGCCGCAAACCCGCAGACTGTTCAAGGGCAAAACCCTGGGTTTTCACTTTTTCCCCATCTAGACTCTCAATGTCTTGAGGGCAGGAACCAGGTCTAACAGTCCTTGGGATTCTCGACTTCATCTATCAAGGCACATCAGGATCTAAATAAATGCATCAGGAATTGAATAAATATGCAACGATGCGCTATTTTGCACTATGAAGTCTACAGCAAAAGGCCCCAGGAACCAAGGCCTGTTGCTTTTGTATCCCCTACGCTCCAGGGTTGCTTGGTCTACACCACACTAACTCATCTTCCACTTGGCTCTCAGGGGGAATCTTTTGACAATGCAAACCTGCCTCTTGTTCCAGTTCCTTTTGATTATCTTCAAACTCTTCAGAATGATCAAAACCTTTTAGGATCTGGTTTGTGGCTAATTCCATAGTCTCTCCATTACCGCTTTGCACACCCCTCAAAGTATGCTCCAGATCAACTGGATGCGGTAGATGGAACTCCTCTTCCGCTGCCCTACAGTGTGAGGCTGCCTCAGCTCCATTCATCTGGTCAAATCCTATTTGACCCTGAAGCACTCTTCAGGGAACTCTTCTCTCTCACTCCAGTCCCGACTCCAGAAAAGGTTAGGGAGCTCTATACTTAGTACCCCAGCACCGGATCTAGGACTTTGGCTTCCTGACAAACGGGGCATGCCTTCAAATATTCATCCCCAGAGCTCAGCACAATGCCTGGCAAAGGGGAGTGCTTAAATTTATACTGAATAAATGACCCTATGGATGAATTTTTTTACATTAAGTTAGCAACTCTATTTTTTTTAAAAAATTGTTTTTAACATTTATTTATTTTTGAGAGACAGAGCATGAGTGGGGGTGGGACAGAGAGAGAGGGAGACACAGGATCTGGAGCAGGCTCCAGGCTCCAAGCTGTCAGCACAAAGCCCGTTGCGGGGCTCGAACTCATGAACCGCAAGATCATGACCTGAGCCAAAGTCAGTCGCTTAACCGACTGAGCCACCCAGGTGCCCTGCTACTCTATTTTTAATGCAAATAAGTGATGGACATTATTTCAGAAAACTACAATTTAACAAATGTGAAGCTATTACATCTCAAAGCACTAAATTTATGTGATAAACAGAATTCAGTATTCTGTAATTTTTTCGACGTATCAAAACATTTTTTTTTTACGATCAAAAATATGTTCTTATAAAATGAAAGGAGCCTTGTCAAAGCACAGGCAAGCAACGAAGAGAGTTGCCTGAGGCTAAAAGGTAGACCAGGGAAGAATGGAAGATGATTCTGTGTCCACAGTATTTCACAGAAAAGCATGCTACATAGACGGAACAGGCCATTTAAACATCAAGGGATGAAGTCTGAAGTATAATTCCTGTTCTTTTGGGTACCTATGCACGGGGAAGCATAAAAACCTACCAACCAGATTTAAGGCAAGTTAAGTTACTGTTCAGTATTTCTGATTAGCTGATTTAGCAGTAAGGCTGTCGTCTGAGACAGAATGTCGAGTTCACCACCCCCTAAAAACTGGAAGAGTCCATTTTTAGCCCTACTTGAAGTGAAATCCCAAGAAACTGTCCCCGGCTTAAACTCCCAGGAAATAACGCAGATGGGAAAGTGAAGGTGGCTTAGTCTAGAGGTGTAACAGTGGTGACAGAGGGAGAGGATCAAGCAGGGAAGGCAGTAAGGAGGATTTATTGAGGCTGGTGTCTGTGCCTTGAGGGAGTATTTGTTGATGAGACATAACTGAAGGATGAGGCCTAATTTAGGATACTGGGTATGGAAAGGGCCAGGCGTACAGAATAGGTATTTGTAGAACTAGGATTTATAGGATAAGGCAAGTGACTAGATGTGGGGGTGGGGGGGGGAGAGAACAGGAAAGAGGTAAAGATTTGATAGGTTTTATAACCTAGAAGACTCCAGAGGATTCCTCTTAGCTTTCTGACAATCATGGTACCCCAAAGGAGGGACCAGAATAATAACAGAGAAACGTATGTATTAATCGCACTGAAATGGCACAAAAATTGTTGTTAGTAACTTCTTCCCTGTAGGTTTCGCGTTTTCATAAAAATTACATAATCTGCGTGCAAGTTTCATCTCAAAAAGTAACTGAAATATTTATAAGGAAACAGTAATATGGCCCCTTTTAGCACATAATGCTATTAATATTCATGTCGGGTTTTTTAGTTATTTAAAAACATTCCTCAAAAAAGTAGATCAATGGTTCAAAAATAATCCTGAATTTAAACAGGATTTTTCTCATTCTTTTAAAGCTGTTTTAAACTATATTTTTGCAAAGATAAGCCTTCCTCAAATGTAATTTTTATAATTTAAAAATTTACAGTTACAGCTAAAGTATGAAGATTCATAAAACATAATAAAAGGATTTACAGATACTGGCAAGCTACAAGATTCTAGTAATCTTTCTCCCCATTGTTTAAAATTGTACCGATTTCAATACAAACGCAGCATTTGTTCATTCTGGTTTCTTTACAAGAAGTAGTCTCAGAAGCATTGCTGTTTCTGTGGATATTCTCTAGATGGGGTGGTTGCGAAATTCTCAACGTGATGATGGTAATTCATTTTCATGACTTAAGTAATTGAGCCTATCTTTAGAGTTATTAATTATAATTACATTATACTGTATTTCCAAAGGAAAATAGAATAAATAGAATATAATCACTCCAACCATACTGTAAAAAAACAGTAATTACATATTAACTCCCATCAGTTGCGTTACATACCACTGCACTTAATTCCTTCAATACGCTCAAGGCTCAAGTTAACATGATACGCATGGACTTTCCCTCTTTTCCAACCAAGGTCCAATCTTAAATCATACGTTGTTTAGGAGGGAGAGAATGTGGCTCTGTTTAACACGCTCAAGAGATGGTTTCCTAATGAACACCTGCCATTCATTTTAGCATCCTAGCTTCCTAAAGGAGAATAAGGCTTGACATACATTCAACCAAAGCGGTTCATCATACCGGCCCAGATCTTTCTACCATAGAAATCCGGCAGCACATATTCAGGCTAATCTCTTCTGTTAGATTATAAATTCTTGGAGGGTTAGCTTCATTTTGGTAACCACCATGGCATTCTGTACCATCCTGCACATTCTATGCTCTTAGAACATGTGTCTGTGGAGTGAATAAAGTTTCTAAAGGAAACGACGCAGGACACGCATGTAAGAGCTGTGTTACCTTGAAAAGCATGGGACACTCACGAGTTCCCTGTGAGTCAGCTGAAAGCTGGGCCTGGGTGGTCAAGAGCTGTTGAATGGAGCACCAAGTGTCATCCAGCATGGTCCAGTCCCCTCTGGGGCCTTAGGCTTTAGCCTCAGGGCAAAGGTAATTCTATTCCTCATCTCAGTTCTTTTTTTTTTTTTTTTAGAAACATTCTAATATTTAAAAGGTACACAGCTCCAAACAGCAACAGCTAGTGGGAAGTGAAAATCCCATGATTCCTACTGTCAATATTTCCATGCTTCTTTTATGGGAACTGCCACAGAATTTGCTTCAGTACAGCTTTGCAGTGAGCTAGCTTTGTTCAAATTATCGTTAGCAGCCAAAATGGAGCGTATGTACTGGTTGGTGGATCCACTAGTAAATAATGCATTTGTAAATTCCTATCATCCTTCGGGTATATATTACAATGAGACACATTTGAATTTTCCCAGATTACAAACACATTAAAGAAAATGGATAATTCTATTACAAAAAACTCACCTGCTCGTTGGAATACATGTAGAAATAGTTGTTGAAAAAAGTCGTTATTTTGTAGAACTTAATTTGCCTTACTTTTCTGGGGGAAAGGTGAATAAATAAATATATACTGGGTGCTTCTACCTAACAATAAATAGTGGCAAGGATAATCGGAGCTAATATTAACTGAGAGCTTATTTTATGCCAGGCCTTTGGGTAAGTGTTTAACATCTATTAACTTACTTAATGTATCCTACAGAGCTATTAGGCAGGTATTATTTTGAGGCCGTCTTATACTTGAGACATACGAACCTAAGAATGAAGTGTAACGGCCACAGAGAAAGTGAGAGAGCCACGATGTGAACACAGAACTGTCTGACCCTAAAAACAATGCACAGCATTGTACTTACGCACAGCTCTGTACTGATCTGATGTGGCCTCTACCCTTTGGGATTTATCAGCATCCAACTCCTGAAGAAGGCACCTTACGTTCAGAGTCCTTAAGTCACAGAAAGGCAATCCCCGGAGACCTACTGAGGCACATCACGTAGGACATTTCTAACTCACTCTAATCTACCGACTTCTTAAAAATTCCCAAGAGAGGATGTTCTGGTATCCTTGGCAGCACAAACCTGTAGCAATCCCTAATACCTCAAATGATCAAAAAAAGCTCCTATATCATAACTTTTATTTGAATTGATGTATTCTGGAATCACGTATTTTCCAAACATGCCTTCGTTCTCCTTGGATTTTTCTTATGTCTGTATAATATGTGTGTACATGTGCGTAACACACACACACATATCCATTCAAACTAGGGAGCATCTAGAGAACCAAAATGCTGATTTTATCTGAATATACCCTTACATAATTAGGTGACTGACCCTTACTTTACGGCTGGATAACACGAAGGCAGCGGAATGATATGCTGTCTGAAGCAGAGGTGGCCTCAGTTTCAAAAAATTCCAAATAACCTATAGTGTAATATGGAACATTTTAAATGCTACTTAATATTATCCACTAACTTTTATTAAAAAACTCATCCAGTAGGATGGACTCAGCACGGGGAAAAATCCAGATAAAAGGGAGAAGAGCTAACGTCCCAAATTGTGATGGTTACTTAAGTTAGTACCACTCACAATTAACCATGTACTTGACCGTGGTTTCTTTGTTACGGTATTTAACTATTTGACTACTATTAACTTTCATACACGCTGTTCTCCCAAGCAGACTGTAAAGTTCCTGGAGCCTAGGAACCATGTTATACTCTCTGTTAGCTCAAGTGCTTGGCACAGTGCCTTTCTCTGAGCAACAGAATAAACATTGGTTAACTGGCTGATTGGTTCGAAATGTCAGCTCCAGGTTTTCAGGCATCTCTCTGAGCCTTACCATCCAAAGCCGAGTCACATTTCTAAACAAGTGCAGAGCCACACATTCAGGCTCCACATCTGCTTCTGGGCATTTCTCTATTCCCAGCATCTAGCGAAGTGCCTGGTACACGTGAGACTGTAATAAATATTTACTCAACGGATGCAACTGTTCTCAAAGGGCCAAAAATCACCTGGAAGCTTAGAAGTCCAAGATCACAGGCCTCACCCCCGAGAGTCTGATTCTGGTGGTCTAGGGAGAGATCCTAGAATCTGCACCAATGTCCCCAGGGATGCTGATATTTACAGAACTCATACCAGTACCAACCTTATCCATCTGCTACCAGGATTCTGAGAAAGGCGTTTGGTCAGAGCAGCCTACGCTATGTGGTCAAGATGTGCGGGAGAAATGCTGGCCGATTTCATAAAGGGAAGACCAATGAGCAAGGTTGTAAGTGCAGAGCAGCTGAGAGGACCCCTGCTCTGTGATCCTGTTTTGTTATCTCTTGAGAAAGAAGAAAAAAATGTGGACATTTAGAATATTTCTTAGAAAGGCAAGGGTCCTCTTTTAGCTTAAGTCACAGGCACTGACACAATCATTTTCCTTTTCAGAAAGTCTGCTCACTAAATAATGAACTATAGCAGGGACAAGTTGGAAGAAATGTGTCTTTCAAAGATGCCAAGTTCAATTTTCTTTTGACGAACCAAAAGAGACACAATGTACAAGCCGTGTACGTGGTCCGGGCTCCTGACCTCTGCAATTTCATGTCATGCACCAAAAATAAACAAAAAAAAAAACAAAGAAAAAAACCAAGTTGGGGAAGGGAGAAATTGCTAAAAAGCGGTGTGCAGGTTAATATATACATATTAACACATATGGATAAAATGCATATGAATGATTTTTAAACTGGCATGGAAATATGGATGGTGCCGGGGGCCGGGGGTGGGTGGTGGAACTAGGCAGTATTTTAAGCTAAGACGGCATAAAATGTCACAGTACATTGTAGCAGAACTGGGCGGTGCAGGTCATGTGACTTCTTGGGAGAAAATGTGCATCAGAGCCCAGACCAGGGACCCCGTCTTAGTCTTGGGATCACTCAACTCAAAGCATCAGTCAGTACGGACGCTTGCTTTTTACGAACTCCGGAAAGCTGCAGAAATTGCATTTCAGGATCATATGACAACCTCATGTGATCCGGGTTTTAACCACTCAAGCCAGAGTGCATTCACATTCAGTTTTTTTAAAAGGAAAGGGTTTCAATTCCCATCTGTGGACACACGTCCCTTAGGTTTTCCAGTTCTGCCCATCTCCTCCAACCAGGAGGGGCTCTCTGCGCCCCTGGAAAGCTAGAGCCATTCAGTGTACCCCATTCAGATATGGGTCTCCTGATTCAAATACTCATTCTCCACCAATGAAATGCTGGCCCCTTTGTTCACATGTTGACCTTTATCTCCATCACAATACTGGTTCTTTGATCCAACAGCATCTGCTTTGGTACCCAGAACAGCAATAAAAGTACAAGGTTCTTCACGTTTTACAGTGTAGAGGCTTCTGCGATTATTATGCAATTTACGGTGGTCACAATAACGATGATTGTGAAGAAGTCTTGTACATGCATGTGAAGGCGCAGATTATGCTAACCTCTAGACATAAGAGCCAACCTCCTGTTTCTTCCTTCCTTGCCCAGGGTGTAGGCAAGGCAAGTTACCCAAGTATTCCCGATTCTCTCCTCTTGCCCTACTTTTCAGATCCCCCCACCAATGGAAGCTACAAGTATTACAAAAAGCTTTCGTCGCAAAGGTCTGTGATTCAAAAGGCACGCTCATCAAGGTGCCGGGATGGTGGTGATGTGGAGACACACGGCCGCTGCCCTCATGGAACAAGCCTAGCGTGGAGGGCTGGCTCCCCCATAGGTAAGTACGAGGAAGAGGAGTGCAGAAAGGAAAGGCCCATGATGCCTCGGGAGACCCTAACAAGGATGCCCAAACAAACCCAAGTCCCACGCCTTCGGTCGGGTTGAGAACTGGTTCTGAGGAAAGCCTTCCTATGGCTGTCTCAAATTCCCAAGAGGCGCATCTTCTCAGGTGACACCTGACTACTGCCTCTGTCATCACTGGTGTTTTCGGAGCACCCGAGAGCAAGTCCGTCGTACCTTTTTACTATGAATAAGCAGAACCGTGGGGTCTAAACACCGCTCTTGGAACAGCAACGGGGAACAGCTCACGGGGAAGTGGGAGAGTGCAGTTCTCCTTGTAGTGGAATCCAATGTTTCCTGACGCTGAAATATTTGGCTCTATTGCAACATGTCCTTCATTCAGGCAGGAGATGGGGAGGAGAGTAGTATTCGCCTCTTTAAAGGAGTATAATGACATCCTTAGTAGACACGTGCAAGTATCATTATGTCCATAACTCTACACCCTACAGAAAATAGCCAATGACATAAATATCTAACCAAAAAAACCAAAAAAACCCAAACCCCAAGAACCTACGTGTGTCAGAAAAGGCAACTGTGAAGCCATGACAAGCTTTGCTGCACAAGTGTTTCATTCTTCAGTCTCTGCCTCGCACCTGCTAACCTGGGACAGGGGCATCTCTAAAGATTTCAAAATTCTTTGCAGGTTCAGTCCTGAGGAACGGCGACTTCTCTTCAGCGAGGCAGCTGTGTCTTTCCCAAGGAAGAGGCTGGGTCAGGGAAGGCTAGGAAGTCAGGCAAGAAGTACAGATGCTCCAGCATGGGCCTGAGGGTGCAGCACAGAGGCTACTCGGCCCTTTTCACGTTCAGATCTCCTCTACAAAGCAGAGACTGCTCCAAGGAGCATCCCAACCAATTTGGATACTTACTGGATCAAATACGGGGATACACATACGAGTGGGAGTGGCCTCATGGACATTATTCCCCTTTTTTTTTGAAGAAACAGGAGGTTGGCTCTTATGTCTAGAGGTTAGCATAATCTGCGCCTTCACGTGTATGTACAAGACTTCTTCACAATCATCGTTATTGTGACCATCGTAAATTGCATAGTAATCGCAGAAGCCTCTACACTGTAAAACGTGAAGAACCTTGTACTTTTATTGCTGTTCTGGGTACCAAAGCAGATGCTGTTGGATCAAAGAACCAGTATTGTGATGGAGATAAAGGTCAACATGTGAATAAAGGGGCCAGCATTTCATTGGTGGAGAATGAGTATTTGAATCAGGAGACCCATATCTGAATGGGGTACACTGAATGGCTCTAGCTTTCCAGATGCTACCTGTTTAAAGAATTCTGATGATCAAAGGTAAGAAATCCAGGTTCTTGACACCTGTCGACTCGGGGTTCCAAAACACTGCTATTTTTACTGGCTGCTCTTTTCCTTAATGGCTCCTTACGCACTCAAGGATCTCCTTAGAGAAATAAGATATAGCCATCTGCCTTCCTTCTTTGACTTTTGGGTCTCCTACCGAACGACAGAAAGCTCACGGGAATTCTAGGGTAGAGCGTACATGTAGCCTTGCTGTGTCCATCAAGCTACTTATAGTGTTCCACCTTCAAACGTAACAGCACTAATTAATGGCGTCTTCGACAGTCACATGTGGGCCAACATTTCTGCCGTCCCTTGTAATAACACTGTGGCTTATATAACCACCGGTACCAGAATCCTTAGGTTATTCAGGATCTTTATCTGGCCTGTTTTGAGGCTGAGAAACTTTAGCTGGTTCCTGAACAGGGCAAATTTCACTGTACAAATGACCAGTGTTTTGGATGCATGATTAACAGAGGCCCCCGGGTCCACTTGGTGGCCCTGTTCTTCTGTGTTCTAGGACACCCTTTGGACATGGGATTAGTTAACACTCTGTCCATTTTTCTCCTAGGCAGGCATTTAGCATTGCTTTTCATTTAAGTCTTTTGCCGCTGGAGTGATTTTGCTGCCGTCAGACTGTATTATGGATATTAGGTCTTGAATGAGCTGTAACTTTCTGCAATTGAAAATTTATAACACAAAGACAATTTCATTGGGCTCTGTCACTGTTTAACACACAGTCCCTTGAGTACTCAGGATCATGTGGGTTTCTACGACATTACCTCTACTGCCCATGTTTGCTGAATTACAAAGTTGGTTTATTTTCACTCCTTGGCTACGCTCTCGAGCCATTTCGGCTTCGCTGTGATAACAGTATGTCTGTACTTCCCCCTCCCCTTGAAATTCTACCCTCATGTAAACCAGGCTTTTGTCCGTGTAAAAGTATAACCTGCTTGTAAAAACTGGTGCGAATGGACAAGAAGGTAACAATAATTAAAACTGGCCTAGAAACTTATTTTAGATAAGAGATCTGTGGCCAAAAGCAAATCTTTTACAAGAACATGAATGATTTTTCTCTTCCTTGTAACAGACTACACGCTGGCGGACATGGGAATGGCAGTGAAATTGTTAAAAACAAAGCAGGAAGGACTGACCCGGGGGGACGTGGATAAAGCAGGAAGATCTGAGGGTAACTCAACTGGGCCCACATTTACACACAGACATAAACTGTACGTTCTGGTAAAAGAAATGTATAGGGGCGCCTGGGTGGCGCAGTCGGTTAAGCGTCCGACTTCAGCCAGGTCACGATCTCGCGGTCCGGGAGTTCGAGCCCCGTGTCGGGCTCTGGGCTGATGGCTCAGAGCCTGGAGCCTGTTTCCGATTCTGTGTCTCCCTCTCTCTCTGCCCCTCCCACATTCATGCTCTGTCTCTCTCTGTCCCAAAAATAAATAGTAAAAAAAAAAAAAAGAAAAAGAAATGTATAATAATCACATCTTCCACTGTTTAAAAAAAAAATTAGTTTTATCATTGTTGCCAGATTTAAAACTCAATAGCCATCCAAATTATTACTCAAAATCTGTTATGAATTCTTCTGTGAATTGGCGTTAGAAAACTGGTTGCTGGCTTTTATGTCAAACCAGCTGTGAAACCAAAATCCTGGGCAACCCTTCAAATGATCTCTCTCTTTTGCCATGCAATCCTTTCTTTCCCTGAAGAAATCACCAAGACCAACTTATTACTGAGCTACAACCAGCTACAAAGTATATCATGTGGGGAACATTTTGTTCCCATTCATTACAAGTCAGCAAGCATGACATAGCTGAGAATGGGTCATCCTGGTTGACGGATCCATATGAGCAAAGTACGTAGACAATGCTGGGGAGGTAGCTGGAGTCTGAGGAACAGTGGCAGATTCGTTATCCACAAGAATCGTGGTGGTTATTTTTTATCTTTGGATTTCACAAACAGTTACAAAGACTGGTATCTAAGTCAGCTTTCAGATAACTTACCAGCAGCTAACTGGAGCCTTTCTCAGCTAGGAGGATGCATCTCAGAGCTTAAAATTTAACAACCCAAGTCCTGCAAAGACAGCAGGGCATTTTTTGCTAAGTGACCAAGCGTACGAGGCCCAAAATGAACCCCACAGGGGTTCTCATGCCTCTTGGTACGGTGTATCCCTCCACGAAACCGAACCTATGAGAACTGGCTTCCTTTAGGACATACTTAAAGGTACTGTGATCTTTGAAACTGTCTTCTTGTCCTTAGGCTTCTACACATTCACTGCAATCCCAATCAAAATTGCACCGGCATTCTTCTCAAAGCTACAACAAACAATCCTAACATTTGTATGGAACCATGAAAGACCCAAGAAGCCGAAGTTATGTTGAAAAAGAAAACCAAAGCGGGAGGCATCACGATCCAGGACTTTAGCCTCTATTAAGGCATCGTGACCCTAACTCACTTACCGTCCTGCCAAGTTTTTGAAAAAGTCACATAAGTCAAACTATCAAGCTGTTTTATTGTGAACTGTTGTCAGTGGAACTGAAATTTGATGCAAGTTACTTTGCTTTACAAAACTTTTTCATTAAAAACCGTAACTTAACACATAACAACAGCTGAGCCTGTCTTGGGACATTCAGTGAATATCTCTTTGTGAGTAAGTCAATGCACTAAACCACAGTCTTAGGGGTTTCTCATATTTCTAATGTTGGATCCCCTTTCTCCATGTTTCAACATCTAGTTGTGACTAAACCAGTAGTGAAAAGGTAGAGCAGAAAAGAGAAAGGAACTGACATTTAGGACACTAATAACAGACTAGGTTTCATTAATACTTATTCACCCAACAATTACTTGTTTAGTATTTACGAATATAAATATATATGTACAAGCACACATAAAAGTACGCAGGCAGAAACAAATACACATATGCAAATGCACACATACAATGCATACACATACAGATAGAGGTTAAGAATAAGCTAGTGGCACTTTGAGGAATAAAAAAAACACGCTGTACTCCCCCAAAATAGTAATCTTGTTAGAAATATGAAAAAACATTCTTACTTCAGGACTCAGGGCCATTAATACAAATATATTATATATATATATATACATATATATATACACATATATATACACACATATATGTATATATATATATATATGTGTGTGTGTGTATATATATATATATATATATATATATATATATATATATATATATATATAAAACATGACTGTAGAGCAAGAATGGTCCATAGGGTCTGTATTAAACCGTAAAGTCAAACACTCAGATTACTACACGGCTGTAGGAAATATAAAATGTTAACCACTAACAACATGTACATCATAAAACTGGCCACAGATATGACTCTTTCTATTCTCTTACTGACACACTGCATTTCATGTCTCCACACTGACTGAGACACAACCCTGTGAGTGTAAATATTAGCTGCAACCAGAGCTAACCGGGGGAAAGGCAATTTTTTTATACACATCGTTCGTGTTTCGATGTGTTTTTTTTTTTTTTTTTTCTTCCAGAAAACAGTTGAAAAGCTGATACCTGTATTCTGGGGTAAGTACAAAGACACACATGGGTATGTGTATCTACTTGTACGTATAATGCTATCTTGCAAATTTCTGGAGCTATGTCAGACTCCTCTCTTACTCCTACTTTGCTTACTACTCGAATCTAATCCGCAGGGGCTATATTGATATTCTCGTAAGTACACTAGTCCCTCGTTGGGATCTTGAAACCTATGAGCAGTCACACGTCGGCGAGCGCTTCACAGGTGCAGGGGATGATACGGGGTTCTGGAAGGGTTCAAGACTCCTCGGTTATTACAAAGGAATAATAACATTAATAATAATATTAATATAATTATATATAATATATATTACATAGATACATATATTATATATATAATATTAATATAATATAACTAATATAATAATATTATACATTATCGTACAGACTACAATAATAAAAAGGTGATAGAAATTAATACAGGACACAGAACTGGAAACTCAGGTACAGGTATTTCTCTCCTCTAAGACACTGGCCATCATCAGTGAATTCTTGACACCTGGTTGTGGTTTTCAGGACAGCACATTCTAGTTACTCAAAGGAGGGGAAGACAGCTCTAGCTGCCAGCATCACATGAAAAACAGTTAACTGTTTTTTTTTTTTTTTTTGGTCAAATGGAGAGAAAGATCTTATTCTGAGTGATGGCAAGAAGATTTGAGGAAATATACTGAAAATTATAAGCAGATGTTGACAGAAGAGTAAGACGGACAGTTTACGCGGGTAGAAGCCACACGAACCCAAAGGCTTCGAGTTTAAAAACAGGAAATTCGAGTGAGCACAGGGCATCACTCTGCTTGAAAAACAGCAGACGTATAAATTAAGTTGCCAAGGAAGACATCAAAAACAAACAGTATAAATGAGTTTTAGGAGACAAGTAGACACTTTAATGGGGGCAGCAGGGATTTAAGGCTATAGTGACAAAGGAAGGAGGTGGGACAGAGACACCGAGAGGTGACAGGCAGTGTGACAAAACGCCACCATCACTATTTTAATAGCATTGACTCTGGACCACTGTGCCATTTTAGAGTAACTGAAAATGAAGAAGCCAGGTTATTGGATAATAGATCATTGGTTTATTAAAAACAGGAGCAAAAGGAGGCACTCAATCCCTCACAGGAGGAGTATTTTCAAAATTTAGTCGAGAAGGGTGAGTTATTTTTTCTGAGTGATGCGGTTGCTTGTGTGAGACTCATTTTTTAGCGAATTACCCATCCTACACCTGTCTCTCCGCATCAGTGTATCATACCCGGAGGCCCTTTCCCTGTGGCCACATCACAAAGATCACAAGTCTGAATAATCCCAATTCCTGGCCCACACAAGTGCAGATGGATATCCAAGCAGGTTAATGGTACAGATGGCAAGAGAAAGGACTGTCCTTCCCGAGCCAAGGGTAGGATGCTCAGGAGCCCATCTGGGCAAGTTCCGGCCATTTCCACCGCTGATCAGGTCAGTTTGGAGAGAGAGAGAGCCTGTTGAACCTGAAACCATCATCCTTAACGGTCCATTTAAGTGGGTCCCATTAGAAAGCGAGTCACTTAGATGGAAGCTATTTGCCAAACAATGTTCTGCAGTCTGAGGGCAAATTCTGCCCTCAGCCTGTTTGTCATCTACTTGTCGGTCGGGGAGAGAATTTCAGTTAGCGGTTCCCTTCTCCCTCCTGGTCTACAAGAAACCACCTCATGCTTTTCTTTCAAATGAGCACAAGTGAATCAGAGGAAAATGTTATGTTGTCCACAAGCTACAGAAAGTAATTATTAGAGGAATTTCAGAATATATACATTTTTGAAATACATATCAAAGGGCTTTTGAATCCATTGAGCATCTTTGGAAATTTCACATGTGATGAGAGACTGTAAGCTCCGTGAGAGGAACCAAAAAGACTGAACCAAAAAGAACCGCTACATACCCTGAACTTCTCGCACTGCTGGGCACAAAGCAGGCATCAACGAATAGGTGTTCGACAAATAAATGAATGAGTGACGACGCTTTACTAAGTGCTGCATCAGTTTCTGTTTTGGATACGAAGACACCAAGTGAATTACATGCATTATTTGTATTGAGATTTATTTTCAACTGAGCAACATTTATCCCAACCCATTTCCATCTTTATTAGGTATAAAGGAGCTAAGTGATATTATCCTTTCCTCGAACAGGAACAAAAACAGCTGGAGCCAATCTCATTTCACAGGGAAGTCACCAAGAGAGTAATAACCACGGCCACGTTAGGTGTGTACAGGTACGTATAGAGATCTAAATCTCATCTTTCAGCATTGAGAGACAGAGACAAGGTGGGGGAGGGAGGGAGGGGAGGAAGGGGCAACCAAGAGAGAGCGAAGAGAGAGGACACGCAGCCTTATGTTCCTGCCTATATTAGTTCCCGCGTATATTAGCTTTACAATTGTTTCCGTTCTCACGGCTTTGTCAGAGGCTCTCCGCCAGAGGTTCAGATCTGGCAGAAGTACGTCCAGACTGTGACCTGTCAGCATCCTCCTAACTGCAGAAGGCTGGCCACTGTCCTTCCTGCCACTCCTTCCCCAGGAAGACCAAGTTTTCTCAATATTGAGCAACTGCCCCAATTCTTTCCCCAGCAGCAGAAGCCTTGCTAACATTACAGAGTGCCATCACCAAATGCGTCTCGCTTCTCCCCGGGCCCCTCTGTCTCAGACACCCCCGGGCAGTTTCTAGAGTCATGGCTGAGTGTTCTCACACCCATGATTCTCGATTCCTTTTCAGATCTTTTGTTTTTATTTCGTTTAAGCGGAGTAGTGTCAGAAATGGTAACCACAAAGGGCTCATCAGAAAATGCCTGAAGCGGGGCACCTGGGTGGCTCAGTCGGCTAAGTGTCCAACTTCAGCTCAGGTCATGATCTCGTGGCTCGTGGGGTCAGGCTCTGTGCTGACAGTTTGGTGCCCGGAGCCTGCTTCAGGTTCTCTGTCTCCCTCCTTGCTCTCTCAAAAAATAAATAAACGGAAGGAAGGAAGGAAGGAAAGAAGGAAGGGAAGGAGGAAGGGAGAAAAAGAACATTCCTGCAGATAGAAAGCACGGCACACAAGCTTTGACAACGTGCACAGTAGTGCGTGGCTTCAGAAACTGCCTTGTCACGTATCTGAGGGTGGCCTTTCAGAATGTCACAAAGACAAGGGTGCGTTGGAGACCACTGGTCTTCCTGGTTGTGGAAGACGCCTCCTCCCTTTACTTCTATGGTTTTCATTCTACAAACTGGCAACTGAGCAGAGGGACCTGGAGAATGTGGGGAACTCCAAAGGCCAAGTTTATCTGCCCTTATTTTTCTTCTTTTACTTGGCCACTTGAGCAAGACTGACACTCAAAGTTGTACATTTTGGTGCCAGACGTTGCAACTGTAAGACAAATCCTTAGGACAGACAGATGCCTTCCCTCCTCCTCCGGGAAGCTTCCCTCTGTCTCACCCCCAGCCTACGCTGGGATCAGCTGCTCCCAGCAACCATACGCCAGCTATTTATTTCACGACAGCAATTTCAGGCTCTGCAACAGCTTCCTGTATTTGTGTCCAAGACTGTATGTTTCCGGAGGACAAAAATCCTGTTTTGTTAGGCACTGAGCTTGGCCACCATCAGTTCTTGACATGTGTCCATAAAGCTTGAATAGATCTGCAGGAGACCACTTTTTTTCACGACTTCTTGTTTTGAAGAGGCCCGTTCCTCCTGGTTTTAAATGAGCAAATGTAAGAGAAGGGAGAAAGGGGGCTCCACTCCTTCCAGGATCAAGTTAGGAAGGTTCTGGAATATTATCTATGAAGGGATTACCTTCCGAAGAGGTTTCGAATGAGCAGAAATCGGTGACTTTCTGCAGTTACGGTTTGAAGGGTACAGCTGGTTGGAGACGGGCACAGAGAGTCAAATGATTGTATCATCGGGTTTTTTGACTTTGTCTAACAGGCAATTTCTGAACGTCATAAACGCCGTCTTAATTTGGCTCTGTATTGTGTAAAGCAGATGTCCTTGGTTACTAAACTGATCAGTAAGTGGTTTATATTATTCCAATGGTTACCATCGCTAATGCAAAAAAAAAAAAAAATAGTTGAGTAAGGCTACAGAGCAAGAATGTTCTGCACAGTATTGGGCTGTCAGGATGTCATATTCAGAAAGGATCCAGGTATAGAGCCCGGGTCTTGTTGCAGAGATCCATTTTCAAAAAAACACTGCTCTCAATGCTGAACAGTGTGATGATGCATTTTAAAAATCAATGTTCCATTCAGTGGCTGCTTAAAAAATACGAAGAGAGGCAGGATAGAAACCGAAGATAGTTCCCAGAGATGCCCAAACCACCGGGGGTATCCCAGCTGGATGTGAAGCCCACCAGGCCCTTTAACAGAGGATCACATACTGCCATCATTCTAGGCTATATGGTTACGCGGCAAATATAGATAAAATAATATCTGTATGACACAAACCTGTAAGAGCCCTTCCTTGAGGAACCAATTTCCTCTGTAAAAGCCCTAATGAGTTCCATGAAAGACGTAAAAATCTCCACTCTCTCCTGTCTTCAGACCACTTGTCTCAGCCCACTAGGCTCTAGAACAAGACCGTGTGCCTAGAACAAGACCTCCCAAAAGACCGTCTGCAGAAAAGCCCCGGGTGGGGGTGCTCTGCATTCAGACGCAGACCAAGAGCCAAAACCATTGTCTTCTTCAGGTCCAAGGCAGCAAAGACTCTAGCCTTTCAGCAGCAGGCACGGTTTCTCCATTCCCCTAATCAGAGTTTGTAACGTGTGCCTAGTTTTCTGACTGTTGGGCTAACACCTGCCTCCTCGATGTGACCATAAGCTCCACGAGAGCACGACCTGGCTTTGTGTTTGTTGATTACTGTTTTGCCAGCATAACATGGAGTCTGGCACTTAGTAGGGTCTCAATATTTGTGAGGAGGAGGAGGAGAGGGAGGGAGAGTAGCAGAGAGGAAGGAGAGAAAGGGGTACTGCAAAAGAGAAAGTGCTGCTTCACGGTTTGGCGTGAGAGAAATTTGCCTACTTCATTCCATGCCACTAGTCCAGACCTACAAATACTCAGATGCCTTCCATGTGCTGTATATTCAAAGCCCGCAGAGGGCGGCTAGCCTCAGAAAACACGAAGATGGGTCTGAAAACTTTATACCAACCATGTAATTGGACCCATCAAGGGAGAAATTGGTTTGCTATGCCTGGAAATTGGTGGGAGTTTCATTATTTCTGAATTTGCAAAATAGCATTTGGTTGAAAGGTCCAATTGTGTAGACTTATCAACTTCCAGGGCCACATGCGGTCGAAGTCGGTGACTCCTGTACCTGACAGGAACCCGCCCTGGGGTCTATGTCACGGAAACTGTCGACAGTGAGCTATTTACAGGCTGCACGTCTACCTGCAAGCCCCGGCGCCTCTACAAACGGACACGCTAAAAGCCGTTGACTTGAGAGGCACTGGCGGGCCAACCCACGCACTGTTTGATCCACACCTGCAGTCATTTTGCACTTCAAGGACGGCAGGCTTCAGACAGGAGCACCGGTGAAGTATCTGGAAGAGCCCGAGTGCTATCTCTAGTGCTACGGCAGCTCTTGCTATGGCCCTTTCCCAGGCAGTAATCTAGGAAATCAAGGGCCATACCACCAGAGCAGATGGAGGGGTCAGAAGGACTGGGTGGGGGCGGGGCGTGGGGGTGGAGGGTGAATCAAGAGGCCCCAGAGGCTGGAGGGGGGTAAGCACAGGCTCTTCCAGAGTCTCGCGGCCGAGTGGAGTGCTCCCATTTTCCTTCGCTTTTTAAAGAGCCAGAGTGCTCCCTGAGTGCAAGCTGGTGTTGGAGGTGGGTCTTTGGAGATGCTTCATATTTACAGGAATTTCAGCTTCAAAGATGGTGGGGGTTAGTATGTCTTTAAATAATATCAAGTAAGCTTGAAGTTTGATTTTCTCATGGTAAATTTCCTCTTTTTCAACGATGGAAATGAAATCCTGTTAACACATTAAGAACCTATGAATGAAGCCCAACAAAGTTTTTCCTTCTGCTTCTTGAAGGCAGGAGCGCAGGGAATGTGGACAGTTTTGCCATTTAGTAGACTAGTTATTCAAGACATCGTTCTCCCCAGTACTAGAAGCAGACATCCTGTTTTCCTTCAATGTGCAAACGAACAGCTAAATGTGTACACTCTCTATCTGCAACTGCTTGTACTGCCTGGTACGCAAACTCACCGAAGTCAGTATTCCCTGCCCCCGGTGAACGTGCCGGTCACACGGCAGATGCTCCAAGAATGTTTGCTGACTTGGATGAACCTCTGCCTTCACCTGTACAATTAGCACTGTACCTGCCTCCATTCCAATTCTGTTAGGTCAGGAAAATTAAGTGTTGGGGAACCGAAGGATGAAGGAGGAACAAAATGGACTGTGGTAGTGTTACAGGACTATGTAGGATCACCAAAATGTATCAGCTGTACAATCAGAGTGAATTCTACTGTATGTAAAAGGCGGGGGGTGCGGTGGGGATCCAACAGCCAAGTACACAGTGCAGCCGGGATCTGGATGGAGATCTAGCCATCCTCTTGACCATGAAGTGTTCCAGTGCCTGTGATCGACTGCAGAGTGAGGCTGAAGGTATTTGCATGTGCCTGTTAGCAATCTGTGTTTCTTCTGTGAAAAGCCTATTTCCATCTCTTGCCCATTTCTTTATTGGGTTTTTGAATTATAAGATATAATTTATAAAAGATTTTTAAATATTAAAACATTAACTTTGTCAATGAAAAGAAACTGAAGATTTATAGCGCAAACATGACATTTCTGAAGAAGATATTTCTCCTAGAATTGATAGAATAATTAATAGACTATGTTAGAGGGAACCATAAATTTGATTCATGTTGCAATAGAATTTTTTTCTCTTAATTATTTTAAATGCTAGGGAAAGGTCCATGAGAGTGCTTGTCACATGCTGTCACGAAAAGTTATGTTTGCTGTCTTGAGTCACAGGAATTTTTCTAGCTTTCTCTGGGGTAGCTGGATGACACTGATCGCTCAAGAAATATGGGGGATGGTAAAGGGAAATCTGAATTTTTAGGGAGCACATCTACTGAATTCCACCAACTCAATTTACTGCTCTGTTTTATCAAATCCTCTTAAATTGATCTGTTCCAGTTTACAGAAGAAATCTAAAGTTTCAGGGAAAAAATATATATCTGGACCATCATACCTTCATTGTTAATACAGGGAGGCAGCAGGTGTCAAGGTTACACTGCCTTTCTGGTGCATCTGCTTCTCGAAAGATGATTAGTCCCCATCTAGCTTCAGCTTTGTTTATGCATCTGGTCAAATGGCTGGTGGCTCAGCAAAGTGCCTTCAGCAGCCCCCTCTGCAGAGCGTCTCTGCTCACCTTTCCTTATGAAGTCACCCTCTCAGACAGGCAGGAGACCACAGCACCTCCATCCCCATTTTATAGAGAGTGACAGAGGAGTTAAGTGACTTGAGAAAGGTCAAACCAACAGTCACTGGTCAGGACCAAAATAGAATCGGGGTTTGCTGACCTCCTTGTCTCCTGTTCAAATGCTTCAAGGACAAGAAAAGTGACTCCTGAGCTGTAAAAACAAAACAAACCAAAACCCAAAAAAAAACCAAAACAAAAAAAAAATGCTACAGGCTTTTGATTTTCTCATCCTTGAAGAAGATGAACTGGGGCAACTGTTTGGCTTAAGGTTTTTCACGGACACCCAAATGTGAGGTGGTTGAAATTTGGGGAACACCAAAGGCCGAGAATCCAAAAATTAGTAACATCAGCTTCTCCACGGACTAGCTATAACCTTAGGCAAAAAAGTGAGGCCACTGTGCCTCGAGTTTTCCATGAAATGGGGATGTTCTGAACCACATACTGAATATACTAACCTTTTAACATAAGTAACGTATCTTTGAGTACCGGTATTCAAAGATGTGGGCAACACAAGGTTTCTGAGCATCCTCCTTATGACGAAAACCAGAATCAAGAGAAGGTGACATTCTGAAATCACTACTCTGCATGTTGACTTAGGATGACGGAGAACAGGGATGGGGAATAAACGCACACTTAACTGGGTGTTCCTTATCACGCAATTGGGCTAGGAGCCCTGAGTTCTGGCGCTCTTAAAAATAGATCACCTTTTTCTGTGCAAATCAGGCCTGACACAGGGCCTTATTTAATTCACAGACATGCTTATACTTCTGCAAAACTGGAAAAAAAAAAAAGCTTTTAATTACTATTTGTGGAGCATCTAAGACAATTAAATGCTTCTGATTACCCTTTTGTTGTTTAAAAACATAGACGTAGAGAGTAAACATTTCTACACAGCCATTAGAGCAAAATGCCTTTTAAGGGAGAATGCTTTGAATACATTCTGCCTTATAAAAAAAGTGTATAAGAGGACAGCACAGAAAAGGGCTGTGAGGCGTGACATGGCCTATCATGTTGTGCATGCATGAGTTAGCTCTTACAAGATCAGAACGAGAAGTTAAGATGAATTCTATTCAACCTAAGCCTGATGCTTTGGAAGTTCAGTATCACATCATCTGGGGTCAGTGACAGGGCCACTCAAAGGTATCTTCTCTGGAGAGCCAGAGAATTTAAAAATATCTGTGCAAATGTACCATTTGTCACCTAAAGCGGAGACTCTGTTCTAGGAATCATGTTCATGTTCCGACTCCATCTTATCTGCAATCTTTGTTTCTATCATAAATACTAAAAAGTCTAACAAAAACCCCCCAGAGGTTGTCCGGCATTGGCTTCAAGTTAGACCCAGGTCTAGAGGTGACCTCCAGAGCACAGAGTAATGGGTAAACTGGAGCCACAGGAAGAAGGCGAGGCCCTTCACGGACTTCTCAACGTCAGAAAATTTTTGAATGATGCCTCACCCATTTTTGAATGATGCCTCACCCATTTCTACAGTGCTTTACATTTTAAAGAACACTGACTTTTGTGATGGCCACAGGATTTATAGCATTCTACCTGTTTGGCCATGAAAGTGACTCAGAACGGCGACTCTTCCAAAGCCCCACAGGTAGTCAACGTCAGAATTCAAGCAGGTCTTCGAAACTAGCACGCTTCCCACTTAACATCTCTTAATGGTCTTTCTAAAAGATACAAGTGGAAAGAGGATATCAAGGGATAAAATACATCAGGTGAGAGGAACTATCACTGGTTGTCAGTATGATTTACAAATCGTGGCTTGAATTAGTAGGAGGAAGCAGAACACAGAGGGTTGAGCATGGAGTCATGAGCCAGACATTCTGCCATTATTAGCTCTGTGATCCTGGACAAATTACTCAACTCTCTGTGGCTAAGTAGTTTTTGTTGTTGTTGTTGTTGTTGTTGTTGTTGTTTTTGGCAAACCATAGTGATTTGACGATTCTACACATCACTCAATGCTCGCCACGGTAAGTGTAGCTACCATGTGTCCTCATACTTTATTATAATATTGTTGGCTATATTCTCCATGCTGTACCTTTCATCTCTGTGATTTATTCATTTTATAACTGGAAGTTTCTATCTCTTAATCTCCTTCACTTATTTCACCCATCCCCCTTCTGCAACCATGAGTTTTTTTCTCTGCATTTATGAGTTTATTATTTCGTTTTTTTTTTCTTCTTGATTCTATATCCCAATGAAATCATATGGTATTCGTCTTTGTCTGACCTACTTCACTTAATAGGATACCCTATAGGTCCATCCACATAGTCACAAATGGCAAAATATCTCATTCTTTTTTATGGCTGAGTAATGTTCCCTGATATATGTATGTGTCTATATACACATGCCAAATCTTTATCCATTCATTTAACAATGGACACATAGGTTGTTTCTGTAGCTTGGCTACTGGAGGTTTCTGTAGCTTGGAGGTTAATGCTGCAATAAACACAGGGGCGCATACGTACTTCTGATTTAGTTTTTTTTTTCTTCTGACAAATACCGATCAGTGGAATTACAAGATCATATGGCATTTCTATTTTTAATTTTTTTGAGGAGCCTCCATACTGTTTTCCATAACAGTTGCACCAATTTACATTCTTAACAGTGTACGAGGGTTCCCTGTTCTCCACATCCTCAACACCTATTTCTTGTCTTTTTGATACTAGACGTTCTGACTGGTGGGAGGTAATATCTCAGTGGGGGTTAGTGATGTTAAGTGTCTTTTCATGTGTCTAATGGCCATCTGTATGTCTTTTTTGGAAAAAGGTCTATTCGGGTCTTCTATTTTTAATTGGATTATTTGGGGTTTTGGTGTTGAGCTGTATAAATTCTTTATATATTTTGGGTATTAACTCTCCTATCTGACATATCATTTGCCAGTATCTTCTCTCACTTGGTAGGCTGCTTTGGCATTTTGTTGATCATTTCCTTCACTGTGTATAAGCTTTTTATCTTTGTGTACTTCCAACAGTTTATTTTTGCTTTTGTTTTCCTTGCCTAAGGAGATACACCTAAGGCCGATGTCCAAGAGATTACTGCCTATGTTTTCTTTCAGGAATTTTATGGTTTCAGGTCTCACATTTAGGTCTTTAATCAATTTTGAATTATTTTTCCATATGGTATAAGAAAGTGGGTGTTTTCCTAGCATCATTTATTGAAAAGACGATCTTTTCCCAGTTGTATATTCTTGCCTCCTCTATCACAGATGAATTGACCATATAAGTGTGGGTTTATTTCTGGACTCTCTATTCTGTTCTACTGATCTACATGTCTAATTTTTGTGCCAATACCATGCTGGTTTGATTACTACAGCTTTGTACTATTTCTTGAAATCTGGGATTTGACACCTCCAGCTTTGTTCTTTCTCAAGATTGCTTTGGCTAGTTAGGGTCTTTGTGGTTCCATACAAATTTTAAGATTCGTTGCTCTAACTCGTTGAAAAATCCTATTGGTATTTTGATAGTGATTGCACTGAACGTGTAGATTGCTTTGGGTAGTACAGACATTTTAATAATATTAATTCTTCCAATCCATGAGCATGGTGTATCTTTCCATTTGTTTGTGTCGTCTTCAATCTCTTTCATCAGTGTCTCACAGTTTTCAGAATACACGTCTTTCCCCGCCTTGGTTAAATACATTCCTAGGTATCTACTTTTTATGGTGTAAATGGTGGTATTGTTTTCTTAATTTCTCTTCTACTTCATTTTTAGTGTACAGAAACACAATTTTGTAACCTGTAAGTTTACTGAATTCATGACTAGTTCTAATCGTTTTTGGTGGAATCTTTAGGGTTTTCCATTCACAGCATCATGTAATCCATAAACAGTGACAATTTTACTTCTTCCTTACCACTTTGGATGCCTTTTATTTCTTTTCTTGTCTGATTGCTGCAGCTAGGACCTCCAATATTATGTTGAATAAAAGTGGTGAGTATCAACATCTTTGCCTTGTTCCTGATCTTACAGGAAATATTTCAGTTTTTCACCATGAAGTATGTGAATTTCCTTATATTTAAAATGAGAGCAATAACAGAATCTCCAGGAACAGAGGGACTCTTTCCTCATAGACTTTATTTAAAAAAGTTTTTTTATAGGTAGAACTCAATTTTTTAAGAACACTTTTTGTTTTGTTTTTTTTACAGTTTTTTTTTTTAAATTCCAGTTAATATCCAGTGTAATAGGGGTGCCTGGGTGCCTCACCTGGTTAAATGTCTGACTTTGGCTCAGGTCATGATCTCACGGTTTATGAGTTTCAGCCCTGTGTTGGGCTCTGTACTGACAGCTCAGAGCCTGGAGTCTGCTTCGGATCTGTGTCTCCCGCTCTGTTTGCCCCTTCCCCACTCATGCTCAGTTTCTCTCTCTCAAAAATAAACATTAAAAAATTTTTAAAAATACAGTTAGTTTCAGGTATACACTATAGTGATTCAACACTTCCAAATACCACCAGATGCTCATCACAAGTGCACTTTTTTTAAAAATAAAGTTTATTTACTTTTGAGAGAGAGAGAGAGGTACACACACAAGTGGGGTAGGAACAGAGAGAGAGAGAGAGAGAGAGAGAGAGAGAGAGAGAGAGAGAGAGAATCCCAAGCAGGCTTTGCACTGTCAGTGCAAAGTCCAATGCGGGGCTCAAACTCACGAACCATGAGATCGTAACATGAGCTGAAGTCAGATGCTTAACCTACTGAGCCACCCAGGCGCCCCACAACAAGCGCACTCCTTCATCTCCACCACTTATTAAAAAAAAGTTTTTTTTAACATTTATTCTTTATTGTGAGACAGAGAGGACACAAAGCATGAGCAGGGGAGGGGCAGAGTGAGGGGAAGACACAGAATGCGAAGCAGGCTCCAGTCTCTGAGCTGTCAGCACAGAGCCTGAAGAGGGGCTCAAAGTCACCAGACTTGAGATCATGACCTGAGCCAAAGTCGGACACTTAACCAACCGAGCCATCCAGGCGGCCCCCCGCCCCACCACCACTCATTTAACCCATCCCCCATCTCCCCTCTGGTAACCATCAGTTTGTTCTCACTACTTGACATCTAACCCATTTCCTTAGGCTCATGAGGATCACTCTTCTCTCAATAGCGTGGTAAACCAAGGACTAATTTTACCAAACAGTTACATAGGTTGATCCCAGAAAGAAGCCTGTTCAGTCCAAGTGGTTACCACGGCTCCCTGTAACACTAGTATCTCATGGCTTGAGGCATGCAGCCCTGCCAGTTTGGTTAAGCCCCTGAGACCTCACGTGTACAGCGTATCGGGGAATAGAAGACTTCACATGGAACAAGCCTATCATGTTCATCAGAGAAATCTCTGCATCTTAAAAAATCAGTCTCAAAAACTATGTCAAAGATAGAGTGCTGAGAATGATCTATTTGGATGAGACCTGGCCATTTACTGCTAGTTAAAAGTGCATATGCCTTGGTCTTTTGATCTTCTGAAGGATTATCTGTAACTTTCTGTGGTCGAGAGTTCTCGCAGAGAAGCAATTCAAATGCATTAATTTATAGTATCGAAAGGATTTTACCTTAGAAATTACTAATACCAGCCCACAGGATTACGGCTATTTAAAAAATCATTCCCTATTTTCCTGCATTTATCATTCAAAAACCAGAATAACCTAGCACCATGCTGACTGCTACAGGGAGAGGGGTCCTTCATGCTTTGTCTTCACGTAACAGTTGTCAAAGCATAAATGTCAGACGGGTTTCAAAGGAGAGGGGTATACGATGTGAAAAATCAACCAATTTTTCACTGTACGATAGAATGAAGAGACATTCACAAAATCGATTCCTATGAAAATTCTATTTTTCATACCACTGACAACTAGCAGCACCAAACTGGATTAACAATGGTGATGAGTAACTGGAATCTACGTATATTTTCATCACCCATTTCAGTATTTTGTTTCTTAGGGCTATTGTTTTTCCTCTGCCGCTCAGTCAAGTGTCAGCTGTGACTTTTTGAGTAGCTTTGAGTAATGGGATCAGCTAATGTTCTGTACATGAAGAAATTCCGTATCATTTGCTTCTCTAAAAATACTGCTGCCTGCCACCGGAGCCAATCAACAGTGATAAATAGCCAAAGAGACAAGTAGGTCTCTAAATTTACTTCGTATCTGACAGCCCTTCAGCAGATAGGGATAATGGATCCCCATGACTCACGAATGCAACTCCCTCCTACTACAAGCAAGCCCTTTCTTTCCCAGACGAGAAAGGGCAAGGATTCTTAATGACCCAATACGTTCTCCCCTTCCCCTTTGCAACAACCCAACAAAAATTTGTTAAACGCCCGCGTGTACTATCAGGTTCTATAAAGCTTCTGGGCTGGATCTAAGAAGCTGAAAAAGACACACATCCTTTTCACCATTAAAAGTCTGTTCTTATGTGGCTTAGGAGTCTATCTGACTTAATGTTACCAATCAAAATGAAGCTGACAGATCATGAATTCGTGTGTATACACATCTCAGTGCTCCACCTCAATGCCCTCCAGATACTCAAGTGGCTAATCTGCATATTGGACAATTTGGAATATGCAGATCTCCACACATTTATGTGGAATTACCTTTATTCTCTAGGTGTGCATTTTGGATTCACCCATTCAAAAACGTTTATTAAGCCCTCAATACGTGCCAGACACCCTACACTACATGCTGGGAACTCACTGGTGATACAAAATGGACAGAATTACATCAACTTATTTACCCACTGAACTGATGACCTTAAAAAAAAATGTAATTTTGATGTGTTGGTTGTATGTTTTGGCCGATCGGAGCTTATAAATACATGCTTCTAGGATTACTGCATTTTCTGCCGTGGGTGATTCGACAAGGAATCAGTCTTGCCAGAGTATAAACATTTTTGTGAGGTCCAAGATGATAGGAATACATTTAAGTTTCTCAGCTCAAAAGAATTAAAGGGCCTTTGCCAACCCATGACAACTAGACAATGGCTTAATAAACTTTTCCTCTCAAAACCCACCCCACCATCCACTTACTCAAGCTCACGCAAAGAGCAGTGTTCAACTGCACGGAAATCCCCCCCACGTGTCTTAACCTCACCTACTCCTCTGATTACGACAGAGAGTAGAGCTAAGTGGCCATGTTAGCTACTTTTAAATAGCTGCAAGTGACTTATGTCAAATCCAAATTTGGTGTTATCAAAAGATTTGATGTAACATCTGTTAATGGTCAAGTTCTCCTCAACATACTATATATTTACTGATACTGTCAGTTTTTTCTCACTAACATTCCTTCACATCCATTTTGTCCTGGTATTTTACATAAATATAATTGGTCTCTAATGCTGTGGATATTAAGAAGTTATTATTTTTGCATTCAAAACCTTTTTAGAGGACTTTTTGATCATTATTCCCTCTCATATCTCATTTTTTACTCTCAGTATGTTCTGTGCACCAGGCCCTTTGCTAGGCACCAGGACTAGAAAGACAAATGAGACACGGAGCATCTTTAATTGAGCTATTCTATCATGTTAAAAAAAATTAAGCAGGAGAAATAGGGAGGAACATAATAATCAAAGCATAGAAGCATTTCCCAGAATTGGATTTGTTATGAGCTGTTTTTGCCCAATTACTACTTTAATTGAACCATCTATAATTCCTTCCACTTACATTTTTAGTCTAGAGGAAGCCAGACGTAAGATGTTACACATGAAACCAGAAGCCAGCACGTTTCTGACAGCAGGAACTCCCTCAAGTCTATTAAAATCACCAAAAGGAAGAGGAAATCAACATGTGATGGTTCTGAAAATGACATCTGACAAATCCAGAACCATGAGTTCGTTTGTGGTCCTGGGCTGGCTACAGGGAGGTGGGGGGACAAGACAGGACCCCAACTGGGACAATTCTGCACATGGGGACCTAGGTGAAGACAGCCTTCCATGTTTTGTAAGGATTCTCAAGATCCAGCCTTACCAGGACAGCAGAGGCCCTTCCCAAGTCTGATTAACACAACACTTGCTTCTGCTACAGGACATTTATGACATGTAAGCATGGTCTCCCTACTTTAGTATGCTGTGCGTGGGTACAGGTGCACATATGAAGACCCCCTCTCCTGCCATGGCTATCCCCACCACTCTGTCTTTAGCATAATTTTAATTAATGAGAAAAGTCCATCGAATGTTATCATCCCCTTCTTCCACCTTCGGATACATCTCTATATTCCCTTACCAGCCAATTAGTGATAGCATACAGGAGAGTGAATCCTCTAATATTCAGTGCCCCCCAATTCCCCACGCACCATCTAGTAGTGATGATAATTGTATTAACGGCAATGATGATGCTGATGATGGTATTCTCAATGAATTTTAAAAACACCTAAAAGGGCCATTTTAACAGTGAGTGGAAAATAATCTTGAATTTTCCTTTTGGAAACATTTCCCAAGAAACGAACTGCTCGTGTTACCTTGAGAAGAATCACCAAGGTCTCTAGGTTAGAATGCAAGGTAAAGCCATCTATATTTTAAAATAAGAAGATATTGATTCACTGAGCAATTGAAAATTGCATTTCCCTGTTCACTGGCTTTCCAAATACTAGTAGTAAGACAATAAGGTGTTTTTGAAGTCGGGGCACAGCCTTCAGCTATGGGCTCCATGTGTGAAAACGCAATGCTCTTACTTATTAAGTCTCAGTTTCAAAACTACCCTCCATCATCATTTCATTTCACTTGCCGTATCTTTGTCTGTAAGTCATTTTTGTTGACCGAACCTTTCTTGCCTTACAGATGCCTGTGTTAGAGCTGATTACTACTAGTGCTTTCCCCTGAGTAAGTCTTGTTGTCGACTTTATTGCCACTTGAATTCCTTCTCCTTAAATAAACATAAAGGCATTTCTCTGGCTATTCACCACATGTACTTCTTCCTTTGCTATTAAAAATATAGAAAGCAACAATAACAAAAAGCCAGAAGTATAGTCCGTTTTGAATCTTACACTTTGATTACCAGTTAGAAAATTGAGGAACCAGTAGTACCTTAACCAACAGCTCTAGTTCCTCCAGGTAAATGTGTGTGTGTGTGTGTGTGTGTGTGTGTGTGTGTACACAAAATCAGAGTTAGAGATACATACACACTTCATTAGAAGTATCAATCTGGCCTCATCTTTCTTCAACTTCTATAGCTTCTTATTCTCTGAAACAGAATAATCCATAACCTCAAATTTTATTTGTATCCCTAGTTACTGATCTCTGGCAAATGCTTTTCATTTTCTGTGTGAGCCTGGGTGGCTCAGTTGGTTAAGCATCCGACTTTGGATCAAGTCATGCTCTTGTGGTTCGTGAGTTCCAGCCCCATGATGGGCTCTGTGCTGACAGCTCAGCCATGTTCTTTCTCTCTCTCCCTCGCTCTCAAAAGTAAAAAAAAACATTAAAAAAAAAAGACAAGACATTAACGTCCAATAAAAATACAGTATGGAGCAGAGCATCAGCTTAGAACCTGTATTGACACAGGACATTTCCAAAATTCTGCTGTTGTATTCCACGTATATTTGAAGGTATAAATATGAAAAGTCCCCTTGAAAGCCAAAAATGCACATAAGAAATAAGTAGGTCTAAAGAAAAAAGCTACCCTGGGGTATCCCCTGAATACTTAGTGTGTTTGCTTTACAAAAACCAGGTCTATCACACAGGTTGCAAGAACTATTGTCAGAGAACTGGTCTCTCCTACCCAAAACATTTGATTATTATAAGTCAACCAAATTCATAAGATGCAGCTTCTGCTTTATATGAGAAGTCTTCTTCTAAAATGTATTACTGTTTGAATTATTGATTTGTTCTCAAATTGCTTGTGGAAACACACTGAGTTTCAACGTATCCACCACAAACTCAGGGCATTTTGCCTGTACTACAGACACAGCAGAGGAAGATTCATTTATATGATTTCAATCAGTTTTCATCTATAACCTCTATGACATAAGGGCAAGTTGCTTAGTGAAAGAGAGAATGCGTTCACATCCAACAGACAAGCACTTACGACGGTCTTCAATCCAGAAACCAAGAACAGTTTCCCATTTAAAGAAAAAGAAAAAGAAAAAGGAATCTTCTTTATAATTGAAAATAGCCTTCCTCTACAACTCTGTTAGGCTTTGCTGGGAAGAGAAACATTTCTTAGTTCATAAGGGAGATTGCACTGAATGTGGATCATAGAAAAACTAAGCTTATTCTTCTTATGAATCAGTCTTAAGTATGCTGACAAACGTTCATCATTTACAAAAGCATCAAGACACTGCATCTAATCTCTGTGGCTGTTTTCTTTCTAGAGATCACTAGAGGACCTACCCAGCAGATAGGTAAGTGGTTCAATAGTTTCTGCTTGGTTAACAGAGAAACTCAAGAGATAACACACCCAACGGCAAGATGAAGATTAACATTAGGAGCCCCAGAGTGGAAAAACGTCCACTAATGCTACAAATTAGTATTTCACCAAAGGATTTCAAATCCCTTGCAGACGTCAGCTCCCATTGCAGGGCCAGACAAGAGAGTAGCAACTGAAGAGCCCGTCCTAAACACATGTTCCATAGCGTGGGTACCTTCTGATCTGCCAGCCCCGTCTCCCGACACGGCTCGCTACACATCCATGGAGCTGTGCAGTGTTGAACCCGTGGATGCGGTAAAACATGTGCTGTGGGGCCTTATGCCTTGTGCCTCCTTCGTCACGGCCACGGTGGCCAAACCCTGAGGCGTTACATGACGGAGTGCTTCAAGTCAGGCTTGCACGCTGGATGAGACTCTTCCTTTTGGCACGCTGTACTCCACTATTCTAGAAGAAGTGGCCCTTTGTTGCTGCGCTGATGAGGCAACCTCTTCAAGTTCACCCTTCCCGCTCAGCAAACAGTTCCTGCCTTCCCGCTCAGCAAACAGCAGACAGAAGTGACCAGGCCGCCCGCCTTAGCTCTCGTCTCTGATGATGCAAGTTCTTCTGCTTCTACTTCCACTTCATGAATTAGCGTATTTACAAACCTCCCCGTGTCTAGACCGAGCAACGCAATGATGCAGGAGCCCAGCCTTGGGCAAAAGATGGGGCAAAATGCAAGAGGGAGAGTGGTTTAAAACATCATTCTGTTCCACAACATTTTTTCCTGTTCCACTCAGTGAGACAGAGACAGTCTCTTTCTCGCTTGCTCTCACATGGAGAAACAGATCTTTGCAATGTGTCCAAAGACAGTGCATCAGGGAAGGAATAACAGATTAATTTTTCTGAGCCATATATTAAAATACAAAGCATCCAGATGACAATCCTGTCATCTTTTCTTTCCAGCCTGTCTGGACTCCCATGTGCTTCCTCGACTTGTACCAATAACTCACCTTTGCTAGGAAGGGAGGGAGGGAGAAAAAAAGGACAGAGTAGAAAATTACAGCACATCGCCACCCAGTAGTTATGAAAAATAATAGGCATAAAGAGCAAAAAAAAAAGCTGATCACTAAACAAAATCATTAGGAACTGATCAAAGTGACAGGACGAAGTAGAAATTGGGGCTGAAAACCAACCTTCTTTGGTCCCAAAGAGGGAGGCAGCCTGGGGTACTTCAGGGAACATGTGTTACTCTGAGGCATACCTGAGTCACAGCCCTGCACCTGCCACATGCCTGCATGTGACTCTAAGTTTCAGACTCTTCATATAAAGACGACAGCATGAAGCAGCTTTAAAGGTGCCTTCACAGCTTTAATAACTCTGGATGGGAACTCCTCGAGTCCATGCATGGGGTTTGTGAGGGTCCAGGAGTTCCTGGACCCTCAGAGGCCCAAGTGTGTCTGCTGTTCTAGAAACAGAATCAGGGTCCTACCGGAGATCCATGTGTATGTGGCAACTTGTTTTATGACTGGGCAACAGGAATTAGTGGAAAATAGATGGGTTATTTAGGAGATGGTGTTGTAAAGACTAGCTTTCTACAGAGAGAAAATGTTGGATCGATACCTCACCACCATAAAAGCAAATCCCCCCAAAGCCCCCCCCCCCTCCGCCCAACCCCCTCCAAATGCCATAAAGGTCTAGATGTGAAGCACAACCATGAACCCACCAGAAATAGCTACCGGAAAGTATTCTTGATAACTGGGGATGAAAAAGGATCTTAAGCATGACTTTTTTCTAAGTCACAAAGGAATATATCGATGCATCTGCCTTCAACAAAACATGCCAGCCAAAATCGACAGAAAATACGGGCCATCTCTAAAAACGGACAAAGGATTGATATCTAGACTATACAGGAGGTCCCCAAGGAAGAAAAAAACCAATGGAAAAATTTACATAAGATGTGGAACAGGCAGTTCAGAGAAGGAAAAGCCCAAATGGCAAAGAATCATATAAAGAGAAGTTCGAGCTCACTCATCATCAGAGAAATGCAAATTTAAATGACCAGGATGCAGCCAGCAGCAGATTTGAACTGGACAGAGAGAGCCACATGGCAGTGTGGGGAAGCAGCCAGGCTCCTTCACAGCTGTGGGAGGACGGGCTGGCTCTGCCATTCTGGAGAGCAGTCCTCTGCGCCCGGTGAGACCAAGTGTGCTTTTGCCCCACAATCCTGAGAGTGCAACCCACACAGGCTTTCCCACAAAACCAGAAGAAAACGTGGTTGTGCATCCCGGTGCTGTCCCGGGAGACCCAGGAATTGGAGGCGGCCAAGAGGACACAACTACTGAAGCGAATGAAATGTGGAGGGTTTCTGCAACAGTGTGCCATGCAGTAGCCACCAGGAAGGAGTAAGAGGCACACCCAGCGACATAAGCAGGTCTAGGCTCTAAAAGCAGTGCTGACCAAAAAAAAAAAAAGAACAAGAATCTAGAATATCATTTATATAGACTCTAAAATTCATTCACACAAGGATGTATTTTCCAAGGACACATATGCACCTAACGCAACATTAACTATATGATAGCAGTGACCTCTGAAGTGCATGGGAATGGGGACGGGGGCTGAGGAGGGAGAGAAAGGCATGGCCTGATGAGGGTGATGTGCCGAGAATTCAGGACAATGACTCTATCAACAACCTCTGGACACCTGAACGGGGCGGGGAAGGGGGGAAACTGGAGGGCGGCTTGCTTGCTTCTCTTGAAAACTGGAGTGTGGACAGAACCAAGGGGTTAAGATGCTAAAACGCTGGCCTTAAGAACTTGAAAAGAGGATTCATCAAAGAAGTGAGGTATCGTAACTTCCAGAAATACGCGTTTGGTCAAAACACAGCATGGCATTCGATGAGTAAGTATCAATCGATTTTTTTTTTTAAGTTTATTTATTTTTGAGAGAGAGAGAAGGGGAGGGGCAGAAAAGGAGAGAGAATCCCAAGCAGGCTCTGTGCTGTCAGCATAGAGCCCAAAGCAGGGCTTGAACTCGTGAACTGTGAGATCATGACCTGAGCCGAAGTCGGGCACTGAGCTGACCGAGCCCCAGTCAAATACTGATACGTATTTGCCAAGTACTCGTGACTGTGGTAGGTGTAGATTCAAACTAAGAGCAGGTGGGTTGGGATTCCCACAGTTCTCTGCAGCCTAGCTACCTAAGCTCCCAAATCCACAGGACTCACTGTGCGAGTCGCATGACGACCTGGGATACTTGCAATCAGTGTGAAACCGGGGTGAAGGGAAAGGTCTGTTTCCAAGAATAAAGGTCACAGGCCGGTGGACCAGGGGTCACATCCAGCTTAGGTGACATCACTGAATTAGCTGCCAATACTGACATTTTGCGTGAAGAACAGTTTCCCGGTCCACGGAGCACTGGAGAAATCCAGGACAGTGGGCCGCACGCCTGCTAAAGCCGCCTTCCTATGACAGGAGCGCACCCGCCCAGAGGGCCTCGGCGGGCCCGCACTCCCCTGGGCCCCAAGATGTCTGGGCCAGTGATGCTGTGGCTCCCAGTTACTCACTGCCAGACGTGACAGGCGACTCTGCAGCCTGGAGCCACAGAGGAAGCTGGGCATTAGAGCGGAGCGGTCACTAATGGAAACGACAGAAGTCTTAGCTTCCAACAAGCATAAGCCCATTTCAAGTGGGACATCTGGAAGGGCTTTACTCCCTCTGGAATGCACCAGAATTAGTGGAGGAAATGGGGCAGGGAAAGCAAAGAGGTCTAGTTCTCCTGCGTTTAGAAGGTATTCGAGCAGATGGGGTTCCCTAATGACCTTTTGGAAGGGACACGAGAGCAAGTCTAGACGGAGAAGATGCCTGCGATCTGGCTATTCCCATCCCCAAGGGGGCTGGCACCCCCTTTACAGTAAATTTAACTACAGATCCTGTTTCCTAGTCAGGTATTAGCTCCGTGCATCAAGATGACAGAAACACCAACAATGACTGTTTTGCTCCACACACCAGTCACTGTTTAAATTGTTTTTATTTTCTCATTCTTGCTTAACACATTGCCTTCAAATGCCCTGAGGGTGCTGGAACCTTGCCCCTATTACGAAAGTTGCGTGGAAATGAAAGCATTGCTTGTGTTTTAAGATTAGTATCACACGTGTCAAGATGACCAAATTGAAACACCCTTTTTTTTGCTTTGGACTGTCTTTAAAGTGGCTAGTATCTTCTTAAAATGACCAGGCATATGTGATAAGGTGCACGTAAGGGATCGACAAGGACCTGGCGTCAATTCTTTGAAATAGAAAGCCCTGGTACCAGCAGCAATGCTCTATCAAAACAGTAGAGGCACGACTTACATATGCTTTGTTCTGATCTGTGTCCCGTCAGAGACCATTTCTAAGTGCAAAACACGCTACAGTTAGGTAACCGTAAGGGCAATAAAGAAATCTCGACAAGTAGATGCTAGCGTGTCACTGGGGTGTAATATTGTAGTGAGTGGTCTGCAATCAAGTGAGAGGGCCTCCAACCTGGGTGGCGATCTGGGGAACAGCAGACCTGAGGCTCCAGAGCGGAGGTGTGCGGGGAGGCAGTCGTGAGAAGCGGAATGAGCGGGAGACACGGGGAGCATGAGAAGAAGGGAAGGCTTCCTGTGAGCTGGGGCAAGGAGAGAACGTCACCAGAGAGGTGTCAAACAGCACCCCAAAAGGAAACTAAGACTTGACCTGTAGTGGGTAGATGAACAACACACTGGATGTCAAAACATGGCAGGGGCTGAGGACGCTCCAGTGTTTTGGAGATAAACGAAGTCATGGCTGACTCATCTTGACAGAGGCCAGCAGCAGCTCACTCCAGCCACCACCGCGTTTTACCAACACGGTCTCAACACCCCCTTGAAGGGCCTTCATCATTCCACTTCACGGATGAGGACACGCAACTTCAAGAAGCAAACCTACTGCTTCAAGGTCACAACTAGAAACCTGCAAAGCCAGATACAAACCCAGACAGTCCGGCTACGGGGCCCTGACCCTTCATCACTCACGTAGACTCTCGAAGGATGACTTTTATTTTTCACCCAGTGAAAATGTGGCAACGTCTTGATCAACCTGGGTTGTGGAGAGTTTTTCTTTCCCATCACATAACCCAACTGAGTGTGCGTTTGGATCACTGCTGCAATCCAGCCAATCACGCAATCATAGGATCGGAAAGAAGAGACGGTGTCGTAGTCGACCAGGGTTTTCATTCTCTGCCTGAGACCTTCAGAGAAGGTGAACATACACCTCAAAGATGCAGTGTGCTGCAGGGTCTCACATCCCACATTATTCACCAAGTCACCTATGCCTGCCATGTGCCACGAGCCAGCCACACACCAACTACACACATTGGAAACGTCCCACGGTTTCCCCTGAAGACTCCCACACCCACCAACTCCAAAGAGCATTATTAGAAAATGAACTATAACTTGTTTCTAATGATTTTTTTTTTCTTAGTCCATGTAGAGGACTTTTTTTTTTCTTAGTTCAAGGGTATTTTTCACTACTCCTGGGTAAATACATTAAGTTCAAAAAGTAAGCCACATCAGAACATTTTATGTTTCCTAGAAGATGAAACCCAGGTTTTTTTTATATCAAGATTACAGAACTTGATCATCTGAAAGAAAGTTGTAATAGTTTATAGCACACGGCAAAATGCAAGCAAGTAAGTTAGAAACACTAGCATAGGACTCTAAGAATTCCTTTCCTCCAAATGCATCGAATTGTATACACTGATGTAACTTATGGTTTATTAATCGTGGCATGATATGAAGAGCAGTCCACACCAGTGACAGATCAGTGCTGGAGACGAAAGGCCAAGCGCGAAATTCAGGTGTGAGTCTGTGTATCTTTGCCCAAGTACTTCTTGTGCGTGGCTGAACGAAAACAGAAATTATTCAATTTTGCTCACCTAATTTAAGAATACCCAGTAATCTATCCTTCTGGTCCTAACAACACTATAACTTAGATCTCTGGGACCGCAAAACCACATGCACAGGTGAATTCGCCTACTGGTTACCTATTCATTGGGTATTTATTGGACCAATGTTGGAACCTGCAATCTTGAAGAGAATGACCATACAAATAAATATGTAGCACGTACAGTGTTTAATGTGCCAAGTGCTGTGCCAAGTTTATAGAGGTAATGAGAATGACCCTGTACAAAAGGTATATGCCGTGATCCCCACTTTACAGATGAGAAGAATGAGGTTCAGAGAAGCCAAATAAATGGAGTGTTATAGTCCATGGTAAAATCGGGTTTCAAGTTCAGGTTTATGTGGTTAAAAAATTGTGTACCTTTAAAAAGGCACTAGGCTATATGGTCTCTTGTAAAATATTAAAATGTACCAAAAAAATGTATTCAGCTATATACTTATCATGAAAACAGATAAAAGGGGAAAATCTAGCCCTGAATGTACAGGAAGTCATCAGGGCAACACTTCATCTGAGTTGAATCTTAAATGATGAATAGAAACTCAAAGATGAAAGCACGCTGTGGGGTTGCTGTGAGAAGGCAGACATTTTTTTCAAAAACCGATAAATAGTTTTGTGTAGCTGGGTCAAGAGTGTATACAAGTGGCTAACTAAAAAAGTTCAAAAAGAGCAAGTTAGAGCCACACTGTGAGGTGCCTCTGGAAATGCTAAGCAGTTGAAACTTCAGTCACTAGGCCTAGGGAGGTGCTGGAGAAATTCAGATAGGGGAGGACATGCTGGGACCTGGGTTCTAGAAAGATCTGTGACTTCAGTTTAGAGGCAGGGGGGGTGGGCCGAAGAGAGTACTGCAGTTTTGCAAGGGAGTGAAGGTCTGTTCACGTGTGATGAGAAGGGGACTGAGATTTAAAATGCATTTATTAAGAAAACACAGGCCTGAGAGGTCGGTCAGCTGTGATCGAGGGAGGGAGAAGGTGTTCAGCAGGATTCTGATGCACTGTATGGGCGACTTTTTTAAGACTCTTGTGGTCAAATAAATTAGAGGGAGAGTTAGGAGTTCCATTTTACGTGGAAGGCTGCAGCCTATGGGACATATGAAGATTTCTAACAGAAAATTACTGGAATTCAAGAAAAAAAGTGGGGCTTGAGATACAGACTTGGAAGTCACCGTAGTATGGATGCTGTCTAAAGCCACAGACATGGCTGAACTTGGCATCTGGGGGGACAGCTGGGCCCAGAGTTTCACGGACAAACAATGCAGCCCCACCAAAGTTACAGGCCACTGTGTGCTTCTTATGCCAGAACAGAAGCCCATGTATTTTAAACTCTGACACCTTTATAAAACAAGCCTCAGTAAGACAGAGTTTAATTTCCCAAAGAATCAATAGCACATACAATTGTTCCATATCCGGCCAGGGCAGAAACTGTTTACACAGGGAAAGCAGGCTTTGTGAACTGAGAATTGCTTAGATATTTTAATTTTTTTCTTACCTCATACCCCCCAAAATAATGTTAATGCCTTTTTCTCTCAATCGATGATTTTAAAACTGGCATGTTAGGGAAAGGAGTTGGCAACCCACTGAAAGTCTATTTTTATCACGGACTGAAAAGCTAAAGTAAACAACAATTGCTATTTTTGTGAATTTATTTCTGCTCATGCAATGGATTCCACTGGGTTATGGTCTAATGGTGAGTGTCAAACTTTGAAACTGTGGAACTTCTGCGTGGTGAACAGAAGGGACAGGAGAGATTCTCTTCACCACAGTGACTCTACCAGGAGCTCCACTGTTATAATTAGTTCAATAAAGAGCCCCACTGCTTCCATATGGAAGAAAACATGCTTTTAAAAATACATTTATTAAATCAGTACTATAACTTTATTATGGGAGTTTGAGGGGTTCTCCCAGGAAACAGCTTTATACCTGGATACGTCAGCTATGATGATATTTTCCCGTCATTATCCCAACTGTCAACAAAAGGGAAGATCATTATGACCCCATATAAGACAGAAAGAATGGAGCAATAAACTAGATATATTCCCCACAGGATGATGTTAAAGCAGAATTATTCCAGGCAAGGGAGAGACGATGCTGGGGAGGTAGAGGTTAGAAGTTCTTCTGTTGTGTCAGAGAGGTGAAAATATACCCATCAGCCAGTCAGAAGGGGCAATTCCTTGCTGCTTAGGAAGCACAGCAGATTTTCTACAAAGAAGTTCAGACTATGCCAGCATTAACAGAGAAAAGCACATGTTTCACTGTCTAGGTTGTCAATTTCTCTGACCTTGCAATGCTCTCCTGCCTTACGTTCTAGGATATATTCTGTCCTGGGATTTCCCTTCTATAGGAGCTCCTTCTCTGTCTCCTATACAGACCCTTCTTCCTCTCACCAGTTGAGGAGTCGTTAAACACCCTCATTCGCACTCAGGACTGAAATCATGCCTGTATATACACCAGGCACAATCTGGAGCTCCACCCTGGCTCGTCCCATGCCTACAGGACACTGCCTACAGTGTCCTATTCCCTGTAGGACATCTTCACTTGGACGTCTCAGAGTAGCACAGCTTGCTCCACACAGGTAACACCTAGCACCTCTGATCATTTTCTTCCAACCTTGGCTCCCTCCCAGCAACCAGCCCTCCACTCCACTACCAAACTCACTCACCTAAGGCCTCAAAAAACCCTGAGCCACCACTTAGGCCTCTCTCCCAATCTCTCCCTCCTAATACGATCCATTACCACGTCCCATTGATTTTCCCCTCTCAGAATCTCTCTAGATTCAGAAACAAAGTACAGTAAAACCTTGGATTGCGAGTAACTTGTTCTGCGAGTATCCTGCAAGAAGAGTAAACATTTCTAATAAGTTTTAACTTGCTAGACGAGTGGTATCAGTAGTAACGTGATGCTGAGCATCACATGATCACAGCCAAGCCAATGGTTCTTGAAATTCGCTTTGAAATACGAGTGCTTTGGATCACAAGCGTGTTTCTGGAACGAATTATGCTCGCAAACCAAGGTACTTACTGGAAGAAGTAACTTCTCGGCCTGCTGTTTTGACATTGTGTCATCTACATTTTCATGTAGATTTTGTGTCACTGAATTAAATTTTCCATTTCATAGGAGGAAAACAAGATGGCTGGTATCTGAAACCTCCCAGTATTTCAAACACAGAAGGAGAGGAGCTTTTCCTGTATCTCCTGAGCTATCTGTTCACTGGGTTGGAACATATGTGAATGCTAGCAACTTTTTCTCTACTTCTAACGCTTCTCAGAATATAAAATGCCATGGGCCTTCTTTCTGGACAGGAACATGTGTGTTGTTATATTCACGGACTTAGACTGAACATTCAGCTCATGGTTGGGGGGTGAAGAATGGAAGATGGTGGGTCATTTTTTCTTTCACGTACAAGAATGAATTTCATGAACTTCTAAAAGAGTTCCTTTTCCATTTCCTAGACAGTATAATCCGCCTACATTTACAGGAACTCCAACCTGGCCCTGCATGAAGGCAGCCCTGTGTCACTTGTGAAGAATGTGTTCACTTTCTAGGAGTGGAAAAGGGGAGAGAAGTGTTTCCACAATTAACGTCACCCTCAGCTGATATTCCACGGTACTACCTTGTTGGTCCTGGGTGATTACACGTTATAAATACAAATTGTGTTTTGAAAGTTTAGAAACGGGGAGTATCTGATAACCAAGATTGTTAGGTAATACATACTAAATCCAGAATTCTATCATTAAAGACAGTAGCCATCTACCACTTCATAATGAAGACTGTAATTTACAAAGCAGTGAAGATACTCCATGAAGAAAAGTCAAATAAATAGGGGCCATAGCATAGGAATGTGTCATGCTGAGAAATCATCTAATTTGATCATGAGTCACAGGGACTATAAAATTTCAGTAACATCTAACTGATTACACTGGTGTTAATTCCATCACTACTAACCAAAAGCAGAAATAGAAGGAAACCTGGAACTTCACGTGCAGGCCCTAGTCATCTTTTTAATCCACCTCTGAAATGTGTTTGTCTTAGGCAGAAACCTAGTAAAACACCAACGGAGAGGGAAAAAAAAAATCGACCCCAAGATAATCTTAAATGAGAAATAAAATCTGGAAGGAAGCCATGCCAGAATTTATTGAAAAACAGATTTTTCTCCTTCAAAAATGTTATTAAAAAATACGAATGTTTTTGTGACTTATTGCCAAGTTTATTTTATAAGCTCTCTGCTACTCAGAGGTACCGTACCGTACGAGGTGATGGATGGGGGCCATTAATCATTTTTACTGAAGAGCAGAATAGCCCATGCTACATGCTACTATTAAAAAGGTGAGGGTATTCTGAGAGTACATTCATTTCCTCACAAAGTCACGTGTCACATATCCCCTGGATTTTCAAATAGGTCCTTCCTTGCATTATCTGCCATTCCTGAGTCAAGGGTTGGCTGGTAGGAAAGGGGTGTCAAGTTGCCCCAGGAGCACAGTCCTCATTCTCTGGCCAAATCTCCACATGAAGGCGTCCCTGCGCTTTGGACGGTACAACCCTATTTGTATTTCTGTTATCGGCATTTTAAACCAACATAGTTTTTGCATATTCTCTTCCAGCACGGCACCCAAATTTTCGACACCCCACGCAAAACTGGGGGGATGTATGAAGCGTGAGTGGGGATCCCGGCCAGCTGCCCATGCGGTATTATCACCGGCAGGCAGAATCCGGCCTTGGTCCAACCAGCTTCCTGTCAGCCCCCAAACTAACCACACTGATGAAGGACTGGGAAGCCCATCTACAGAGACAAAGATCGGAGAGACTACTAGGTGGGGCCTTTACTACTGTTGCAGAGAAAAACGGTAACGTTCATTATACATGTTTGTATGTATCATGGACTCCTTGTCTTAAATTTTTTAAAAACGAGAGAGAGTCCATGATAACTGTCTTGTCTCTACCGGCACAGACTATGACTTCAGGAGCTACCATTTCTTTTTCCTCCTCCTGCTTACCTGTTTTGTTTTGTTTTCTTCTCCTCCCCCTATGTCCTCCTTCCTCTGAACTTCTCTTTTCCAAGGCGAGCATCTTCACCTCTCTCCAGCACACTCGGGTTTGAGCAGACATGAGGTTCTGCTCCCCCAGGGGCGAACAGTGCAGAGCAGAAGGGAGGATCAGATGTATCCCCCTCTATCTGCTAAAGGCTTGTGCACCTGCGTTTATGGCTCTTGGCTGAACCAGAGCCAAGGGCACACTGGATCCTGACCCTTCACAGAAAGAGAAGGCAATGGCTACTGACGGCCCGTCTCTGTCCACAGCAAAGAACCTTCTGTCACCACCTTCTTTATCCCAGTCCTGCTCGGTCTGCTCAATACAACACGTGGGTATAAGAAAAACAGCTCACTGTTCAAAAAGACAAAACTCTAAACCTTCACCAACTCTCTTTCTTTGAATAATAATTTTGAATTTGCTTTCCTGGTTAGTATCTGGGGACAACAGGTCATTTACTGGCAAGGCCTCATCATCTCTGATGAGTGTTCACCGCTTGTCAGACTTTAACAACTAAAGCACAACCACGGAAACGCAACACCCAGCTTTATATGACTCGCCATGTTTGAATTTCATATGGTTGCTGGCAAGACGGGTCATACTCCAGAAGGCTAGAGCCTAGAGAAGGTCTCAAACTAGGGCCAGTCTGGGCAGGCCTTGATTGCAGGTGACTGTAATGGCAGAGTTTCTCTATGATGAGGGAGATTCCCCAGTTGGGGGTGTAACCCTAGCAGGTTAGCATAGTATTAGAATACCTCAGAGAAACTCAGGTACCCCGCAGGATCCTCAAAGCAGGAATAGAAGAAGAACAAGTCACGCTCGGTACAGGAAGGCATTGGTCACAACTGAGGCTGAAGGTCCAAGATAATAGTAAAGGTGGCCTGAGACCTAACCACTGAGTTGGAACACTGGACTCATTCAAATTTCCTGGTTCCTACCAGGAACCTTGCATTTTTAGGGTGGACTGGAACCCTATTATAGTGGGAGGCAAGTGTTTCTAGGTTGAGGAATAGAACCAGGCAGGTCATTTTATCGAGCATTTGAATTTTCCCAGGCCAGATTTCTATCTCCCATCCATCTCTTATCCTAAACTTCCCTATGTGTAAATTTACTCTAAAACCTTTTTGATCTTTCTTCACACGGATCAAGAGTAGGCACAGCACTCTGAAAAGCAAACGGAATGACGTGATGGGTATGTATGTAGCTATGAGCATTTTTAAAGGTTAGTTTCTTATATGAACAGTTCAAGGAAATAATTCTGCCTTCGCTCTCTTGATTTTTATTACAATACCTACAGACCACAGAAATGAGAAGGTCAGCCCAACTTCTGCTGGGATACTAATGGGAAATGTTATAAATCACTAAATTGCATGGAGATAGAAAAATAGGGAAATTGTCAAGATAAAACATGGTCCGGAGAATTCTGTGAGGAACAATAGTATTCCTCAGACCACGTTTTTTGAACCAGTGATTAAAAACTTCATTTCGTTGTTGGCTTTAACATCTAGCAGATTGGCATGCATTTGAAAGCGTAAGGAACTAGTATAAAGAAATGCAAGGAGGAGAAGGAGGATTTGGTTAGTAATAAGCTTATTTCAGACCTCTTCAGATTAAGGTCAAGTATAAAATTCTCATTAGTTTCCAGTTTATTTAAATCAGGGCTGCTATGATTTGAAAGTCACCTCCATCATCCTGAGCTAAGAAGGAAAAGTGTAAGAGGTCCACAGAGCCCAACAGGAAGAGTTAACTGTGGTTTCCTCTTTTACAAAACAGAATTGCTGAGATCTAAGACTTTTTTCTTCTTTTAAATCATTTTGGTCATATTCTTTGAAAAGGGGTTCCATGGAGGAAAGCTTTGCCAAAGCCCCCGGCTGGCCAGCCCTCCAAACCTAGGCTGGCTTCAATCAGGGCGGGAAACAGACTGGAGAGAAGGTGCCATTTTCCCTCCTTGATTGTTAACTGCTTTCATTTTCCATTTTATTTAAGATACTTAATTTGTTTTTAGTGATTTACTCTTCTTTGTAATTAGATGGAGCGATTAGCAAGCATCTTTTCCTTGGCAAAGCAGTTCCCCTTAAACGGAAATGAGCTTAAGTCAACATTACAGTTACCACTCCTAAGTGTAAGGGTTTATAAAGGGGAAAACAACGAACTAGACTCCCTCTCTTACGATAAAGTAATGCAAATGAGAGGTGAGACAAAGAAAGAAGTAATTAGTAGGAGGGAGGAACAAATGGAGATTTTTTAAACGCAGAATCCATTCATAACACAACACTTCTCAAGAGAGCTGTTCTAATAGATTATCTTGCTGAAATGCATTATTTAAGTCTTAGTTGTTGGCACGAGAGAGGTAAATTCATCTTCTCTGCACTGGGTGCATAATGCCTTTCGAGTAAATGCAGTTCAATGTGAGGCTACGTGTCTCTGCAGAATCAGTTCTGATGTCAGCACAAAGGCAGGAGGAGATAAAAGGGGTTATTAATACCCAAAAATTTGACACAGATGCCCAAGCATATTTCTGTGACGATATAGAATATGTAAGGCAAAATGCTGCATTGTGAAGACAGGGGCTTTTTCTATTTTTTTTTTTTTTTAAATAGTCTTGCTCTAAAATCAGCTAAAATAAATAGATCCTCTTTCACAAAAGGAGTTTCACAAAGGGCTTCATCCCTTTCCTCCTAAGTGTTGGTCTCCTACTTTGTAAGAATTTCATCTCAAAGTCTCCTGTCATCATGATGAATGCGGGAGCCTGGCTTCTCCTACTGGGGAAGTATCACACGTCTGCCTCTGTCACTCTCGTTTTCTGGTCTCCAAACAAAAATTCCACCACCTCCTTTCTCAAGTTGAAAGGCAAGGAGGCCTTTTCCCAAGCTGAGAGGCTGTTTCCAAGTGACAACTCCTTGTCACAGTTAAAATGTGAGCACAAGACGTGGGGGTTTACAAGCCTCTGGTGAATCCCAGCTGCCCCGGCCCTCTGTGGGTCACGGACGAAAAGAGCCCTCAGCTGGCTCCCGGCTACAGGTAAACCATCGCCAGCGGATGGAGAAAGTAAGCCAATGCCAGAGAGCTGGCCACGCATGGCCACGGACAGCAACCCCGCGCCGGTGCTCGACATTTCAGTCCAAGTGACATCTTCTGGAATTAGGCAGCAGACAACCAGTTTGCTGCTACCAAAAAAGAAAAAAAAGAAAGAAAGAAAAAAAGCAAGGATTCTCATTTTAATTAAGTCACAAACTCTGGTGAATAAGCCGGCGTGTGTGTGTGTGTGTGTGTGTGTGTGTGTGTGTGTGTGTACCTGTGTGTGCACACGTGTGCCTCTTTTACCGTGGAGAATCTCCAAGTATTTTGCTAACAAGCAGGAAGAAACTCTCCGTTTTGTAAATCCCCTGCACAAAGTATCACAGGGCAACATAGCAGGGCCAGTGCTGATGTCGGTGTGTAATTAAAAGTATCAACAGGAAATGAACATAAACACAATTAAAAAGGACGAATGACTGAGAGGAATAATAAATAACCTCCAAGATCAAAAGCAAATCGGATCCAGTTATTACTCTACCAAAAATATCAAAATGCAATTATACTGTTTTCACACATCATTATTTGCCATTTTGGGAAATTGGAACGGACACATTAATTAATGGCCAAAATGCTACTCAATTAAAACACGTTCAAGTCCATCCTTCAGGTTTTGCACTAGGATTCTTACCAACGTCACCCCCACCCCACCCCCTCTTCTAGGAGTTTCTACCAAGAAGTCTTACACATGTTTATTTGATGTTTAGGGTTCATCTGCCAGGGACATATTTTTCCTAGTGAAGGTTCAGAAACCAAATGACAGACACTCTGGCACGGACACATTGCAAGCAGCCCTTTCCCACAGTGCCTGAAACACTCTTTTACCTTCAAAAACAAATCAAATGTATTTAACATAGAGGCATGGCGCTGGCTTCCACTTGCTCTTTTCCCCTTCCAGAGAAAATGTTTTCAGGAAAAGGCTGGTTGCTATGGAAGCTTTATTGTCGCCCACTTGAGAAGTAGAAGGTTGGAAAACATTCAACCGTTTCAAGTCACCTGATCTACTAAACACTCCCAAGTTCATTATAATAAGAATGAGGAAGTGGCAGACAAGGTGATTTCAAAAAACAATGGCACTCTTTGCCCATAAATGGACTGCAAAACACAGTCCCTGGGATCTCCATAATCACGGCTGCTTCTGACACACTTTTCTTTCCAAAGCTACTCTCCTAAATGATGGCATTTTAGAAAAATAACACAGATTCTGAGATTTCTCAAACAGCACGCAGTTCCTGTCATTGTTATGTACTTAGTGTGAAGTTAATGCCCTGCAATTCAATTCAGTCAGGCAGCTAGGTCTCCAGCAAGTTAATTTGCCACAAAGACACGTTTTCATAAACATCAGTACAAATAGTACTGGAATCCACAAAAAGTAGTTTTCCAAACTGGCGTGAAAAATGGACTGGCTTCCAACCTACCATTTGGACACCCCGTCTCTGAGAACGCATGTGGGCTGTCACGTGGTCGATAGGATCTCATCCCAATACCATTAGCAGAAATGAACTGTAACCAATTGTAAGTGGCTCCTAATTGTCCATGACAATGATGGAAAATACTGCATCAACCTCAGAAGAGTTCATTTAGTCTGCGCGGTAGAGGTGCAGTCTGAAGCTATCATAATTATATCACAAGCTGACCTTATTAATTAGCCATTCTGGAATTCTAGCTGTAAAACAGAGATCAAGAAAGGAGTGGTAAGCTGGGATCACGTTGACAATTTGGGCCGAGTTAACGGAACTGCCTGGCTGACTCAGTTGGAAAAAAAAGGACTGGTTAAATACTAGTGAAAAAGAAGTTATTCCCCAGTGAATTCAAAATTGCTCAATCGTTCTGTGTATGCGGATTATAACAGGCATCAAGTTTGTTCCAAAGTTTGGATGACAGGGGCGCCTGGGTGGCTCAATGCGTTGGGCGTCTGACTTTGGCTCAGGTCATGATCTCACGGTTCGTGAGTTCGAGCCCCGCGTCAGGCTCTGTGCTGACAGCTCGGGGACTGGAGCCTGCTTCGGATTCTGTGTCTCCCTCTCTCTGTTCTTCCCCTGCTTGCACTCTGCCTCTCTCTCTCTCTCTCAAAAATAAATAAAGATTAAAGAAAAATTTTTAAAGTTTGGATGACATACCAATGTCACGGTGATGTCCAGTCTGATGGCATCTCTCATACTCTTCTTCCTCTACCTTCTTAGTTTACATGGAGCGTATTGACTTTAAATACCAAAATAAATTAAAATGGACAACTAGCTGGGATTTCACAGTACCCTTCCAGAGGGCAGAGACACCCCGAGGTGACAACAATGTTGCCTGTTGGGACTTTTAAGGCTGAACTCCAATCCTGGGAACAGTCAGTTGGAATTTGCACATTAACTAATTCCCAAACACCCAACTGTTGCCATACGATAAGCACCCTCTAAAAGGGAAGAGGCCAAGTGTCCTGCATGATGATTGACAGCAGCATTAACCCCTTCTTCTGTCAAGAAAATGAACCGACTACAGAGGCAACAACCACAACAAAAAAAGCTGGAGGAGACCATTCTAAGTGACCACCTCATTTTGCGTCTCTTGGCATGTTAATTCCATGACAGAATAGGAAATTAAGACTGATGCCAATCTTGAGGCAAGGTCTCCTGTCACACACTGCAAGGGAGGGATGGCAACAGGCAGCATCCAAACGCCAGGAAGCACATCTCCCCTGTGACCGAGAAGCGCAAAGGAAAGTGAAGTCGCAAATTCAAACTTGGCTAAAAATAAGCTATCTGGGTCCCGCATGTGGACCGCTACTCACACAGCTGTGAGTTTGAGTGTTCATTTATCAGTCTGAGACGCCACGGCTTGAAATTAAGGAGCGAAGGAATGAACTGGTAGCCACAAGACCCTCTTGCAAGAGCTGGGCTCTGTTTTGGTCACCGTCACTGTTCTAATGAAGGGAGCCGGAGGTTGTGTTAAATGTCTTAAGACTTTTAGAGAAGTAGAGGGAAAAAATAAACCTTGAACGTTGTGTGGTGGTAAGAAAAATTACCTTAAACTTGCAAAAAAGACAGGTGGGGGTAGTATACCATGTCCTTAATCTTGTCATACATACCAGGGCAACATTTCATGGTTTGGGCCCAGGATTATTTAAAATCTCTAGAATGCACCTGTGTCGGATTTTGCTTTTTAGCCATTCATTAGATGGTACGGGTAAACTTCTAGATATACATTTGATTGAAAAGAGAACCCCAAAGGTGTGCTTTATTACCTTCTAGGACATTAATCAGTTTTCTATACAATCAAGAAATCGTAGGGACACCTGGGTGGTTCAGTAGGTTGAGCGTCCGACTTCGGCTCAGGTCATGATCTCATGGCTCGTGAATTTGAACCCCACGTCGGGTTCTCTGCGGTCAGCACAGAGCCTGCTTCGGATCCTCTGTCCCCCACTCTCTGCCCCACCCCCCTCCTGCTTGCACTCTCTCAAAAATAAATGAAACATTAAAAAAATGTATCCTAATATTCTTTTCCAAATGCCTATAAATACCCAGTTCTTCAAATGCTCTGTAAACCTCAGTGACCACCTTACTGGTTTCCTCAATGAGTTAAATCTTTGACACTTGTTCATTCTCTACTTGACTGAGAGTTACATTTGACAATTTTTGAGACAATTCTGACAGGAAGGTCACTTTTAGTCACTGAAGAGAATTCTGATGCTTACCTGTCTCCATTTTCCTATGGGTTCAATTCTTCTACAGGTTAAATTTTACAAAATGAGTTCAGAAACTATTGGGCTGGTATAAAAAAATAAAAATAAATTAAAAAACCACTTTTTTCGTCCATCTTTGATTTGACTTTTCCTTGTATTACTCCCCTATCAGCAGAGAACATGCTCATTTGACTGCAGGAACCTACATTTTAATATTTCCTCACAAGTATAGTTTAGCTACTTAAAAAAGCCAGGAAAGGAATTAAAAGAAAAGTCAGAGCACATTAATTTTCTCTGAGGGGCTGTCTCATGTGTTCGTGGCCTCTTTTCTTGTAGGTCCTGGGCATGTGGGTCAGTATTCTCTCAAGGCCAAAAGAGGTTGATTCACTTCTACTAAAGGAGGCCATGTTTCTCACAAAAGTCTGTTCCTTGGCCGTGGAGTCCCCAGGGGCAACTGCCTTACTCCCGCCTCCTGAGACACCAGCGATCTCACTTTGTGCCCTCACGTGTGGGGACGCCATAGCAGCTTGTTCAAATGACAGAACCCAGGGGCACCTGGGTGGCTCAGTTGGTTAAGTGTCTGACTTTAGCTTGGGTCACGATATTGCAGTTTGTGAGTCTGAGCCCTGTGTCAGGCTCTGCTAACAGCTCAGAGCCTGGAGCTTGCTCTGGATTCTTTGTCTTGCCCTCTCTCTGTCCCTCCCCTGCTCACACTCTGTCTCTCTCTCTCTTAAAAATAAACATTAAAAAAAAATTTTTTTTTAATGATGTGATCTGCATGTGTGGGGTAGGAGAGGCCAGCTTTCCTGGAGCAGAAGCACATTACTTCAGGAATTAGCAGGACAAGAGTTGACTCACACATTTGTGCTGTGGGCTTGCTGCTATATACCTTTTTCCTTGAAATCATCCTTTTCAGCAGGAATTTCAGAGAGTAAGGCAGATAACGGATACTTGAAAGTCTACACGTGACCTTACGTTAACTAAGGGTTACAAAATAAAGATGATGAATATAACAATTCCATCTTTCTAAAAATAAAATATGACCACATATGGGGTGCCTGGGTGGCTCAGTCGGTTGAGCATCCGACTCTTGATTTTGGCTCAGGTCATGATCCCAGGGTCATGGGATCTGGCTCCACATTGGGCTCTGTGTTGAGCGTGGACTCTGCTGGAGATTCTCTCTCTGCCCTTCTCCCCCACTCACTCTCTCTCTTAAAAAGTAAAAAATAAAATTTTAAAAATATGACATTACAGAAAATTTAGGCAACAGAAGAAAACCCCATTATTGTTTTGATATATTTCCATCCTGTATTTTTTAAAGTTTTTATACACACACACACACAAATTTTTCACTTAAATCTTGTCAATTTCATCTATAAATCAGTGCACGTATAAGCCTCGCCCTGACTGAACCATTTGTAAAATTTTATGAGATCACTTAGGTCTTTAGCCAAGTTTTGGCAAATAGAAAATAGTAAATAAAGATCAGCCATTTTTTTCTGATTATTAATCTTAGAATTGGCTTCAAAATATTACATTAAGCTGGATATGTAGGTTGCTCCCAATTTTTCATAATCATAATGCTATGACTTCATTACCTATATTTCCAAATCCCAAACCATCTTTTGGTGTTCTCTCAGGTGAGTCTGTAGAAATGTGTGAACATGTAAACTACACGTTTCTTTTTTAATTATATTTAATAGAAGAAAAATGGAAATTCTTTTAAATTTTAATTGGGAGCGGGAAGAAAACTTTTTCTTATTTAGACGAGGAATATCCAGGATCAGACATGATTTACTGTGTATTCTCCAATTTAGCCTGGAGGGAAAATGCCATTTATATTCCTTTAAATATATACATATACAGCAATCTTCTCTTCAACTTGCCAGGTCTCTAAACCACCTTTTTGCTCCTAACTCCCATCAGAGCTAAGATGTACCCAGGCCACTCCTGGTTCCTTCTTCCTTTTCACTAACAACTTATTCTGTCAAGCTTTTGCTGTCTGGCTTCTGCCTCCACCAGCCACTGAAAGGACTCTTCTCATGGTCACGTAGTACAAGTCCTTTCTAAAGCTCATCCTTCATTCAGCGTCCATGACCCTATTCTCCCGGTCTCCTGCCCCCTTCCTCAGGGGCCCCTCAGTCTGCCCTTCCCAATGCAGGGCCTGAAGTCGCTGACTGTCCTTGACCTTCTTCTGGCACATACTCTCTCCTCCTTGAAATGCTGCGCTATCTCTAGACTGGGATCTATTTCCGATATTTTCAGTTACGATACCCTTTTCACCTCCAAAGTCCCAGAGGCACTTCAAACTTCTTGGTTGCAAAACTGGACCAGTCACCTTTGCTGCTGTCAATGGCCGACCTCAGACTGTCTTCCGATAACCAACCCATCCCATCCCATCCCACCTGCTCTTCCTGCTGTGGGCCCTGCCTCCCCCACCCCCCCCATTGAGAGCAGAAGTCCACTTCTCTCCCCTGGAGTCTGAAGGCCTCAAGGACTCTCCTGTGACCCACATTACATGGCAGAAGTGGTGCTGTTGGACTTGCGACGCTAGGTCAGAGAAGGCCGTGTGGCTCTCGCCGGCTCTGGAACGTTCCCCTACAGAAGTGCTCTTGCTAATAACCCAGCAGTCCTGCTGCAAGAAAGACCAAAAAGCACGGAGACCGTGCGTGTGCTTCACCTCCAGCTCCAGCTGAGCCCGGCTTTTTAGTGAACTCATCCGAACACATCACGGGACAAAGGTTCTCTCCTCTGAGCCCTTTCTCTGCTAGGCCTTGTCCCCGCCAAGAAAGACTTCAACACAAAGAGTTTTTAACAGCTCCATCCCTAGATGACCCTAGCTCTCCCTTAGCGAATCTGCCTGGGAAAACTCAAAACTGCTGAAAGAAATTACCATTTCTTCCAACGCCTGAAGATAAGGGTTTCTGTCTCCCAGACTCTGGGGAGGGTAGGAGCCTAACTTCCAGAAGCACCAGCTAACAAACCCACAAGGGTGTCACATGAACCAATCCCTCCTCCTTCCAGCTTTTTGTAATTTTTTACTTCCCTGACTCTACTGAGGCCCACCCACCCCCTCCCTGTTCCCTTAATCTCCCTTTATTAAAAAAAAAAAAAAAGTTAAATGTTTATCTACTTTTGAGAGAGACAGAGAGAAAGAAAGAGAGTGCACATGGGAAGAGAGATAGGGAAAGAGCGGGGCATGGAGGAGGGACAGAGAGGATCCCAAGCAGGCTCTGTGTTGTCAGCACAAAGCCAGATATGGGGCGGGAACTCACAAACTGGGAGATCATGACCTGAGTCAAAGTCAAACACTCAACTGACTGAGCCACCCAGGTGGACACCGCCCCCCTGACCTCAATCTCCCTTTTCAACTCCAGTCACCTCTGTACAAATCAAAGTTGAGTTCAGTCCATGCTAGACTCTCTTTTCTACTTTAACAGTATACTACCGATTAAAATCTGCCCTGGCCACTGTAACTGATGTGAGGCATTGTTTATCTTTGACACAAACACATGCAAGTGAAGAAGCTGCTGATTCCCGTCCTCAGCCCACCGAGACACTGGCAGTCATGTAAACCTTGCCAGCGGAGGTCCCCGCACTGTGGAACAGACACGGCCAGGATCACTTTACCCTGTCCATACTCCTGATCCACAGATTCCATAATGATGGGGTCATTGTTTTATGTCAGAAAGTTTGGGATGGTTTGTTATGCAGCACTAGGTAACTGCTACACCCAATTGGCCCACCAACTCTGTCTGGCTCCCCCTGCTGCCTAAGGCATAGGTCTTGGCATATCCATTCCCCCAGCTAAGGCAGATGATCATTTTAAGGGTGCAGGTGAGCAGCGATACGCACATTGGCTCCACTCCTGTGCTCTCCCTCCTCTAATCCGCTCTGCATATTGCTGAATTAATCTGTTTAAACCACAGGCCTAACCACGTCATTCCCGTGCTACAGAGCCGTTAATAGACCTCCGATGTCTACAGAGAAAAGTCCAAACTCCTTACCCCGGCATGCAAAGTCCTCTAAAATCTGGGCCAAATTCACACTCCCCGCGTCATCTCTCATTTTACACTGCCCAGTGCCACCCAACTGGATTAGTCACTCTTCTCCAGAGATGCCCCAAATTCTTCCATGGCTTTGCCTTGCTCTGCCTCAAATGTCTCTTCTCCTCACGGCCACGAGGACACGTGCATGCTTCCTTCCATGCACAGCTCTGCCTCACCGAACACCCTCGGCACCTCATCCTGCATCCTGGCGTGCCCACCTTTCATCTTGTACGGATATTTGGTTTTGCATCACTTCTCTCCTGCTGTACCACCAACTTCATTTACAGCGCAGATCCTCTCGTGGACACTTCCCTCTCCCCAGTGCCTAATACAGTGTGTTGCACTTGGAGGGCATTTGGTATTTCTGGCATTGCTGAGAATAAATCAGAAATGTAGACTTCGTTGGTAGGAAAAAAAAACGTAGTCATCTGGTCTGGAAATTCTTTCACCTTACCGTTAATAAACACATATAAAGTTCAAGGCCATCAGAATGATGGCCTTCTGTCCTCCTTTGCAAGTTCTGGGAAGGCAGCACTGTCTCACTTTACATCAAGAGAGAAGTTTCAAGTAGTTTCAACTTTAGGTGCCTGGAGAAGAGGTCTGTAAAGGAACATACTTTTGCTAGTGCTGATAATATAGTTGGTTTAAAATGCGTGCATTATGCAGCACCTGGGTAGCTCGGTCAGTTGAGCACCTGACTTCGGTTCAGGTCATGACCTTGCATTCATGGGTTCGAGCCCAGCTTCGGGCTCTGTGCTGACAGCTCAGAGCCCGGAGCTTGCTTCAGATTCTGTGTCTCCCTCTCTCTCTCTGCCCCTCCCCTGCTTGTGCTCTGTCTCTACCTCTCAAAAAGCGTTAAAAATTTTTTCTAAAAATAAAATACAATCCACGCGTCATGAGCCCCTGTTTCTGTGGGTATGTGTTGTTGTGATAGGCCAGTCATTCCTGATCCAATCATAAATGGGATGCATCTCATTCCGGGCCCCACTGGAATGAGCTGGCATTTGATAACGAAATGATGGACAGGTGCGGCCTGTTGGATAATAACAAGGCCATTTCCCACGCCAATCGAGATGCCTTCAGAAAGGCGTCATTTAGGAGCGGAAGCCAGCTGCTAATTTCTTTCACCTGGGAAACTCTGGCTGGCTCTTTCCGGCATTCCATGCCATTCATATTTCTGCCCCTTGCAAAAGAGCTGGGAGTTTTCAGGTTTGAGATAAAGTGTTTTCTCAACGGGTGACACTACCTATGTTTCTACGTATGTAAGAAGCACACCTCTCATCACCCGTAAACCCTTTTCTTGTTGTTCATTCTCCCTCGTAGCTGTTATCTGAAGTGACCCACATACCCCATGAAGATAAATGATTTCACTAAACTCAGCAAAAATTTTGAAATCCAAACGATAACTTTCTAGATACAAGATAGCCTTGACATTCCTGTGCTTTCTATTTGTTCTTGGATATTCCGGTCCAATTCCTTTTAGGGACCGGAATTGTACAATTCTGTTGCCTCTTAGGGCCCAAAGTCTCTCAAAACCACTCACGGCAACACAGTGACACACAAGCCAGCCAACGTCTCTCAGAAAATCAGAAACCTAAATTCTTTTAAAAACCCAGTCCTCGAGGATCAATTTCTCTTTTGCTGGTTGCTCCTGCCCCTTTAAGAAGGCAGAAAACACCTTTCCCTGGAATTTGCAGAAATATATTTTTAAATGAAATTTTATTTTGGTCTTGCCATGCAGGAAGCTATTACCCGTCCGTTATCTTTATGTGCGTGATTAGGAATAATAGCTGATTTGTGAAGTTATCTATTACGGGAAATAATCAAGATTAATGAGCCCTGTGGCACTTGCTGAATGCCTCGGGAGATTTATTGCTCAGCCTGTGCATTTCTCTTGTTGTGTTGTTGGGCTGTCAGGAGGTTGGGTTTTTTTTTGTTTTTTTACAAATGCAAATGGAGACATGCATTAATTGTGGAGAGGAAAAGAGCTCTTTCAATGTTATCAAATACTGAGGACTGCTTAGTCCCCTCTCTCCCAATGACAGGGTTTTATTTTATACGATGATGTTGGAGTCCAGTCCCCATCTGGCTCTAGACCCAGGTAGGGAGTGTTTAGCTCACACCCGCCATGGCTCGTGGACTGTCCCTGTTAAGTCCTGTCTCCAAGTTAAGACTTACCCCAGCTGGAGAGAAAAATGTGGTTGACACCGCTGACCGGGCCAAAGCAGTTCCAATGGCTTGCTCACCCAGGGAGGTGCCATTTCCTCCTCTGCAGAACTGCCCTTCAGCTCTAGGGCTGCCGTAGATGGCAATGCCATGGCACAGATGTGCCTTTGCTCTGAATGTCTGGATTCACTCAGGACAGTTCTGTGCCCGATGCACCTCTGGAGGTGCAAGAGTGAGCCTGGATTCAAACGAAACTTCGGCAGGATTGCCTCCGTACTGTACCAACCGTGTACTTAACCCAAAATTGCAAGGACTATTTCCTGACACGGGGCAGATGGGAGGGAGAAACAAACAGCTCCCAGGGAGCAGATCCCATTTGGGAGAAGCAGAAGAAGGTGCAGAGTAAGGGCAAAGGGGTCTTTGCCACCAGCGTTTGAACTGCCATATGTAAAGTCTTTGAACCTCAACGGCCTGTCTATCAACTGGGAAAAATAACAGTACCGGTATCCTAAGGTTGCTAGGATGGCTCAAATGAATTAACACATGTACTGGTACTCCAGAGAACTTCATAAATGTTGCCTGTTGTTTTTTGTTGTTGTTTTCAATGGACAGAATGAGGGTCTTAAGGGATGCGCCCCAAGTAGGAGCTAAAAGGTCTAGACCCAGGTCAGTCCCTAACTGACATTATGATGTTGGTCAAGGCACTTCCTATCTTGAGGTCTATTTTTTTAATCTATACCACACAGAATTGGAAAACGATCTCAAATATCTTCAAATGGTGGTGAACATTTTAACACATAAACCTATAGGCTGTACTTGTTCTTTTATTTTTTTTAAGTTTATTTATTTATCTTTGAGGAAGACAGAGATAGCGTGAATGGAGGAAGGGCAGAGAGAAAGAGGGAGACAGAGAATCCCAAGGAGGTCAGCCTGATGCAGGGCTCGAACTCATGAAATTGTGAGATCATGACCTGAGTGGAAACCAAGAGTCAGCCGCTTAACCGACCGAGACACCCAGGCGCCCCCTACTCTTGAGGGGGAGAAACAGTACCAGGAGCGAAAGTAAATCCAATGCCACACACCTGCAATTTTATATGAATGGAAGAAAATCCTATCAAAGGTATATTTGAATATTTAGGAGATCACTACCCCTACACCAACTAATAAAGCCACAGGGTGTTTATTTGTATATGTTTTAGTAAACCAAAGCCTCTAAAAACTTACTTTGCAAAATACAGGAATAGCAAAGCCTCCCAATAGGGTACTTTTTAATGTGCTCAAGCTTGCATTTCCATAATGATATTAAAAGGGCCATTGGGTTTATTTAAAAGCACACATAGTGATGACCTTAGCAGTTAGACGATAATGGCCTTTTTGTTGAAGGGGTTTATAATCTAGGCCATAATTTTCACATTCTCTTGGCAGAACTTAGAATATTGGTCTTTTTTTTCTTTTTTCTTCTTCTCAAAGACTGGTTAATTACCAGGTAGAGGCTGCGATTTCAACACCAACAGAAAATTGGCTAGTTTTTTTCAGCAATGTATTTATTTCCAACTTAAAAGCTGAACTCGCTGCTTGTGGATTATGCCAGTTACAAATTCAAGGGTATGATTTCTTCATTTCTGTCCCCTAACTCCACCTTTGATCTGCCTATTAACATACTACCATTCTTTGAGACCCTAATCTAAGACATCACTGACCACCTTTCCAGATGATACCCGCTACCCCTTCACAGAGCCCCCAAGCCTTCACACCATGAGTGCAGCATTCTGCACGGCACACATAACTGTGTCTGCTGCGTTCTGTCCTTCGGCCCAGTGAGACTCGAAGCTTTGGGACCATTTCTGTCCTCAAAGATACAGTCCAAGCACTGGGTGTTGTATGGAAACCAATTTGACAATAAATTTCATATATTGAAAAAAAAAACACAAAAAAACCCACAAAGATACAGTCCACCTTGTGTCTTTGTATTCCTCTCTCTGCCCAACTAGATAAAAAAATAATACAAGGACTAGGTCTGCATTCACGTTTGTTTCTACCACGGTTCCTGACGCATACCGTCCACAAGGCCTCGGCTCAACATGAGTGGTAGAATTCAATAAACTCACTTTTTGGGGTTATCTCCAACTAGAAAACAAGAGGGTGGATTCTTCCAGATTCTTCCCTCTCCTGGAGGGGAATGAATTATCCAAGTGGTAGTTTCTTCCCTTTGCCAGAAAGTTATTTGCTCAGACCACTGACAATCGGCATGGACTGGATCTTCACAGTGAGTTGGTAACTATTCTGAACCCCTTCATCATGGGGTTCGGCCCCCTTGAAAGAATGCAAAATAAAGCCTAAAACAGCCCATATTTTGGTTGCTGTGATTGGCAACGGGAAGTATGAAGACATGGTGACTCGACAGGCTCTGTTTCGAAGGCCTCTCCGTCCCTTCTCTAATTTCCTCATCCCTACCACCAAATGGGAAAAACATTATTCACCCCCTTTTAAAGACAAAGGAACTGAGCCAGGCACAGAGAAGCTAAATGGCTTGCCCAAATAAATGGTGGAACCAAAACTCCAATTCGAGCTGACTGCAGAGTCCTCACGTTTAACCATTCAACGTTGCTGGAGGGGTCAGGTGACAGATGCATTTCTCACCCACTACAGGAAAAGAGGAATTGGAAATATGGAAAAGACCACAAAAAAAAAAAAAAAAAAAGGCAGAGGGTTGAGCTGAGGTTTTAGAGAGAATGAATGACAGCACCTCAGTAAGACCCTTCATGTGCAAATCAAGTAATTTTCCAACGTTCACAGGCTGGTTATTGGGCACATCGGTGACAGAATCAAATACATAGCACAGTCCCCAAACTGCCCTGAGCACCAGTCTCCACTGGCTTCTCCACCTCTCTGTTATTTAAATTCAATTACATTTAAGTTCAAGAGCTCCTATAAGCCATTCGCAGAGCGAGCCAAGAAACTGAAGTACACATTTGCTTCCTATTATTAGGAATTTGCCAGTTGGCATGGCCCCCAATAATGGGCATCTGTCAAAATGATAACAGTGCTTTCACTAGCTCGTTTTTATTCTCCCAAGAGAGGTGTCAGCTGTCAACAGATTCTGGGGTATGAACAGAAGGGTCATTATGACCTCTGACCTCACTGCCAGTCAGGATAGAATAAAAAGCACAGCCCAAGGAAATGATGTATATTGGGACAGGACCTGGGGTGAGGATCCATTCTCACAGGTGACAGTTTCTGTGAAAGGAGAAAAGGAACATTTTTTTCCCCTTGGGATAAATGGAATTCTTTATCTGGCATCTATTTGGAGACATTAGTATAAAGTGAGCCTCATCCTGTTCTAAGTATGAAGACACTAGTGGGTTCCTAATAGCTAATTCTTACATGCTGTTCAACACATGCTATCTGAAGGCTATCTGGTGGATCTGCCCGGAGGTCTGGCTTCCTTCGTCAGCTGCAATACGCATCTTAGAGGCGGTGGGCACATTCTACCATGGATGACACAACCAAGTCATAAACCATAGGATTAACCCAGAGACCACTGCATGCTTCACACCAAGAACAGAAAGAATTTAGTTTTCGACTTATATTTGGAAATGTGAAATACTGGCTGTACAGATTTGGAATCAGGAAATCAGCACATTTGATTTGATTTTATTCTAATTTTTATTTTTTTTAAATGTTTATCCATTTTTGAGAGTGTGCACGAGCAGGTGGGTCAGAGAGAGATAAAGACACAGAATCCGAAGCAGGCTCCAGGCTCTGAGCCCTCAGCACCGAGCCCCAACACGGGGCTTGAACTCAAGAACTGTGAGATCATGACTTGAGCCAAAATCGGACGTTCAACTGACTGAGCCACCCAGGGGCCCCAGGCAATCACCACAGTTTAGCAGTGGAAGGGACCTCAGAGCTCATTTAAATAACCCCTTCCTTTTTACAGACGAGAGCATAGAAAGCCAGGCGGGCGAGTGAATTCACACACAGTTCTCAGCTGCTCACAACAAAGTGACCTCTGGAACACAACTTCTATGATTCCTAGGCCACCATGTTTTCCACCCTGCAGGGAAACCGAGCATGCTGCCTTGTACCTATCAGCCACCAATACTCGGCTATTGAATAAACAGCTGGGTGATCTGGAAATCTAGAAAACCCGGAGGGGAGAGAGTTTTGAGAGAGGTATCACCATCTGGGAGGCCAGGTCATGTCTCTCATTATTTCAACGAAAGACGTGAGCTCACCCATTGGCTCCAAGTGGACAGATTGGCTTCAGGGTCCCCTGCTGGAAAGACCTACAGGCTGGATATCATCCTGGGGTGTGCTTTTTGGGGGAGTAGTTATAGTTTTGAACTCAGAGACCACTTGGGGGTTAACAGCAGGGGTGGAAATGGGGAAGGGAGCAGACAGGGCTGAAGTCCAAAAATTGTTTTACTTTCTTACTCCTCTCCTCCAGGGAACCCTGGCTCCAACCGAAAGCAAGGAACCCAGCGCCCTATTCCCAGTCCACTGGAGTATTGACCGTTTTCTGACAAACTGGTCAAAGTTGCAGGAAAATTCAGAAGTTCTGGGAAAAAAAAGAAAAGCAGGCCTGGGTATTGTGATATTGGCATCAGTTAAAAAAAAAAAGAATTCTAAGTGTATGGAAGAAAGCACCAGTATAACGGTGTAATAGGAGTCCAGGGACAATGTATCCGTTAAAGGACCAATATACCCTGAAAGTCTTTCTTTCCTAAGAAAGAAGATCAGGAATGCCCAGATAATAAGCACTAGAAACCCTTTAGCAATACGTATTTACCAGAGCGGGCAAGAGAACGTGTCAAGTACTTCAGAGAAAAACAAACCAATCAAAATAACCCTAGTCCCAACTGCCATCGATTTCTACATGGAGAACCTCATGAGAACCTTTACAAAGAAGCTCCAATGTGTCTGTCTGTTTAACGAATTCTCTTTTTCTTTTTTCCATCTCTACTCTTCCAGGTTCGGGCTGGAATCTGAACTCATGGTGGCAAAACAGTGAAGCAGGGTTCTGACGCAGGTTCCTTCCTGGGAAGAAATTCTTTTCAGGAATGTCCATGCTCTTGCCCTAATATTTGTTAGCCAGTTTTGAAAACTCAGATCATCCTGGGTCTGACTTAGCTTGGTTTAAGTCCAGAGAACCTGGATGCTGATTACACTTGAATTTTCAAGTGGTACTCTTCCAATTTTGATATTGAGATTGCAACATCTACTCTCAAGATTTCTTCTCTCTTTCCCTGTCAGGTCTTTTTTTCAACCTAGTAAATAGGAAACCACTTGGTAAAAGCTAGTTTCTTCAAGTTACCTTACCTTCTAACTGATGCTCTTAATGTGAGACCAAACTCTGCTATCTGAAAAAACTTATGTGTAACAAGAAAAGGTAAATTGGTAATTCTTCACTTGACTATACACTTTATTTCAAGGTGGTGGCCCTCTCCTACAAAATAAGCACCTTTTAAAGAACAATTTTTGCATGTTTGATTTCTACGAACTAGATACTCAAGCAACATTTCAGAAATCCAACACCTTTTTTTTTTTTTTTTCAAATCAACACCACAAACTCATCTAACAAAGCCAACTTAGGAACGGAAAATGGAAGCATCGTGCCTTTAACAACTGGCAGCTGGCTACACTTAATTCTAAGGACAACGGACATGGGTCAAATCACAGTTCATACAATTTCCTTTTCATTAAGTGATTATTAGCACTTTGATTCGAATTAAACACTGTCCCAGCAAAGTCTATCCACCACTGCCTACTACCCCCAGGACAGCACCTTCCTCTCCTTACCACCTAAGGTTATTTTGTTTTTGTTTTTGTAATGTTTATTTTTGAGAGAACAGGGAAGGGGCAGAGACAGAGGGGGATAGAGGATCCCAAGCGGGCTCTGCTCTGACAGCAGCCGGCCCGATGTGGGGCTCGAACTCACAGACTGTGAGATCATGACCTGAGCCCAAGTTGGACATTCAACCGACTGAGCCACCCAGGTGCCCTCTCTCCACCTAAGTTTTAAACTAAGCATTCAGTGAGGTTCTCTTGATAGTACAATGAAAGGGCTACTCAATATCTGACTCAATGTCACGCACAGATTATATGCTCGCAAGACAAGTGTTTGAGAGGAAGGTAATGATTAACACATACTGAAACTTCCCAATACTGTTTTTGCCCGAACTTCACATGGTCATATACTTCTCTAGATGCCCATGGAGGCCAGGAATCCACCTTCTGGGTAATCTTGGGGAAGCTTCAAACTCTATGTTCCTTGTCTAGTGGAGGAAATAATACTCACATCCCAGTAAATATATGTCCTCATCTGTTCATTCAATCAATTACTAAGCAATCAGGATGGGCTAGGAACTGCATGCTTATCAAGAAATACAATTCATTAAAGATGGTAAAAGACTTATACACATTTAAACAAAGACAGAAAAAACAAGGGGCACATTAATGGGGTCTCTACTTGGACCTTTTTATATATTGTCCCATTTAATTCTATCCTGAAGTCTGTATTTTTTTTTTTTCTGTTTTTTTAGGTGAAAAAATTGAAGTCTGTGAAAAGTTAACTGACTTGCTTAAGGTTTACAGTAGCACAGCCAGCATCTGAACTACTGCCTGCCCAGGGCAAACCCCTTTGCATTCTACGTTACTGGCTCTCATCCACATGAAGAAAACATTTACAAACCAGGGAGCAAATGACTGTGGCTTATAATCTTGATTATTGGCCAGATTCTTCTTCTTCTTCTTCCTTTTCTTTTTCTTTTAGTATTAGGAGTCATACAAATGGCTAGCAACTAACAGATCCCAAAGTAGTATTTTTATTACTAAACAGTATTACTGTTTGCACTGTACTGTGGTAATTCTGATCATACACAATGATACAGCCGGGTGATAGCAAAAGCCAACCCAGGAGATAAGGCTGAGTGACAGCATCTCTTTCCATTTTGAAAAGCTAAATTCCATTGATTTGCATTTTCTCCATACTTCTGTTGAGGTGATGGCTGTCCATCAGCCCAAAAGCTAGGTATGTGCTAAAACCAAGATCTAGTGATAAAACATGAAGAAATTATAGAGTAAGACATCCTTTAGGTGCTGGGGCTTTACTTCAAGTAGATCCTGAAAAACTTAAGGACTTTACCTGTTTTTTGGATGTCCTCCCCTGCCCCCAGTCCCTCTGAACAAATAAAAGAATGTTTTCGTTTTTACTCCTAGGCCAATCAATCAGAGAAGATCCTTAAAATCACAGGGCAGGGAGGTAAAAACCAACCAACCAACCAACCAACCAACCACCAGGAAGGGTAGTTTTTTAACCTTCAGGGCATGAAGGACACACAATCACAACTCAGCTGTGCTCACAGAACACAAATAACCGTTGAAAGCAGGAGACAATCTGCTCAAGTGAATTAATCCATTGTAAAACACATCTCTTTTGGTCCAGGAGAGTTTGCTTACTTAATTCTTTAATCATGTCGCATTTCTACTAAAGATGGAGTAGTAGGATTCCCCACAAGAAGGCAGTGGACACGGCAAGTGCACCATCACTCCCAGATCATGCCTACCGAGCTTCAGAATCTTCCAAAGCTTCCAGCTTCCAAAGCTTCCGAATCTTCCTCCCGTAGGTCAGGAACGTGGGATTTCTGCCTTGGATTATTTTTATAATTTCTGTAAGCAGGGCATGAAGAGACAGAGCCACCCACACTTTTGTAATCTGGTACAATTACTCGTTCATCAAGCCTTTAATGGGTGTTACATTTCTACCTAGCCTTTCTGAGGATTAACTTTGCAGGGGGTATAGACAGATTACGGAAGATGGGGAGGATTTGAGATAAATACAAGTGGCAACTCTAGAACTGGGTCCAGCACTGAAGTGTGTGGGGCGGGGGGGTGTGAGAAACACATTTAGGGAATCTCTCTCTCTTCCAGGACTTGGGACCAGTTTATTCTCTATTTATCTGCACCTTTATTATGGGTGGAACCTGTTCAGCTGTGGAAAAGCAATGAATTCATTCCCACTGTGATCATTTTCTCCGAGCAAAGCATACATTTATGAAAGGTGAAATTTGTGGCACCCATGAGAGAAACGGCGCTGAACTGTTTCCCATTGCATACATTCCCCACAAAGTGCTTTTAGGATAAGACAAGAGAGAGCAGTTGCACAGCAACTGGAAGAGGAAATTAGAAGAAAATTTAGGCTGAACGTCTTCAGGAAACTCTCCATACCTCTATCAGACTGTGGACTGCCCTCTAAGGGAATGCACCCACAACTTACATGGATAAAGCAAAGCCTTGTCAACAATGACCTTTAACGAGTAGAAAATGGTCTGCTCTAGTCCGTCACTCAACACTCACATGTTGGTTTCACTCCCTGTGGGATGTTTAACTCAAGGGTCATTTTGGGCTTTGGTTGCAAAGCTCCTAACAGGTGTTCCTAAGCATTACTTATGTCTACATCCTGATGGAACAGTTTGAAAATCAGACTCCTACAAATGTGGTGTCTACTCACCCAACAGTTTCTAGAACCTCGGGACTGGAGCCCATACGAGTGAAATTAATGTTATGTTTCTGTGTACCGTATGGTTAAGATGATGGGTGAGCTGTTCAGCTGTCAAGAGGCTCACCCTGTACTTCACAGTCTATCTCAGAGGGCATCAGAATGTTTAACACACTCAGCACTAAAGAACTAACTTCGAAAATAAGGAGTCTCCAGTTTCAATGTTAAATTTTATCAACAGATCTAACGACACCTGTTTTTATATGGCTCAGAGAACTTGCATCATTTTCCAGGAGACTGGAGAATACATATTCAAGACTGCTTATTTGGAAGATAGACATTTCTAACGCCAGCAAGTTGACCTAATTACTTTTGAGATTTTGCTCACATTTATGGTGTTAAGTCTCTAGTTATAAAAGCATTACAGGACACTTTAAAAACTGGACCAAGGAGGACTAATGACACTGGAAGCACGTAGGATTTTTGTCCAGTGTAGTGCTCCTTACTTCGTCTGAATGTGCCTTTAAGGAGAAAAAGAAAAAAAAAAATAGAGCCATTACAGTCATGATAAAAACGTTCATCAGAATAAAACGCAAACGAGAAGCCTGCTCTGCTTGTCCTGGTGTTGGCACACTCCTCCCACACCTTTTCACACCCTGCTCCTCGGCCACTCCCTGCACTGAAAACCTGGCATTTGTAACGGTAACCCCAGGCGTGGTTACGGACCACCTTCCCCACAGACGCGTTCCCTTGGCTCAGAATTAAGGGTTTTCGAAACTGCCAAGAACTCAGGACATTATCACCTTACGGGAGAGGAAAGTGAGGCCCAGAAAAATAAAGTCGTTTGCCGAAGGTTACGGCGTGTTCAACGGCAGAGCCAGAACCCCAAGCCAGATCTTCAACACACGTCCGGCAGGGCTCGCGCAGCCTTCCTCCCTTCCTTCACCCCGCCTTCTGCAAAGCCTCTCACTATCAATAACCAAGTTGCACTGGCAAGGCAGGCGCCCCACCACTCCCCCTCCTCCCTGTCCCCCCGTAAGCCTGAAATTCGGCTATTGGCTACCGATACCTCCATTTGTGGAGCTCAAACCGGCTCATTTACATTTTCCTCAGGCCTCCGAAGCTGAGAGCAGCTAATGCCCACAATCCAAGCAACGCCCGACGTCCCATCAAGTCTCACTTAATGAACGCGCATCATGTTAGCATACGCCGAGAGAGGCTCAGGGCACCCTTCTGGCTGGAGCTGGTGCTCTTTCAACCCCATGCCCGGTGCTCGTTACGTTGCCAACTCAAACTTCCCTTGTTATCAGTCACTACTTAACCGAATTCTGGGCGGCAGAACATCCTTATAAGGCTCACTTAAGAAACGGCCAAGCAGGTAAAAGCTGCCGCAGATCCAGATCTGTCCATGGGTATTAACACAAGCAGCGCACACTTAAGGCTCTCGGGCCACATTTACCCAACTCTGGCGGGAGAATGTGTCAAGCCCCGCTCCTTGCAAGGCAGACGCATCCTCAGAACTGTCTTTTCTTCACACTGTCTGCAGGACAGGTTCTGTCCCCTTGTGCCTGTTGCTAAATCTGGACTCTCGGACCATCACTTAGGATCTACCATAAGGGCCCCGTATTGCATTCTCTTTGTTTCTGGGGCCCTTCCTCCAGCAGCAGCCAACTTTGCTTCAGGGAAGTGGGGCATGTGTCCGCCTGGCAATATTGTTAACAAGTTCCCTCCATCGAGAACCATAAATATTCCATCCACTTTTTAAAAAACCTAAAAAACCCATACTTTACGCCTACTGAACTTTAAAAACAACAAATGAAAAAAAAGGTTAAAAAAAAAGGGGGTGCCTGGGTGGCTCCGTTAAGTGTCCAACTTTGGCTCAGGCCGTGATCTCACCGTCTGTGAGTTCAAGCCCTGCATCAGGCTCTGTGCTGACAGCTCAGAGCCTGGAGCCTGCTTCGCATTCTGTGTCTCCCCCTCTCTCTGCCTCTTCCCCACTTGTGCTCTGTGTCTCTGTGTCTCTCAAAAATAAATAAATGTAAAAAAAAAATTTTTTTTAAACAACAAACCAAGAAATCATGACTTTTATTTCTGAATAACTCAAGATTAAAAAAAAAATTCTGAGACAATCAGTATTTTTTCACACTGAAAAAAAAAAAATTGACTGGTACATCACTTTTAAGAACCTTTTGGCCGTAACAGGAGGAAAAGGAAAAGTTTTCTTGATTTGCTCATTCGAAGATTGTTAATGTTAGCGGTAAAATTTTCAGTTAATTGAGTTGCTGTTCTCATACTTGTCTTTTTTTCTTGCCTAAAAAGTTTCTAACCATTATTTCATAGTATCTGCCCACCTGGCTCCTTGATGATCACCACCCTGAGATCCTAAGAATGCTTACAGCTTCTCACTCCCCATTTTCTGCTTGCTGATGGATGCAAGGATACACATATTTTTTTTCCCCAAAGACGGGTCTCTAGTAAGTGCTAAACCAAACGGAAACAAAGGAGAGAGAACATACATTCGCTTTTTAGACCCTGAACACGTGAATTAATCTGCTTTATCCACACAGTAACCTTCCTTTGGGCTCCGTGCGGGTCTTTCTAGAGTAAAAGAGCTCCCACAAGCTGGTGCTGAGGCTCATGTGAGTCGCTCACAAACCTTCCTGAAGACATCTGTCAGGCATCCATATGCTGGGACTCCACGCTCTTACTGCCTCTTTACCCCTTCATGAAGTGTCGTGTCACAGATCACCCTCTTTTGACTGGGCAAGTCCCACACCTTCAATCACTCTTTTCTGTTTAAAATCTGTACGTGCACATGTGCGTGTGCGTGATGAATCAACGGGGTGCTGGAAGGTGGAGGCAGAGTGGGTGTTAGGCTTTCTTTCACTCTTTCATAAAATGCAAACACATCCTCCTCAGGTGACTTACAAATGTCCCTCCACACAGTGGGGCTCACCACGTCTCTGCCACACAGAAGAAGTGGCAGAGGAAGAAGCGGGCAATTCCGTGGAACTTGGCCAAGTGACTGATCATTCGCTGGCAGGGCCAAAATATTAGGACAGAAGAACATTCCCCCCCCCCCCCCCCGCCCCCCGTTTTAACAGCGGCACAGTAGAAGAACATCATCGAAAACGTCTTTCGGTTTCCTTCGGAGTCAGGGAGGTTTTGGGGGGAACCTACATACCAACTACTTTTATGAGAAAATAAATTCCAAGGTTCAAATACGTGACAAACTTTCGACTAATCCATTACGTAGTGGCCATCAAATTGCTTTGCTTTGGATACCCAAACCTAAGAATAAGCCACCCTACATCCCTACATCTGGGCAAGGTAACCGGTGAGTCTTTCCTAAAGAAGTGGGGGGTTCTGCTAGGCGGAGATTCCACTAGAACTTTGCCCATTTGATCATTCAGACTTGTAATGCATGATTTATACCTTTTGTGGCATTCGGAACTGCCACCCCTCTCTCAACTGCATTTGATATATTTTCGTACCCCTGCTTTTTATCTCTGCTTACACAAATGATGCCAATAACACTGGTTCACAGGGTGACCGCAGGGAATGGAAGGCATCTTTTAGTATGTTTCAAAGAATAGCGGGTGATTTATTTCACACTGAATATTAATTAGGGAAACCATGAACAGCTACCAGACATGGGCTAGAAATCTTTCTCCTTAATTCCACCTTGTTTCTAAAGCAGTGCCAAATAGTTTGAAAAACAAAAATTTCCATGATGAAATTTTACTTTAGAATAAGCGGACATACTTTCCAAGAATGGAGACCTAGGCTAAAAGCCAAAATCACTAAATAATTTCCAATCTTTTGGTTGTTGTATTGTTTTTGGTTTTAACTCCCTCGAGCTGTAATACCCACTCTTTTTGAGTCTATTTTGAAAAATTTTTAGACCCCTCAGGGGGTAAGAGTTGAACTTCCAGTATCTGATGACTGAGAATATACAAAAGGATACAAAGCCATGTTGAATTTAGTGATAACGTTAAAAGTTTGTGTTTTTGTTTTTGTTTTTACTGATCAAAGTAGTAACTAGATTGGACAAATGTTCTAACACAGATATACTCACATATTATACATACTTCATATGAGAGTTTATAACCAAGGCTTGATGTGTTCAAAGATTTTAGAACTTGTGGTATTAACTCTGCAGCCCCCTCAGGGACCTGGGGTAGAGATGCTGGAAATAATTTCTTTAAAAATATCTTTTAAATCCCAAGATTCCAAGTTCTAGGACTCTTAGGAAAATATTCCCACTTTACATTTGGTGATGTTGTGAAAATGCTTTTTAAATTATTTTAAAGTTGCCAAAATAATGAATGTAAAGAAATTCTGAACTAAAGCTTAACTTTGCTTCAGAAAACTACGTAAAATACAAAAGCATGCTTGTGGGTACCCATGACACCACTCTGTGACCACCACCTCTTACCTGCACCCCGGAGAGACCCCCTCCTTTTCTGCAAGGTGGGTGTTAGTCAGATTAGCAAGCTGCAAGTCTCAAGGCCATTTTCATGCCATGCCAATCCCCAACCAGTGAACCACAGCTACTCAGATATAAAGGCCCCCCCCACCTGAAAGCGCACATTCAGGGTAGCAAGTGTTTACACACAGTGCCTGCCCTACAGAAAGTGGCAGCAAATTTGGTCAGTCCTGGAACCGTCTCAGGCTAGTAACTCATTAAATTTGGATTGTGTTAAAAATCAGACAAGTCCAAAATGGAGTTGCTTATGCTAAGCCCCGTATCACCAAACCCAGACTTAACTTAGTTTCAGCTCTCCCAGAAATGGAATCCTAGCCAATCAGGAATTGCCAGTTCAGCCCGTCTTAGGCCATTTGACTTATAGACCCCTGCCCTCCCCTAAGGAAAAGTGACCTTGCAATACCAACCTGCTCTTCTGCCTGGTGTAACTTCCTTGTTCCCACTCCCTCCTACCTAATAAGTCTTTCACATCGTACAGCTCCAGGGAGCCCCTTTCTACCTACTAGATGAGACGCTGACCAATTCATGAAGAGTTGGATAAAGCCATTAAGATCTTAAAATGCACTCAGTTGAATCTTGCTTTTATCAATATATAAAATGCTAGAAACTTTCTGTAGCTCTTGTATGTTGCAGAGATTCCTAAAAGTTCCTTGCTGCTGCTATCTTTCTATTTTTAAATAAATGGATCAATATCCCTGGAAACAGTTACTGGGAAGACAAAATCTTGAGTATGGGGGGAGGGGAAGATCTCCCCCCAAAAAGCCTTCCTAGAGGAAAATGCTACAATACTTTGAGAACAAGTGGTCAAAGCTTAAGGGATAGTTGCGTCCATAAGCAATCTTGGAGGCAAATGAGGTCACACTGAGGGTGGGCATTATACTTCTGACTTTCGAGATGTCCCAATATTTATGATTAAGGTATTGTGGCTACAATGTGGTGTATTTTAGTGTAAGTATGCTAATATTAATTATAAAATTAATTACATTATTACATATAACTATATATAATTTGGGTATAATTTATAATTTGTTATAATTTATACACTGTATACGTATACATTTTGTACAATACATAATTTATAACTTATGTTAGTATATATTTATATAATATATTCTCATAGGAGTATTATAATTTGTAAAATACATAATGCAACATAATCATGTTAATGTATGAATTATCATAGCATTTTAATATAGTTATTCAAAATATATTCTTTTCATAATTCCTCCATTTTAAAATGTATTTCAGGGGCGCCTGGGTGGCTCCGTCGGTTAAGCATCCGACTTTGGCTCAGGTCACGATCTCACGGTTTGTGGGTTCGAGCCCCGCGTCGGGCTCTGTGCTGACAGCTCCGAGCCTGGAGCCTCCTTCAGATTCTATGTCTCCCTCTCTCTCTCTCTGCCTCTCCTCTGCTCATGCTTTGTCTCTCTCAAAAATAAACATTAAAATGCATTTTATATTTCAGGGACATTTGCTCCCACCGCCAGTTAATGCACCTCTGATTTATAATGAGAAAAAAGAACTCACCTAAAAGGACATCACCTAAATGGATCTTTCAAAATGACAGTAATACTTGTTCAGATGTGTCTCTCTCTTTTTTTTTTTTTAGTATAGTCGACAATGTTACATTAGTCTCAGGGACACAACATCGTGGTTGTGGTTCCACAAGTTTACACACGGTGCTGTGTTCACTGCAAGTGCACTTCCCAATTGTCCTGACCCACAGCTACTGCAGTATCATTGACTGTGCTTCTCATGTGCTGTCTTTTAATTCCTGTGAATTACTCATTCCATAACTAGAAACCTTATCCCCCAAGCCCCCTTCACACGTTTTGCCTAAGTCCCCACACGCCTTCCCCTCTGGTAACCACCAATTTGTTCTCTGTATTTGTAAGTCTGATTCTGCCTTTTGGTTTTTCACTTGTTGCTGTTTTAGATTCTACTTATGAATGAAATTATACGGCATTGGTCTTTTTCAGCCTGACCTATTTCACTTAGCAGAATTCCCTCTAAGTGCATGCATGTTGTCTCAAGTTGCACAATCTCCTCCCTTTTTTTGGGTCCGTAACATTCCATTCTGTACACCTACACCACACATCTTCCTTATCCATTCATCAAGTGACGAACACTTGGGTTGCTTCTATATCTTGGCTACTGTAAATAATGCTGCAAACATAGGGGTGCATGTACCTTTTCAAATTAGTGTTTTCCTCTTTCTTTGGGTAAATACTCAGTAGTGCAATTGCCGGATCATATGGTAGTTCTATTTTTGATTTTTTGAGAAGCCTCCATACCGTCTTCCACAGGGGCTGTGCCAATGTGCATTCCCACCAACAGCGCACCAAGGTTCCTTTTTCACACGTCCTCGCCAACGCTCATTATTTCCTGTCTTTTTTATTTTAGCCATTCTAACCCAAAATGTCTTTCAAACTTAATGATTATAGTTTGCTAACTTTATCTGGGTAGAAAACTACTCTTGTGTATCTATCTGTGGCAAGGGCTGTTTGTTTTAAAATTCAGAGGGAGGAAAGATTAGGCTCAGGAAATAACATCGACATCATTTCCCCACCAGCCCCTAGTCTGAAATGCCACCCAGAGTTAGGATGGTCAGTTCTCAGACCCGTGTGTTCAGATGCGAGGCTGCTGTGGCTTTGCAGAGGCCAACAGTCATCCTCCAGCCTCACAGATGAGCACAGACATGAATTTACGCGCAGAAAATAAACACCTAACTCCTTAACACCATTTACTGTGGCTGTGACACCACAATCTCCCCCTCGAGGCAAAGCAACACCTTGTCACATGCACTTCAAAGAGACTCTCTAAGCTTCCCTTAGCTGCAGAAAAGGAACAAAACTCTAGGAAAGCAAAATGGGCACTTCTTTCAAATTAGCGCCTTCCACAGGTTGCTAGGGCATATGAAACCGGTATTTTGGTCCTGGGGAAAACCGGCCCACGAACAAATAAGCAATATTGTTCTACTTTGCTCTCACCAACTTTTTCCTCTTTTACTTAGAGGTGCCAAATCCAGCCATACATGCTCGGTCAGCTCGATCCTCTGCGAAAATGGAACCACACCGTGCGCAGGGCAACTGCTAAGCCACGGCGGTCATCAGAAACTCTTCTGTTCCAACGTGGCATCGACCCAGCAGAATGATGCCGGCTAGGACTCCTGTTTACTCCATGGTTGTCCATATATAGAGGTCAAAACAGTTTACTAACATGACCCCATGTACTCAGGGATTTCTGATCAGAGTTTTTCCTGCCCTGGGCTCCTGGACAGAGCGTGGAGATGACACAGTCTAGGGCGTGAGGGAGTAGAAGCGAATCTTAAACCTTCCACGTTCCCAGAGCCTCTGGAAGCAAACTCACCTTACCACTGCCGTTCTTCAGAAGGACTGAGTCCAGTGTGGCTAAGAGAAATGTCCCATAATGGCAACAGCAGGAAGGAAGGAGATCTTCCTGGCCTTTGGCCGGTCCCATACTGACAGACCATATGATTATATTACAAAGAATAACAGTAAAAACAACCCCAGGAATCTGGGTTTTGATTTGAAAAATCTCTTGTGAGGGGCGCCTGGGGGGCTCAGTCGGTTGAGCATCCGACTTCGGCTCAGGTCATGATCTTGCAGTTTGTGGGTTCAAGCCCCATGTCGGACTCTGTGCTGACAGCTCAGAGCCTGGAGCCTGCTTTGGATTCTGTGTCTCCCTCTCTCTCTGCCCCTCCCCTGCTCACACTCTCTCTCTCAAAAATAAACAAACATTAAAAAAAAAAATCTTTTGTGAGAAGCAGCCTGTTATTGTAACTGAGATTTTTTTTAATTATCTTTTAGGGGAGAGAGGGAGAGAGGGAGAGAGGGAGAGAGGGAGAGAGGGAGGGAGGGAGAGAGAGAGAGAACGCAAGAGCTAGCTGAGCAAGCAGGGGAGGGGCAGAGACAGAGAAGGAGAGAGAGAAAATCCCAAGCAGGCTAGGCTCCATGCTGTCAGCACAGGGCCTGACATGGGCTTGATCTCACGATGGTGAGATCGTGACCTAAGCCGATATCAAGAGCCCAGTGCTTAACCAACTGAGCCACCCAGACGCCCCTGTTACTGTAACTCAGATGTTATCATGGGTAGGAGTCCCATCAGTGATTGGCTGGGCCACTCTCCTTCCTCCTAGATGTTGGACTGCACCGGGGCAACCACTGCTGAGCGTGGCTGCGGCATCTGTAAAATGCAGGTGATGAACCAACCTCACAGGGCCCTGCTGAGAAACAAAGCGCAGGGAACAGGCTGGGTGCTGGGTCCAACAGGCCTGTGCACCCTTCACAGCCTGATGACAGGAATCAGCACCTGTCCCAGCTGGGGGCTCGATATCCAACAAACCCCCCCCCAAACCCAGATGGAATCTGAGAAAACTCCTGACAGCTTAAAAACATCATCAGCATTCAAGTCTCTGATAAAGGGAAAACATTTTGATGGAAATTAAAGCAGAATGAGCCTGGATAAATAAAAGGTAAATGAGATTCAGTTGGCTGGTGCATTGATCACATGGCCACGTGGTATTCCCGTATCTTCTCCCTATCCCCCTTCCAACGGCCACATTTCTCACAAGTTATCCACGCCCTCTCGTCTCACTTCCGGGTTCCACCACGAACCCAAACCTAGCCTGTAACCTCATCGCTCTGCTGAAGCAGCACCCAATGAGTTTACCAACAATCTCCATGCTGCTCAGTTCAAAACTAGCTTTTTAAGCATTTTTTTAAACGTTTATTTTTGAGAGAGAGAGAGAGAGAAAGAGAGAGACAGAGGGAGGGGCAGAGAGAGAGGGAGACACAGAATCCGAAACAGGCTCCAGGCTCCGAGCTATCAGCACAGAGCCTGATGCAGGGCTCGAACTCACAAACTTTGAGATCATAACCTGAGTCAAAGTCAGAGGCTTAAATAGAATGAGCCACCCAGGTGCCCCCAAAACAGTTTTTTAAAAATTCTCTTTTCTGCCCCCGACAGGCAACAATACCGTAGACACCTCACTCATGTGACATCTGTTCCCTCCATCTTCGTTCACACAACGGCCCCAGGTTTTCTTCAATGACCGGGGTCACCTTTCTCTTCCTCCTTTCCAAACACCTCTTCCTCTTCAGGGCCAAAATCATTGGTCCTCCCAGGGGCCAAGTACGGATCCTCTCTCACTTTATACTCCCCCCTGGGCTGCTTGCATACTTGCACGAGATTTTAACAACTAAAGATCTTCCACCCAAGTAAATGTGAGTGAATCACACTGTTAAATTTCCAGCCCAGAAATCTCTTTGAGGTTCAGTCTCACACACCTGACTGCCTACTCGACACCTCGTCTTGGAGACTTCAAAAAATCACCTCAAATACAGCAATCTTCCTGTGAAATGTAAGTGTGATGAGGCTGGTCCCTGCTTAAAATGCCGTGTTGGCTTCCCTTGCTCTGAGGATCAAGACAAAAATCGTCCACAGGCCTACCAAGCATGCATCAGGCGCCCCCGGCTCCAGTCTCCAGCCTCATTTCACAGCCTGCCCTCTGCACTGCGGCCCCACAAGCCTGAGTTAATTCCTGAACTAAAAACCCTGCCCCCGACCTCAGGACTTTTGCACATGTGATTCGTCTTAATGCCTCCTCCCCTCACCTTTTGCTTCCTGAACCCCCCACATTCCAAGAAAGTGGTCAACACCATTTACCATCTGTATCCAACGAGCCCTTTAATTTTTTGTAAAGCTTTTTTGGAATGAATTTAATGAATAATTTACAAGAGAATAAAGGGAGAGTGGAAACAACTTTGTTAGAGATGTTAGAAAGGCTTTCAACAGCAAACCCAAATTTGTATCTCCTATTTTCCTGACCCTGAAGGTACAGACCCCCCAACTGGGTGGCATCCTTTGATTGCAACCAACTGCCCATCAATAGTCTTAAAGGAAGTGGACTGTACCCATCTTGCAAATGCCGATTCTACTGTTCAAATATGCATCTCTAGTGAGTTCTAACTTGTCATTACTTCTGCTGCTTCTGACAGTTGCTTCATCAAAACACAGTATCTTCGAACATTTTGACGGCTTATAATTTTGCGACGAGCACAATCATCTTCTTGGCTTAATTGCGCAACATCTTCCTTTTTAGATTTAGTCACACCGATTAGAATGACAATCTGATGATTATATTTTTCATTTCCACACCATCTATTTCTTCCAACTACCTTTGTGTGCACATCACAGTTGTTCACTCATGAAGCATATGAAGAAAATGTTTGGTACAGAAACATCCTCAAAGATGAGAGAATATTGTCACGCAACCTTTTTGCCAAATGGGACAGTCTAGGTTTTTGTTGCAAAACGCATGGCAAAGTACTTCTTGTTGGATGACTGACTGGATAAGAATACCTTATTTCTTTTGTCCTTTGAAATGTACTGTTGGTGGGGTGCCTGGGTGGCGCAGTCGGTTAAGCGTCCGACTTCAGCCAGGTCACGATCTCACGGTCCGTGAGTTCGAGCCCCGCGTCGGGCTCTGGGCTGACGGCTCGGAGCCTGGAGCCTGTTTCCGATTCTGCGTCTCCCTCTCTCTCTGCCCCTCCCCCGTTCATGCTCTGTCTCTCTCTGTCCCAAAAATAAATAAAAACGTTGAAAAAAAAAAAAAAGAAATGTACTGTTGGCTCAGTGATTCCTGAGTTGGGGAAAATTCATGAAGACCATCTACATCTGGAAAATCGGTCTGAGATTTCACAATCAATTTGACTGTGATCACCACCAGAGTCTAGAGTGATTCTACAGAGCTTTTTGCACTTATCTTCCGATTCACCAAACAATCATGAGATGACTTCCTCTGTCAATTTTCTTTACTATCATTGGAGAAAAATGTAAAATTCTGAAAGCTCAGTTATATTCAACTGAAGATTTTTTTAGAAAATAGGTATGGGGTGCTTGGGTGGCTCAGTCGGGTAAGCGTCTGACTTCGGTTCAGGTCACTATCTCGCGGCCCATGAGTGACTTCGAGCCCCACATCAGGCTCTGTGCTGACGGCTCAGAGACTGGAGCCCACTTCAGATTCTGTGTCTCCCTCTCCTTCTGCTCCTCCCCTGCTCACACTCTCTCTCTACCCCCCCCACCGCCCCAAAATAAATAAACATTAAAAATTTTTTTTAAAAAGTAGGTACAAAGATGGTGTCTCCAGATTTCTTTTAGGTCTTCTTGAGAGATGATACAAAAGTGCAGGTAGACAACTCAAGGATAATATAATAATTAACATTTACTTCAGTATTGGATCACTTTATAGATTACTCCATTATTCTCTGTGTTTCTTACAATTTTAGTGTTTTGGTTTTATTCTTTTTTAGCATGGTTAGGAATAATTGATAAGTAGAGGTGAACTAATTCTCAGGTGATTAAACAGCAAAATATTTCAAGATATAGGAAAGCTAAGATCACTATGATCCTATAATGTATCTTATATTTATACAAGTCCAGTGGATCCATATGGTAACGGTAAGATAGAACCATTGTTTTCTGCTTTAGATGAAGTAAGTACGCTTTTCCCCTGTTCCTTGGCAGACCTCTAGGAGAGCTAAAACTCATGAAATGGAAATCTGTAAAAAACAGTTAAGGCTGCTCAAAAAAGGAATCCCAGGGGCACCTGCGTGGCTCAGTTGGTTGAGCACCCAACTCTTGATTTCAGATCAGGTCGTGATCCCCGGGTCATGGGATAGAGCCCCACACAGGGCTCCGCACTGAGTGTGGAGCCTGCAAGAGATTCTCTCTCTCCCTCTGCTCCTCCCTTTCCCTCTCAAAATTAAAATAAATGAAATTCCAAAACCCAAAATGGGACCCAACGGTCCCTGAGGGTACTATGAGGGTTAAGGGCACCGAGCTCCCATTTAAAGTCAGCACTGTTGCTATTCAGGGAAGGTTTTCTCCATCTTCCCGACTCTGTCAAACTTCCGTGTTACGGTTTTTCCCTATCATTTTCAGAGCACTACACACAGCTCTGTTTTGACATTTATTGGTCAGATTAGAGTATTTACTCAGTGTCTGCTTTTTCACTAAATTGTCAAGATTGGGAAAGCAGAGAGTATTTGTGATCTTGATCTCTAGGGTAATCTCAGCACCTGGAGTCAGGCACGGCACATGGTAGGTTCTCAACAGGGATTTTAGGGAAAGGAGTTCAAACTCCGTTCTGTTTTTAGCTCCCCACTGTGTGAAATAACTGTAATTACCCATTACTTTTCAGAGTTTCTCTTTTTATAAGATAATCTTTTTTCATTCACTACCCTGACCCCACCCCCAGCTACATGATCACTGACCACCGTGAAGGAAATACATGCTAAGTACCTACTGGGGTCAGGTGATTTACTGGTTTTTACCGTCTTGCAAAGTGTATATGACACTATTCTCATTTTATAGATGGGAAACTGGTATCCAGCGGTTAAATAACTTGCACAAGGTCACAGAATCAACAAACAGGAAAAGAGATTCAAATTCATGCCTGATCTGGCTCCAACCTGTATTCTCCCCATTCCATCCAATGACACATACAGCAGGGAAGCAAAGCTTATACTCTCCTTGCCTTTTGTGTGGCGTCTTATTTAAAAGTGGAGTATATGCCACACAAGCACTGAGTGGCATTCTTTTCCTTGGAAAACAGAACGTCAGCTCTGATATATTAGTGACAGCCATGTGCTACGTAGATGTTACATATCTGTGGAGGTTTTCCCTCAGCAAAGTCAGAAGTTCCCCAATGAGGGATCTGCCTTTTACCAGCACCTCGAAAACCTATTTCCGCTGGCTATCATCATGCTTGTTTCCATAAAACATAATAATTTAAAGCCCGGTGTTTTTAAATCCGTCAGACGTCCACATTTACGCACTCTCATAAGGTTGTAACGGCTCCCTCCTTAGAACCGACTTCGCCTCATCCATTTCTATTAGATGCTTACATCCTTCCTTTCAAAATGAAAAGGCAAATTCATGAGACGACATCCTCACTAGCCATAAAAAGGTTAGAGTGACATTAAGTGACTAATGACTGGATGTAGGAGGGAACTGAGAGTGAAGTCAAGTTGCAAATTCTACTCCCTCGTTATGATGTCTACCTGTAGGCAAGAGTATCGATCACGTCGCACGATGGTTACTGCACACCCCAAGAAGCGTGTCCCCCGGACCGTGGTATTTACTACCCGGCAACATGCACAACAGTGGTTTCAATGGGGGGGGGGGGTTCTTGGAATCAGCCGGGGTTCTTTGTCTCCCCCCCACCCCTACTCTTGGGCACATAGGACACTATGTCATAACTGGGGGATAATCTGACATGACCCCAGAGATGATTCTAACAAACGTGTCCCACCTACCCTCTGGAAGACACACATAGATCCACAAGGTACAACCCATGTACTCCCTCTCCCCAGGCTGGCCTTAGATCTTCCTTTAGTCAACCAGGTCTGGGGACAGGAAGGACCAAGGGTCCCGAGGCTGATGAAAAAGTGGGTTGCTCAACAGGATGTCTGTGGATGATGCAGGGCAGGGAGGGCACGAGTGTTTCACCACTGGGGTCAAGTGCCAGGAGCCTAGAGATACACTGCCTGGGAACGAGTATGGACTCTGCCCCTTGTGCGGCCCAAGGTCCTTGGGGAAGTCCTTTATACCCTCTAGATCTGTTTCTTTACTGATAAAATGGAGATGGTCACATCTACTGCTTAGACCTGTTTAAGGGTCACAGGGCTTCACCCACGTACCGTGACCGGCAGCTTACCCAACAAAACAACTGTTAGCTATTGTTGTTACACTCGTCATAGACATAAAAATAAAAATGCAGGGTGGAGCCTGTGTTTCCTGAAGAGAAATGAAATTCAAGGAAAGAAAAAGTTGTTCCCAGACATCTGATGAGTGCTGAGACAGTTAAGCGAAGCCAGATCATTGTTCAAACAAGCTCCAAAGGCTTTTGTCACTGACAGTAAAGCCAAAGTCCTTCCAAGGCCCTCCAGGCCCTATGTGGTCTCCACCTCCTTCACCTCGGCGACCTGATCTGCTTAATCTACTGCCCGCTCCCCGCCCCCCTGCCCCACCCACCTTACTCCCTCAGGCTCGCCCTCCAACCAGCCAAGCACACTCCTGACATTTCCATTCTACTGCCTGCCCTACCCGAACCACCGGGCTAAAACCCTCATCCCCTTCCTGTTTTTGTCCCCACACCCTCCCCTTGATGCAGCTCCCCCTGACATCTGTTTAAAACCGCAACCCTTCCTCCACCAGATCTGACACTCCCAATTTCCCTTCCTCTGCTTTATTTGTCCCCCATGGCACTTACCACTTTCTAATGTAAATTACTGGTTATATTTAGTGTCTATCTGCTATCTCCCCACTGGATTGTAAGCTCCGGAAGGGTCAGGGGATTTGTCTGTTTTGTTCAGGGACGCTCCATCCATAAATATTTGCGGAACTTAATGTTTTAGATTGCCTTTAAGTTTTTCCTTACTGCTTTGAAGAAAAACATCTCATCCTTGCCCTTTTCCCATCCAGCCACGTATCCATCAAAACCCCTTACTATTCAAATGATCCAGGAAATCTCTAACCGTCCCAACAGATGGTTGCTGGGTAGGAAATGAACTTAGGGGTTAAATTTATTTTTATCCATCTCTTTCCAAAAGAAATGTGAGGTCATTTCAGCGGCAAGGGATCTCCCTTCAGCAGTATAGGAATTTACCGTCAGATCTACGGCAAGAAACCTGAAGAAACAAAATGATTTTTTTTTTTTTTTTTTTTTTTTTGCAAAAGAAAGCACTGTGATTAAGAAATATACATTTGCAAATACAGCAGAGTACCCGTTTCTTAGACAGGTACAGATGCTGTTAATACAAATGGCTGTCAAGCCCACGGCTCCCCCAAATCCCAGCACATGCTGGCTGTCTCCAAAGAGAAAACCTTCTCGAACAGAAGGTGCAGTTCTCAAGTTCTAAATAGAAAACCAACCTGAAAATATATAAATTGTTAAACTGCTCCATTTTTTTTTTTTTTTTTTTTTTTTTTTTACTACCAAAGCACTTCGTGCTAATAAAGATGAGCTTTAGAGGATTAACAGGGATAGGCCAGGTGACAAATTACACACACATCTCGAGGAAGAAATATTCCTGGAATATGCACCAGGCCTGCAAAGGTTTTGCAGTATTTTTCTGCCCGGTCTAAGTTTAGACGATCCTCTGACCACCGGGGAGCCTGCACGGTGCCAGGTTTACCCCAGCTCACGCGACAGATTTTCATCTCTGTGACTTCAGGTCACATTATCGCACGAGTGAACTGCTATTTAGGTCAGCTAAGAGTCTCTGCCTAATTGAATGTGCATTTTATCCTTGGTGTTCATGCTCTATATATCAGGATTTTAGACAGTTATTGGGGAATGGGGAAGACAGACAATATTGGTTTCAAGATGCAGAAGGACTGTGATAATTATACTCAGTTTGACACAGAACAACCCAAAACGTCTGAATAATTTAAAGTCTCTCATTCTTGAACGTTGGGTTTGCTTTTAAACTGAATCACTACCATTTAAGCTGATATCACTTGCTTATATACTACTTGCTCCACAGCGTTAAACTTTTTTTTTTTTTTTTTTTTTTTAACTGAGAAGTATTGCTTCATTTTAACTGTGAAGCTTAGGGTTCTGGAAAAAAGAAAGCAGTGCGTTATTTGTTTCTTTGTAACAGGCAAACAAAAATGACTCTTTGGCTAGATGACCACAGAGCGTGATGAGGGGTGAACACTAGAAATGCACCTGCTAAAATTAGTGAATTAATCCAAATCCTACATGTGGTTGAGGAGAAATGGAATCCCAGGGTCAGAAAAGACGTCAAGTACTCTGATTCTGACAGCCTCGCCCAGACCTGAGGATTAGGTTCAGTGTTATCAACGGAATGAGATGGTGCTGTTGGGGGTACGTTCAGACTTTGAGAAGGCTTGAAGGAGAATCTTTTACCAAAACCAAGAAATATAAACTCCAGGAGGCGGCCATCAAGACTCTCCCCAGCAGGTGCTAGAAGAATGCCTGATACACGGTGGACCCTTAAAATATTTGTGGAACAGACTCTGGGATGAAGTTTCCTGTGGTTCAGTTGAGTGAGGGCAACCTTACTGGATGAACACTTTTGTTTTTAATGTTTATTTATTTTGAGAGAGGGAGAGAGAGAAAGAGAGAGCGAGCGAGAGAGAGCACACGCAAGAGCAGGGGAGGGGCAGAGAGAGAATCCCAAGCAGGCTCCACACCGTCAGCATGGAGCCAGATGTGAGGCTTGAATTCACAAACAGTGAGATCATGACCTGAATCGAAATCAAGAGTCGGACACATAACTGATGGAGCCACCTGGGCACCCCCAAACACTGTTCTTTAGAAGCTACGTTAAAGGACCCGCAACGACAGTAAAAGGCACAAATTCCACCCTCCTCCCAAAAAATAAAGATGTTCAGGCTCTACCTTTCAGTAAGTCTGACTTAACGGGTTGGGGCGGGACCCAAGCATCAGTGTTTTTCCGGAATCACCCAGGTGATTCTAATGCATAGCGAAAAATAAAAACCACTGATCTATACACAACACTGAATTCTCAAACCTGAACATCTCGATATAATAACATTTTATCTACGCTGACAAGCAAGAAGCATATTCCAAGGACATTTCCCATCAAGTCAAGAAATAACCCTCATGTCTAGGATGCTTTAACTTCAAATGTGATTCCCAAATTACCCTGAAATAGAAATGCTCAGCACAGTGCCTCACACGCAGTGATGCTTTCAGAGAAAACTTGGGAGATAAAACCCTACAGTTTTCACTCCCGGCGTGTCCATGTTTCTGGGCCAACATTTTACAAATAAACCCCCAAGCGTTGTGGCAGCAGCCTGACCACCTCAAACCAGCGTTTCTTATTTAACGATTTCAAATCACTTCACCGATCGATCTCCAGCAGGGAGCAGGCATGCACAAGGCAGCCCCTTCCTCCTACGTGCAGTGTGTTCCTACACAGCAGTCGGTCTCAAACACGTTAAACAAGGAGGGCGCTCGAACTCGGAGGGGCCGAGGAGAAAGTTAAAGGGGGCAGGTCTGAGGCTATGAAATGCTGAGAACGTTAGGACATCAAGAAACTCTACCATACAAAATACTTCAAGTTATACTTTTCCTGGGGGCTCCTGGGTGGCTCAGTCGGTTAAGCATCTGACTTGGGCTCAGGTCATGATCCCACGGGCTGTGGGTTCGAGCTGTGCGTTGGGCTCTGTGCTGACAGCTGGGAGCCTGGAGCCTGCTTCGGATTCTGTGTCTCCTCCCTCTATCCGCTCCTCCCCAGCTCATGCTGTCTCTCAAAAATAAACAGTAAAAAAAAAAAAAAAAAAAAAAAAAATACACCTACAAAAATAGATAGATTAAACTTTTCCTGTACTTATTTTATTTGACTGCAATGACCAAATCTGGCATGGGGACAGGTCACGCCTCAGGAGGTACGAACTGTGTTGGGGAAACCGTTCCAAGCCGGCTCTGTCCTGGCATAGCTGTGGTTCAGGGTCACTCACGCAGGATTTAGAAGCTGAATCCAATTACAAGGTGCATCGGAAGAAAGTACCACGCCCTCGGGCACCTCCGAGAGCACAGGGCTGTTTAGTGACTTGAGGAGACAAACTGCAATTTGACTCTTCAAACGCCCTGCTGGCTGGGCCCAGCGCGTCCCCAGCCCCCTCCCCAGCCTGACTTCATCGCTCTGCGCTTCCTCGTCCATTTGGAGCACCAGCTTCTAACTCAGGGCAAAGATAAGTGTTTCCAATAAGCTCTGCAAGGAAGAGAACCCAGGACAGACAGCTATGGCCACGTCAGCTGTTTTCGCGTTTCTACTCTGCATCCAGCCCCCAGAGCCTGAAACTCTCAGTTCATCACATCAGGTCAAATCACTGAAAGGCAAGGGTTCTAGGCCCTCACGAAAACCATGCATACACTTGAGGGATTTCAGATATTCGACAAGATGGGTTTGGGAGGCCTGGAGTTTCCTCAGGTGGAAGAACCACTCTGATCTCTCCTAGCTTCCCTCCGGCTGAAGGAATTCTTGCCATGCTGTTCTCCAGCCTGACTGCTGCGATCCCGGAGCGTGGGGCTTTTGCTTTACTGCGACTGCACCCATCCTTCCTTCCTCCTTGCCTCTCTCCAAGGTCTCAAGCCTTTGGTGTGCAGAAAGGACAGTGGTGACACAGGTGAAATGGAAACAAGAGATCCCAAGTTGTCCTTCATAACCGGCTCAGCCTCGAGCAGCACTCCCTTCGTGGTGAGGCCAGGGCCCCCTTACCCGAGCACCTGCTGACGAAGGGCTCTTTAATTTGCTTTCCACCTCGTACCTCAATTCCCCCCACAAAGCCCACGAGGCAGGCCAAATTTATTAAGCCCACCGTAAAGACAAACTGAAGCACAGCATCACCACACCAAAAGAGATATTAGATTCAAATCAAATTAAGAAGTCAGGGATCGAAGATCTCTGACCACAGATCATTTTGGTGGCTCCTTAAAACTGCATCATCAAGCGGTGAAGCCACAGGTTTCAGTAGAGGAAGATGGGGATCAGAACACCTGTATTCCAGGGGCTGTTCTGCTCACCTGTGTCCACACGTCCCCCAGCTTTGCTCTCACACCCCAAATACAGTAAGCAGGGCCTCACCCAACTGGCCCACAGGGGTGGCAGAAAAATCACGCTTTATACTTTAATGTAACGCATTAGCTCGGGTCACGATCTCGTGGCTCACGTGTTCGAGCCCCTGTGCTGACAGCTCAGAGCTTGGAGCCTGCTTCGGATTCTGTGTCTCCTTCTCTCTCTGCCCCTCCCTCACTCGTACTCTCTCTCCCTCAAAAATAAACAAAACATTAAAAAAGAAATTTAAAAAACCCCAAACTATTAAAGCCACTAGAAGCGAAGTAGAAAGGAAAAGGAGTCCTTTAAAATTGTTCATCAAAGAAACGTGGAGAGCCGTTGTAGCTGAATACATCCCACCTCCAGGAGGAGGTGCAGAGGGTGCTTACAAGGTCACTGAGTGCCTCAGCTCAGCCAGTGGGGCCTGTTCTATTTCTCCTCTTTGGCATGCACGGTATCGAAATACTCAAGTCAAACAGGGCGGGGGCAAACTGAATTCTCCCGGGGCTCCAGGGGAGGGCACTTGAACATTAGACTTAGGTGGGGTTTTCCCTTCAAATAATATATTCTCATTTGGTTGGGAATGCAGTTTTTTTCATTTTGTGTTGACTCCTCTTTATTTCCAGGCATTATGAGAGGTAGGAAGGAGAAGAAAGTTCCATTTAACACATGTCCTGCTAACAGTAAGAATTGGAATTGGTCTTGGGGTTTGGTTGCTTTTTTTTTTTTTTTTTTTTTGGTCTTGCTTCTTATAATTCGATAACTGTTCTTTGTGATGGACTGCTGGCACGTGTCAGAATCTTGCTGGATGCGGTTTCTTCAAGTGCATCACTCTGACAAGATGGGGGAAAAGATTTGGAGAAGCAGGCTAAGAAATATTTCCTGGCTCTTGTATCCCCAAGTTAATACCCAACAACCATCATCCCTCATGAGGTCCTCACACTTAAAAAGCCAGGTTCAAGGACTTCGGGAGGGGGGTGTAGGGAGGAATAATATTCAATGGCTTTGAGTGTATAATTAGTGTTTGTATCCATACAGGCCAGACATTGTTGGATGAACACTTATCCTAACGAAATCCTCCCCCACAAGACCCTGTCTGGGGCTTCTTTCTAAGAGCTCCATGGTAAGTAGGTGTTTATCATGCCTCGAACTTGTTTTTCCTTTTCCTCTTGTCTCCTCCGTAGATGAACATTTAGCAAAATGAAAATTTCCTCCAGGTAATTACCTGGCTGTATTTCAAGGCATTCATGAAAACTACTGCTCCCTCTGGTGAGGGATTCTGCTCACCGGGCACAAGAATTAGGGCAGTGGGTCTGGGAGCCTGCTCTGTGTCACCACCCTGGGCAGGCAGCCCCCTCCCACTCCCTCCTGGAGGCGGTGAGAGACGCTCTCAAAGTCCGGGGCTCATTAGCTCCAGTGCCATCTAGCTAAAAGTCGGGTCTGGGACCTCTTGTTCCTTCCGGGGCTCTATCTGCTGCCTCTTGAGATGGATTTCTCATCAGGGCAGATGGCTTCCCTATTATCCAGATGGTTCCAGAGTCTACTGGCACAGCTGCCTGATCTTCCTAGCACAGCCTCCCTTGGGCGAGCTGTTCTGGACTCAGTTGAGAGCAGGTGACTGGATACACTCACTCAGCTGGTCCTGACGCCCTCCTCCTCCTGGGGGTCGGGGGGAGGCCCCCTCCCCAGAGCGCCCTTAGGAGCCTGGCCTTGGCACTAGATTCTCCCCCCAGGACTCTCACCTTTCACTGTATATAAAATTCCCATAGTCCTAGGACATCTAGGTTTGGGCTTTTTTTGGGGGGGAGGGGGGCGTCTAAGGTTCCAGAGTCATTTCTAATGTCTATGCCCTTTCGGAATTCAAAAAAATTTTTTTATTTTGAATTCCCTAATTGATCGCAATGATTCTCTTCGAGCCCTGGTTCCTTCCTAGCATCTTCTTCACCTCTGCTGAGAGTCGTGGTCCACTCTTTTAATGAAAAGAAATCCTCCAACTCTGATTCCTCTTACGTGTTCTCTGAGGCTTCTATCAAAAAAACAAACCCACACTCTTGGCAAATACTCCATTCTTATTCGTAAAATGTATCACCCTTGACTCCCTTCCTTTACAAGGCAGACACTCTCCCTTTCTGTGTAAGGGTTCCTCAGGGATCCAACTCCAACCCATCTCCCGCCCGCCCTCTCTTCCTCTCTCTCATTTTGCATCATGAGTGCATCTTCTTGAATTTATCCTTATAACTGCATTTTACACTTTTATCTTGTACAGAGATGGTCACAGTACTGAGAACCTCGGACAAGTTACTTGAGCGCAAACTACACAGCATGCTATTAGCCACGTATTCCCAGCTACGCATTTTACAAAAGGCAGAAGAGGATCTAACCATTCCTTCCAGCCATTCCTATCCACTAGGAACAACCAGGCCTCATTTATGGAATAACCCTAGAAATACCACCGAGTGTGAAAGGGTATATCCTATATGAAGAATGAATTGCCTGATTTCTGTATGATTATAAACTACATTTTAAGTAGTTGTACAGGCTAATGGAACATAATACACAATGATATGAGTATAGTTCTACCTGCAACAAAAAAATCTCCAGTTTCCTTCAGAGATTTTTATCTACATGGGAGCGCAGTATTCTCCATTTTCAATGGACAAACACACTGAAAGCGGTTCTGTTGAAAACAAACAAAAACTCTTTCTAAATGCATTTCTTGGATTTAGGCCATTGTCACAAAATCACTACTCTTCTGTGTGGCTCCCCTGGCTGCTTTTAAAGCTTTGTTTTCAAATACAAAAGCAGATTTGAGCATTGCTGGTAGTGAGTGCTGTCGATGGGATTTAAATAATACAGCAGTTGGGACTGAAAAGGAACCCTTAGAAACGGCTAGACAGGGGACAGACCAGATGGGGAGAGTGAAGGCTGAAGAGCCTCGCTCATAAGATGGTGGCCAGCGTTGGCACTGGGTTTATGGAATAAGCCACGCTTTTCCATTGCTTTCAAGAGTTTGAGTGAGCAATTGGGTTTAAAATCAGGTCATGTTTACCAAAAAGACTGTGTTTTTCTCTTCAGAATCCATTCTACAGAACATGAGGGTTAGAGTAGGTCTTAAAAACCACTGAGGACCAGCACATCTATCCTACTCACCCACTCAGGAGCCTCTAAGGCATGAGGGCACCCGGATAAGATCGACATTTTTGAAAGGAGGAAATACACTTATGTGAACTTATATTATCCGTATCTCTGTTAAAACTATTCCTTAAAAAAAATTTTTTTTTAATATTTATTTTTGAGAGAGAGGCAGAGGGCAAGCTGGAGTCGGGGGCAGAAAGAGAGACACACACAGAAACTGAAGCAGGCTCCAGGTTCTGAGCTGTTGGCACAGAGCCTGATGTGGGGCTTGAACCCACAAACCGTGGGATCATGACCTGAGCCAAAGATGGATGTTTAATGGTCTGAGCCACCCAGGCACCCTATTAAAACTATTCCATATGAAATGATTATATTCTGTCAGGCCAACAATTCCCTTTATCGTTCTTTCAGTTATTCCAATTCAGAAATTTGGTAGAATCAGGAATTTACAGTATTTATAACCGGCTGTTATTATGATAAAACTGTACTACTTACTGTAGAATAAGAATGGCTATCAATTGGACTTTAAAGGCAGTCTACACATGTGTATAGTCGACCTACTGTTTTGTGTGAATGTGAGTATATCCGTCACCTATATTCACCCTCTGCTAGTAAAGGACACAGAGAGAAAGGACCCGTGAAGCATGAGTTAACACCTTTCCCGTCAACATTTTTTCCCCCAGTTTTTCAGACCAACTAGAAATTTGTATGAATGACACATGTGACACATGGAGTAAAGATTATGACCATTATGTTAATATCTACATTTCAATCAATTTTCACCATCTACTATGGCTAGCTCATGGATTTGTGTCTCACAGAATATTCTGGAAAAGGGAGTCTATGGTCTTCCATGACTAGTATCTTAACCCTCTTGCTCAGACCTTCATTTGACCTTCACATTTCACCGAAGCAGGGCCCAGCCACAGAGTCTCCTCTGGTCTGTTGTAAAATAAGATCAGGAAGGACAATGTAGTAGATTTTTCATAAAGCAAAATTATTTAAGTTAAAAGACAGTCCTATTAATAGTCACTGAGATGGTCTCCAAAAACTTAAAAATTATGATGAAAGCTGATGCCAGATTTTCTTCAACGTCCTGATTTTCTTAAATCCTGGTCAAAATAAAATCTTAGCACCTCATGCTGATCCCTCCCTCCAGGTGTAAGAGCCACAGCCCTAGGTATCAACCACCTCTTCCTGATGACATGATCAAACAACCCAAAGGACGATGGAAGATGAAATCACTGGCGCAGGAGATTAACGATGGAGTAAGAGGCGTGGCTGGATCCCATGACCACTGCTATATAAACATGCACCGGCTTCACGGGCATCATCAGGGCTCTGACTGCGCACAACCCGTGCGCAAGCTCTGTACTGAAGAACATGATGCCGCTACTCACAATCTGAGGATCTGAGCTCAAGAAGCTGCTGCTTTCTAAAGATGTCGGCCATTATACATCAAAATTAAATGTGGCTATGTTTGGACAGGACCAAAATGGAATATTGTTTTTCTGTATGTTCCAAACGATCCAAATGTAGTTCCATTATTTACAATAGTATCAGGAATAACTATAAACCAAACTGCCAAAAGTACATTCAAGATGAGCTCATACGGAGAAGAACCGGCATACGTCGATGAACGCTCAAGTAAATTGGGTCAGTCTCTTTGCAACGTGCTTCTTGGAAGAAGAATGACAGAAATTTGTTCACAAAAGTTAAAAAGTATCCTTTAACCTACAAACGGCAGGAAGAAAAAGATAACGCACGAGGTCTCCTCCTGATCCGGCCACAGCACGCAGCTGAAACTGACGGGGAATGTGTCTGAATTGTTTTATCCCCTTGGGAGTCTCTCAGGGGGAAGCGCAGATCGGCGGCCATTTTCAGGGATGGATCGCGCCCTAGGAAGCCCTGAACCAGACCAGCACATGCATCTAGTTAATTGAAGAGACTCTGTTGAGGAAACTAATCAACTGTTGATCCGAGGAACAAAAGAATACTCCTGTGTGACATTTTGCCGAGAAACTGGCTGTAATAATAACGATAATAATAATAAGTGTCCAGAGAATGTCACATAATTATAGTGTTTATGGTTGATAATTTAAAGGCACAGATGAATTGGATTCGTTCTGAAGGACTCTTCCAACCTGTGAGAATTCAACTTCCTACGTTGTGACCTTGGTTTCAAAAATCTTTGAAATAATGAACCCTCTACTACAAAATTATATTGAAGAAGATTAAAAAAAAAATAACTCAGGCTTCAAGCAGGAGGAAAGTTAAATAGAATAACATGGGATCTCACTCTAAGGACAGCAACGGGCTCTGAGGCATTAGTATGCAGCAGTGTGTTAGTGTGAGAAAAACACTAGATTCTGACATCAGAAGACCTCGGCTACCTGACTTGCAGGCTTCACCTTCCTGGGCTACCGTCTCCCTCTGAATCCCACCGGAGTAACAGGACCACCTAATTCACCAACCTGTTGTTTAGATCAGACAAGACACAGGCTGTTTAAGAGCTTTCTTTTGCAAAGGACCCTGCCCTGTGTGAGAGACATTTATAAGGACCCAGAGAAGTGCCAATTAACGACAAGACCATGACATTATATAAAGAGAATTATGTTTTATCTCTCTGCAGTTTAGTTTTTCACTTTTAAATATGGCACTGCTTGGTTCCGAACAGGGCAAAAGTCCATTTGATGAAGCCACAGGACGGCACCCAAGGCCCCTGCAACAATGATCATCTCCGAAGCAAACACGTATCAGCACGTTCCAGTCTGGTGCTTTCTAAGGCCAAACAACATAGGTTGGTAACTGTATAAAGACACGTCTATCTTTGTCTGGATCAAGCCAGGTCGGGTCACAGCAACTACAAACTAGACCATATGAACTAAATTCTGCCATGTCTTTGAACAAGGGTAATGGTCTCCATTGGCTCAAGTCTTCTCCGGGTTCCCCGGAATGGTCCCCAGACCCAATTTAACAAAGCCAAAAGTATGAACAACAACAAATAGCACACGTGAGAAATGAAATCTTGCAAGTCTAGGAAGCAGTTCGGGTCATTAAATTGCACAGCAATCCTATATAGTAAACAACAGGAAGATAAAAAAAAAAAATTTTTTTTTTTTTTTTAAGTTTTTGGGGCACCTGGGTGGCTCAGTCGGTTAAGCGTCCGACTTTGGCTCAGGTCACGATCTCATGGTTTGAGAGTTCGAGCCCCGCTTGAGGCTCTGTGCTGATGTCTCAGAGGCTAGAGTGTGCTTCAGATTCTGTGTCTCCCTCTCTCTCTCTCCAAAATAAGTAAACATAAAAAACTAAGAAAAAAAAGTTCTTATTGATTTTGAGATAGGGTAGATCAGGGGAGGTGCAGAGAAAGAGGGGGAGAAAGAATCCCAAGAAAGTTCTGCATTGTCAGTGCACAGCCCGATACAGGGCTCGAACTCACGAACTGTGAGATCATGACCCGAGCCGAAACCAAGAGTCAGACACTTAACCAGCTGAGCCCCCCAGGCACCCAAACAGGAAGATATTTTATATGAAGCTTCAGCATTTCATCCTCAGCACAGCTCCACCCAGAATTAAATCAAATCCCTTGCTTATACATCAGAAACTAGTTCATAATTATGGATTTGGGTCATTATCTGATGAGCATCCGTCTTCCTCTCCGATGTAAGCACCACGAAGGAGGTCACTTCTGTCCTGAAACCCTACCTAGCCCTCAGCTTGGTGCCTGTCCCCCAGCAGGCATTCCGTCTGCAATGAACCACGATATCAAACGCAGGATCTGACTGGGGGAGGCGCTGAGTTGAGTTTCATAAACAGGCACTGCTTAGCTAGGTTACCACGTTTTATGTCGGCCGGCTGAGCTGGAGAGGCAAGCCCACAGGAATACTGCCTGGGCCCCTGACCTGCTGGGCTTCAATATTCCCCATAAGTAAGAAATGGATAATCGTAAGAAAACCGTGTGCGTTTCCGTTGTTTTCAACGTCCAAAATGTAAGTTGGCATTCCACATGGCATGTGGCAGAAAGGATGCTTTCAAGATAGCATCCGCCCCATTGTACAGGCCCTATTCAACCCAATACAAGTTCTCTCTCAAGGAGGATCTAAAAGGCTAACCTTTTTCAAGCAGAGCTACCTTTCTAAGAAAAATTAGAAACAAAAGACAAGGGAGATGTAGCTTGGAGCCCTCTCCCAGACCCGAGCACCTTCCCCCTTTAAGAACATCCCCGTGCCTAAAGAAGACAATGCGGGGCCCCACGGTGGACCCACTAGGCTTCCAGGCTTCCACGTGCTGAAAGCAGGCTCGGTCTTGGGAAGAAGCAGGTGGGTTCCGTCGGGGGTGGGTTCCTTGCACTCCCCTTCCCTCACGAATGGGAGCTTCGCGCAGAGGGAGCCAGGACGCAGGCAAGGGGGTGGGCAAGCGAGGGACACGTCCACCAGGCTAGTGGGTGACGGGGAGCAACAAGCCGTAAGAGACACCCGACAGTCTGCAGAGCTCTGAGTGCCAGAGGGGGACGTGTGAGCATGGGTATCCAGAGAAGAAGCCTGCCACCCCCAACCCCAATGGCTTTAGCGCGACCGGTCTGGCCATGGGACCATGGAAGGGACTGGAGAGGGGACAGTCGGGGGACAGAGAGACCACGTGGAAGAGACCATGTGGGTCAGGGAGAAGGGTCCCATGGCAATGGACCTGGCCCAGCAGAACCAAGTCAGGCCCACATCCCGGCTCAAGAAAGGCCACATTCTGATAATACAAATACCCCCTACCTGCCTCAGTTTCCACCCCTTTGTAGTGTCCAAGCATCTCCTCCATGACCCAGAAGTCTGTGAAACCCAAATCCATCAAGATTCCCCAACACTGTGCTGTAATGATTTTTACATAGTGCATTTTCTTTTACTGTTCAAAAGGGATCAACACAGGCAGGATGTTTTCATGCCCCTTAAACTGGATTTCTCTCTGGGAACTGCAGGGACAGAGTCTGGGACACAGACAACGCTCTGTTCTCAAAGAGCCACATTTTCTGTGGTTCATTAACTCCTCCCAATGCCACTGGGTTCTCTGCCCTTAGCAGCTTGTCAGTAAACCCAGAGGGAACCGAGAACTACAGGAGCGCAGCTGGGCTGCAGACCCCAATGTAACCACCGAGGAACCACCCGTCCCTGCGGACCCCCAGCACCCAACCCACAGGTGACACGTGGGACCAGCAACGCCCATCACACCCATGAGGGGGCACGGGGACGGCGCAGACCCAGAGGACCTAACCAGTGCTCCATACTGTCCTCCTCCCACAAGATCTGTTCCAGATACTCTGTTCCCGCCCCCAGCTGTGACAAGACAGTCTGTGAAGGCTGTCCCACAGACCATCTCATCCCCCTCCCCCTAACACCAGGTATGCAAATACAACCTGTTCAAAGAGAAAAACCCAACCACCTGAAGGAGGCAGGCAAGACATTCCAATCAACTACTTCTCTGTGGACCTTTCCATCCTAAGTACACTCTGGGAGCTGCTACCTGGCAGGAGGGGTCACAAACAAAATGACAAAGTGAGCTTGTTTTGGACAGGAAAAAAAAAGCAAGAGATTAGAACTCAAGCAAAGGACAGGAGAGACAAAAAAAAAAAAAATCATCAAGTTGGAAGAAAAAGGGAATGAAAGGCAGTTGTTGAGTGGCTCGGGCTAAGGTAAAATCAAGGTCCAGGCTTGCAGTTTTGCAGGGGGGGGGTGGTTATTTTGGGGGTTTTCTGTTTGTTTTGGGGGTCGTCTGTTTGTTTTGGTGGTGGTGTTTTTCAGACTGTGTCCTTAACCCCTCCCCATCTATTTCTGCCTTGAAACGATGAGATACGAGCAGGGTACCCATGCTCATGCAATCCTGCTGACACCAGAAGGCAACAGAGGGGCCATGATGGGATCCAGCCCACTTGAACACACTGTTATCTTCCCCGTAATGAAAACACCGCTAAAAGTCAAGTTGCTGGGACTCTCAGTGCAGGCTCACATCTGCATCGGCAAACCAACACTCAGGAAATTGGGGGGTGGGGGGAACATATACAGAGATGTGCTTTCAAAAAAAAAATTAAAAAGGCACACAAACCACGGTAGCTATCAAAAACAAGGGTGAAATTTGTTCCCCCCACCCCCAGCAAGAATAAAGGAAAGACAGAACAGTTTGTTCAAAGTTACATAAGAACATGCAGAAAACAAGAAATGATGTCCTTCTTGCCAATGTTTCAGGGTAATAGGTTACACCCCAGATCCCACTCAATTCTGTACACATTTTGCAGCTCCTCTAAGCTTCTGATACATAAAGGCAGCGTGCAGGGACAAAGAGAGGGCTGTAAAATCCCTAATTTTTGTTTTCACGACAGCTTCAACGATGTCGTGCTCTCTGTCATTCATTTCAATTAAATCTTCTGCGCTCAGAACATTCACATGCAACACATCCGCGTGTGTGCGTTTTGGAGTTTTTAACCAACTAATTCAGATACCTACACTGGTAATTAGAGTCATTGAATAAGAACCAGATTGGCTGAAACAAAAAATGACAGTGCTCTGTAATACATCACGTTAAAAAGTTTGGATTGCCCCCTCGAGAAGAGAGAAGAAGACCGTGTTCTTAAATTCTATCTTTCCATGTTTTATGGATGTGTTTTCACAGCTCAGTGGATCTTAACGAGCATACTGTTGCTGTCCAGTGGGGGTGACGTAACTCCTTCCAGATGCCAATATTCCTCACATTGGGGGTGGAGGTGGGGACAACAGAAAACCAGGGCTGGGGAGCACTGCAACATCCACCATCACAAATGAACACCTTGAAATGTAGTAAAGTTGCACAAGTAACTGATGATGCCCGGAGTACAGAAAGCCAACCATCTCTGTATAAAGGGCATGTGGTTTCATCTTCTGCCACGTTTATATACGTATACGAAACGGCTAAAAATGCATATGCTGCTCATTGCCAATTCTAAAAACGCAGCAATCGCCCCCATGCAAAGGAAAAAAAAAAGTCAACTTTGCTGTATTTGGTAGTGTTAATAACCTGCAGCTAGAAAACTCTACTGTTTCCTCTGACAGTGCCTCAGAGATTAATAGCCTCCCCAGTTCAAACTAGACTTCCCTGGCATTTTCTAGTGACTGAGAAAAGCAACATGACGGTGTTGCTAACTGGAATATGGCCTTTGCCGGGGTGGGGGGGGGGGTCACAGGAAAAACCATGAACTTGAAAGAGTACAAACCGGTAAGCAATAATTCTGACATTTGGGTATGTGGCTTCATGGGCTTGTTTAAATTATGAATGACTGACTTCAAATGAATACTAACTTGAGTTTTCCATAAATTTGGAAGTTGACATCCCGGGGGGGGGTAAAAAAAAAACCCCAAAAACCAGACTTGTGACCTTTCTGCAGTATTTCACCCTAGAAGTAATTTAGCCACAGAATGCCAAGTGAATTAGGCAGTGAAATTTTGTCTCAATATAAATAATACAGAATGAAATTTTCTATATTCCAGAAAAATTTCACCAGAAGCCAGCATTCAAGACCTTCGGGAGTGACAGAATTACTGACAGAGTAGTTTCTTTCGTATTGTAAATTTTCTAAAAAGCATTAAATGTTTGCCTGCTTTGGAAACGGAACTGAAATTGTGTCTACCACATCTGACTGCACAGAAAAGAGCAGCCGTCCATATCCTTGATCTCTGACGCTTCTTTAGGAAGCAGAGATGATGACACTACCAAGGGTTTTCACATTGTTTCCCAAGGTATGCTCTGCGGGGGTTCCAGAAGATGCTCCATCAAAAGTTTCCAGGACCACCAAAGAGTCTAGAAACACTCCTCTTTGATGTCCACATGCCTAAGAGCCATGTTAAACGTTCTGGCAGTCCTGAATTAAAGTATTAGAGACACTTTAAGCCTGCATCTGCAAGCTTGCCTCATTCTTCCTCCAGAAGCCTTTTCATCCAGTCAATGCCTTCCTGGTGTTCCATGGAACCCACTTTGGGAAACGCTAATCTAAAAACCCCTCACGTGTCAGCTGAGAGAGCAAAGAGTGAAAGTCAAACTGAAAGACTCAGCAGAAAACATATTTAAAGGTCTTCAATATCTCTGCACAGAAGGCTTCCTTGCCAGTGGTCACGAGAAACTGAAACTCAGAGGGGTTCCCCCCCCACTCTGTTTTCGTGAAGGAAAATATCACTTTCCTGCATAATCTGATGGTCAAATAGGAAGTTTAAAGGATGTGCAAAACAACCACCACCCCCAAAATTCTTTTCTGGTGAAGATATATCCAAGTGCTCACAGCTCAGAAAAACAGGAGGAAATAAACAATGAGCTTGGGAATACGGTAATTCCAAACAATCCTTCCTCTGCAAGTCCGATTTGTTTTTTATTGACTCTCTATAAATCTTTTTTCTTCTCCCCAGTGACTCAATCAAATGTTAGCTTGGTGGACGCGATTTCAACCAAATTTAAAATTTTAGAAAATGACGCAACAACACGCTAAAAGCTTCAGCTTTATGCTAATGGGGAGGAGACACAGGGTGAAATGAGATCAATGACAAGGGACTTTAACAAAACTCTTTGGGAAGTAGGTATAAGGATTCTCATTCACGTATTAGTCCTGAGGGTTCTGTTGGCTATTATTAGTGTTCTCTGTAAAATGAGTCAAGAAAAGAAAGGGTAAATGAGGAGAACCTTGGAGAAAATGAAAATGATAGCACATCAGGGACATACAAGCCATGAAAATTAGCACTGAGCCCACATGCCCAGGACATAAAAGAAATCAGGACACTCTTAATGAGACTCAGGCAGGGCACTTAATGAGAACCTTAATATACTTTATCTTCCCTTTATATTTCATTTTGGTGTCATTAGACGCAGCGAACCAACAAGTATTTACTGAGTGCGTACCCGGTGCCCGACCCCGGGGCCCAGCGCTCTGGGGAGGTCTCCAAAGGCGAGCAGCAGTGGTTTGTGATGTCGGATTTCCTGATCGGCAGCAGCAGAACCACCCGGGAGCTCATCAGAAATGCAAATTCTCAGCCCCACTTGGGGCCCACTGAATCAGAAAGTCTGGGCACGGGCCCTGGCATTCAGAGCTTCCCGCATATGCCCCGCAGCGGTTCAATGCTGGTGTGCAGTGGTGTTCGGGAACCACTGGCCTACAGTGCGGTTGGAAGACAGGAAAACCTCAGACGGTAGCGGGGGACAAAACGGAGCTGAAAAATCCAGACAGCTCAGTGTCATTGAAGGTACAGCTCCTCAGGAGCAAGCCGTTGCCTTTAAGGACAAACCCAGGGCGTCTGAAATTCTATTCTCTTTCTCTCCCCGCCACCCCGAGAAGCTTAGGCAAAAAGAGAGAAGACCGTGGACTCTCATTACAACTAAATGAACACACAAGCTAATGGGTATTCCGAGCATCTCGGCCAGATGCGGCGCTACAGAAAGATCGATTTCTATTCTTTAAATAGGCTATAAACATATATGGTACCTTAAGGGGGTCTCTATCTGTGTTGTATTTGTTATTTGCAACGAGTCGAATGAGATACGGTTCTGCGTTCTAGGGGAATACATTTGCACTTTATGCCCTATTTAAAGTCCCTTCACTACTCTTTACCTGACAGCCATCGTAACATCCCTTTACTCAAGAATATTTCTTCAGACTGTGCAAATGTTGTCAGATAATAATAGTAATAACAAATGCAGTTAACATTTATCGAGCATTTTATTACGTGCTACGTACCTGATATAAATCACCTCCTAGGATTCGCCAACTCATGAGGTAGCTCTGATTCATCCCATTGTACGGGTGAGGAAATTGAAGCTGGCAGAGAGAAAATCTCAATGGTACGCAACGCCCTCAAGAGTGAGGTTAAGGTTCAAACTCGGGTGAACCGGACTCTAGAGAGCAAGTCCTTAACCACTGCATCATAGTCTCCTGAATTATTTAGTGTACTGGAAGGCACTGGGACATTAGCTTCACCAAAGTTAGTATCAGCCTCACTTATTTTTGGCAACTGCATGAAACGAAATAAACAGACAAGAGGAAGGCTGGAAGGTACCTGAACAATCTGGAATCTTAGGTAGTGATGCACAACACCACAAGCAGAATAAAACTAACGTACAAAAATACATGGACTTATTTTGTCAATATCCTTTTTGGTATTACGGTATCTCAAGACCACAATTGGGTAAGATTCCCAATAGCAGATTCTTATCCTTGGATATTTATTATAAAACTATTAGAGCTCTATGTGTATATAAGTGAGGTCCTTATTAGAACCACAGTAATAAGATATTAGTACATTATTATATCCTAGGGTATTATAATACAGGGCTATTATCACGTACTTGGCTAATAGGGTCCATACTGTTATAATGTATTAAAGCCAGATTGAGTCATAAAAATGACAATAATATAATCATCATCTTTGGTACTTGGGGGGAAAAACATTTTTCAGATGAGGCCTCCAAAGCACCTGCCTAGCATCAGTGCAAATGCACACGTGGAGAAACCGTGCTGTAGAAAAGGCTTAGACGAATTTAGGCGTAAATGCTTGGAAATCTTTTGCAAAATGTAGGAAAGATTAAAAGCCCACCCAATATAGGTTGACAGCAAAAAAGATCCTGAATGATGTCAGGAAGAATAAAATAACCTGCTCGCTGCACAGTCATCTATCGAACGCCCTGCACGTGCTGAGTACAACTCCAGGCAGGAGCACACGGTAGCGGCCCAAAGACAAGAAGCCTCTGCCGTGTGGGGGGCGGGGCGCACATCCCAGAAGACGAGGCGGAAAATGAACAAATAAGTAAACAGACAGACACTGTAGGTTCCAACAGTGAGAAACGGCATTCAGGGAGATGGAGGAGGGGAAGAGGATAAAAGGAATGGGGAGGCTATTTTTGACAGTGGGGGTCAGGGACAGTCTTCCGATGAGGTGACAGTTCAGGCAGACACTTAAAGGAAGTGAGGGTGCAAGCCGGGGCAAAACGTCTGGGGGAAGGGGTGCAGGGCACCTGAGAGGGGGTGGAGAAGGCAGGACTGAGGCCTCGGGACAGTGTAAGGACAGCGGGTTTCTGGGTCAGAGTGAAGGGGAGCTGCTGGGCAGGGGACTGGCGTGACTCACAGCCCCAGGGAAGACCAGGTCCTGGGGGGACGGCTGCGGCTGGCGTGCGGCAGAGAGAGCAGAGGGGCCTGAACGACAGCGTGATGGGCACGGAGCCCACGGGACGTGCCCACGAGCTGCACGTGGAGAATGCGAGAAACGGACGAGCTGAGGGCTCTGCCCTGGCTGGCTGGGCACCCGTATTAGGGAGACGGGGACAGGAGGCGGGAGGGGATCCAGAGTTTGCTTTGGGGCAAGTCTGAGATGCCGGAGACATACCCAAGCGGGGACAGTTGGCTACTGAAGCTGCGGCTGGGAGAGAGGGCCGAGTGAGAGACACGACAGAGGTCACCACGGAGAACGAGGGCACAAACCACCTATTCTTAGGATGGGCCAATAAAAACAGGTGATTCCACAACAATTATTCTGTCATGTTTTTTCGCACACACTTTTCCCTGAGGCAGTGCGGCAGAGAGAATGGTGGGTACAACTGGAGACACGCATTCTATCCCTGGCTCTGTCCGGGACGCTCGGGTTTACCTTCCGTATCCTACCCTTCTCATCTGCAAAAACAAACACGAGGAAAGACACGGTGACAGACCGTGACCGGTGTTGGTGATGACGCGGAGAACCGGGAGCCTCATTCCATCCTGCTGGTGGAAAAGTCAGATGGCCCGCTCACCGCGGAGAAGAGTCCAGCAGCTCCCCCAAAAGTTAAACGCTGAATTACCGCGGGACTCATCAGTTGCCTTCCTAAGCATAAACCTTACCAGAAACACATCCGCACCAACCCTTGCGTGGGGATATTCGCAGCGGCGTTGGCCTTAACAGCCAAAACCACCTAAATGCCCATCCGCTGGTGGAGATCAGGTGGGGTCCACCCACAGTGGAGTAATACTCAGCCGTCAAGAGGAACACAGCACCGATCCATGCTGCAGTAGGCAGCGGTTGCCTAGGGGAATGGCAGGCAGGCTGGAGGGGGGCAACGAAGGGGGTGAGGAAAGTATTCTCAAAGTCCACTTTTGGGGTGATGATGGTTGCAGAGCTTTGTAAATATACTCAAACCCCTGCACACTTTAGAAGGGTGGCTCTTACGGTATGTGAATTATATCTCAAATTAAAAAAAAAAACCCAAACATGCTAGAAAAATATGAGGGGGAAGAAAGATCCCCCCAGTTTCTCAGAGAAAAAGAAAAGCAGGCTGAAATGTGCTGTGGGAGAAACCTCAGCAGGACTCTTTCAAGTCGAGAGGATGACGAAGTCACTTGTCAGCTGGTACGTCCATGACACCTGTCAACGCTGTGTTCAGGTCCCCCTCAACCACCACCCTGGCCTCCAAGCAACTTGAACCTTCGAGCACCTGGTGTAAAGTCGTGTGACTTAGAGCAAAGTTGCCAGGCTTTGAAAAGCTCTGAAGTAAATATAGGGTCTACTATGGAATGCTAACAAAAATGAACAGAAAGGGGATAAATATAAAATGTCCTTTCTTTCCCCCCCAAAACAGAAAACAAACCTCTTAGTAATTTCCTGATATATCAACCCAGTGCTAAGCCCCCAGCTTTCCTGTTCGTCCTATGAATAAATTCTAATCAGGCAAATACAATTCATCACAAACATTCCAGATTATCCTGATTCTAACCATTGCTAACCATGTACCCACAACTGTGTCCCAATGATTAGATCATAATGTAATTTTAGTAAAATCCAGATACAGGGTAATGAGACTAATCTCATGAAGCCAGTGCTAGGTATGATCCAAAGATATGAAAATCCAAATAATCCTAACAGAACTCTTTTTACACATACTAACAGGACTGTGAATGTCTAAACAGATCAGCTTACACACTTTAAAATCTCCAGGATCCATTCAACTCCAGAGGGATTACCGTTATGTCCTGATGGAAGGGTTACAAAGATCCTACTGGGTAAACATCGTGGAAAAGGGCCCAGGGAGATCTTTTTATACAAAGTAATCTTAAAAAAAAAAAAACAAAAAAAACAAAAAAACAAAAAAAACAACAGTCTGGAAAACCCAGAAAGATAAGTTTGTGTAACTTAATTGAGCAGAAAAAACTGAACATGTGTTAAACTAAGAAATAGGAGATTTATTAATTATTATTTGAGAGAGAGAGCGAGCGTGCATGCACAAGCAGGGAAGAGGGGCAGAGGGTAAGAGACAGAGTGCCCACAGCAGTCTCCATGTTCACTGCAGAATCCCACACAGGGCTTGAACCCATGACCCTGGAATCATGACCTGAGCCCAAATCAAGAGACACTCAACCAACAGAGCCACCCAGGTGCTCTAGAGTTATATGTTTAATACGAAATCTTACACTCAATACCATCTACATCTGCAATTTTAATGCTATTTTCTCATGAAATGAGAAGGTTTGGGAACTTTCTCTGGCATGGTTAAGTACTCCTGCTCCAAGCTTTAAAGGGAAATCCCAAAGAATGTATGTTTATACTCATAGCACGTGGGTCTTAAAAATCACACTATTCACCTTCCCAGCTCTGTCCTACTTAGGAGGACAGACGACTGTGGTTCCTCTCTCTCTCTTTTGGGGTCTGTTGCTATGTCTTTATAATGTCACTACCTGTTATGGATGGAACATGTGTCTCCCCTCTCCAAATTCCTATGTTGAAGCCCCAGCAGGCAAAATGATGATAGTTGGAGGTAGGCTCTGGTGAGGTCATTAGGTTGAGATGAGGTCATGAGGGTGGGGCTCCTCTGATGGGAATAGTGCCCTTTTGAGAAGAGGAAGAGACCAGAGCCCTCACTCTTCTCTGTCCTGTGGAGACACACAGCAAGAAGGTGGCCATCTACAAATAAGAGGGGCTTTACCAGACACTAGATCTGCTGGTACCTTGATGTTGGACTTCCCAGTCTCTACAGCATGAGAAATAAATGTTGTGTAAACTGCCCGGTCTGTGGGGAATTGTTACAACTCCCCCCGCCCCCAACTGAGTAAGACCCCGTTAGTGGCAGGAGCTCAGAAGACTAGCCATTAACACAATCTATTACAGAGGTGGAGCTCAAGAGCAGGCATACTACAGCCGGATCACAGAAGGGCCCAAAAGTTAGAAGATAAATGGTTGGAAGAGAGATCACGAAAGAGGAGGCTAGTAAAACATGATCTTTTCTGTGAATGGGGATACAACTTTGAGGATGCAGGGTTCCCCCAGCACCTAAAATAGTCCCTGGCAGAGAAGTAAGCATTTAATAAATATTTGCTGAACCAAGAAAAACAATTAAGATCATTATACAGGGTAAAGGGAGAGACCAACCAGACCAGAATGACAAATAATGGAAACGAAATAAATTACTACATAGGAAATACAGCATAAAACAGAGTTTTCCTGGCAGCTCAGGGTTCTACCGCCCTGTGATTAAAATTCTGTCTAATTACACCTTTAAAGTTTCCATAAACCATTGTTCCTTGCGTTCTATGATGCAATTTATTATACATGAAAATGTTGTTATAGCAGATTAAGGTCTTATCAAGTACTACACAGAAGTCAGTGTGTTTATATAACAGACAGCCTATTTTAGATCGTCTCCAAAACAGCATCTCAGTCTTGTGAGTGCTTATTCTGTATTATCTCCATGTTGCTGGAGGCAAATCACACAGGCCACACCGTGAAAATGTGGCCAGATACACGAATACTGCCATTTCCTTCTGCCCTGCCCTGGCGTGGGCTTTCACTTCCTCTTGGGCCGGCTTTCTTTGCAATCTCATGGTCCCATCGTCAATGACATGAAAATTATAAAGTTTTTCTAAATCTGCCACTTTCCTAAGAGACCCTGAACTCTGAAGATGGGAAATCTTCAATTAAAACTGTGTAACAGCCCAAATACATGCCCCCAACACATTCTGTTCTCCATCCCTAGAATGGTTTTGAAATCCTTTCAGAAATGACACAGTAATGGTAGCATGATGGAAGCGTAACAGAGAAAATAATCCTTCTGTCCTCCCCGCCTCGGCCACTCGACATATACCACACGTCCCAAAGTCACCAGGAATTTAAAAAAATGTATCTGCATGGTTGAATTGCCTTGGGCCCAGGGTCTCCTTCAGGAGCACTGGCATAAAAGTGTAAATTGAAACAGATATATAATTATTCCTCATTTTGTAATGAAACTAGCCTGCAAAACTGATATGTGCAAGTTCTCACTGCAATGATGAACATTATGAAGCACATTTAACATTTACCTTCCAATGAGTGGCTTTCAAGAAAGCTTCAAAAATAAACCTGGGATTCAAATTTCTTCTTCAATAATGTGCACTGAGGAGCTCACGAAGCTTCCGCGAGGAACAAAACGTGTATGTAGGCAAGCACGGAATACGCAAAGTCGTGTCTCTTGGGGTACATAATTAAGCCCACGGCCTAGGCCCTCAGGTGGTGTCCCGGGGCACCGTCAGCGCTCCCTGTGACCCCAGAGCTCCCTGTCCCCACAGCTGGAATGCAGAGATCTCAGGAAGTGCTGGTGTTTGGTCCGATGACACACTCTTTGTCTTTACGTCCCACATCCTGGCAGGTGGTAGGAGCTCCATGTGCTCAGGTCATTTCAATACTCAGCACTGGAATTCTCGACTTTTCCCCCGTTTTTTTTTTTTTTAATTTTTTTAATGTTTTATTTTTAAGACAGAGAGAGACAGAGCATGAGTGGAGATGGGGCAGAGAGAGAGGGAGACACAGAATCTGAATCTGAAGCAGGCTCCAGGCTCTGAGCTGTCAGCACAGAGCCTGATGTGGGGCTTGAACTCACGAACTGTGAGATCATGACCTGGGCTGAAGTCGGACGCTCAACCGACTGAGCCACCCCCCCCCCCCGGGCGCCCCTCCCCCTTTTTCTTTTGAAAATGCACCTTCCCTGTGCCATATGGAGCATTAGGTGCTGTGGTCAGAGAGCTCTCACTTCATCTTGGTTTCTGTGCTCAGGGTCCTGCAGTCTAATGGGAGAGCGTGACCAGGACCCAAGATGCTGCATGACCACAGTACAGTACATGCCATGGGTGCGCACTGTGGTTTAGTGTCCCTGCACATGCGCAGGCACAGTGGTCACCTTGGGGTGGGAGTGGGGGATGTGGAATGAGGAGGCCATGCAGCTGGTTTCCTACTGAAGGGCCCACGTACCCCTCCTCCAGTTCAAAGATTTTATAAAGGCTTCCATTTTTAATTCCAAAATCATGTTTAATAAGGAAGTTTCATTACTGCCAGAAATGTTTTAATAAAAGTGAACCCAACCAGTGTCATTTAAAATAATTATTGTGATTTCAAGCTCTTATACGGGGTTCCAAATATTAAAATGGTTTTATGTGGGATATTTATACAAAGGTTATAGCACATTTTAAAACCGTAGTCCTTTGGAAAGAGTGTTTCATCCTCCCTCCATTTGTAATTTATGTAGAATACATAAATTTTAGGTGTAATACGTACGAAATCAGTGCTACAATGGATATTGTAAGTTTCACTCCAGAATTCATTTTTCGAGCTGTGTAGTGCATAATATTAGATTGATTACAGAAATCCTGTCCGAATTCCCACTGTCCCTGCACCATAACTACTACTCTTTTGGCGCATTTTGGTCGAAGAGTGATTATTCTCTAATATGACTGTTCACACCTTGCCTAAGCGGACAACCATCCTGTATCAGTAAGTTAATAAGCACTACAGTTAGAAAGACCCTTCCATTTCACACACCACACACTCCACCTGCATGCCCTGGTGATGTAACACAGCGAAAACCACCTCTGATGCATTCTAAGAAGAGAGTCATTCTTCTCTTAAGAACGTAGGTCAGAGGGGGCGGGGGGTGCCTGGGTGGCTCAGTCGGCTGAGCGTCCGACTTCAGCTCAGGTCGTGATCTCTATGTTAGCGAGTTCGAGCCCCGCATCAGGCTCTATGCTGACAGCTCAGAGCCTGAAGCCTGCTTTGGATTCTGTCTCTCTCTCTCTCTCTCTCAAGGATAAATGAATAAAGTTTAAAAAAATTAAAAAAAAAAAAGAATGTGGGTCAGAGGGCATATGCAAGAGGACTCAACTAGAAGCCCGCACACAGGTGGGGAACAGAGACCTCATTTCTCAAATGAGGCTGACATGTACCCTCATGCTGGTGTGGCTTGGCCCTCTCATGGGGAGCCACCTCCAAGGACAGAGGGACACAGCATTGCCCACATATGCTGGGGCTCCCCTGCCCATTACTACTGTCAGAGGAGGCAGACTTATATATAATTCAGTGGCTACCTACCTGGAGGTGCCATGGGGCATTTTTACAACATCCAGTAAAAATCACAAACTAAAATTACTTTGGTTTTGCCATAAGCCTAATAACGAGGGATCTAAGGTTTTATACTTATTCATCCCTCATTAACCCAACCTGTATCTTGATTTTTTTTTTTTTTGCTCTCTACCTTTATGATTTTTTAAAAAATTGAAAGTTCTAAGGCTATGGACCAGAAGCACATCATGACATGAAAGCCAAGTATCATGGCAAATCCATTCCAAAATGGAGACTGGAAATGTCAGTAAGAAACAGCCCAAGCTGGGATGGGAGGGAACTTTATCTTGTGAAGTACTGAGTGTAACAAACAGATGAAGAAACAACTCTTGCTATTCTTTCAGTAAATTATAAAACCCTTTGTGGGATTCATAATGCTCTTAATAAATTGTTGGAATGGGACCGTGGCCAACTTAAGAACACTCCGGAAGTAGCCACCGCTGAGCAGACAGGCTCCATCCACCACCTCCCGTGACTGACAGCAAGCCCAGGCTACTGAGGCAGAACACAGCTCACAAAAAGACACACACATAAAATGGACAGATGAAACGGGGAGACCCAGCTTCCACTGACCCCCATCAGGCTAGGGAGGGTAGTTGAGGATATAAGCTTTCTAAGAAACAGAAGGTTGAGAATAACAAGCTGAAGCCAAAGAGTGAGTCATGCGAGATACCCACAGTCAAGAGGGCAAGAAGAATTGGGTGTGGGGAGTTTGGGGGTGAGAGGCGTGAAGAAGCATCAGGAAAGTAAAAAGAACCACATGCCACAGAGGTCAAGTGAGGAATACCAAGGAGACAGGCATTTTGCCAAATACCTAGAAGACATGCAGTGAATACGTAATGACATAAAAAACACCGAGCCATACTGACGCTTCCCTCAGCCACCAGTGAGGAATGAGGTTCATTTTAAATCCCCAGAGAGGAATTCAGGGTCAAACTAGCCAAGGAACAGACCCAAGGGTACCATGTTCCCATCAGGAATTGGTCTTAGGGGGCTAAAAGAGACCAAGACACCACCAGATGGCAGCACAGAGCCAAATACGATTCCCATTTATTCTTCTGGGATATAGGACAACACTGGATCACAGGAATGGCCAATGTATCACCAGAACGTCTACTTTTATGTTTAATAAAGGTAAGATTAGAGAAATAAAAATCGGTCCCCAAAGAAAGGTAAATATTGAGGCTGAAGAAGTCTCTTGTCATTGCACAGAACAGACCCTCAATTAGTAACTGTACCTTTGCTGTGCAAATGACAGGGGAGAGTAATTAACAATTAATAGAAGCTGCCCTCAATTTAAAGCCTCGAAGGGAAGTAATTAAATTTAGTAGAAGCTGTAGCCTCTAAACAAAGATACATAACACAAATACAAAAGGAAACACAGATTTGAATAATAAATGCAAATTAGAAACAAGGTTTGACTACAGACTGAAGAGAAGTGATCCTAAAATTATTTTCCCTAAGAAACGCTCAGTTCAAGAGACTAGTCTATGAACCTATTTTAATCTAGGCCAAGGTTTGATGTGAATCCTGGCTGATGTTTCTTAAGTACAACCTTGCTTCCTGAGTGTTTATGCATGCAGATCAGACAGCTTCCCGCGGTTTGAATTAGCTGTACAAGTACCTTTCATATCAATGCAGATATACTTGATATATACAGTGTCAACACTACTACCAGGCATGGAGATCGCAAACAGTGCTCTGCTTGTTGGTCATGAAATAAAATTGCCAAGCAGAATTTGTGTAGCTACAGAGGGTAAATTAATGCAGGCAACACAGTTATTCAGCAGTCTTTAGCCTGCCTCTCGAAGCTTCTAACAGAAACATATAGGGAACAGAAGCGTTACATCTGGCTACAGCTGCACATTACATGGTCCATTGAGACTCAGATGCTGATGGCTGAACTGAATAACAAACAGCTGGGTATAAATGTAAAAATCAGGAAATCGATTTTAAACACACCTACTTCACAAATCCTCTGAAATCCCAGCACTGAATGAGAAAGAGCAGTTAGTACTGAAGAATGCAAAAGCATCGCTGAGATTAGAACTCAAAAATATACCTGGGCTCCCTGGTGTCATCATACCTAGGCTGGGCTCTCCTGTTACTCTTTCAGAAAGGGCAGTGTGGTCACACACAAAGGCAGGACCATCAGATCATTTTCTCGCTCGGGTCATGCTCCAGTTGAAAGTCAGCAGAAGAAACTGAGCTTCCTACTTGAGCTTTCAGAACGAGGTACTATTGTTTCATGAGTGTAACTGAATTGAATGGAAAGGTTGCCCTGAAAAAGTGGGCCTCAGGGTCCTCCGATGCTGAAACCCTGGGCGGTGGGAAGGGTGTTCAGACAAGGCTGTAGCCAGGCAAGCTCGGTACCTGAGATTCAGGTCAGAAAGACACAGAAGTTACCGAGACAGCATGTCTCCAAGTGGCCGGCAGGGTGCACACACATGAAACGCAGAACAAGCTTTTGTTAAGTTTTGTTACATTTGCTTTTGTGAAATTCCTTCAATTTTCTATCCAGGAGGATTTCAGTATGGGAATGGGTCAGAGAAAGAAAGGCTAGAAATTCCTTTTCCTGAACGCTTAAAAGCAGGAATAACCCTTTTTGTGGGAAGGTTTGGGTTAGTCCTATGTACAGACTTTTAAAAGCCGGCGAATACGTTTGTACTATATTGAAGAAGGGCTAGTGACACAGGATCAGATGCGAGAAGACCACATATTTTATCATCCAAACTTGGGACACTTTTTAGGCTGAAAGAGGGACGATAATGATGATTGCATGACAACGGGTACGAACTGGGAGCATCCCAGCTAACCAGGACACCTACTCCCTGTAACTTGAGCACCAGGTGCATGGCAAGCAGCTTGAGGTCGGATATGGAATGCCAGTTAAGTGGCTATTATCCCATCGGCTTATTTTCATTCTCTGTGCCCACTTGTCCTCAAGATTCCAGATCTAGTGTAAATTAAAGAGCACGTCTAAAGGAAGCTCAGGGGGCAAAAGGGTAGAGTTATAGGTGAGATCTTGCACAATGCATTCTGTGGATCACACCAGATCCATTCTGACTTCATGGAATAGGGCACTGCTATGCTCTGGCAGCTGTTTTAGATGAGAAAGAACTACAAGAGCACAGGTTTTAATAATTAATGCTGATTTCCCCCCATCTCTCACACTACCCGGATTCTACAATCCAAATGGCCAAGATCATGAAAGTGCTAATATACATGAACACTTCCACCGAGAAACCATATTTTCTCTACTGGGTTCTTGGTAGTAAGGAACACGTGAAATATGATTGTTAAGAACTCTAGGAAGGATCCAGATAAAGCAAAAAAAAAAAAAAACTGGTGAGCAAGTATTACATTACTGATCCAATGTGATCTGCAAGATGAAGAATGAAGGTCGTCAGAAAGACAGAACAGTAACATTCTTATTTCCCAATAAGAAAATCCTTTATTTGCCCAAAACAACACAATTGTGCAGATCCCTCTTTCTTTAAACCAGTGTTTCCCCAAAGAAAGTCAACAGTGATGAATAAAGCTCAAGTAACCAAATGGAGGAATTACTGGCAACGCTTTATAAAATTCTGTTACACGCGGAACAGGCAGCAACCATCCAGTGCATTATGAGACTTTAAATATTTTTGTTGAGAATGATGATTAAGGCAGAACTCTTGTTCAAGGAGATGCAGTTTAGAGAAAAAAAAAAAAACAAAAAAACAAAAAACCGAAACAGATTTCAGTTCAGAAAATGTTTAGGTGGTTTCCACATGACAAACAAACTGATCGATTCAGCCAAATAATAGGTCAGCTGTGACTCATAAATCCTCAACTCCTCAGCTGTCCAACTTAATTTTAACTATTCAATCTGTGGTTCAAACCAGAAAACTGCCGTGCTCTTTCTGACTTGCACTGAATTTACCGCACTGCCGTGGAATCAATTCACTATTGTAAGGGCCAACAAGAAACCTCAAGAATCAGATAACTTTAAGAGCTAATTTACTTTGGTTCTGGGCTAATTACATTTCCTAAAGTAAGTTTTGCTGATTGGTTAAGAACCCAAGCTATCAAAAGCCCAGGTATTTAGAGACATAAACACATAACCTGTCAAAAAAGAGCCCTGAACATAAGAGAAGGTTATTTGTAACTCACAGAGGGAATTTATGAAATACACAAATTGAGTTGCCCTCATTTATACCTTGCAACTGGGCAATTATATTATGGAGACTGGCTACACCTCACAGAGGCCTTGCTTCAAAAGCTGCAACAATCCACTTAAAGATAAAATAAAAACCCACAATACTTGTTGATGTACTGTACTCCACAGAAGGCATTTTACTTGGAAACCAGAGTTGATTTCAACTCTATGAATGTTAAAAATACTGAACACAGTTAGTTACTTTCACGTGATATATAAGGTGGTCTATTCAAAACCCAACACACCTTAAGAGTTTATAATTTATGTTAGGAAGGAACATCCAATTCACCAAGTACACACTAGAGCTCAACAGATTTCAACTATTCACAATTTAATTATGACCTGATAAATACTTCTTCGATGACATTTCTGTCCTGTCAGGGCGGGGCCTGATAGAACCAGGAACAGTCTGGGGCAGCTGGGTGGCTCAGTCGGTTGAGTGTCTGACTTTGGCTCAGGTCATGATCATAAGGGTGAGTTCGAGCCCCACATCAGGCTCTCTGCTGTCAGCTCACAGCCTGCTTTAGATCCTCTGTCCCCTTCTCTCTGCCCCTCTCCCGCTTGTGCGCGCGCGCGCTCTCTCTCTCTCTCAAAAATAAACCAACATTAAAAAGAATCAGGAACAGTCTGTGGGTTTTCTGAGCAACCCCAGTCAAGTGTTGGTTCTGCTTCTACTGTGGATTAAAGCTTCACCATGACTTTTCTTCAGGTTCTTGTCGAATTTGAACTCTACTAGGGTCTGGAGAGGGAGTTGTGACATTCTGAACTATCACATAAATGACAAATGTAATACCTTCAAAACAGTAACGATAAACAGAGCAACGACGTCATCAGAAAACATAACGTGACAGCGATGGAATGGAACTGCTGCGGGAAGGCAACAGTGTCTGTATCTCAACCAACTCTCTCAAAGTGGCCCATTCAAGCGTGGATCGAAATCCACCTGTGGTTCCCCATTTTACATCCTGGATACAGAGCGTTCGTGAGAGGAGGTGCCACTGTGACTTAGGTGACAATGGAGCGAACCAAGTGCTGAAAGAGTAGTAGCATTTTCTTCCAATTATGTGATCATCCTTGGGAACTTAGCATTTTGACAAAGTGTTCAAACATCGGAGAACGGAGCTGATATCGCGCAGTTGAGAGCCATGGTATTGGGCCTTATAGTCTGATTTCTGAAAGCCTTATAATGAGGGAGGAGTGGGTATACATTCCATTCTTTGGCTGTATTTTTGTTCAACAAAGCCTGCAATTTTCAGTCACTTGAAAATGTAATTATAGATAATGTTTGCATCAGTAGCAAGAATACAATAAGCACACGGGGCACGAAAACTCCACTCAAATCACATCCTCTTAGGTTACGACGCTTGTCTCCCGCCAAGAGTGAAGGCACGTCGACAAGCTCATACTCGATATGAAATGGCTTGAGGGTCAGACCAGCCCATGCACGAATTCTCCTCGAACCTGTCCGTATCCCTTCCTTTACATTGGGTATGTGGTCATAAAACAGCTATCTACCATTTGCTGAAAATCCAGAGTCCCCTCAAATGTTTAGACACTTGAGCAAAAAGCTACAAAGAGGGCCAAAGTTTACAGACACTTGAAATGGATGGGACACCGTGTTCAAGGTGGTCACAACTGTCAGTCCATTTGTTCAGGGACTCCCTTATGCTACTGCCTACTTACTTGGCCCACTTATGGAGGGATAAACCTACATGTAGCATAGAAAGGATTCTGCAAAAAGTCACCAACTGAGGGGGACAGTAGAGATTGAATACCACCTGAGAGCCTTTTTCTAATTCACAAGGCAGCCTGCTCTGGGCTCAAGGCGCCCCTGAGAAAGGCCAAGTGTTCATCTGAATTAGATGTAAAAATTAAGAAGTTGGAAGTACACAGGGGGAAGGCCAGGTGCCTAATGAAGTCTTCACGAGAAACCTCTTCATGAAATATCTGGCTATCTCGAATGAAGAACAAGGACCCGCCTTAACATTCAATGTTAACTGCTTCTTTATCTCTGCAGTAAGTGAGAATCTGAGGCATTAAGAGATCTTGACATTGCTATGGTGCCCCTTTCTACTGACATCGCTCACAACACACTTGCCTTCTAGACTCAGAAATCGGTCTCGCTATGAAATAAAATCAAGAACAAGCAATTTATGTGAAAAAGCACATAAAAAGCAGATTATTACTGGGTCACAGCGAAGAAATTGTACTTCATCCTCGGAACCCGCATCGTCAGCTGCCAAGTCACCAAAGTAACCAGAAATTCAGCGTACTTACGGTCCTAGAAGTGTCTAAGAATCCCTCAACAGGCAAAGACAGCCTCCTGTACCAAAATGCAAGGTGGCCTGAGAGAAAGACCTCAGGCTTTGTAAACAAGCACTTGGAAACAGAGGAATACCATCCCCCTTCCCCCAAACCTTTCTTGTTTGCAAAACAGGAACGATACAGCTTAATCTTGCAAAATTTTTCTGAAGATTATTGATATTTTATACAAATTCCTCAGCCTAATGGCTGGCCTCCAGGGTATCCTCGGCTACTATCATAAAAAATTTCACAAAGTACACTCAGGAAGGAAGGTAGCGTTCTTTAAAGCGTCCGTAATCAGGAGAAAAACATTTAAAAAGGAGTATTTATTTGTCCAAGAATTATAGCTTTGTTGACATGAGAGAACATTTTTTTGGCTTCTGGGCAGACATCATTATTTTATTGAACAGACAACTAGAAATCCCAAACTGAATCAAAAGTATCATGTTCTGAGTAGACCTGAAAAAAAAAAAACCACACAGGAGCAAGACAAAGGCCACCACGTGGCTTCTGTGGCTGACCATGGTCCAATCTTGGTCACTTTTTATAACTACTGGAACAAAATCTTGGCCCAGCTGAAAGGCTGCCTACAAGTTAATTGGACTTCTTTGATACTGTGATGATAAAATGAGCCGATTGCAAAGTACCGATCAATCTGTCCAGGAATGTTTGCAGTATGTGCATGGCTGGCCCCTTCTCCAAAGACTTTGCCAGCTTTGGGCCACAGGCCTAGTTTTCCCTTCCCAACAAGCTCAGGACCAGCAGTCATCTCTGATGGGAGTTCACCACCAACGTCTCTGACGACGTTCACCCTAATGCCAAGCGGTCTGTTCCGCAAGGAAGGGGACGCTTAGCTTTGGCGGTCATGCTAGTGACCTGGAGATCCGCAGTCAACATCATTCTCTCAGCCGGAGCGGGTGCCGAGTGTTCTCCTGGCCCATCACTGACAACACCCTTCAACCCACGCACGCGGGCAGGCTGTATAGGCTTCCCAACTGAACCTGAATACGTGTGATCTCAAGCAATCGAGCGACGTACAACTTTAGGAGCAAATCTTCACCCTAGCTGAGGCAGCTCTAGTCTCTTAGGACGTCAAGGACTCAGTCAGCTATGTTGGGAGAAGTGCCTGTTTATCAACGCACAGACCAGAGTCACTGTGACGCCTCCTGCTGTTGGGCACCACCCGAATACACACCCTATACCCACTGTGCCACCTCATAAAAATCCCTGATTCCCTCTCCAAGTCTTTTCCTCCCTCAGTGACTCTCCTTCTGTGTTCTCTAGGCACTCTGTGGCCTGAACACCTAAAGAGGAATTAGGCACCAGTGTCCACCATAGTCCCTCTCCATATTCACATCACCCAAATTGTTTTCCCAATGGCCGGGTTTCTGCTAGGGCTAGGAGTCCCATTATCGGGAACCAGCCTGCGTATTGTGCGGTTGATTCTCTCCCCATAAGAAAATCAAAATCTATTTCAGCTGGTGTAGAGATGGGCTTTTTTTTTCCCCCAGAAAGCGCATAAGGGGATATTGGATGAAGATATTGCTTTTTGCTTCAACCCTATCCCAGAATGGAAGGTCGGACCACGAGTTCACAGTTGGAAGACGAACTGCATTTCATTTCTCAATCATCATGCAGAAAAGGGAGAGAAAAAAAAAATCAGTCTTTATAATGTTGTCCTGGGGACTGAGCATTTTCTGGAAGTTTATATGGGAGCAATACTGCTTTATGGGTCTTTGGCTGAGACTTTAAAGCACGAATGTTCTGAGGGAGAAAACATTAACCGGTCAATTGTAATGAGGTTTCACTGTACTCGACTCTCCCAGGAAATGGAGGTGAACTTGTGGTCAGTTTTAAGTACCATGAAGCTAATAAAATATTTAGGTTGTCATTCCTTTCCCAACGTTAGCCTCACAGTAATTCTGTGGGACAGGTAAGGAGCATATCTTATTATCCTTATTTTCTAGATGAGGAATCTTGACAAGTCAGCCAAGACCTTAAGTGGGCATGGAACAAACCAGAAGACAAGCCAGGGGAAGGCTTCAGACTGCTGTTTAGTAAAGGGTCTTTAGTCTTGAAGAGCAACCTCCAGCCCTGTAGCAACATCCCTAGTGATCCCGGCCTACTACGCCCATGCAGGACCCAATGCAGGACCCAAGGCAGGGCAAACGTCCCTGACGAGCAGAAACAATCTAACAGGAAGTTATTTCTAACAAACAATTTAAACCCACACGTGCCTCACGGCATTAACATGGTTTCTGTATGAAGAATAAGGTTTCCTGAATTCTTCTCTGGAGAAAAGTGAATTCTGTGGCCAGGGTCCATTCAGGAAAGAGACACAGAGTGCTTTGCTTGGTCTCCACTCCAACAGAGTGCTTCTTAAGGGGCCTCGCAGGACCAGAAGTGAAGGGGCACCTGTTCAGGACTGCCCTCGTGAATACAGGACAGGAAGAAAGAAAGTAGATATTGGAGGCGACCCTTTGACATCTAAGAGTAAGAAAAAAGGCAGTAAAAGGAGAGAGAGAGAGAAAGAGGGAAAAGGAGTCGGGAAAACGTGGCTTTTTGTGAAAAGAGAGAATCCTGACAGGTAGCGTCAGCATGTAAAACAGACGTGCCTGGCAGAGGCACCAGTGGTGGTAACCAGCACGCAGGCTTTCTAAGAACTGGCGTGTAGCCTTTAAATCCTGACACCCAAGAGAGATGGCTGCGTGGACAACGGGAGTCACGAGGAAAGAGGTCACCAGCATGGACGGAAGGGAGTAATTGCAGTTGGAAGCCTCCTGGTGACGATTCTGAGCAAGCAGACACAGCTGCCGAACATCCAAATATAGCCGCCGCCTGAGACAATGGCATCCGTAAAGTTAATCGTTCTGAAATACGCTCCCCTTCTGCTCGCCCAGAAAACTCAACGCCCCTTCTGTAACGTATGAAGACAAAATAAAGCTCCGTTTACAGAAACGCGCAGCTACTCTGGTTGTAGGAGTTGACTACAAGTGACGGCCGAGGGCTTTCCACGCTGCCCTCCCGTCAAGGCTCCCGTTGGGAGAGATGTGGTGTGGACACACGTGGCCCCTTCTCTTCACACGGAAGAGAACTCTTCGGGAAGGGCCTAATTAAATGGGCCTAGAGAAGATTCAAATACAAGAGCCAAGAAGATATCAATCGGGAAAGCCTAAGGAAGGCAGGAAGCAAACTCAGAAACAGCTATCCTGTTTAGGACCACAAGGAAATGAGCGGGTGCAAAGAATCAGGAGTGGAGAGCCAAGCAAAGCAGCCTGACTACACGAATATACCTTAGTCTTCTCCCCAAGTCTTCCCTCCTCCTGCCTTTTCACCTTATCTTTGCCTTTATCACTCCCCTAAGGTTTTCAAGGAACAAAGGGGATGTCAGGTTTCCACATTACTTGCTCTACCTACTCGACCCAACGTCTTACTCAGGAGATGCAGAGAGAAACCAAGTGGATGCAGGAGCGCATGTGTGGGTTTCGGATGGTTTACGTCAGTTTACTCTCCCCCCTCGTAGGTCCCCACATCTGCTCTAAGGTTAACCTTCTGAAGATGTCCTGGTAAGGTGCTGAACTCCCTTTTAGGCACCATGGAAATTTCAAGGGCTCTGTACAAGGACAGCAAGGCATGGATAATGACGTACATCAACGAAGAGCGGGGGCAGGGGCCAAAAGGCATGAGGTAAGGGACGTAATGTGGTCTGGCCAGTACCAGCTGGGACCACCCAAGAAAATACCACTTAGGGCCTACTGTCCAGATCGCTCTGCGAGGAGCCTTTCTTCCTACTTCAAACCTGGAAGATCCTGATGGGAGCGACATGTTGATCACAACGGAGCCACAGGAGGGGGCCCCCCAGGTCCAGGGACTTTGCAGCAAGGACAGAAAGGACCACTCAACCCTCAGCTTTCTACTCAGTGAGCGGTGACAGCACCATCAGGAGGGGCTTTTTTCCCTTACCTTTAACAGAAACTTGGGGGTTCTGGGCCGAAGAGTCAGAACATCGTCTTGAGACCTGATTTGAATACGTCTTTGGTCAAGATGCTAAACTTTTCTAAATCTTACAGTTTTCAGTTATGAAGATAATAATCTGTAAACACAGGCTGTGTCATAACAATTTCAGAACTGTTACACCCAAAGACCACTAAGGGGCAGATATTCCAAGAAAGTAAAGACTTATGCCCAATGAGGTAGTTTGTCATGTGTATGTACTTTCACACACATACACACGTGCATATATGTACTCATGTGAACACACACATACACACACATTTTATGCCTACTGACCACAGCCAAGTGAAGAATGCTATTTTGCTCTCTTAAGTTATGAAAGGACCAGCTGATTTTATTTTTGGCAGATAAATGTGACACAACTTTCTAAGCTACGGGGGGAGATAGGAGAAACGGAGACACAATTCATGGAAAAGGATATAAAAATGCCACCTTAAAATTTAATGAGCTTGTTTGCCTGGGTGGCTCAGTCGGTTAAGCGTCCGACTTTGGCTCAGGTCATGATCTCGCGGTTTTGTGAGTTCGAGCCCCACATCGGGCTCTGTGCTGACAGCTCGGAGCCCGGAGCCTGCTTCGGATTCTGTGTCTCCTTCTCTCTCTGCCCCTCCCCCACTTGTGCTCTGTCTCTATCAAAAATAAATAAAATGTAAAAAAAAAAATAAAAATAAAAAAAACTTAACGAGCCTAGGTCAAACTACCAACTGTCTTTACAAAAAAGTATAAAAATTAAGAATTTCAGCACAAAATCATACAACTTCAGATCCTACTATGAGAGAACTCGTGACTCTCCCATGGTACCCCTCCCCCCAAAAAGCTTTTAAGCTGTCCAAAAGTTATGTCAAAACGTCAAATCAATCAGCTGAAATTAACTGCATTCCCTCTGAGGAGTCACCACCGTCATCTGTGAAAGTGGGCGATCTTGAGGCTACTGGAGCCTATAAATGTCAGACAAAGCAGCTAGTGGGTTGGGGGAACTTGATGTCCACAGTTCTAACAAAGGCGTGAGCAGAACCTCCTCCTACCGAGGAGACAAACCTCTTTGACTTCTTCAGTTATTAAGACTTAAAATCAGGGGCGCCTGGGTGGCTCAGTTGGTTAAGCTTCTGACTTCGGCTGAGGTCATGATCTCACAGTTTGTGAATTCAAGCCCGCATGGGGCTCTGTGCTGACAGATCCTCTCTGCCCCCCCCCCCACCATGTGTACTGTCTCTCTCTCAAAAATAAATGAACATTAACAACAACAACAACAAAAGACAATATCGAAACATTCCCCATAACCCCATTTTAAGGCACTGTTACTATTAAAGGAATCCCATGATCTGGTCATCTGTCTGTAGGACTCCTGCCGTTCGGCTGACCAAAAGGGAGCACTGATCATTTAAACTGAGTCCTCCTCAGGATAGATTTATTTAAAACCTGACCTTAAGTAAAAGGCCATATGAGTCTGGTAGAAAACTTCGTAATAATAAACCCAAATGATATTTTAGTCTAAATACAGGCTAAACTTAATTTACATAAATCTTCAGGAAGAAAAAAAAATGGGTCTAATAATTTGCTGGCAAGTTGGCTCTGAGGCATTCATTCAAATGGAGTAATTAAAATTTAACCAAAAACGGAATTTGTACTCATCTGTCATTTTGAGAGCCGTAGGATTACATATTTATTAGCATTCCATTTTAAAGGATCAGCTGATTTTAAAGTATCACTCTCAGTATCTGAACATAATATACAATCTGCAGTTCATAAAACAGACCGTTCATAAAACTCCGGGTGTAGCTCTGTGAACGTGTAAATCTCAAATATGCTCACCAGGCATTTCGGCCATGTAACTGGAATTGTATTTCTATCAAACCAGTTGGAGTAATCATTTTCTGTCCCGATTCGGAACAAATGGCAAGGGTGAAGCGGTTCAAAATCTCCCTGTCACCCCCTTTCCTTTAAAAGTCCTTTCTAGAAGGAGACTAAAGCTCCCAGTAAATGAAAAAGAAATCCCCGGGAGGAGAGCGAGGTTTCCTTCCCTCCACATCTAGATTCAGAGCATGAGAATATTGGATGGCACAATTACACAGTGATGATGCTAAAGGGGGATAATTATTTTACAATTACCTGAGAGCATCACATTTACTGCGCTAATTAGTTTTTGTTTCCCACAAAGGTTTTTCCAGGAATGCGCAGCTCCATTTCTCTTCGCTTTAGCAAGAGCTTTCTCTTAAGGAAAAATAAAACTACGTTTTCTGCACTGCCACACAAGTGGCCAGTGACGCTGGCCCCATTATGTTACCGGTCCCTCCCTGACAGTGGAAACAGACACGGGGGCATGGGAACTTCTTGGTGTGAATGAACCGGAAACCGTTAGTGCTTTCCAGACCCTCCCTTCTGCAGTGCTTAGCACACCTACTCCACCAAACAAACAGCTGACTCCTCCTGGTGTCCTAATCTGCAAACAAAAAGCAAAAATGTGAGCCTCTGAAAAAAAACCAAAAAAAAAAAAAAAAAAAAAAACAAAAAACACGCAAAAAAACCCCGAAAACAGAACCCCTCTGGTATTAATACTCTAAGTGGGAAATAAAGACTTTTGAAGTTTGGATGAAGTTCGGCCCAGGAAGTATGCCGCGTCAATGGCTTATTAATTTAGCTCCCTGTAACGTGTTGAAAATATCAGGTTTTCCAGTGGAATGCAAATCAGACAGAGGATGCTTACAGTATTGTTCAACAGTCGTGAGGATGACTGAGAATGTGCGACAGTGACGTTCAGGGCTGTGGACAAGTCTACATATATCAGCCTCAACAAATGAGCACTACCCTGAATTTTGGCACAAGAGCTAGATCGTGCCCCGTGCTGGCTACAGAACACTCAAGTTCATCAGATGGTTCTGCGTGCCACAACAGTACCTGTCTTGAATGAGCATTTAGTTTAGAAGCAACAAAACCACAAAGGAGGGTGGTAAGGAGAAATGAAAAGTTCGCAAATTTATGTTAAAAAAAAAAAGGAGGGAGATTGCAGTCTTTTATCAGAGGCCAAATATACTGTTGTTACAGCTGTTGGGGGAGGGGGGAGGGTGAGAACTGCTCTGAGGTGGAAAACATCCTAAATGATCCCATGAAATCTTAATTACTAGGTTCATATCGGAAAATCTTATCTCCTTTTTTATCTTGTCTCGCAAGGTTCTTGTTCCCCCCAGTTCACGGTGTCTCATCAACAGATTCCAGAGTAATCTCAATCCAGCAAATTACAATTAAACGGCAATACTTAACAATTAACATAATACCTCTAACCCAGATCAAAGATAACATTAGTGTTCCAAAATGCCAATATGGGAGGAGTTTTTGTTCTCAGGAAGCAGCTGATACTAAAATATGTATTGCTCACTGAAAAATCCCACTTGAAAGTAGACTTTAAAAATTTTCCTTAAAAATCCATATGCATAACCCTTTTTGCAGAATCTTCTCTAATTCCTTGCACGATCATCAAAGAATCAGGTGCTAAGTCCCAGTTATTGCTGTATTTTATTATTGGTAATGGCATTTTCTGAATATACTTCAAATCCCATCTTTATCTTACTGGTACCTTGTAAACCAGAAAATATTTTTAATTAAAATATATTCTCTTTAACGAACATATGGATAATAGTGTGAATCTGAATCAAATTAGAAAGTCAACTCTGAACGAGTCACACATGTTTCCTATAATGCTCATTCTCATGTGGCATAATTTTGGATTTCTGGTAAAAATCTACGTCGTATATTTAATCCACGGTTCTCTCTTCTCTCCCCATCAGCACGTGAACTTGCATTTATGTAACACACGCACAAGCCAACCCCAGCTTTGCTGTCCACTGCCTATGAGGCATGGGCAGCATACAACACCTTTAAACATGACCTGTAAAATGGGTATAACCCGCCCACAGCAGATCTATTGCTAAGGTTAGAGACAGGTATATAAAGTGCCTTGGTACACAGTAGGTATTCCATTAATGACTCACGTTTTCATCATTTGAGGGAAAGGGAGAAAACAGTAATTACGACGCCTTCCGGAAGTGGTCACGCTGCCCCCTACGATAGTTTCTTCATCTATAAAACGAGGTCTGTCCAGATGGTCTCTAAAGCCCCTTTCAACTTGAGCGGTGAAAGCCCCTAGACCCCTCTCCCCCCCTTTCAGCTTAACTGGACACTGACATTTTTCCAGCTATCTTAACTCGGGAGGACCTAATGAACAAAAATGGTGAATTCACCAAACTGATGAATTTACACTCCGGATAACTTTTCTCATTTCCAACAAGGTTACTTACTGAATGTGGGTGGGTGGGGGGAATAAGATTTCATTTTAATTTGTTTCTTGATGTCTTATTCTAACATCACAAATCGGAATAATTTTAAAGCTGCATTTACAGATTTTTTTCCACCTGCAATTTCTCATTTCTAAGACGTGATTTCTTAGATTCTTCTGTTTAAAAATTGAAAAGCACCTAAAACCCCTGAACGCATATGTGATCATTGAAAAGGTTAAACAAAGGAAAGCCCTCATCCCCACACCCATCCCAAACCCACTGCCCAAGCTTAAAATAGAATTTTTGAAATCAGTTCCTACTCTACCTTCATTATGCTTTGTTGCAATCGATATTCTACAGTAGCATAAAGACAACAAAACGTCAGTAGTTAAGATTATTTAAAAGGTCTATTTCCATTTACAGTTTCGATACTGAAGGCTTAAAAACGCCAAGACTTTGAAGCATATGTCCCAACAATTCAGAGCCACTGCAGAGCCTTAAATGATCTGGGCTCTTTAAACACTGGATGGCTCGTGGGGCCATCAAGCGTAATAATTCATCTCAAAAGCTATTTGTTCATCTGCCTTGAGGACTCAAACATATTACATCTTGCAAACTTATGTAATATATTCTTGTGGGAGAATGCCATTGAAAATATGTCCTACTGCTTTAGAAAATCAACACCAGAAAAGCCCCTATGCTTTATTTAGGTCCCTTTTAGGAATAGGCCAATATTCAGCCGCCTGCAATTTAGTCCAAATGGCAATATACCATATGTGACAACCAGTCCCGAAAACAATAAATCTGCACGGCTATCTTCTCAACCGCATGCATATGGCAATAAGACACAGTGCTAGGTGGGCTTCAAGCATTTTCAGCTTGTCACACGCCCTCCCACACACCTCTGTTCCCCAAAGATAGTCTCCAATGTGAGTTAATTACAAACTATTTTGGAAAGCATGCTACAGTACTCAGGGCTAAGAGGACATAATAGTTATCTTGGAAACAAATTATTTACAAATCCTCTATTTTTATTTTTTTTTAAAAAAGTTGAATTAAGCAAGAGTTGGCAAACACTGAAAACAATGGGGGTCTGATTCCAAAGGATATCATTGGGAAATAACTAGCATCTGGAAGAGAAGTGGGGGTAGTAAGTTATACCAGGGTTTGCATAGGAGACTCCATGGCTGAGATACAAAGGCTCTATTCAGAGCAAACAGTTTGAAAAAGCCACATTCATCCACCAAATGAAAAAGACAAATTAAACTTTCATAATTCGTAATTTAACTGACAAGAGACAGCATCTTTCGGAGACCATTAACACATTAAATTCACAGAGCATTCATTAGATGGAGATCTTCTGGTCACCTAAGTAGCAGGTGACTGAAAACTCAATCATGATCAAGCCACTTCTTCCTCCCGACGCTCCTCCTCCGGAGAGCAGAAACCACAAAACTTTCAATAGCAAATGCACAAACAAGTATTATATATCCACACACCCGTATATTTTAAGGGGGACAGGACAGAGATCTTGTAAAACAAGTATCACGGGAATGTTACTAATCAAGATTAATTTCCCAGAGAAAATTGCCAAAAGGAAATTCAATATTTTAATTTACGTTATCTGATTGTCTTAGTTGGGACAATGAACCTGATCGTGTGTACAAGCAAGTTAACATTCTTCATATCGACTGGAAGGACAATTCGCACTTAACAGATTCTATCAGCTGCCTTCCCCCACCCCCCCCACACTTTTGTTTTTTTAATCCTAGGGGCTCAAATAATTGGCCACCGTGGAACTTCTCAAAAATCTCTTCACTCATAACATTTAACATGCTAGCAAATGAATCTAGCACCGTAGGGGAAAGCGAGCTGCCAGAGAAATGGATCCGAAAGCTGTGAATGGTCTAAAAACTGCAAAGGGTACATAAGGTGCCAGAAAGAATATGGATGTGAAGTCGTAGAGCGGGTAGAATAGGAAACATTTTATATGTACTCTTAGCAAGGATAACCGTCGTTTTTTCACTAGATTACTTGTAGCCTAGATTCACTGGCAGAATTCTTGCCCGATAAGAGACAATTTTGTACATTCCAAGTCCAAAAAGGACACAGACCTTTCAGACCCGCTTCTGGCAATCCTTTTAGGTTTCTTTTTCATAACACGCCTGAAATACAAGTGGATGCTATTGACTCGATAGCGCCCGAGCTGATAGAAGAAACTTTCCTATCGAGACTAACGAGCCAGAGAAAAATTAGATATACTTTCCTTTCCTCAGAAATCCCAGCTCCGTACTTCTCCCAATAAACTCTCCACCCTAGTTTGGCGACGTGTAAAACAACCAGAACCACATTAATTATTAAATTATAGACTGCACATCAGACGAACCACCATGATTACGTAAAAATTACCTCTAATGTCTGCAATAGAGTACACCGGGCTATTTTAACGCTTTATAATTACCCCCCCTCTCCCCCACCCCCCCGTTTTTTTTTTCCTCTTCTCTCCTCTCCTTCCACTTCTCCCACCGCCGGCGAAGAGTCTTTGCAAATGTAAGTCGGAGGAGCGGGTAATATGGTAAGAAGGGATCTTTAAATGGGCCACGAGAGCTCCACCAGACCCGCATTTCAAATGACACGAGCGTGCACGCGCGCACCCCGCCCCGGGACGCCGCGCCCCGCCGACCGGACCCCACGCCCGGACCCCGGGACTCCGCGTCGGGCTCGCCGGTCCCCACCTGGTCCCCCGCTCGCCGGCCGCCGCCTGAAGCCCACGCCCCGACCCCGGTCCGGGTCCCGGTCCCCGCCCCGACCCCGCTCCCCGCACCGCCCGGCGCGGCACGTCCGGACACTCGCCCCGCTCCCCGCGTCCAGCGCCGGCTCACAAACCCGGGGGAGGCGGCCGAGCCGCAGCCGCCGGCCGCCCTCGCCCTCCTCGGGGGCTCCGGGAGCGAGACCTGGCGGCAGCCGCCCGGCCGGGGGCGCGGGGAGAGCGGCCGCGCGTGCCCCCCGGGGCTGCACTCACATTCTGTCGGGAACTAGCAGGCGGCCCTCGACCATCATGTCCGGGAGGAAATCCAGCTTGAAGGCAGAAGTCATGTTCTCGGCGCGCGCTCTGCGCTCGGGCGGCGGGGGGCGGCTGTGCGCGCGTCCGAGCGGCCGCGGGCGGCGCGAGATGGGCAGGGACAGGTGCGCGCGGCCTCCCGGCGGCCGCCCGAGCCGGCACTTGTCACATTCTCTCCCCTCCCGCTCTCCGCCAATCCCCTCCGAAATCCAGCGCCCCGGCGACGGTCTGCGGAGCGCCAGGTGCGGCGAGCGGAGGCGGAGCTCCGCGCCCGCCGCGCCGCCGCTTAACCCCTGCGGGCCCGCCCGCCCGGCCCCCGGAGGGAGGGACCCGCCCGAGGCCCGCGGCTGGGGAAGCTGAGCTCACCAGCTTTTAAAAATAGCCAGACTTTCCTGGGGTCCCCAGCCTCCAGCAAGGCAAACTAGTTCACCACGCAGCCTCGGTCCAGTTCCGCTCAGTTCCCCCATTTGCACGGCGCCTGGCACGAGGCCCGAATAACCGCTGTGGTAGATCAGTGCCACTGTATTGCCAAAGCCTAGTTCCCATGACGGTCCAAACCCAAGTCCCCAGCAGAAGCCGGGAGAAAGGGCACCCTCACGAGTGCTTGCTGAAACGCACCTCGGTGCGATCTGCTAGCCAGCGTATGAACTCCCAACAATAACTGATCTAGCATTCGTGGGTTGGTCAAAGTAACTATCAGATAAACGGCCCAAGTGACATTTAGGGACTTATCTCAATGCTTTAAGGACAAAGAGGACTCAATCTGCACAGAATTACATTTCCTTTGTATCATTTTGGAAAAACGCACAAGTTCAGATAAGGGACTGAAAAATGTGAATCACGGTAATCACGTTTTCTTTTAAAAAAGGAAACAAATTTGTCCTTTTCTAGTATTTAAGGATGAAAAACCAACGGACTTTATTGAAAGACTGTGAGAGCTGTAACGTAACGGCCATGAGGCCTAAACATCCATTTAAGATGTGTGACTTGACTAATAGCAGTGGTGAAAAATGGCGAAAATCTCAAAGGAATAAAGCAGGGAGTTGAATTTTCCCAAGCGATTTGCAACAATTCTTGAAAGGTAAGTATACAGTGACGTTCTAATTCGCTGTTGTCATTGTTTTGTTTGGTTATTTAGATGAAAGCAAACTTTTCACAAGGTCACAGGATGCAAGGATGTAAAACTTCTCATATTTCATGTGCTAAAGCAACATCATAAACTGCATACCAGAATTACAGTTTGCCTCTTATGGTAATCGCTCTCATTTTGTAAGGACATAGCACACGCCTGGGGATACAGTCACGGTAGCCAGAGGGTTAAACAACTAAGTCACGTGTAGTTAAATACACCAGGTATAAGCCTGATGTATCAGGCACCATTATTCAGAGAAACGATCTTTTCTCACAACTTCTTGTGCGATCATGAGACCTGACCATCTTTTGAGATTATGAATGAAAACAAATATTTATACACCAATTTTAAATCCACCTATCAATTTTAAATCCAGGCTTGATGGATGGCTTGAGTAATATGAAGTAACAGGCCCGGAGTATTCAATTAAGTCCATACATACTTAATGGACTTGATTTCCTCCTTCAGCTGAACAGTATATCTGGCTTTGACCAAGGCACTTCTAATTCCAAGACAGATGCAGGGCTAGGACTAACCTTCATTTTAAAATATTGCCTTTCTGAGGAATGAGGTCTAAGTTCACAAGGAATTGAAAAACAGAAATTGAAAAACAGATGCAATGAAATGAGTTCTTAGACCCAAAATGCCCAAACTTTTCCTGATAGTATCGAGTTCAGCTTACTCCCTCTCCTCGCTACTATTGGCTGCCTTTGAAATGATAAGAATTTTGTTGGTCTTTCAATAACCTTAATAAAGTAATTAACTGGATAAATGAGACCAACCTGGTCAGTTCTTGGTTTTCGTACATTTATATAAATCCCAAATGTATATAATGAGCCAACTGTATAACAAACTCATTTTAAGAATGAGCATAGCCGGCCTCCAGAACAGAAGCAAAACACAGCCGCGTTCATCAAAAAGAAAAATATTTTCAAATCAGCTGTGGAATAAAGCTCCATACGTATCTCCATTCTATAAGGTATAAGATGCTTCATTAACATGTACACTTCTGAAATATTTATTTTCTCTTTAATTGCATGTGAATTAGTTGGGAGAAGCTGTAGGGAAGCCCTCTTACTGACTTAAGCCTTCTCAGCAGTTTGTTAAATTCTAGTCTCAAATCCCTTGAGGCAATAGTGGATTCAAAGCAGCTTTTAATCACACTATAAGGAGGGTGAAGTAGTATGTAAGTAGGTCATAGAGAAAGAATTACAAGTGCATAGGTTATTGCCTTATTTAACAACTACGGTGTATGTACCAGAGTTTTCAAAGCACATTTGCTTCTGCCATTTAAAGTTAGAAGCAAAACCAGGGTCAAGTATAAAAAGAAAACCCACTCTTACATGGGATACCGTGATGATGTGAACCAAGGAACGCTTATGGAGTGTAGCTGAGTTTAAATCGTTTGGCTGCCAAATACATAAATAATACAGTGATTGCACAGGCACTTGATGCAGGTGCCAAAGAGAAACAAAATACACACATACACACACCCTCCACAGGGTGTTGTTTCCATGATCATAGCACATACACAATAGTCCTTTTAAAAAATACAAATTTCAAAAGCTCTTGAGTCTAGAAACGAAAACAAAACAAAAACACCCAACCAAATACCACCTGATGAAAAGCATAAATTTCCCGTTTCACTGCTTTGGCAGAACGAAAAAACAAAATCTAGAAACAACTCAATGGGGCCCCTTTTTTAATTTTCATGCAGTAATGAGCCATCAGGTATCATGTTTTGGCAGTTGGTGTTATTTGGCAGACAGCTCCGCTGGGCCGCTGTTCACTCGGGTTCAATGGAGCTATTTTATAGCCAAGGATCTTATCAACAGCAGTGAAAAGGGATGAGGCCATCAGCGGGCCCCTCTCGTGGACATGACCTGGTTGGTGACACCACTGTGTGCTGACATCACTGGGGACGGGTCTGTTGGGAACAATGAAGATTCCTCATAGTTTTAGCTTCATTGTAGAAAAACCTTAAGCTCTTTCCTAGGCCCATCCCCCTACCTTCTCTAATTGTCTATTTTTTTTTTTTTTAATCAACTTGCTATTCATTTCCCAAACAAAAGGCAATTCAAGAATTGGAAGCACTTCAAGGGAAAGTTTCTGAATGACCTCATTTTATATGAGGCCTTCCAAGGCAATCGGGTGCTCTGTGCTGTTTCAGCAAGCTGCTTCCCCCCACCCCCATGCCTCATCTCAAACTGAGTTTTCTCCAATGGTCATTGTTTGCGCACTGAATTATCACTGGCATTAAAAAAAAAAATCTCAATAGAAACAGCATGCTAATAAATGCATTTGTACATAGAGTACACACTGCAGGGAAAAATACTATCCCAGTCACCCCACTCAATCAACAAACCAGAATATAGTCCCTTGATCAAAAAGCTTTCAACATTTTTGCAGAAAGTTTATACCGTAAGTTAGAGACTGGTGCTGCTATATGGTGATTAGCGTTTATAAGCAATTTTTCCCCCTACAGATAACCTTGTATATTTCATGATAAATTTCCATTTTTTAATTGTTCCTATACACAATGTCCTACATTGCAATCTCTTTAAAAGCAGAACACCATCAGCTATGTTATCATAGATATCATATCATCTTCACAAAAGCGTCTCCCCCTCCCCCCCCCCCCCCCCCCCCGTCTGGCTCATCATTACAAACTGGAATCCAAAACATCTTTGCCCTATCACATTTTCGAATTCAAATTTTATTAACATAGCTGTTTCGGTTAAAAAAAAAAAAAGCCTAATGTGCTCAGGGCCATTTGGAGCAAGACATACAGGCCCTATAAGGGGATTTCCTATCGTTTCTAGCCAATAAATTTGAAATCCACATGAATGTTAACTACCTGAGAGAATATCTGACTTTGTGGCCATGTGTTTGTTCTTGGCTTTCTCCAGTTTCATTAGTAACTTGCAAAAATAAACAATGGTGTTTTTTTTATGTGCTTCAAAACACCCAAACAGATCCTTAAGCGATACATTGAAATACATCTTTTCTTCTTCCCATAAAGGCATCCCTTAAAAAGACTTTTATCGCCAATTATAAATTTAAAGTGATCACTTTATTATTCACACATGCCCCCCCTCCCATTTTCCATTGAAAGCTTCTGGAATGGTGACTTTGTCACATCCCTAAAATGACTTAAGTAAAATTAAATGCCAATAAAGATGAAGTAGTTATTAGAGTCTTATTTTACATTTTTACAGGAATTTTAAGTAGTCACTCTCCCTTGAGAACAGCTGCTACTGGCTTTTTGCAATCTTGTGTTTTTCTGAATCTGTTTTTAATAGAGCAAAAATACATAATGGTGAATTTATCTTCCTTCTGAAGAGGCCCTCAAAATGAAGACGGTTCTTTGTATACATACCTTCGTGCTCCGAAATGAGATGCCCCTCTAGAGTTTCCAGAAGCTTCCATTCCAAGGGGATGAAATGCTAACACTGTGGGTCTGTCAGACCCAGAGCCCAACCAGCTCATCACTTCTCTCTCTAACTTGCCTTTCCCCTTGCCTTTCTCCATGATACCGCTGTTGCCTTCTTTTTGTTCCCCCCTCTTAGCTTTCTCTCTCAGATGGAAGCTAAACAATGCCAGAAGCTTCCCTCTACAGCTGCGTGTCTGAGGAGGCAGGTGACTACCCAAGTAAAGAGAGTTGTGGTTGGTTGCTTATCTGCGAGAGAAATCAAGTTTGCCTTGCCCTGACCAAAGCTGGTTTCTGAACTAGGAACAGCTGTCTCTGGAGTGAGCCATGAGATTCCTTTCCAGACATTACCATTGGGTGGGAGGGGGAGGATGCAAGGCTGTGTCCCATGAAGTGAGTACACAGGAGATGAGCATGGGGAAGAACAGAGAAATCGGAGGCAGAGGAAAAAGGTCTAGCGTGGTGATTCGCACACGAAGGCACTCGGTTAAAACCTCTGAAGGAATGTTCCAGTGGCCTCTTGAAGATCCTGAGATGTGTCAGGCTACACGCGGTACCCTTATCTGGTGCCAGTCTGGCGGCAGGAACAAAATTTATACCTATCAGAATGAGGTGTTTAATTCCCTGGCAATCTGCCCTCCGACACCCCCCCCAACCCCCACAAAAGGTCTTCCCCAATTGGCCACAAGTTCTCATCTTACTGTCACGTGTTGTTCAATTAAAAAAGAGAAACTTCTGCTTGACAAAACTCAACAGCTGAGTAGCAACAGCTGGGTGGGTCCAGGAGTGGGGCGGACGTGAGGTCCAGAGAGAGAGAAGCAACAGGTGGGGGTGAAGGAAAAGAAATGGGGGTTTCAAGCCTTGGGGTGGGGCTGTCTGAGACAGATCCCGGCAACCATCAAAACTTCAACTCAACTCAAGAGGCAATCTCAGAAGGCATGACAGCCCCATTTGCCCGAATGTTAACTCTTTCTCTCTCTTTTTTTTTCCTGAACAAATACATCTTGAGGAAGAGTGAAGATTAAGAGCAAAAGCTTGGGTTTCTGTAAAACAAAACACATGAATCCACTTTACCCACAATGATGACGGATCGCCTTCAAAGAGCTTTGGTTACCAGGATCAGAAGCCACCTGATATGGGGCGTGCAGATCAGATTCTTGAAGGCAAATGCTACTTTCAAACTGAATGAAAAAGATTAGAAGATTTAAGAGCCCAACCTGTTTGATTGTGCATTTGATTCTGTCAATGACACCAGGGAACGCGTCATTTAATTTACTGATTCATCAGCTAGACCTTTGTCATATGCGTGGCCATCATTTCCTCATAGGGATGAAGGGCTGAAAACTCAAACTCTACCATGATCTTCCCATAAGAAGTGCAATGTGTTGACCTAATTGTTCCTACAGCAATTATATAACAAAGCTATTAAAATGACATGTAGGTTGAAAATACATTAAGGTTTTGAGTACAGGAAATTTATTTTTTCCCTATAATATGGTTCAAATCTCTAGCTATTTTTAGCTTATGATAGAGGGTTTTGAAAATCCCCAATGACTTTTTATTGAAATTTGCTTTTGATGCTAATTCCCCTGAAGTCCATTAAGGCCAAAAAAAAAAAAAAAAGTTTTTCTTCCCCTTATAAGAACTACCCAAAATCTTCGTGGAAAAGTGGCATAGCTATCTACCCACACTAAGTGGCAAGTGTTCTATCTTATCTCCACTGCTGAATGTCAACTTTGACAGTACCCATAGCTCCGTCTCAATACTCTCTGGAGGCTACTAGCTATATTTGCCCTATTTCATAGGAATATGGCAAGGTTAGGGAGCAGGAGAGATGGGAAAGACATTGGGTCCGAGGAAGAAAGGAGAGGAAGCTTAGGATTTTGTTTTGCTTCGTTTTAATAACAAAGATAACTCCAGGGTGTTATCTCCAGGGTGTCTAAGGACACCTGCTCTCTCCTTCTCAGTCACCTGCCCTTCCAGCCAGTTGAACTACCCTTCCTCTGCATCGCACCACTGGTTCCTTTCTACCTGCTGTTCTCTCTCCTTTCATGACCGTCTTGAGTTTCTAGAAGGCTGAGACTATGTCTCATGTCGAGCACAATATATATTTGTGCTGTGACCAGTTATGATTACAATAGGACATCTTTTGGCCCCTCTTGTAGATAAAAAAGTTACATTTCAATTTCATAACGCTTTAAAATTCTCTTTTCCCTGCCAATGTCTATTCCCATTGTACACCTTAAAGCCTTAGAAAAGTGAGGCATGGGATGCTTTAGTTCAAAGACCTCATCAACTAAAAGGCAGATGAGTGACGATATGAGGGAAGTTGTTAGAAGTCAGAAGCAAACACCACTGAGATTTTCCCTTTCTTGTTCGTTATTTTTCTGTTGTTACTGTACAACTTCCTCAGTAGTGAAACTATGGAGCACGTACAAACCAAAGGCCATGGCAGAAACACAGCACCAGAGGAAGACATGACTTTAAAGTGTCAGACATTCAATAGTTATACTCTCCACTTGTCAGGGAAGGAGTCTGGTTGAGTCCTGAGTTTGAATCCCTCCCCTGTGAGCTGTGTGTCTGTAGGCCTATTCCTTTACCTCGGTCTGCCTCAGTTTTCCATCTTTAAAATGATAATAACACAACTACCACTAAATATCAGATGTCTGTGAGGATTAAATGATATAAAATAAAAGAAACCACCTAGTGTAGTCCCAGGTATGGGTGGCTAATAAATTTTGGCTTTATTCCTCACTTCCAGTCATAATCCGCCCACAATCTTTGTTTAAACCTGGAACTGACAGGTGGAAAAGGAAAAGAGAGAGCCGGTACTAATCCTATTGTTCTTGTAGCATCCAAGTGTCACAGACACTTCTGTTTCTAAGGCCAGCAGCCCAGGTCAGAGGCAAGGGGAAGCCTATAGCTCACGGAAAGCAGGCACTAGACATCCTGGGGCTTGGGGTAAGGTCTCCATCCCTTTTCTTCAGGTCAGTTTCCAAAGAGAAGGTCCAAATGAATCCTAATCACTACCGTCAGGAACTTAGGCCTCTTACCATCAACTCCGGGACGTTTCATGTTCAGAGCTGCTTCCTAAATCATCTCTGAATGAACAGATAAGCCATTTTACAGAGCCCAAGAGAGAGCTGGGGTCCCAGACCAAGACGTGCAAGAAGCAAGACATTTACAGACCAGGACCTCGCAGGGCCTGCAGCCCTGGCGTGGCCGGGACGGACCGCTTTCCAGGAAGGTGAGTGGCACCCGATCCGTCTCTACTGTTCCAGTTAGTTCGCACACGGGCCAGAGGCCAGCAGTACCATCCATAAGCTCAACACAGGCTTTGTACCCTTTTTAACCGCTTGCAGCTGCAACCTTTCTCAAGCCAGGGATGAAAAAAGCCACGATGCTGTAGGTGTATCATTGTTATAACTTTAAACCTCAAGCTCTCCTTGACCAAGACAGCAAAGTTTGTTGAACTGAACGATTGTTCATTCAGAATTGAAAATTCAAGTTTTTATTTTTCTCTGAGGCATGCTGGCATGCTGGCAAGTTCTGCTTTCTAAACCCCAGTGATTCGTCACGATCCTAAGCAGCCAATCATGGGTGGGTCAACTTGGAATGGAACTGAAGGTGGTGGCTCGAGCTGCCCTGGTAATCGGTGTCACTCTGGGCTGGTGTCATCTTCTCCCCACAGACACCATTTCCCGTTAACCATGATGGGCTTGACATACAAGGAAATGTGCTGACATGAGTCACAGCCCGAAAGAAAAGCTGCAGAGACGATACCTGTGCACGATAATCCCTAACGACATTGCATGAAACATTCGGAGTATGGGGACAAAGGGTATCTCATCCCAAATCAAAGTTAAAGAGCATATTTCTGAGTGGAGTGGAGGTTCACACACACACACACACACACACACACACACACACACACACACACACTTATGGATCTGTCTAGCTTCCACGTCATTCCCATCTCTGTAGATGGCTGCCACGTGACTGGAAAGGTGCTTCAGCTCCAGCTTCAGTTCTTAATGGGCAACAACATTAAAGCCTCACATATGCCTTCCTTCCTCTGACACCCTCTTCCCAATGTCAATTAACTAAAATGCCATGAATTTCAATCCTTTCCAAAACACTGCTTTGTCTTTCCTACAGAACAAGTCACTGTGAACCAAAAAAACAAAAAACAAAAAATGAAAAGCAAACAAACACCTCCCAAAGCCCATAACCATTAGACGAAGCAATAGTTTTATGAAAGGGGAAGCCTGCCCCTCTCAACACCCATCTGCCAGGAATTACCAGTATGTAGAAATAAATCCAGTGAATGCTGATAAAGATGAACCAAGGCACCATTGCAACTGATTGGACTGTATTTGCTCCTGCTGGAAGAAGTGCAGATAAATGCAGTGGAGCTGGGTGGGGGTGGGGCACAGGGGTGGCTCAGTGGGTTAAACATCCGACTCTTGGTTTCGGCTCAGGTCACGATCTCGCGGTTTGTGAGATCAAGCCCTGCATTGGGCTCTGTACGGACCCACCTTGGGATTCTCTCTCTCTGCCCCTCCCCTGCTCACGTGAGCCCTGTCTCTCTCTCAAAATAAATAATAATAAATAAACATTTTAAAAATGCAACAGAGCTGGGGAGATGCCATTGAGCAAACTACACTCTGTTAATGACTTCACAGACATCTCTACAAGAAATGAAGTTGGATATATCTCATTCCCCCACTACCTTCGTTCTACAAGTTCATGATATGGTTTTCACCTGTAAATTCTGACCCCTTACCTTCAGAGCCACCATTCCCACATAACCCTACTCCCTCTGCATTTTACCTGTTTTTCATCAACCTGGGTGTTTCCAGGGCTGTGCACAATGAACTTTCCATCAGCCACATTTTCACCTAATTAACCACCCTGATGACAATAATTAGTATTGAGTCGCTCTTGGAATGACTTCCTAGGTATTCAAACACAATCTGCACTTGCTATAAAGTTCTACATATAAATATTAATCAAATGCCCTCCTTTGTTTTTCAGCCCCAAAGGGATATTTTGCAATCATACACACTCCTATTTTTAAAAAGAAAAAAAAAAACACAGTGAGGTGTTGTTTTAACAAATAAAAAAGAGAATTAATACATTGAGGTTACAGATCTCAGTCTGTGGTCTGCTGAACACATCCATGCGAGTATTCCCAGGGCTCATGTGTGAAGGGAGTCTGGGTAGAATCTATTGAAAGAAGCCATTTTCCCAGTTTGAGTCTTTTGCTCTTCCTTTTCCTGCAAGTCTCAGCTTAGAATTAAAATTTACTTTGACATGTGTTTAGGTCACTATGGAGGGGGCTCATCACACACGGAGGCTAATGGAAGGATACAGATTACATATCTTCTTACTGCTGTGGAATTAGATGCAGGCAAGTTTGTCAACTTCAGGCAACCTCACACCGTCCCCAGCAGGCTAAAGGAACAGACACCCATGTGCTGGATACTGGAATGAGGGTCTCTGAATTCTGAAAGCTGATGATGGGTCAAACCACAGGAGAAACAAAGTAAGAAAGGATTTCCCTTGTTCTTGTACCTAATTATGAACACCCAGGAATTAAAGTGAATGGATGACAGGTAAATAATTATAATATAGTCAAAAATTCAACATGGAGGTTTCCAAGTTATTTCTTTATTTCGGTGTGCCACTGACAAGCAGCTAGGGAGCACATAGGACTACTTTTCTCCCAAACCACAAAAAAATTGCTTTGCAGCCTTTGTTTGGAATAAAAATTTCCCATGAAAGCAGAATCTAGGTGTGATGGTAACAGTGGGCTTCAGATATAAAGCTTTGCCAATTACCTTTTATGAGCTCATCCTAAAAGCAATTATTGGCGTGCCCGATGGAATGAGCAGTTCAGATCCCATTGGAAGTAAGAGAACATAATAAGTATGCATTTAAAATCCACTCTATTCACAATGGATAACTTTCGAAATATTATTATACTATACAGACCCTTTTGGGGTCCACCCAGGTTCTAAATATACTGTCAACAGAAAATTTATACTTGAGAAGGCAATTTATTTAGCCTGAAACATTAATCTTACTAGTTTTGAAGTAGATATTTCATGACATTTCAACTTAAGTTTAAAAAAATTAAAATGCATGTCCAAACTCTAAAAAACAGTTACTGTTCCATACTGTGTTTTTATAAGGAATGCATTTTCTTCCTTATTTACTGAGAGTGTCGTTAATTTGAACCACAATACAACCCAAAAGGAAAATTTGTAACTAAATATATTTTTTTTAATTTGCCCTTTAAAGTGATTTCCCTTCCTTCTGTGTTTAAAAATTAGGTCCTTGATCTTCCTTCATAAATTTACTAATATTTTTCAATGTATTGCTCTGGCATGAACAAGTAATTAAACAAAACACTAACGTATTAGATAAGATATATTCTACGTAGAAACCAACATTAGTATGATGATTTTCAATGTAAATCAATGGCCACTGAATATTCTAGGACCAGTTCTCTTACATTACGCGTGAGAATAAAAATGGTTTCAATATTTGAGAAGTTTGAAACAGATTTTCCCGTTTTCTCTTTTTGAACTCTGTTTTCACCTTAGAAACCAATGCTTCTGTTATAAAATGAAAGATTTTTGAAGACATGAGAAATGTTTGCCCTGCATAAAAATGCATCTTATGAGCACATAACCATATGTCAAAAATCAGTAGATTCCACAGAGACCTTTAACTTAACAACTTAAATAGGCTATGTAACAATAGTTTATAGGTTTGGTTAATGACCAAAATTCTAAGGGCAAAAGTTCTCACGTGTCCTTGAATTTCTAAACTCTTTATCTACCTGGATGTCAAAAGAGGATGTAGAAGCTAGAAATGATAATTTCCTTAAACATTAGAAATATTCCCCTTAACTTCTTTTTTATGCTATGTTCTGTGAGTCCACCAAATAGACAAATTTAAAATCCCCCAGCACTAAACACTGTAGAGGCATGTCTGATAACAAGGTATTTGCCAGAATGATAATGGTATTACAAGCAGTCTCAATCAATACATTTCTTTCTGTAGTTAACAGAGAGGTAAGCAATAAATCTCTAACTTAATCCAACCAACATAGCTGCAAAATGCAAAAAGCTTTATGAATGGTAGATATTAATTTTTTTTTAAAGCACAAAACCACAAACAAGCAGTTCTAAAAGCTCTTCATTCTGTAGAGTCTATACAAACAAGATTAAAGCAGATAAAAAGGGTGTTGAGAAAGAAAAAAAAAAAAAAAAAAAGCCCCAGACATGCATTAAGCTAGTTTGACAGCTCCATTGTTCAACCGGTCCCATTGTCAGACCCAAAGATGTATTCAGTGCTACAATGTCTGCTAGCAAATAAACAAAAGACTACATTTTTCAAAGCAGGATGCCAATTCTATCATAATTCTTTCTCTGCTTCCCCAAAGGTCAGTGGTGGCTCCTCTCGGTATGTGATCGAACCCTAACACAGATGCAAGAAACAAATATCTGCTTTCAATACATAGGGACCCAGGACGCCATGCATGAACAGAGGTCTTTAAGCAGGTACACATTTTGGCAAACAGGATAAAGTGATCCAAACCTGGTAACACAGAAGGACTATTTAGGTAGGCTAAGTCCAGATTAGAGCGGTATTTGGAACGCAAGTCTAATATGGAGTCTCCTTAGCTCCTTTTTCGGTGATTATTCCATGCAGAGTGCATGATAATGAAAGAGGCTTAGACATTGCAAAGGAAAAGACAAACCAAGAGCCAGATTCAGAGCCTTTAAAATTAACCACTGGCCACTCACAAATAGCAGGGAACAAATACACGATACGCTTTCAAAAGGCAACGGGTGCAAATATAACTCGCACAGGGCAATCCTTTTCCTTTCTCTTGCTGGCTCCCTTTCTCCCAGTCCTTGGTCTCGATTTCGTTTCTCTCTCTCTCTCTCTCTCTCTCTCTCTCTCTCTCTCTCTCTCTCGATTCTTTTTTTCCCCCTCTAAGATAAGGAAGCTACTTGATGCCGAGCATGATTATTGTCTCAGCCAGCTCTAGAAACTAGAAAAGCACACATTAAAAACAAAGGACACAACAACATACCTTAAAAGCAGCTCTTCATTTCTCATAGTAACAGCGGATTTGGGACAGCGCATGCTTTCTACACTGATACACTGATAGTCTCAACAAAAGCCAGTTCAGAAGTGCGCTCAAACATCAATGCCACAGTAGCTGTTCACTAATGCGCTCCCTCTCTCTCTCCCCTCTCTCTCTCCCTCTCTCTCTTTCCCCACTCTCTTCTCTAGTCAAATTCTGAATGGTGGAGCAAAGGGGCTCCTGCAGATTCACTAAGTAGAAATAATCCTCTCTGACAAGTTATGTTGTCTAGGCATATTTTTACATTAATACACTGTGCTGCCTATAGGGGTCTTGCGTGCATTCACTCAAGCCTGCCTGGTGTTAATTCTCCTAATTACCATCTTAAAAAATTGGAAAGAAAAATAAGTGACTCGTTTACCTTTTTTTAATACATATAATAGCAAAGCCAGTGTCACATTTTCTTTTTGCTCTCCACTATCAGCACACATTGCAGACGACCACCAGAGGATTTGGATAGGTCAGTGTGTGCTAAAAAGGATTTTTTGCTTCTCTTTTCTGGGACACTGAACTCACAGTTGGATTCATCTATTCCTCGCCTCTTGTCCTCAGGAAGAGTGACAAGGTCAAGACCCTTAGCCCCACCCTGGGTCATGGATGCAGAAGACAGAGATTGGGGGACCTGGAGATATTTTAACTCTATGCACACCAGAGCTCTTGCAGACGACAGCATAATTCACCTGAAGCAGGGCATCTAAAGGAGGCAGGCAGTGCAAAGATTGTGTGGTCATGTTGAAGTCCTAGTTGATACTGGTGCATCATCCTCGAAAGACCAATTGGATGTTCTTTTCCAAAATAAGAAAAATCAGCTTCCCTACTTCATTATACTCAATGGACTCAGCATAGACAGTCAGCCGGGGAAATATGCATTATGCTTCTGTTTACTGGAATTAGAAGAATTCCGTGCAGATTAGCCAAGTAAAGCAGCAGGTGAATCGCATAGAGAGAAGACAAGATGCTATGGACAAAACAGTCAGTAGGCCAAAAGTGCAAACTAAGACATCGTTCCTGGGTGCTCACAGGAAGCCAAGAACGCTCTCTGCTTAGACGGTATAATACAGAACGCGGCCCGAAACAGAGCTGGATCACTCAATACTGAATTCCTCACCCCCAGGCTCAAAGTACGCCCCTGTCCTCCATTAACACGGCCAGGCACCTCAGGAAGAATCCGGAGTCACAACATCTATGGGAATAATAGTGAGGTGGGGGAACAATGGCGTGCTCCATTTCCCTCCCCTTTGAGGATCTGGAAAACCACCCAATATCTTGCTAGATCTCTGATCTCTTGGCCCACAGCCAGGGGAATGGAGGTGTTCTGTTAAGAGTTCCTCCACCTACCGCAAAATAATCTCTCTCAGTTTACCAACTTTAGCACCAATGACAAGAAACAGCAGTGGCTGAAAGCAGTGACCCTTCCCATTTCTGAATGACAGTGAGACAACATGATGAATAACTCAGCAAAGATCAAACGATGAAATAATGCTTGTCCCTAAAATAATCACATTTCTACATTTCCTTCCTTCATCATAGCACATGGAAGTTATGGAATGAATATATAAAAATGAATTACTTGGCCAAAGAAAGCGATCACATAAAACCTATGATATTCTTTAGAAGCAAGATAAACATCATATGAACGAGTGTGGAACCAGAGAGACCTTGGAGAGAGAGAGAGAGAGTTAGTCATTCCCTAGTGATTTGTGGAGGTAGAAGGCACTTAACTTCTCCATGGCTCCCTTTGACCCCTGTTCTTAAATGGGGGGCGGGCAACAAATGCTAATTTGTCTTAAAGCATCTGAAGATCCTATAATAAAACTGGGTGTGTTTTTTTGGTGACAAGATGAATAAAAAGTGGAATGAGTGGCTGGACACTGGTGAGACTTTTGTCTATTAGAAAAAGGTGGGGCACCTGGGTGGCTCAGTTGCTTAAGCACCCAACTCTTGATTGCAGCTCAGGTCATAACATCATGGTTCATGAGTTTGAGCCCCGCATCAGGCTCTGTGCTGAGGGCCTGGGGCCTGCTTGGGATTCTCTCTCTCTCTGCCCCTCCCTTGCTGCTCCCCTCTTTCTCAAAATAAATGAATAAAGTTAAGGAAAAAAAAGGTAAAATTATGCTGCTCAGACACAAAACTCCTTTCTTTTAAAAAACTAAAAAAAATTAATTGGAGCATAACTGACATATAATATTAGTTTCAAATATACAACATAATGATTTGATATTTGTATATACTGCCAAAGGATCATTACAGTGAGTCTAACACCCATCACCATACATAGTTACAAAATTTTGGTAATGAGAACTTTTGAGACTTATTCTCTTAGCAACCTACAAACATGCAATATAGTATTATTAACTACAGTGGATACATGCTATACATGAGATCCACATGATTTGATTTGGTAACTGCCAAGTTTGTACCTGTTGACTCCCTTTACCGATTTTGCCCGCCTTCTCCTCTGTTCTCTGTATTTATGAGTTCAGATTGTTTTGTTTTTGTTTTTAGATGCCATATAGAAGTGAAATCATATGGTACTTGTGTTTTTTTCTGACTTAACTACATTTAGCATAATGTCTTTAAGGTCCAACCCGGTTGTTCCAAATGGCAAAATGTTATTCTTTTAAATGCCTCTGTGTGTGTGTGTGTGTGTGTGTGTGTGTGTGTTTTCTTTATCCATTCATCCATTGATGGACACTTAGGTTGTTTCCATATCTTGGATATTGTAAATAATGCTGCAATGAACATGGGGATTCATACCTCTTTTTGAGTTAGTGTTTTCATTTTCTTTGGATAAATACCCAGAAGTGGAATTGCTGAATCATATGGTAGCTGTCTTTTTAATTTTTTGAGGAACCTCCATAATTTTTTCCTCAGTGGCTGCACTAATTTACATTCCCACCAACAGTGCACAAGGGATCCCTTTTCTCCACATCCTCTCCAATACCTATTAATTATTATCTTCCTGATAATAGCCAATCTGACAGGTATGAAGTGATATTCGTTATGGTTTTGATTTGCATTTCTCTGGTGAACTGTAATGTTGAGCATCTTTTCATGTAGTACCTGCTGGCTTTCGGTACTTCTTCTTTGGAAAAATGTCTATGGATCTTTTACATTTTTTTGTTTCTTTTTAGAGAGACAGAAACCATGAGCAGGAGAGAGGGTCAGAGGAAGGGAGAAAGAATTTTAAGCAGGTTCCACACTCAGCGTGGAGCCCGATGACCAAGTTCGATCCCATGACCAAGGGATCACGAACTAAGCCGAAATCAAGAGTTGGACGTTCAACTGACTGAGCCAACAAGGCATCCACCTTTACCCATTTTTTAATCAGATTGGGTTTTTATTTTGCTATTGAGTTGTATGAATTCTTTTTGTATTTTGAATATTTACCCCTTATTCAGTGCTTTGCTTTTTCATTTTATTGATGGTTTCCTTTGCTGGACAGAAACTTTCTAGTTTGATGTAGTCCCACTTATTGACTTTTGCTTTTTTTGCCTTTGCTTTTGGTGTTAGATTAAAAAAAAAATCATCACCAAGACTGATGTCAAGGAACTTAACTGCCTATGTTTTCTTCTAGGAGTTTTATGGTTTCAGGTCTCACATTCACATCTTAAGCCATTTTGAGTTAATTTTGGGGCACGGTATAAGATAGGGGTCCAAATTCATTCTTTCGCATGTGGCTGTACAGTTTTCCAGCACCATTTTTTGAAAAGACTGTCTTTCCTCCACTGTATATTCTTGGTTATTTTGTCATCAATTAATTGACCATATATGTGTGGGTTTACTTCTGGGAACTCTATTCTGTTCCGTTGATCTATGTGTCTGTTTTTAGGATAACACCATATTGTTTTGATTACTATAGCTTTGTAATATAGTTTGAAATCAGGAAGTGTGATGCCTCCAACTTTGGTCCTCTTTTTCAAAATTGCTATGATTATTTGGTGTCTTCTGTGGTTCCATATAAAGTTTAGGACTGTTTGTTCTATTTCTGTGAAAAATTCCATTGAACTTTTGATAGGGATTTCATTGAATCTGTAGATTGGGATAGTAAGGACATTTTTATAATACTAATTCTTCGAATCCATGAGCATGGTATATCTTTCTGTTAATTTGTGTCTCCTTCAATTTTTCTCATCATTGTCTTACAGCTTCCAGTACACAATATTCACCTCCTTCATTAAATTTATTCCTTGGTAATTTATTCTTTTTGATGCAATTGTAAATGAAATTGTTTTCTTCATTTCTCTGATAGTTCATTATTAGAGTATAAAAACACAACAGATTCCTGCATATTGGTTTTGTATCCCACAATTTTACTGATTTCATCCATTATGTAACAGAATTCTTTGCGGAGTCCCATGTTTTCTTTATATAATATCATGTCATCTGCAAATAGTGACAGTTTACTTCTTCCTTTCCAATTTGGATGCCTTTTATTTCTTTTTCTTGCCTAATTGCTCTAGCTAGGACTTCCCATACTATGTTGCTTGAAAGTGGGGAGAGTGGGTATCCTTGTCTTGTTCCTGATCTTACTGAAAAAGCTTTTAGCTTTTCACTGCTAAGTATGATGTTAGCTGTGGGCTTGTTATATGTGGTCTTTATCATGTTAAAGTACATTCCTTCTATACCCACTTGGTTGAATACTTGTTCACAGTTCTAATGGGGGTTAAATTATGAGGCAAGTACTAATATATGACAAGAATGCATTTGCTTATCCATAAATAGATTCTTGGCATTAGAAGCCAGTGCTGCAGTACATGGAGATATTCCTATAGGGAAATGAATTATGGATCCACAGTAGTAAGGAACGGAAGTGAATCAAACCATTAAATATTTTCTCCACTTCCTTTTTAGTCTAGGGACCTAAATAATGAGAAAGTGATCGAGGTAAGACTTTAATATTCATCTAAACTCCACTACGATAACAGACTGAGGGGCTTCCACCTGCTAGTTGTATGTGCTGAAGTTGGGGGTATAAAGATGAGTGAATAGAAAGATGTGTTATTTCTAACATTTATATATTGTGCAGTAAGGCTTTGGCTCCAAGGCCATGGGGATTAATCTTTGTACTTCTTAATCCACCCAATAGAATAACTTTCCCAAAGCTAGTACTTAATATGTATTTGTTAAATAAAGGAATAAATTTATTTTTAACTATTGGAACTTTGGGGAAAGGACCATTTCATTTTCAAAATTCTTTATGTACTTTCCTTAACAAATATGTGGCAGAAACAAACCCACCTCACTTTTTATTTTAACTCATGCATTCAGTTGGCATGGCCAACAACACTGAGAATTCCTTACATGTTGCTATGTTTTAAATTACAGGAACTTTGTGGGGCACCTGGATGGCTCAGTCAGTTAAGCATCGACTTCAGCTCAGGTCATGATCTCGTGGTCCATGAGTTTGAGCCCTGCGTCAGGCTCTGTGCTGACAGCTTAGAGCCTGGAGCTTGCTTCGGATTCTGTATCTCCCTCTCTCTGCCCCTCCCCACTCCTCTCAAAAATAAATAAACGTTAAAAAAATTTAAATTACAGGACCTTTTCACATCTAGCAACTTATTCAATCCCCATAACAATACTGTGGGGCAGGTGGAAATGGTACCATTACCTTCTCAGCTAAAAAAGTTCACATGCAGAAAGACTGAGCAGCACGCCCAGAAGGTGCAGTGACAACTGAGTGTGGGAATCCAGTCTAAACCAAACCCTGGACCCATATTCTTTCCACTGCTCTACAGTGTGATCCAGTGCTTCTGCTCTGCCCAGGGGTTCACAGCACCCCCAAGCAAGGCATGGCTTTGAAGGAGTGTTGAGTGCAACGAATCTTATTACACTTTTCTAATGCAATAGTAATAAACGTAGAGGATAGTAAATTAAAGGAAAATTGATTAAAAGATTATGTTTTGGCTACTAGTATTTACTAATTCCCTTCAAAATTCTATTTCCAATGAAGATTGAGTTGCAACTAGACAAACTAAGCACTTTGGGGGATTTTTATTTTTTGAGGTCATCTACAACAAGAGTTGATTTTTAGCAACCCTGATTACTACATTTGGTGTGTAGGGAAATTTTTTTCAAAAAGATTATAGCAGTAATTGGCCAAGGACAGCAACAAAAACTTAGTTTATCTCAATGCCCTCTGTATTCCTCTGTTTTTAATTACATAAATTAAATTTTTAGCTAATAACGCAAACTTGCGGGGGCGGGGGGAAGGGAACGGAAAAATTCCTGCAATGTGGGAATACAGGAGGGAACTGAGAATCAGCCAGACTTCTTGACCTTTCTAGATTTGAGCTTCCTAAAAATGTTTTCAAAGGTAAATTCTATGTGCATTTATTTATGTTATAGGGAACTTCTAGAATTAAAAGCTGAATTCCTAAATGCAACATTAACAACTCGCAACTTCTTTCTTCTAAACCGTATCTTTGCACTTTGAAAGTTGCATGAAAATGTTAAGTAGAAAAGAGAGTTTCAATGGAAGTGTACAATATGAAGTTTGCTAGAGAGGAAGGGCCAGGCAGTACAGATTCTCTTTTTATTTTTTAATGGTTATTTATTTATTTTGAGAAAGGGAGAATGAGAGAGAACGAATGGGAAAGGGGCAGACAGAGACGTCCAAGCCGGCTCCATGCTGTCATCGAGGAGCCTGATGTAGGACTTCATCCCATGAACCTCGAGATCATGACCTGAGCCCGAAATCAAGAGTCAGACACTGAACTGACTGAGCCACCCAGATGCCCCAAGATTCATTCTCTGATGAAGGATGAGACACTACCAAACTCTAATCTGCCTCTTAGATTCCCATCCAAAAAGAATAATCTTGGAATTTGCAGGAGCCAAGGACATTAAATCTCTTTAGCTATTAGTTTTAGATATTGTCTTAGTCCATTTGGGCTACTAAAACAAAAACATTACAGACTTAGGGATTTATAAATAACAGAATAAATAACAGAAATTTATTTCTCATAGTTCTGGAGGCTGGCAAGTCCAAGATCAAGGTGCCATCATGGTCACGTTCCAGTGAGGGCCCTCTTCAGGTTTCACAGCTGGCCCCTTCTTGCTGTGTCTTCACATGGTGAGAGGAGCAGAGGATCTCTGTGCGGTCTCTTTTATAAGAACCCTAAGCCCATGCCTGAAGGCTCTACCCTCATGACCTCATCACTTTCCAAACACCCCAGCCCCTAATACCAACACATTAGGCTTTAGGATTTCAATATATGAATGTGGGTGGGGGACATAAACATTCAAACCATAGCAGACATGAAGAATTTCCAGATTTAACCAAGAAAGTACATTGCTACGAAAGATGGAAAGATCACACAGAGAACGCATGAAGTAAATATGAAGCAATAACCGAGGTCTCCAAGAAATGGATTTCTAGCATACTCCGTGAATGGCACATAGTATGTGCTCGATAAAGTTGGTACATCTGTGTGTGAATGGATAACTGTCTATCCAGAGCTGGTACCAAGCAGAAGACACAGAGTTTCTCTGATCAGCTTCACCAGCTTCAGAGGAAGGGTCTCGGTGGGCAAAAGGGAAGCAAAATAGTCAAGTCTGCGCACAGGGGCGACTAGAGACAGGAGATGGAATGAATGCACTATGGAGGAATCCTGTCCCCTCGGGCTCCAGGGCTCTCTCTTGCTTGAGGCGAAAACCCTCCAAAGCCAAAAGGACATAGGTATCACAAATCACTACCTGAAACATAAAACTGACAGTTGGTTTAAAGTAAAGCCTGGCAGAGCTGGTAAATGAAGGGTTTGACGGTAATCCGAGGATCTATGTAACACGAGTTCCTGTCACTGGAGCACTCAAACGTTACCTCCAAGTCAGACTTTAGAAACAGGAGGCCACTATCCCAGTAACAAGCCCAAGGCCCCTAAGTTCTAAAGAGGCATTCCTTCTACAAGCCATGGGACTACTTACGCGTTTCAAGCATGGAGATGTTTACTAGGATGAGTGGGGCATGGGGTGAGTAATTAGCAAGAATAATCGTAAAGCCCCTTAAAATTATAAAGTGTGGTATTTATTAATAAGTAGATATAAATAATAAACTATAAATTACTTAGAGCTCCAAGAAGCCACTTGAAAATATGCACTAGGTAAGTTTAAGAGGTATTATAAAGAGTAATAATGACTTCTTATTATAAAGGAAAGGGGCTATGGAGACAGACACAAGAAAGTGGGTTTGGAGAACTAATTCTGTCTAGGTAGCAAAAGGTCCATGGAGGACAAGCTGAAGAAAGTAAAGGAATTCCCATGAAAAACACAGACTACCTACTTGATAAAATAACTAACTTTGGTTCATGAACTCTTATGACTTAGCAAACAACATGTTCACAATTGAGCAGTGATTTTTGACCTAATGTTTTGTCAAGGACCACTCTCGGGCAGATGGGAAATCTTGAGAAGGCCACAGGTGACTAGACATAAGTTAGCCATTAATATTTGCATGGAAAATGGGCGAAGTTTATCATCGCTGTTTTTAAGACAGACCCATGCACACACACCTGCCTTCCTGCCTGTGCAAACTGCCACGTCGGACAGGTTCTGTAACTTGACTCTTGTCCACGAGTCCTCAATGGACATGTAGAATTTGGTGCACTTGAGGATCCCTGTTGCTTAAGTGGTTTTGATCCTAGGGAACTGTAACAAGTTAACAGCACACATAGAATAAAGGTTGTGGGTGAAGCTGATGAGTCCTCACAGGAAGGTGATTCACACGACCCTATGACAGAGATGGAAGAGAAACCCAGATGGTCTGGGAAAGTGGTTCTGAAAACCTCACAACACATTCACAGCTCTTACAGAATCTGCAGGTGCTTTAAATGTTACATTTCTTTATATATAACTCTGAGATTCAATCATCTGCTTGTTTACGTGTTTATTATCTTTAAATCATCTGAACCTAGGGTGCATGAAAGCAGGAACTTACTCCCTTTTATATCCACTTCAGAACAACGTGTGGCATATGGTAGACACTTAATAAACATTTGTTCAATGGCTGGATTTCTCTGTGAGGCACATTCTTCTTGTTAAGTGACCTAATCTCAGTGGCTTACAGCTATAGGACGCAATTTGTGAGATGCTTTCCAGGCTCAGCTGTGAGTACTCATTAGGTGAGAACCTCAGAGGGACACAAAGATTAGGAAGGTCTGTTCCTGACTTTAAGTACGTTATAGATTCACTGGGACGGGAAGATAAGCTTGCTGTTTTAAGACGTTTTTTTGAACTTTAAAGTACCATTTAGGGGCACCTGGGTGGCTCAGTAGGTTGAGCGTCCAACTCTTGATTTCCACTCAGGTCATGATTTCATGGTTCATGAGCTTGAGCCACACGTCAGGCTCTGCCCTGACAGTGTGGAGCCTGCTTGGCTTTCTCTCCCTCTCTCCCTGCCCCTCCTTTGATCATGCTCGCTCTCTTTCTCAAAATAAATAAGCTTTTAATGTATGTGTGTGTGTATACATAAAATTACCATTTATATGGGTTCATAGGAAATAAAATGATGCCTCCTTATTTTCCATAATGCTGAAGTTGGGGAGTTAGTAAAGTCCAAGCAGGTAGGACTGGGCATTGAAGGTGAGATGCACAGACAAAATGTTCAGCATCGAGAGCAAAGCGAATTGCATTTTTTTTTTTGTGATGTCCTAGAAAAAGCAAGCGTCCTTATGGACAAGGAATAGGAATCAGAGGCCGGTATCATTTTCATATCACTCAGTTTCAGGAGGAGATCTGTGCTGTGTACTTAACTCCGTAGTTAACTCTGCCACGGCTCCAGGAGCTGGCAAGTAAAGGCATCTGTGCCAGGGATGTCCTGCCTTACTTGCCTGTCACTCACTGGGGTCCCCGAGGTCTATAGCAACTTATCTTCTTATCACTTCCATCCTCTGTTTAGAAACAAAACAAAACACACATTTCCTTAAGTCAGTTCCTCAGGAGATGTGTCCTCACTTTTAAAAGTGCATTAATCTGATTTCGTTTGATGTGGTAGGGCTAGCTGTTAAACATTACTTTGACTTTCTATTCCTGATATAGATAGATGGATATAGATATATATATATATACACACATATATGTGTATATATCATGTTACATATATTAATCATATTCATACTATATATAACATGTATATATATATTATGTACATTGATGTTATATACAACATGTATATATAATAGGTACATTAATGCCACATATATAACATGTATATATAATATGCACTATATATGTACATTTATATATGTTTATATATGTGTGTATATCATGTAGTATATATTGTTACATATATTAATGATATTGATATTATGTATAACATGTATATATAATAATGTGTACATTAATGCTGTTCATCAGGTATCAGGTATCAGGCTCCCAACCTGATGGGAGTCAGGCTTTTTCTCTTCTTTATCGCACACTGTCCAGGCAGTACCTATCTAGAAGACAGAAAGGGGGGTAAAAGATATTTTGGTGATGGAACCGTTACATGGACCACTGAATGGGTAGAAGAGAGAAAACACTAGAGTGGAAGATGATTCCGATGGCGCTAGCATGATGGTTTGGCAAATGATATGCTAACTGAGCTGGAGCTAAAAAGGCACAGTGGGGTACACAGGAAAGGTGAGGGGTCCACAGGGAACACGCTGAGCCCGAGAGCCTGGTGGCAGCCCTCCCACGTGGAGGAAACAGGCAGAACTACCTCCGGGCGTGGATGACATCAGCCAGAAGGAGCACTGTGGGCACAAAACGAGAAGTGAAGCGAGGCCAGAACCCCAGGACAAATCAGAAATGGAGGAGGCACAGAAAGATACCCAGAGAAAGAGAAGGGCAGATACATCACTAAGGGGCTTAGACTCCAGTGGAGAGAGAAAAAATCTGCCCATGAAGTTTGCAGTGACTTTGTTGGCCAGGAGAGCATGAATTATTTGTTTGGATGCTAAATGGAAAAGCAGGGCAGTACAAATATGAGGCAGGAACGTTCTGAAAGTTCCAGGAACCAGTTTCGAACCATGGTGGTAACTCTAGAGGGCAGCCTAGTTTGACAAGGAAGCAGGCTACTCCCGCACCTGCACACGCTGAAAAGGGAGAGGGGGCTGGGCTGCCTGAGAGTCGCAGGTGAAATTGCTGCTTGCTCCAGGCAGGCTCCAGCTGAACCGTCAGATGCTTGCCCTGACTCCTGAGACAGATCGAAAGGTGCCCGGCCATTCTTCACCGCCTCCTTTAATGCAGAACTTTAAAAGCAAGGAGGCCAGGGGCCAGGGGGGCTGCATCCAGCTCACAGAACAGGAGCCCCCGTGCGGAGCAAGTTCATACACTACCGATGGGCCAGCTGGACCCAGCAGTTCAAAAAGGCCCAGAGCAAAAGTCTTTTTGAAGGTGTTTATGAACTTTGCCAGATAAGGATTTCCAAAACTACAAGGAACTATAAAACTCTAGACGTGGATAACATTTCTGGGGCCAATTGCTTTAAACTTTCTAGCGAAGAATCATATACTTAGAAAAAAGTGCCCATAAGCGTTCAGCTCCCTGATATCCACAGAGTGAATCCAGCCATGCAATCAGCACCCAGGTCAATAAAACCTTTTTTTTTTTTTTTCTTAAACCAAAACTTGCTTTTAATTCCATAACCAAAAAAGAATTTGATGAATCTAAATATCTAGGAACTAGAATGCTTGTAAGTAAAAATTCCTGAGAGACAGCAAGAGTGCGTTGAAGACTTTCTCAACAGCTCACCTACTTTTCACCACCTGCACGAGCCGAATTCAGGCTACCACTGTTCCTAAGGAGCCTCTCTGCCTCCAGTCTCACTGGCTCTGAACCCTGCTATCCATTTCAGCAGTAAGGTCTCTGCTACTGAAAAATGGTCACAGTTACCACCTGCTCAGCACCCGCTGAGGGTTCCCCCTTCCATCTCCGCTCTGAAACTGAAGCCCAAGCCACATGACATGACTCACAGGACCCACCCACATCTCCAGCCTCATTTCACAGTCTTCTCGGCTGGTACCCTGGTGTCCTGTGCACCGGGAACATCTTTCAGGCCCTCACACACAGGGTCTCCCTCGCCTCTGCACTGGGGTTGGCTGTTTCCCACATGCACAAAACTCTCCAGTGATCCCACCCCCTCACCAGGTTTATTTCTGCGTATCCTTCAGGACTTGGCTTAAACATCAAGTGCTGAGCACAAAAATAGGCACTCAAAAATACTTGCTGGCTGGCTGGCTGGCTGGCTGAATACAGGAGTAAGTCAAGGACACCATCCCAGCAGCAAAAGAAACACAAAGATGTCATAATACGGTCCCAACTTAAAAAGGAAACAAAACTATGATGTAATAAACCAACTACGCTTTTTGTAGCTGAGGGACTACAATGTTATTTACCTACAATTGAATTCAATAGAGGTTCTAGAAATGCCTGGGCGGCTCAGTAGGTGAAGCCGCCGGCCGATTCTTGATCTTAGGGTCCTGAGTTCAAGCCCTGTGCTGGGCTCCACGCCCCAGCCTTTAAAAAAAAAAAAAAGTTTTAGAAAGGCCCCTGCCCTCAGAGAGTGGATATTCCTGTTAGAAACACAGAACTTATCCAAAGGGACAAAGAACAAGAGTGTCTACTGCTGTGATGTTTTATGAGCCATAGGAGTTCCAAGGAAGGAGACACAGCAAGGCTTGGCTAGAGTAATGTGAGAGCCCTTCGTGGAGAATCTCAAAAGGTATGCCTGCTTTGGAGGAGGATGTGGAAGGAAAGTGTGAGGACACCCCCAGCAGGAGAGACCAGTCTGAGGACAGTTCACACGTGGGTGACAGTGAAAAGAAAGTCTGAGTAGAACAGCACAAGTATTGGAGAATGTGGGGGAAGAAATGACGAAGAGCAAGGCCAGGCGGCGAATCTGGTAAATCGAGCAGTGGCATCTGTAGTCAACAAAATAAGCATTGGAGACTCAGTGTAATTTCTGGATCAGTGAGTGAGACCGCTCTCCGCAGATGCCAACGAGAAGGCGAAAAACAGCTTCGGCAGCTGGTAGCTGACAGGTAGGCCATGATGTTCCCAACTAAACACAAACAACTCACGCAGAATATAAAAATAACCAGACTTTGAGACCATGTGCAACAGGAGAGAGACAAAGGCACTGCAAACACAAAAATAATGACACATCCCCTTCTCCCAACTGCTTCATTGCCAGTGGTGACTCTAGCTCTGCTTTAGTTCTCCTGCTTTCTAGACAAAAGCTACCAGGATACCTGTATGAGTCTGCGGGAGCTGCTGTAACAAAAGAACACAGACTGGGCGGGGGCTTAAGCAACAGATCTGGAAGCTGGAAGTCCAAGATCAAGGTGTTGGAAGGTTTGGTTTCTCCAGACAACTCTCTCCTCAGCTTGTAGCTCTGTGTCCTCACATGGCCTCTCCTCTGTGCACATACATCCCTGGGGTCTCTTCCTCTCCTTAGAATGACACCAATTCTATTGGATCTGACCCTTAGTGTCTTGTTAACCTTCGTTACCTACTTAAAAGCCCTACCTTCAAATACAGGCACATTCTGACATTCTGGGGTTAGGACTTCAGTATATGGATTTGGGGAGTGAAGAATGGTTCAGTCCATCACAATAGCCCAATACTTCTTAAAAACAGCTAATGGGAACTGACTCTCACATCTTTAAACTTCCTCAGCATGTGTACAAGCCCTGTTTTCTATAGTAAGCCTCTTCCAACTCTTTCCCTAAGATGCCCCGTCATACTCCTGGTGTGCATTCTCCTTTGCTGTAATAAGTTAAACCCAACTTTGACTATGATGTGTTCTTGGTGGCTTTGGCTATGCTGCTTCCCACACCAGGACTTCCATATTCTTGAGCCTACCTTTCTCATGCTTTGTACCTGCCTAAATGGACATTCCTCCTTCCTGGTTAACTCCTGCTCATCCTTAAAGATTTAGTTCAAATATCACCTTCACTGAAAGTACTTTCTAATTTACTCTTTCTGATAGTTGGATTAGGTTTCCCTTGTGGTGGCCCTGTCATGTGTCCACTGGGCTGTGCTGAACTACATTTCCCCAGTTTTCAATTTCCTTCCTCCTCCTCTTCCTTCTCCTCCTTTTCCTTCTCCTTCTCCTTCTTCTACTTTTAATGTTTCTGGTTAGGGTGAGCTACAGGAAGATTCTTGGGAGATGTGAAGGACAGAAGGGAAGAAACAGTCATTCTGTAGCTTGCACACATTATTGCTGATGTACTGACTTGCCTCGTTGGTGTGAAGCAGCAGCCAAGCCCACTCTGCCTTCCCCAGATCCTCCCTGGGCTTCTCTGACTTCCGGGCCAGGTGCGTGTTTACCTCTATCATCCAGGTCCCCAAGGCAGAGGCAACGAGAACAGACGCATGTCTCAGTCCATCCTTGCATGCAAACATTCAGTGTTTGGGGGTTCCAGTCTGTCCTTGATCTCCCCTACTCTGCATCCATTTCCCCTTTTTGACTGTTTGGCTGTGAATGTCAAGTTCCATCATCAGATGCAGAAAAACCTTATAGATACTGCTTTCCCATGCTGTGGAGAGTTAAAGCCCTGTAACAACTATGTATGTATGTATGTATGTATGTATGTATGTATCTCTCTCTCTCTGTATCTTCCATTCATCTATTCATCCATCTATACATCACCTATCTATCTATCCTACTGCCTTTGCTTTCCTGGTTCAACTGTGATTGACATGCCCCTCTTCTATGGTATTTCTCTGTACCTCCTCAAAACCTTGACTATACTTCTCTTGTACTGTGTATCATACCTGATTGTCATCATTTGTGTGGTAGATTCTTATTTGCCAATTATTCATGCCCTTCCTCTACCATGTTGCCTGTAATGCACTAGAGTGGGTGGAACAGATTTCCCTACTCCATTGACACTGGGCTGAACAATGTAACTTGCTTCAGCTGTTAAAATGTTAGCAGGCGTGCTCGCGTGGCTTAGTTTGGGTCTTTACTCTGTGACCTGCCTGAGAAAAGCACGCCCCAGAGAATCTACTGTCCCTTCCACCTGGGCCTCAGAATAAACACACATGAAGAAGATCTGAGCCCAACCCATAGTCTGGAGCCAAACACAGCTGACTTAAAGCTGAAAAGACAGCTCCCAACCTAGATCTGCCAAACTACAGTTGACCTGCAGATTCTTTAGTGTAAGAGTAAATGTGTATTGTTGCAATCCACTGTACTGTGTAATCATTTATAGGCAGCTTTATTGCAGCAATTGCCTAGTGAATTAGTTTCCTTTCCTGTGCCCCAATTAGAGTGTTGGCTCCTTGAGATTAGGGACCATGATGATAATTTCCTGATCTCTGATGCTAAGATGCCTGATACATGGTTGGTGCTCAATAAATGCCTGTTGCATACTCAGATAAATAAACAAATGACCAAGTGATCAAAGGACCATAATGGAGAGAGGCACGGACAGGGGCGTTAGGAAGTAGAAACTAATAGAGGTGTGTAAAACGGAAATGAGGGAGCTGAGTCTAGAAGCCAGTGTAAGCATAATATGGTCCATGCACAATTATGTGATCAAAAGTTATCTGCCTTTTATTTTGAGATGATCAAAGGTTCAAAAGGCCACAGAGGTTCCATGTGACTTGAGTCATCTTCGAAGAGCTTTTTTTTTTTCTGCTGTAAACTTTCATAAATCTTTGGGGTCAGCACTCAATCAAAGCTGCGGTGCCCGTCTATAGCCACTTACATACTATTAGGGAAGTTGACAAAAGAAACAAAAAACCTGAACCTTCTCCAAAGACATCAAGAAAACAAAATTACCAGAAGGTAAAGCTTTCCTACTCTTCCTTCAGGTAACCTCGTCTCTGTGTAATGATATAATCTGATGTGGGCAGTTTATGGCCACCTTGACCCACGGATCATTTTTGTCATTGTTGAAAGGCCTGTGTGATGCCATATCTGAGGCTCTCAGCCTGGTTACCAGAGGGCTACACATCCTGCTCTCCCCAGGAAAGAGTTTGGGAGCTGAAAGCAGGTCTCTGCAACAGCAGGCCTCCCAACTGGGACTGCTGTCACATTTCCTTAGAGCATGTGTCATGGGCCTGTCATTAGAGTTGCTCCTTATGAGACACATCTTGAACGATGCCAAATTCATTAGTGTCTACAGTTGAACTTTTCAAACCTTTTCCTTACATTAAACAACACACACACACACACACACACACACACAGAACAAAGAGAGTCTGCATTTTGCTTGATGTCAATCATAACTTGAGATTAAAGTTGCTGTTTTAAGCATTTGAAAGTTATACCCACCAAACTCATGCTTTCTCTGCCTAAGCTCTGAACTTCAAAAGGAATACTTCATTGGAAAACACACGCACACACACCACACCAAAACCACACGCACGCACACACACACACACGCACACACACACTTCAAAAAGATGCTATAAGTACCTGAATGCATTTTCTCCCATTTCTATAAATGTAGTCTTTTTGTTAGACTATCTGCGAAGCCGTTAAGATTTTACAAAGCTATGGGGAACACAAACTGCCCCCCATGATACCCAAACTGTGTTGACATACCTAGAAAATTGTGCCAGTTGATGTGATTATAAGCACTCTACTGAACCCTGCTGCCAGGTTGTTTTAGGCTGAAACACAACCTGTTTTGCAACAATTACTTATCCTGAAATCTCTGGAAAATAATTTCCTTTTTAAGCCTATATTTAGCATCTTGCTATAAATGAAACTTATCAATATAATATACTGAATTCCCACTATGCATATAATACTATACTATTCAAGCTTTACTATTAAAATGTTCTTAATTTAGATGTCATTAACTCAGATTTAGTGATAATTTGGACATACAAGGTGATTCTTTCAAAAATAACATTTACTATTTTTAATGATTATAAAAGCAATTCACGTTCACAGTGTTGCTCAGAGATACATATAAGTATAAAGGATAAAAATTATTGTCACCTAAATCTGACTAGAAAAAATAATTTGTTTATCTTTTGGTATATTTCCTTTCAGTCATTTTCAATTTTAGTCTTTCCACCTAAAATTGGGGTTGTATTGATCATACTAATTTTATTCCTGTTGTTTTCACAATATGAACAAGTAATGATTTTTAAAAATGTGGCCCAAGGATGCACGTTATTTCATTTTACTGATGTCACATAATTCAACTACTTCCCTAAGGCTAGATATTTATGGCATTTCTCCGTTTTTACTTTCATTTATAACACTGAAATGAGAACTCTTTTTTTTTTTTTTTTAATTTAGAGAGCGTACACGTGTGGGGGCGGGGGAGCAGAGGAAGAGGGAAGAACAGAATCTGAAGCAGGCTCTGCGCTGTCCAGCGTGGAGCCCTACATGGAGCTGGATTCTACAACCCTGGGATCATGACCTGAGCCAAAATCAGAGTCGGACTCTCAATGGACTGAGTCACCTATGCACCCCTGAAATGAGAATTCTTAAATGTGAATGTGAGCATTTCCAATTTTCTTCTGAGAGAAGACAACTGTGTTAAGTCTTCACATCTATCACCAAATTGCTCTGTGAATTTGCAACAGGACAAGGGCATTCGGACTCGGCATTCTCTCAAACACACTACTATTTAATCTTAAATTTGCAAACACGAAGAGGGAGATGCGTTATGTCACTGTTTTATTTAATATAAATATAAATATTTTATTTATTTGAAGATAAATATTTACCCTGATATTTATGGTCATTTGTCTTCTTTTATGATTGGTCAGTTCATGTGCCTTCGTCATAAACTGGTGATTTTTTTAATTAAGTTGCACCGGTTCTACAAAATTTCTCTATTTTAATTCTTTTTTTAAAAAGGATTGGGGTGCCTGGATAGCTAAGTTGGCTGAGTGTCTGACTCTTGATTTTGGCTCAGGGTCATGGTCCCAGGGTTGTGGGATCGAGCCCCAAAGACGGCTTGGCAGACTGAGGGGGAGCCTGCTTAAGATTCTTTCCCTCTGCCCCTCTCCCCCATTCGTGCATGCACTCTCTCTCTTTCAAATTAAAAAAAAAAAGGATTTGCAAATTTATAAACTTTCCCCAGATCATTATTTTACTTAATTTTTTTTTCTGGTACCAAATTTTAGTATTTTAGACAGCTAAATATTCCATAACTTCCCTTAATTTTTTATAGCAAAGGTCTTGTTCATCCTAAAAGATTAATCTGTGACTTTGTGTTTTGTTGATTTTTATTCTTACTATCTGGTTCATCTAGAATTATTTTGGAAAGTAAGCTTCAACCTGAATTTTCTGTCTTTCACATACAGGTGGTTTTGCCGGTATCCCTGATCACGTGATCCATTCTTTTCCCAGCATTTTTAGGGTATGATGAGTATGTTGATGTATTAGAGTCAGTGCTACTGAATTTCTCTGTCATTTCTTTTGTTGGTACCTCATTGATTTAAGTAGTAAAACTTGGGAGCTGTGTTTTATATCATCTAGGATGGCAAGTACCCTAATTAGTACTCTTTCTGTACAAAGGGAACTTCAAGTTGAAGTTGAGAACATTGCCCATTCAAAAATTTTCTACTGAGATTTTGATTGGTATTCGAATAGAAAACTTAGATATATTTGGGGAAATTTAACATCTTTATAATACTTGCTCCTTCCACCTAGGAATATGGATGAACCCTAAATTTACTAAAATCTTCATTTATTTTCTCTCTCAGGGAGCACTTAATGTTTTCTTCAAGTAGTTTACCTAACCATTACTACTGACTTTTAGTACAGCTGTGGATTTAAAACATTTTTTATTATACTATCCTTAAACTATTAGAGGTTTTCATGTTTATATTCATGTCATGTGCAAATGATAAATTTTTCATCTTTGTTTCTAATTAGCATATTCGTATTTCAGTTCCGTGTGTTATTCTCTGACCAGGGCTTCTAGAACATCATTTAATGAATGAAGATAATTTGCAATCTTGCTCATTTCTCATCCAATGATTGCTTTAAAACACCTATCTTTGGGGCGCCTGGGTGGCTCAGTCAGTTGAGCGTCCAACTTCGGCTCAGGTCATGATCTCACGGTCTGTGGGTTCGAGCCCCGCGTCAGGCTCCGTGCTGACAGCTCAGAGCGTGGAGTCTGCTTCCGATCCTGTGTCTTCCTCTCTCTCTGCCCCTCCCCCACTCTCACTTTGTCTCACTCTGTCTCTCAAAAATAAATAAATGTAAAAAAAAAGTTTTTTTAAACACCTGTCTTTTATTAAGTTTTAAAAGTTTCTTTGCATTCCTGGTTTTCTAAGAGTTTTTTCCCGCTTAGGAATTAGGGTTTAATTTTATTGTGTGTCTTTCAAGATCATTTTTTTTTCTCATTTATCTGCAAAGGTGATGTATTATATATTAACAGATTTTCTAAAATAAAAACATCTTTTTATTCTTGGCACAAACCATAATTGGTTGTGGAGGATTATTCTTTTAAAGTATTCTACCTTTGAATTATGTCAGGGGCCAGAAGTCAAACCACCATTCTAACCAGAGATCCCCCAAAATATGTAATTGATTTTGAGCAAAATTTTAAAAAGTAAATGATGCAACTTGCCGTTTTAAAGTTTAGAGAAAACATTGAATTTGCCCTGTTGTGATTATTATTTTTCATTTAACATACTTTATTCAACTAAGTAGTGTAAGTATGCCTTAGTTAATATTTACAAATATAGTTTACATTTGGGAAATTCTCCAATTTTAGGAAAGACTGTTTTGAATTAGCGAGGTTTTGGTGCATTACCAGGAATAAAAAACAAAATCTTCAAAGGTGGGTTATCATTTTTCACTGCGGACTGACCAGATACGTTAAAGTTTCTAGCCTCCTTGCTGCCTGGTTTTTGCAATCAAGTCTCGATAACCTTGCCAATCTTAATTTCTTTAGTTAACACCATGAAGCCTGTTTCAAGTCGTAGAATCAAATTGAGATGGCGGGATTAAAATATTAAAGATCATCATTGCCAAGAAGTCTGTCCATGGCTGACCTTCAGAAAATCAGCGACTTTTTGCTTCTTCCCATAAACACAATTTATACACTTCTACGGCATTTTCTTGTCATTTTCATCAGTTATCCCTCGGATTTGTGCCTTCCTACTGCTGCCGAAAGTCCTCAGGGCAGGGGACCTTTTGTGGGTGCAGTGCCCCTCTTTAATAAGCTCAGATGTACCCATTATATATAGCATTAGGGATGCATGAGACTGCGTTCTGACTGCTAACTCATCACACACGTTCCAGCCAGTCTGGCCACATTGCAGTGCGGTAGGCTTGGAGCCATCAGCTGAATCACCCATCACAACTGTGCCCTGGTCATGTCAAGTGTGGTGTAAACTCCTTGAATTCGTTCATTCAATTTAATTTTTAAAAAATCATGTGCACGGGACCATACTACAGCATAAAGAAAACATAGTCTATTTATACAAGACCCCTTTCTCCTTCCTAGGTCAATTAAAAATTTAATTTTCACTAATCGGGTATCAATATCTAAGTAATCTCAATATTTTTATAACTACTTAAAAATTGCCCATCATGCTTTTTCTACTTAAAAAATTTTTTTTAATGTTTATTTATTTTTGATAGAGAGAGGGAGAGACAGAGCATGAGCGGGGGAGGGGCAGAGAGAGGGGGAGACACAGAATCTAAAGCAGGCTCCAGGTTCCGATTATAAAATCGGATGTTCAGATTATATGTTCAGATTATAAAATATCTTTGTAAGATTTAAAAAAAAATTTTTTTTCAACGTTTATTTATTTTTGGGACAGAGAGAGACAGAGCATGAACGGGGGAGGGCCAGAGAGAGAGGGAGACACAGAATCAGAAACAGGCTCCAGGCTCTGAGCCATCAGCCCAGAGCCTGACGCGGGGCTCAAACTCACGGACCGCGAGATCGTGACCTGGCTGAAGTCGGACGCTTAACCGACTGCGCCACCCAGGCGCCCCAATAAAATATCTTTGTAAGATTTTAGAGGGTAAAAATACTCTATTGATACTTTGACCTATCTCAGAGTCTAGCAAATTAGATGGAAATTAATCTTTTTAATTTTTTCATTTCCTTTTTCATAGTTTGAAATACAGCAAATATATTCTTCATTTTTTTTTTTAAGATTTACACTAAATAAATTCCTTTGTTATTACAGGTACAGGGAAATGAAGAAAAGTGGGGATTAATCAATGATCTTTGAAATTTTTAGAAGTTCCATCTGGGGCAAGAAAAAATATATGAATGACAAAAACCCCCTCTCCAATGCTGTTATGCTTCTATATTTTGACCTCAATGTAGAAACTATGTTAACCAGAATTTCTAGATGGTAAGTCCACACATTTCCTCTGGCCGGGGGTGGGGGAGGGTGTTGGGGGATTCCAGATTGCCCAAACAAACACAGCCTGCATGCTTCCTCTATGGTTTGAGCAGATCAGGTCAATGCCCGTTGGCTGCCCAGGTACAGGGGCTCGGATCACCGGTGTGCCATCGTTCAGGCAGCACGGAGACCCGGCCTCATGACTACACATTCATGTCTTTGGAGAGGTGAAGGAAAGGAGAGGGACCGAGAGAATGGTGACTCTGGGCTTTCAGACTGGAAAGAAAGCTCCAACTATTTTCTATATTGTGATAATAGCCAGGAGTAAGGGTTAAAGGTGGCTGCTAATTCCAACTTTCACCCAAAACACTGTTTCTAGCATGAACCAAACTCCCACACACTGCATCAAAATCCTCACAAAAGGAAACTTGTAAAAGATGATTACCAAGCACATACATGAAGACAATGTATTCTTTGTGATCAATTAAAGTACAAGAATAGTCTGTAGCGGGGTGTCTTACAAAGGCCCTTTCTTCTCAGTACTTTAGAAAAGGCAGATCTATCAAACTTAGGATAATGCATTGCCATGCTGATTTAATTGTCAATTACCTATTACTTAAGTGTACTTTAATGATCTATATAAAGCCTTATATATATACTTTTTACCGCTAATAGCTATTAATGGTTGTTACAGAAAATGAAACCACTTTACTGAAATGTAATGTGGGGGTCTATTAAGAATAAGTTTTCAAAATGATAAAACACTATCACAAGAGTGTGAACCCCTGTACATTTTAATATTCCTGAGTAGGTCAATCTTCACTCCGCTGGAAGAACATTTCCTTCAAATTGCACACAATTACAGTTTAAACAGCTTCATATGTATTATATAGAGAATAAATTTTACCTAATTCTCAGTCAAATCCTTCTTCAGAAGATGGGGAAGGAGTTGGGGCAACATATTATATTACATCTCTTTCCTAAATTTCCCGAGGTTTGTAGTGTCGGTCGTTAGAATAAACGGGTAAACACACTCACACACGTTTTCCTTCATCTCTGCGTTTGTTCCTGTTTGCTTCCAAAATCATTCCAAGAATGAATGAGATCACACGGGAGAAGTGTTCTGTGCTCCTCGTGAGGGCAAACACTTGATCAATTCTAGGTACAGATGAGCCCCACTTAACACAAAATTTAACAGAAATATTTCTTAAAAGGAGGGTCATTCACATTCACGTATTAAAATACTATTTTAAATATACTAGAGGGTCTTACTGATTAAGCCAACTTTGTGGTGAACCCCTTTAAGAGAGAAGAATTGTTTTGTAAGCGAATCACTCCCTAGTGTATCTGTAAGCCTGACTTGTCTGAACAAAGTGCCTTTAAAGGGGGACATGCTGTCCTGCTCTTAAGAACTACTGAACATAACACTACTGAAAAACATGCTGAAAACGTACCTTTCCTTATCCTTCAGGACACCCACTAGACAAGGAGCTATTAGGAATATGAAATTAAATATAATTAGAGTCAGAATAAAACAGCATCAGGCTTATGTCCACACAACGTAAAGTAATTTAGAGACTTTACAATTATCCCTTTAACGTACAAGTGTGAGACAGTTAAATAAGCCATATTAGTCAAAGCGAAATACCTCTTTCAGATTCTTAGTTTATTTTATTTGGCCGCCTACATTGATCACATTAAGCAGCTATCAAAACTTTATTTCATTTTACATTTATGGCCAGATGTCAAGTGTGCTGGAAAGAAGATGGGTTTTAAAGTGAGACAGAACTTAGAATACAATTCTGACTCAATAACCTGTGGTTCCTTGAGCAAGCTTCTTATCTGAGCTGATTCTCCCATTGGTAAAGCAGGGATGATGCATACCTTCCCGCACTTTGCAAAGATAAAATAATTGAATAGGTGTCAAGGACCTGTCGGGTAATTGGCTCTTCAAAAGTGTTATTGTTCCTTATCGTGATCTTCCCAACTCTGAGGTCTTAAAGAAAATCAGCAAACTCACATAGATGAGGCCTCCAGACGGAGCACAGTAACTGAACTCAGAAGCTACATGCAAATTGACAGCCTGGTTTTGAAATCATTGAGGGCACGATGCAAACCCTGCATTCAAAAATATGGATCTTCAAGAGTACCTAGCAGGGCACTGGGTCTTTATAGACAATAAAAATTGCGGACTGAATTTCCTTGTGCGGTGGAAGGACCATGCTATATAGGCCAACCAAGTAAGCTGTTGGGTTAGGGAGGATGTGTCAACTCAGGTGCAGGCTACTCACGAAGACCATGCCCCAAACACCCTTAGTTAATTTCACCATGTGTATATAACGCTACGTGGGAAGGTGTGGTGGTATTTCAGTAAAAGTGTTAAAAGTACAACATTCAAATGGATCACTCATTTTATTTAATATTTTCATCATGTACAAGCCCGTGTGTCTGCATTTACCTTCTGAAAAGCTGGAGAAAACTAGTACCTCCATGAACCTGCTGGGCTAAGAAGCAGCCGTCAGGTCGGTGAAGGGTTAATAACCCCATTCATACAGCACAACTGCTGGGACCAGGGACACGTCTTCAGCATATAATCCTGACAAGGTACTTTTTGACAATTTAATTGCATCAATACAGAAGCAGCATATTCCCATAAAATTTTCAACAAGAAAAAAGTTAGCGAAAGCTCTAGGAAGCCCTAAGAAGTGAAAGTAACTTCAAAAACAAAATCATTTTAGAAATGGAAGATTTGGGGTAGTCATGAACAAGAATGGGAAAACTGGAAAGTGCTTGATACGTTAATTAGCTTGAAAATAGCTGCAGGGAAAATGTAATACCCCAGTTGCCTGAATGAATATGCCTCAGGTCATAAAATGAATCTAGTCTGCAGACGGAACCAGCTTCTTTCCTTTAGATCAAAGCTGCGAGTACAAGGTAATAAGAAGGTGTTAGATATACTTTCTTAACATCCTCTGATGCAATGAGGCCCTCTTTCCTGGATCTCACTGCTACTTGCTCTGGCTGCCCCTCCTTTCTCTTAGGGTTCTGGTCTGGGGCGGGGGGGGGGGGGGGGTAGGCTCTATCCTGACATTTCTTCAAGCGACCCAGATGTTGCTAGATTAACCTCAAGTCTGCTCCCAGTAAAGCCAGGATCCTAAATTTCTGTAGCACGTAATGATTCATTTTGCAAGTTAGTTTGGAAGCTGGTTTTCTTTTCTTTTTAAATGTTTATTTTATTTTTTTTTTTTTTGACAGAGACAGAGAGGGGAGAGAGAGAGAGAGTGCACAAGCAGGGGAGGGCAGAGAAAGAGAGGGAGAGGGAGAGGGAGAGAAGGGGAGAGGGAGAGAGAGAGAGAGAGAGAGAGAGAGAGAGAGAGAGAGAGAATCCAAAGCAAGCTCCGTGCTGTCAGTGCAGAGCCCAAGGTGGAGCTCGATCCCCCACGAACTGGGAGATCATGACCTGAGTCGAGATCAAGAGTTGGACGCTTAACGGACTGAGCCACCCAGGCGCCCCTGGGAAGTTGGTTTTCTTTAGCCACTTGAGAAACAGAACATTAGGGGCATGCATCTGGAGGGTTCTGGGCCATCCATAGACCTCCTACCCCTCCACCTATGATTTCTGTGTGATCCAGGTGCCCCCAAATTTGGAGGGTCAGGATACCAGGAAGTAGAGGAGGTAGTCTATAAAGCAGTTAGGAGCAGAGGCTTAGAAACGTGACAGGCCAAGGTTTAAATCCTCGGTAACTGCATGGCTGCTCGTTAGTCTCAGCTCTCTTATTCCTAAAATGAGAATAAGATAATTTTACCTGCTTAATAGAGTAGAGAGGATTAAATGAGGAAATGCACGAAAAGGTCTTGGCACAATGCCTACCACGTAGAAAGTGCACAAAAACATTAGCTATTCATATTATATCTATAATATCCCGGCAGGAAAAGGTGAGGGCAAAACGTAATAAAATCAGTGAGGCCCTAGAAAGGGGACTAGCCATGACCAGCACTGTTCAAAATGCGTCCTTCTTCTAAGAGTCTCAGTGAAAATAATGCACTGTGGACAACAGACTACTATGTCTATATTTTTGTTAGTTAGAAAGCAGGTATAGAGACTCAGTCTTTTAAAAATATAGATGTCAACCTGTAAGGTATTTATTAACTTGTGCAAATTACTGTGGGTGCAGATTCTGTAACCCTAGATATATCAGGCTATATGCATCCTTTTTCCAGCTATTACTTTTTAGTGCTCTCAAAATGCAGGAATGGGGTATTGCTAAGTGAGTGGTAAAAAGCCAATAAATGCTTTGACAGTTTAGCGGGCTCATTTCCCACTCAGCCTTTTGACAAATCACATCGTTCTAACGTTTGCATGGACTAAAGAGAAAAAGATCTTTGATTACAGGTATTTTATAGAAGTCTATATAATAAAGTGGAATCCAAATGAGAAGAAAGGACTGAAATAAGTGGGAAACATTCATTCATTTAACAATGAATGCTCATTTATTGAGCAGCTAATATATACCAGCTCTGGGAATTCAGTTGACATGTCATGATGGCATGAGGCCCCCATGTGCCACGAACCCATAGCCCTCATGTGCTAGCAGTTCAGGATTTTGTGAAAATGTTTGTTATAAAAACCTATGTGTAGATATGCACAAATTAATATGTGATCCCAGGGCAGGTAGTGAATAGTGAAATTAAAGTGATTTAAAAAGTAAAGGAAGGGCACCTGGGAAGCTCAGTCGGTTAAGCGTTCTACTTTGGCTCAGGTTATAATCTCAAGGTTCGTGAGTTGGAGCCCTGCATTGGGCTCTCTGCCGTCAGTGTAAAGCCTGCTTTGGATCCTCTGTCTCCCTCTCTCTGCCCCTACCGTGCTTGTGCATTTTCTCTCTCTTTCAAAAATAATAAACAACAATTAAAAAAAAGTAAAGGAGGGCAAAGGTGATGAGAGGGGGTAGGGTGACTTAAGGGATATATTATAGATGCTGATAAAGACGGCCTTTCTGCTCTTTGCCACATCTATCATGAGAGGGAAGACCATTCTCAGCAAACTGTCGACGTTCCAGAAAATGTCGATATCACTCTGAAGGGATGCACCGTTATTGCGAAGGGCCCCAGAGGAATCCTGTGGAGGTACTTCAATCACACGAATGGAGAATTCAGTCTCCTTGGAAAGAAGGGGCTCTGAGTTGACACGTAGTGAAGAAACAGAAGGAACCAGCTATTGTTTGTTTGTAGTCATATATAGAACATGGTCAAGGGCGTCACACTGGGCTTCCATTATAAGATGAGGTCCATGTATGCTCACTTCCCCATCAACGTTGTTACTCAGGAAAATGGTTCTCTTGTTGAAATCTGAAATTTCTTGGGTGAAAAACACATCCATAAGGTTCAGATAAGGCCAGGTGTTGCTTGTTTAAGCAAGCCCAGAAAGATGAATGAATTATTTTTTTTAATGTTTTTTATTTATTTTTGAGAGAGAGACAGAGCATGAGCAGGAGTGGGTGTTGCAGAGAGAATCCAAAGCAGGCTCCGGGCTCCAAGCTGTCAGCACAGAGCCTGATGTGGGGCTCAAACCCACGAACTGTGAGATCATGACCTGAGCTGAAGTCAGACACTTAACCCACTGAGCCACCCAGGCACCCCACAGATGAGTTAATTCTTAAAGAAAATGACATTGAACTTGTATCAAACTCAGCTGCTTGGATTCAGCAAGCTACCAAGTTAACACCAAGGCTATCAAAAAATTTGGGGGTGGTGTCTAGGTTTCTGAAAAAGAAACAGTTCAGCAGGCTGATGAATAAGATCTACGTTGTCCAGCTAAGGAAACAGCAAGATGCCAGATGACTTTTCAGACTTATTTGTCATGTTTTAAAGATAAAGTAAAAGCTGTATTGATTTGGGGGAAGAAAAAAAAAAGGTCTTTCTGAGGGGGTGATATCAGACCAGACTTGAATAAGGTGTGTGTGTGTGTGTGTGTGTGTGTGTGTGTGTGTGTGTGTGAGAGAGAGAGAGAGAGAGAGAGAGAGAGAGAAGGAGAGCATATGACCCATCAGGAAAGTATTCCAGTCAAGGAAAGAGCAAGTGCAGGCTCTGAGGCAGGACCCAGTGGTGTTTTTGAGGACCAACAAGGCGGCCCACACAGCTGAGCAGATTTTCTGAGTACAGTGTGGTAAATGAGAGGGCTAGGCTGCAGAGAATGTGGGCTTTGGGCTTTGTAGGACACGGCAAAAACAGAGATATACCAGAGCCTCAGATCCAACAAGGCCTTTGAAGATAATATTCTCTATAAAACAAGATGGATACCATCTTGGGAGGGAGGAGAGAAAAAGACACAGCTTCTTTTATTTTATTATTATTATTATTATTTTTAATGTTTTATTTTAGGTTTGAGACAGAGAGAGACAGAGCATGAGCAGGAGAGGGTTAGAGAGAGAGGGAGACACAGAATCCGAAGCAGGCTCCAGGCTCTGAGCTGTCAGCACAGAGCTCGACGCGGGGCTCGAACTCACAGACGGTGAGATCGTGACCTGAGCCAAAGTCGGAAGCTCAACCGACTGAGCCACCCAGGTGCCCCAACACAGCTTCTTTTAAATAAACAGGCCCATCTGTAAAGGTAGAACTCTATGATTTGGGAAGACAAACCCTAATGCTCAACAAAATAGAGCACCAGCACAGCCATTATAAAGGCTAGAAAATAAAACTGGACCAAGGCTTTTACATCATCCCATGTGTCTATTGTTGCCTGTGCGTTTGGTGTCATAGCCATGAAATCATAGCTAAGGCTGATGTCACAAAGTGTCCCCCACCCCATATTTTCTTCTAGAAGTTTTACCATTTAAGGTCCTACATTTATGTCTTCAATCCATTTTGAATTATTGACTTTTGTGTGTTGTGCAAGACATGGAAACCACAGAGTGAAAAAGCAACCTACGGAATGGGAGAAAATATTTGGAAATCATGTATCTGATAAAGAGCTAATTTCCAAAATACATTAACAACTCCTACAGCTCAACAGCAAAACAAGACAAAACAAACAAACCAAAACCAAACAAACCAAATAAAACCAAAACAACAACAACAACAACAACAAATCAACTAACAACTAGATTTAAAAATGGGCCAACAACGTGAACAGGCATTTCTCCAAAGATGGCATACAGATGGCCAAGAGGTGCAGAAAAAGATGCTCAATGACACCAATCATCAGAGAGATGCAAATCAAAACCACAATGCGATATCACCTCACACTTTTTAAGGTGGCTATTATCTAAAAAAAAAAGACAGGATGTAATGGTAAAGATGTGGAGAAACTGGAACCCTGTACACAACAGGCGAGAAGACAAAAAGGCACAGCTGCTATGGAAAATAGTAAGTGGTGTCCTCAAAAATGAAAAATAAAACTACCATAGGATACAGAAATCCCCCTTCTGTGTACATATTCCAAAAGAATTGAAATCAAGATGTTAAAAAGACATGTGCTCTCTCCTCACTTTCATAGCAGCAATATTCACAACAGCCAAGAAGTGGAAACAATGTAAGTGTCCACTGATAGATGAGGGAATAAAGAAAACGTGCACACACACATATGCATACACACACTCACGGTGGAATATTATTCACCCTTAAAGGAAGAATCCTTCAATATTCAGCAATATGGATGAACTTTGAGGAGATTATGCTAAGTGAAATAAGCCAGTCACAGGAGGACAAATACTGCTTACATGAGTCCCACTTACATGAGGTCTCTAAAACAGTCAAACACATAGAAGAATGGTATTTGCCAGGGACCTGGGGGTGGGGGGAGGAGGAAATGGCTAATTGCTAATTGAAGGGCATAAAGTTTAAGTTCTGCAAGATGAGTACTTCTAGAGCTCTGCTGTACTGTGCCTACAGTCCACAATACTGCATTGTACTCTTAAAAATCGGTCAAGTGTAATCTGTAATTGCTCCTCTGTTATTGTTCTCTGACATCTGAAGCTATTGCAATTTGTCTTTCTCTCTCTCCTTGCATTTTTCTCTTTTCTCTGTTTTTAGCAATTTATCACAGGAAAAAAAGTCAGATGTCTTTTAACTGAATTATGGGGCCTAGAGTCCTGGTTTGCCTAGTGTTACTTAACACTCACTACCTTCTTTATTATCTTGCACTTTGCCTCTACAAGCGCTATCAACATTCTCTCTAAAAACAATGCCCTTTAGCTTTCTTTTTTTCTTTTTTTCCCAATGTTTTATTTGTTTTTGAGACGGAGCATGTGAGTGGGGAAGGTGCAGGGCAGGGGTGTTGGGTGCGGAGCTAAGGCAGGCTCCATGCTGACAGCAAAGAGCCCGATGCGGAATTCAAACTCAGGAACCGTGAGATCACCACCTGAGCCAAAGTTGGACGTTCAACCAACTGAGACACCCAAGACCCTCTTTGGGTTTCTTAAAACCACCATGATAACCTATATATATATACATACATATATATATATATACATACATATATATATATATATATATATATATATATATATATGTATGTATATATATATATACATGTATATATATATATCTTTTTATCAAAAAGGGACTGGAGACATAGTTAGTAAAACATTTTGCAATTATAGAATTTTCCTCCTTCAGTGTATTACTGTTAAAAGTTCATTTCCTCCCACCCCCATTTCACAAGTTTTGCCAAACATGGCCCCCCGCTCTTACAAGCATCATAAAGTTTGACTTCCTCTTTAGCAGAAGCACTCTGCAAATTGTAAAGTTATAATCCAATGGGATTTTTATTATAATTGTCACTATCATTACTGATTCTTTAAGCAATTCCCACAATGCTCTGCCATTATGCCTTCTTGGATTTACAATTTGAAGTTTGCTGATTGGTGACTTTCTGGACCTCATCTTAATCTGGACAGTTGGAAGGCACGTACCTGGAGTCAAGAGCATAGAAATGATATCACTCACTGTCTGCAAAATGAGGGTGTGCTGGAGGGACCCCAAATACCCTCCATCTCAGTCTTTCTTCGCTCTCAAGCTTCCATGTTTCAATCACTTTTTCTCCCAGAAAATGCTGGCCAAACCTGGGGCCAGAGAGTGAACAGAAAAATCTCAAGAGAACTGACTGGACCTTGAAAGTTGGAATATAGTTTCCAGGGTTTTGGACTCAAGCAGCCTGGAATCTTAGAAATGGGCTAAGAGGTAGGCACCAGCTGATTCCTGTGAAGGACCCCAAACTGTCTGGTTACCGACTTCTCAAAAGGCATGAAATATGCTTATGTAAGATACTCCTTGCTCATGAATATTTTTGTTAATTTCCCTCATACACATCAGTAACACTGATATCGTTTGGACACTGGGATTTACAGCTGTCCCCTTCTGTTTTCGTAACTTGTTCTCCTTTTCCATATTCAGTTTCCAGGCTCAGGGTAATAGCCCACAACATAATCAGTAGCTGTTGAGTCTGGCCAATTTCTTCCTGCCCCCGGCTTCCTAGACAATTGGTAGATACGGTTCTGGTATCCCATTCATAAGCTATGATGATATTCCAAATTGTTTTCATTGCAATCTTGGCATGTATGGCACAATTTTGAGTTCTAATTTGGTCAATTACTCTGGACGCTGGTCAACCTGTAGTTCCCATTCCCCTATGCCTTTATGTCTTGCAAATACACAAACCACATCAGAGACCTATGTGCCAGAAGGAATGCGTCTGGTCTTGCCTTCTTAATTTGCAACCAATCAAGGTCATCAACGAAGACTGAAACCAAAAGTCTTGAGCTTTTTAAAAAAAGAAGCAAATCATGTCTGACTGACATTTAATTGTCCCCACCGTCCTCCCCCCAAGCCCAGCCCTGACACTTAAATGATCAGAACTGCAAGAAGGCAGTGAAATGGTTAAGCTATCACAGAGATGGGTTTTGCCAAGCATTAGGCTAAAATTAGCCATTCAGTTTCTGAATAACTGAACAATGGTACAAAACCAGTGTCTTGGTAAGTCTGGCAATGTTTGGAGAGCAGTTGTTTTATTTTGATTTTTGAATCATGTAATTTCAACATGAGTCAAGCGTGAGGACTTCACAGAAACATTTTTGTAAATCTATGATCACCTTCAGAAAAGAATCACCTGATGTCCTACCTTTCTCTGAAAGAAAAAAAAAAACCACCTTATACTTTGCTTAGTACATTCACTTCCATGTAATAGCAAAATAGCTGCTAACATTTCTTGAGCATTCACTGCACCATGCACTGATTTTAACTCTCTGTAGGTAAGACATTTATTCCTCACAATAATCCTAGGAGATGGGGAGGACTGCTGACATTCCCATTTTAGGGAGGAAGAATCTGAGCCCTGACGAGTCAGACTTCGTGTTCACGGCCACACAGCTATGAGACGGTGGAGGCAGAATCTGAGCTGAATCCAATTCCAGGGCACACAGCAGTGAACTGCCAAGGAGACAATGATGAACCTGAATAAGCCCAGTGAAGACAATGTACAGAATTCTTCCATTTCCCTTTTAAAAACTTGCAAAGTTTCCCCTCCTAATTTTGGAAGGGGATGACATTCAGAAAAATGCTTTCTTTCCATTTCTGTGCTTCAGAGTATCTAAATTGACTGACTCCTAATCTTTAAAATTTTTACATTTCACACCAGGAAAGACAGAGAAGGGAACATTTTATTCCCAAGTGACATTCTGGGTTTAACTATCCTTTGCAACAGTTTTGTTTTGAAAGATCTCTGTGGCTGCATATGAACCAGCCAGATGTCAACGATGAGTCTACCATGTACAATATTCCCCAGAGACTAAAAATACTCCTTGCTGATATAGTATCTGGAAATACCACACAAACGCTTCGGACCTGATGCATCACTAAGTGTCTGTACAAACGCCTCTGAAACAACAGATGTTCTGGGCTCCTGCTGTTCCCTTAGAATAACAAAATGACTTGTGGGGGAGCTGAAGTTCCCCCTCACTTTTCCACAACAGTTTCAGGAAGAACCAATGAGTTTTCATCCTCATTTCAACTTCCGAGAGGAGCGTTAGACACTGTGCAGGTCCCGGGATCCACCTGTGGCTACCGGCAGGTTTCTGCAGGTGTTGGCCCGTGGGAAGCTGTCAAGAGTTGGTCCAAATCAGGGCAATGCTCCTGACAGAAGAAAATTAAGCAGCGGGAACTTTTTAGGTGCCAGAACGTCTTTCCGGGACACAGATATGTAGGTGGAATCTGCACTCGAAAATAACTCAGGGACAGGAACAGCAGAAAAGGCTATGGCTGAGCAGTGCAGGTGGGAGAAGAGTCACCTGGGAAATGTGCGGGGAATGACGAGGACTGACATACATGATGGGGCCCAGAGAGGGACCCAGGGTTGCAAATGAGCAGTATTTTGATTTCCCTCAAGGGAAGATAGGGGAAACTTCTAAAATTCAGACCTTAAAAGGCGAGGGGAAATGACATTCTGCATAAATAGACATGCAACTATGGTTTGCATTGCAAAGTTAGCCGTAATGCCAACGGTCATCAGGACCTTGTACCCACAAGTGTTCTGCAATCTCCAGAGCCCTGTGAGGTGCTTGTGTCATTTGACCAATTAGGAACCTGGGACGAGAAAGTGGAACCAGGTCCTGAACCCAGAAAAGGGAACAGAAATAAAAGGGAACAAAGACAAAGGTGATTTCAAGGTCTACTCCCTGAAACTGACGACATGAGGAAAGATCAGGAAAATAGCTGAAAGTAAGAAGAATCATCAGCCTGACTTGAGACAAGACACGTTCATTTCACAAAGATAAATGCAGCTACAAACTGCGTCTGAGGCACAGGCTTGTGACGCTCGGAAGAAGTGCTAGATCTCAGTCAGAAGACACACGTTCTAGACTTGGCTCAGTAAATTACCAACTGTGTCACCTTGGGCGTGTCATTTACCATACCCAGCCCACTCTTCTTCATCTGCAAAATGACAGTAGAAAGATCTGCCTTCCGTTGTCTATGCAAACGCATTTATGGTATTGCTTGCTATTTAGGAAGCATGCAAAAATGTCAGCTTAAAATGATAATCAGATTCCTCTCAGTCGATCACTTATAAATGTTTTTCAGGATGACAAATTCAAGTCTCAGAGCTCCATGAGTCCGATGTTGTTCCCATCCTACAAGTGAGGAAAACTGAACCTGGGTGGTCAGTTTGTGGACCTGGCATTAGAAATGAGGTCTTCCAATTTCTCATCCCTGCATCTTTTCACTGGGGGAAATACACCATTTAAATAACGTATCCCAAGTCACCCATGTAGAAAAGAGGACAGTCTCAGCCTTATGCTACATGTTTTACTAGCTGTGAACACTAAAAATGGCTGGCTTTCTTCTCCACCCTCTACCTACTGTTGATTACAAGTGACTGACACTCATTTTCCGGTAAATATCTGAATAGTGTTCTGACAATATGGGAAGATAGGTTTTTGAGAAGGAACACTGCAAAAATCACTACATGCTTTCCTTTATGGTGAAAAAAAGAAGTTCAACTCTACACCATGAACTGAAAATTAATTTCAGTCTTGGTCCAGGAGAACCTGACACAGAAGGACCCAATGTTTCTTTAAGATGGTCTATTCAATTTACTTACTGTAGTTGAGAGGTGGGACTAGGGAAAAGAGCAACACAGCAAGCATTTCTTCGCCTCTCACTCCTAGTAAATGGCTGCGTATAATCCCATAGCCAGAGGGCATAGCTTAATGCACTAAGCTTCAGGTTTGCGATGCCTCGGCTGCTTAAAACCCTAAGTTCAAATCCCAGAAGAGTCTGTATGGCTCCTTATCTCCTTGAGTTTGATCAATTACATTTCATAGATTTTTATTATGTGAGAGATTCAAATAAGGCTTTATAACTCAAATCCGGTTTATCTTATGGAGACTCTAAATACCTTGTACTTTTTATTTATCTAAATATTGAGTTTCAGGCTCACTGTCTCTTAACACCTTCCTAGCACTTAGAGAGGAAATTGTGTGAAACCTTTTAATTAGGATGAGACTATCTGGGTGGAATCATGAGCTATTTAATTTATATATGCAATCTTCCAGTATTGGTAAGGGAGTGGGTATAGGAGATCCAGCCCACGAAGCAGAGACAAATCCAACATAGCACATGACAGTAACTGCCATTGGCTGAATGGCTACCGTGTACTTCGCACTTCATGTGAATTCTCTCATTCAATCCTCATGGCCCCCCTATAAGGTAGATATTTTAACACCCAGTTTACAGAGAACGCCACATGTTCTGTCCAAAACCATATGAGCCGAAATAGGAGAACGGGATTTAAACCCAGGTGTACCTGATCACACGTCCGTGATATTCCATGTACATACACCGCCCTACAATCACTGCACATCTACGTAGAAAATAACAACAAAGTATGTGGAAGGCACCAAAAATGGAGTTGTAAAGTGAAAGCCCAAACCAGGAAGGCAGCAGGACCCAGGGACTCAAAAAGGAAACCTGGGTCAAACTGTCATCGATTTATATCAAGACTGTCTTGAAGGAGCTGGTGACCGATCTTCCCACTCATGCCATGCCTCACCCACATGGTGAGTAGGCAGGCTTACGGGCATGGTCTCTAGAAGAGGCTGGCGTGGGTGGGTGCCAGGGCGTAATGCCCTTTAAAAATGTCACAGGCAAAGTTCTTATACTCTGTGGAATGCACACTCTGCCGACATGGCATGGTACAGAGAGCTGGGGCCCCAGAAGTCATACCCCATCTAGGACTATGTTCTGTTGTCTTCTGCTCTGTCTAGTCCTGTCCCTAGGTTTCTGTATTCTTTGCTATTAAAAAAATTCATCATCCTCCATTCATAGTCTCCCATCACATGACCATCCTGTTGTGACAACCTTACAGGGCTGACTGAATCAGGAGTGAAGCCACAGGCAAAATCGATCGTGCCCCATGTTTTCTGGTGAGAGTGATCCAATGGGTGCCACTAGTTTCCTACCAGATAGTCAAGAACAGGAACAGGTCAAAAATAAGGGGTGGGAGTGGCAATAATCCTATCAAGTTGCGACATGTTAGATCTGAATTGCCTGAGGATCATCCAGGGGAGACGGATGGGGAGAAAATTGGATATATGAGTCTCAAGTACATGGGAAGCTCGAAAGTGGAGATCTAGACTGGAAATCATTGATACCCAGGAGATCCGTCAAACCACAGAGGATGAACTCACCCAAGGTGGGAATATATGAAAGGAAGAGTAATGGGTCAAAGCAGAACACTGGGAAATACAAAAGAGAGAGAGACAGAGAGACATGGGCAGAAAGAGAGGAACATTAGGAGGGCAGCCATAGAAATCAGAGAACCAGGAGAGAAGAGTGATGGGGAATCAGGTTTAAAGAGCAGCATTTCTCAAAGGGTATTCCTAGTTTTAGAGTAAGATAAGCTTTACAGATTAAAATAAAACTGCCTTGCTAATTTGTATTGTGAATCTCTAAAGAGGATTATATAGGGAGAGCTTTCTAAAAATATCTGACCACAGAACTCTTCATTTTTACATAAAACCTATTCACATCCCTCAAAACTAAGGCTCCCTAGAGCACACTTTGGGAAAACCAAGAGTGAGTTTCCCTAAACAACAAATTGTGACATCAGTGCACAGCAAGAGCCAACATATGAGTATTCGATAAGGGTTACATTTTGACAATTAGCAAGCCATTGATTACCTTTATCAGAGCAGCTTCAGTGGAGCAGTAAAGACAGAGGCAAGGCAGCAAAGGACTAATAAGTAAGAAGTGAGGATGTGCAAACAGTGCATGTTGATTACTCTTTCAAGAGACTTGGGTTTGAAAGGCAAGACACACAGGGACAGGAATTAGAGAACCTGTAGCTTCAACAAGACATTTCAGGCTGCAAGAGCTTTGTGCAAATTTATGGGCTGGAAGGAAAAACGAGGGATGGAGAAAAGCCAAGAATACGTGGGGTGAGTCGAAAGGGTAGGTGTGGGGACAAGGCACCGAAGACGCGGGGCGGGAACTGGATGGAGGAGGGAGGGAGGGGGTGCATACAAATAAAGTAGCCCATGATGAGAATACAGAGGAGGAGGAGCTCAGGACTGATGGAAAGGACTGGGCACGGCTCCTTGCAAGAGGCAGTCTTTGACCTGGGCTTGGAGGGAGCAGGAGAGAAGCGGAGGAGAGAGGCATGCCGGAAATGCAAGCCATTCCACAGGGACAGGAGCCAGAAGAAGAGGTGTGGAGGTGCTAAAGGACAGAGTGTGCCTGGGGTGCCTGGCCGGCTCAGTTGGTTAAGCATCCGACTTTGGCTCAGGTCATGATCTCACGGCTCATGAGTTCAAGCGCCGGTGGGGCTCTGGGCTGACAGCTCAGAGCCTGGAGCCTGCCTTAGATTCTGTGTCTCCCTCTCTCTCTCTCTGCCCCTTCTTTGTCTGTGCTCTCTCTCTCTTTCTTTCTCTCATTCTCTCCAAAATAAATAAATAAACATTAAAAAAAAAAGTGGGCCCAAGAAAGGACATTCTGGGAATTTCAGGCCTCTTCATTCTTAGCTATTTCCCTTTTCATTTGATGTCATTGATTCTGTGGAAGAAGATGTCTAATTGACTACAGGATCCTTAATAATGATGTGCTCACCCATCTGTTGATTTGAAGTTTGGGGTCCTAGTTTATTATTTGATACCTGATATCCAAAGTTACACAACCCAAAGTTTCTATTAAAAAGAAAAGGAGAATAAAGAAACACAGTGTAGGGTGCCCGGGTAGCTCAGTTGGTTAAGCGTCCGACTTTAGCTCAGGTCATCATCTCATGGTTCGTGAGTTGATGGCCTCTGTACTGACAGCTCAGAGCCTGGAGCCTGCTTCGGATTCTGTGTCTCCCTCTCTGTCTGCCCCTCCCCTGCTTGTGCTGTCTCTGTCTCTCAAAAAATGAATAAATGTTAAAAATTAAAAAAAAAAAAAAAGAAACACACAGTTTACTTTTGGTGGGATTGAAGAGTGTAAATAGACAAACTAAGTCAAAACAAACCACAATCTTGCGAGTAAAAAAATTACATGTTCATTCTGCTAATCTGGAACTAAGAGTTCAGTCAAGCGATTTAGGCAAGACCAGCATCTGGAAAGAGAAATGTGTAATAGATCTGAACAAGATTATATTTTCCACCTTGTTGGAACTGCATCTTTTTCTAGACAAGAAAATGGGAGTTGTTCTTGGTGATTACTATTTACCACTTACAGGCATGAAATAATCAGTATTTTTGGTAATCGTTTTAAAAACAATGATTTTAAAAGGTTTTCTTGCCTGTGCAATTCAAAGCAAGAACTCACTAAGTTATCTCTTGTTTTGGAAGAAGTGTGAATACCGGGGTTTGGACATATTCAGAAGACAATTCTGCAAAACCTTTTTGTTCTATGCAGCCTGCATGAACAGAAGCTTCTCAGCTGTTTTCTTCTGTAACATTTCAACTCTTCAGCTAAAGTCATGTTAAAAAATAATAACAGGAATGGAAATTATTCCATTCTAAACATGTAGTTTTAATCAGAAGCCGGCCCCGCTCAGTTGCTGGATAAAGCCTCATTGTTAGTCTATGTAGCAGCTGGGGGAAGCTGTCCCCCATCCCAAACAAGTATTTAAACAACAATTATTAAGTGGCAAATTGGTAACCTAAGACACCAGTACCACCAGCATCCTATTGAAAACAGGACCGTAAAATGTACATATCTTTAATTGCCACAGACAATTAAGCTTATCTGAGGATAAACATCTCCATTTCTGTGGGGAAGCTTATATAAATAGACCTCAAGTAACTGCACATTACCTCAGATGTATAACTAGGGAATGCATTTATATTTGATATGTATTCTGAGGCAAAGGACTATAGAGACTATTCTTTTTTGTACAGTGGGTTAGTGAATATATGACTGTGTGTGTGTGTGTGTGTGTGTGTGTGTGTGCGCGCGCACGCAGGAGACAGGCAGACACAAAGCCCATGCAATACTGTATGTGTTTTTGTATGTGTAGCAAAATACGAATGCTTGTAGTTTGCTCATTATTATGTAAACTAAGGGGACAGACTGGTTGGTCTACAAGCAATTAATTGCTCCACTTAATGGCTAAATCTCCATATCGCATAAGAAAATGCACCTTCTTCAAATCCTGGAAGCCCCTGTGAGTCACAGTTCTTAGAGCCACCTCACTGTTCCTGTTTCCCCCTAATGCCCACCCTAGCCTGCGACTTCCTTAGAATTCAGCCCATGTCTTTTGGGGTTTGCCCAAGTCCCACATTTTGAAAAATTTTTATTTTTATTTTTATTTATTTTTGAAAGAGAGACAGAGCATGAGCAGGGGAGGGGCAGAGAGAGAGGGAGACACAAAATCCGAAGCAGGCTCCAGGCTCTGAGCTGTCAGCAACACGGGACAATGCGGGACTTGAACCCACAAACCTCAAGATCACGACCTGAGCCGAAGTCAGTTTCTTAACCCACTAAGCCATCCAGGCGCCCATAGTCCCACATTTTGAAACTGTCCCTGGATACTTTTGTCATGATCATACCCGCAACCTCAACTGTCTTGTCTCTCAGAAAAACCAAGGTCTTTGTTAAACCCTGTAGTATTTTCTGTAGTATTAGGGTTAAAGTATTTCCATTCCAAACAAGAAAAAAAAAAAAAGTCTTTTAGACCTTACAGTCTTTACCACATTATTAATTTTAACTCTAATCATTAGAAGTGTATCTCTTTAAACATCACAAAGAGAAATTGTATCAGTAATTGTAATGGTTATCTGACTTTTAGATTGGATTCTTTACCAAGATATTATTGAACATTAAGCAAATGTCCCACTCTGATGACTGTCTTTTACCACTTTTTAAAAATTTTTTTTTTCATTTTAGAGAGATAGAAAGAGCACATGAATGGGGGAGAGGGACAGAGAGAGAGAGACAGAGACAGAGACAGAGACAGACAGAGAGAGACAGAAAGAGAATCCCAAGCAGATTCCACACTCATGTGGAGCCCAACACGGGGCTTGATTTCATGACCCTGGGATCATGACCTGAGCTGAAATCAAGAGTTGGACCCTCAACCAACTGAGCTAGCCACGCACCCTGTTGTACCACTTTTTAAGCAAAATCCATTCATATGGTGACATTTTTGTGACACGGTATTTTCAGCCTAAGAGAGTGGAGTGCGATACAATTAGAACATTCGCATGCGACAGCAAGGTATCTAAGACAATCCCGCTCCCTGGGCACCCCCACCTCTTACAAACAGCATGAAATATACAGTACTCATTGGGTTTTGGAAATCATAACTCCTCATTTCTCCATTTCAACATCAGAAGGGACACAAAGTAAATTATTTACACAGTTTAAAATACAGCATGATATATGTATATATGTATATTTAACTTTGGGAACATCGCTAGGTGGCAGCTGGTATTCCAAACATCATTATGCATTCTACCTCGTGCAATGGAATACAGATTATTTATAAAATGAAAAATTAGGTGCTCCACATTTAAAGGCCAAGATTTTTTTTCTAGGTCAAAGAATGAAAGTTTTAGCAATCTTTAAAAAAAAAAAAAGATGTATTGCCAATTCTTGCTTATTCAGCAGCAATGATTAAGTTGGTGCTTTCCCCAGAACCTCCCATCCCTCCCCCCAGCCCCCGCCTCTGGCTGACACCACTACCGCATTTCGTTGCCCCTTCATTGAGCACCAGGAGAAAAGTGAGGCCAAGGCAGTTCATTTTTGCTCCTCTTAACAGCTCTTAACACCAGTCCGGAGGGACACAGAGGCTGGAACTGTAAGCTTAAAGTAGAATTTTCAGATCATGGTGGATTTTAATGACCTATGCTCTCCACTGTCTAAGTACTAAAGATAATGAAGCATTTTTCTCCTCTTGACTTTAATAACCAATATCAGACCAAAGTACAACTGTCACATTTACCCAAGACACATTGGCTATTGGTCTATGCGAACGACACCCACCTCCCAGAATACTCCAGCTACGGGAGGCATAATTGCCCAGGGGTCCCAGCTGCTGTGTTCTGAATCCATGAGCTCACTTGCTTCAGGTCACACTTGCCACGGGCTGCTCCCAGCCACAAGTGGGCACAGAAAGGGACACAGAAGGGGACAGCTCTCACTCACGGACTCTGCAAGGTCTGGTGGAATCTTAGGCTGCACTTGGGTTTGGGAGCTTCTATCCAGCCTTCCCCTCCCTCCAGGTCAGACGTGCACTGCAGTCTGGCCACTCTCCCAGCCTCTTCCAGGTCTTTCCCCGTCTTCTCTCACAGACATTTCCCCTAATAAAATCCTTGCACATTTATTCCCCTCTTGGTGCCTACTTCTCAAAGTACCCAAACTCGTACACACTATAATTCTCTGTGAAATCAGGTGTAGGAAAGAATGAATCAGTAATCAATGAAATTCATTCAGGCATTACACTGTGTGTGTGTGTGTGTGTGTGTGTGTGTGTGTGTGTGTGTGTGTGTGTATGTTTACTCAGGAATTCCACGGTTCACAAATGGCCAATGGCCAACTCAGAATAGCTGTCTGGCTCACCCCAAGCAATACCCATCAGGTGGCTAGAGGAATTCCTTTTTCTTTCGGATCTGCCAATGATTACTTCCTTCTTTCTATTCCTTCCTATTCCGTATCCTTCAATGATAGAAAACATGCTGTTACCTGGGATCCGGTGTGGGTTCTGAGGCAGTCCACACAGTGACACAGGGCTGATGCTAACTCCAAGCTGCATCGCAGCTATCCTGGTCCTGTCTCAGGTTACCTGGAGTTGTCTACCCGTTTCCTCAAGTCCCTGTTCCCAGACCCGCTTCCCTTTCTCGATGTAGAACACCTGCTCAGCTCCAGGTACTTTGGGATTTCCCCTAAAAAGCAGGTGAATGGCTGTCCCCCCAAAAATCTCCATCTGCTGTGAGTCCTTTGTAAACCTGAACAAGAAAAGGAAAGGGGAGGATTGGGGGTAGAGTAGGAAGCCTGCAGGAGAACGTGAGAGATGGAGCAGAGCAAAAGAGATTGTGGCCGAAATATCTAAATAGGCCTGTCCATTGCTGGACCTTCAGAAGAAAGACAGGAGTTATGAAAAAGAAGACCAGGGGCGCCTGGGTGGCGCAGTCGGTTAAGCGTCTGACTTCAGCCAGGTCACGATCTCGCAGTCCGTGAGTTCGAGCCCCGCGTCAGGCTCTGGGCTGATGGCTCAGAGCCTGGAGACTGTTTCTGATTCTGTGTCTCCCTCTCTCTCTGCCCCTCTCCTGTTCATGCTCTGTCTCTCTCTGTCCCAAAAATAAATAAACGTTGAAAAAAAAAATTAAAAAAAAGAAAAAGAAGACCAGAAGTATCCTCAGTGGTTTATACCACGTGGCATGCAGGCAGCTCTCCCTGAACCCTTCAGCCTCACTGTGCTCTGCCGTGACCAGCCATGGGAGAAAGACACATCAGACTCATCCATCGCCGTCTGGCTGACAAAAAGGGAAGTGCAAATGGAATCTCAGTGAGCTGCAGCGGAGGTGGGGGTAGCCCCATAATACTGCACGGTGGACAGCATCCCAATGTGCCAACAAAAGCTCAGTACGTCCGAAACAGGACTTCCATCTCCTTCCTCCACGGTCTTCTGTCCGGGGACCCTATTCAGTTGGTGGTGATTTGTATCCCTGTAAATCCCAAGGGTTTCCCCTTAGAAACCCAGTATTGGGCTATGGTACTATTACAACTAACTTCGGGTGAATCATGAGCGAGAGAGACATTTGCTACCATTGCTTATCACAATTCTTCTATGGCAAAACACATTTTGAGTTCCAAACAACAGATAATAAATACACCAGAATCTGATCCATTCATAAGTTGGGTAGTAGCTGTGCTAACGATGCGGGATACATCCTCACTTATAAAATTATTATCATTAATCAGAGCTATTCGTTCATGGCCTGTCTGATATATTTGGAGCTCAGCTTGATTTCTTTTAAGTCTTTTAACTTCTGCATTCAGCAGTTAGTTCCTTGACAACATTTGTTTCTACGAGTAATGTTGCTTTGTGCTTTTAAGCCCTAATTAAAAATTGGTAGATATCTTAAATATCAGCAAATAAAATTTGAAAGAGACTTTAAACATTAATGGGATGCAAAGGTTCTCAGGGTGTGGACTCAGGACCAGTAACATCAGCAGAACCTGGAAATGATTAGAAATGCACATTATCAACCCTACTCCACACCTCCTGAATCAGAATCTGGGGGGGGGGGGGGGGCAGAGCTGTGTTTTAACACGCTCTCCAGGTGATTCTGATCCATGTTCAAGTTTGGGAACCACCAGTGTCATGTACTGGATGATCTCAATCATGGGTCACGTAAGCTGTTTTAAGTGTGCTGTACTTAATAATCCCTGTGGAGAGCACACAAATAGCTCCAAGGAGTCCTGTCTTTTCTTTTTTTTTTTTTTTAATGTTTATTTATTTACTTTGAGACAGAGAGCACACATGAGCAGGAGAGGGGCAGAGAGAGAGGGAGAGAATCTCAAGCAGGCTCCACGCTGCCAGCACAGAGCCTGATGCAGGGCTTGAACTCATGAACCATGAGATCATAACCTGAGCCAAAATCAAGAGTAGGATGCTTATCCCACTGCGCCACTGAGGCGCCCTGAGTCTTGTCTTTTAAAAGAGTTTTCAATCAAGTTGGAGAAACTCACACACATGAGATTAACAGCTGATATGACAATAAATAATTAGATGTGTGAAAATCATACAGGATATTCAAGAGAGGGGACCATACTATTTGACTATATCTATTTGGATATGATTCAACATTTGCCTTACAAATATATAATTACTATTGATGGAAAGGCAAGATGTTCTCCTAGTAAATGAGAAAAAAGAGGCTACAACCTTTTCTCCTGGACCCGAAGAATTGGGCTAGGGTTAAAGTGAATCTTGTCTCTAAATGCGTTTTGTTTTCATCCTCAAAGACAGCGACTCTACAGCCTTCCCAGCAAATCATGGTGGTATTTTACCACTGTGAGAGCTAAGAGACATTTTCATGCCCAGCTGAAAGCTTTTCTTATTGACCAGAGTAAAAGCTCTTCATAGCTAATTCATAATTGCCACTGTGACACAGTGGGATGTGAAAGCATCCTACAAACTTTAAAAAGTTATACAGAAGTCAGATATTTGCTATCATTATTATTACTACTGTTTGATTTAAACAGCTGCACTGTTTCTGCATGAGACAGCTCAATGATTTTGTTGATTCTAAAATGACAACATGTGAAGGGAAGGTTCACATTTAGTTTAAAATTAAAAAAAATCTATTTCCTTATTCTTTCTGTGGATGTGTCTGAAAATGTACAACAGACAAATCAAAAGCCCCAGGCTTTCTGCTGCTCTCAAGATATTTTTTTTAAGTTGCTGAAATGACATAAAAACAAATCCCTTTGAATGGTGGATGGCCTCACAACTAATTCTATAGATCTGATCCTAAAACTAAAAAAAAAAAAAAAAAAAAAAAGGAATAATTTGCTCACTTTTGGTGGTCATTAATTCTTTTAAGTTACAAAAGTACCATTTAGTAAATTACCATTTCCAAGGCACTAAAGGAAATCTTAAAGGTCTGAAAGTTTTGAATCACCTTCCAAAAGTGGTCAGTCTACCAATAACTTATAATCCCCAAAAACATCCACCCAAATAGCTTCAATGTCTTTAGTGCTAGATTCTGATTTAAAAAAGTACTTTTATAGCCATTACAAAATTCATCCTTAACACCAAAGTTAGGTTGGGGAAGGGGAGCCCCCAAAAATGCTTTCAGAATTTCCCTGGTAAAGGAATACCATGGCCTTCAAAGATTTTAATCATAAATTTGTCCAATAGTTGCAAAATAATACCCAAATGTTATGCTTTCTTCTTTTATAGGTCATGCCTTATGCTTTATTTACACCAAGGAAGACATCTTGTCTAATATCTTCTTGATTCTCATTTATGCTTTCAGGCTGAATGGGAGCATAGGGAATTAGAATTTAGATTGTGGCCTAGGAGAAAATCTTCCTGAATTTTTTTGGACACTTGTGACTACGGTGGGAACTCGGCAGCCTTGTTCATGAGGCATCTCCAGGGGTAAGTAGGCATTTCCAGGCTGGTATGGGAATGGTTAAGGATTCCTTAGTGCACTTAGGTTGGGATCCACATGGTCAGGTGACAACTTCAGGAGGATGGGCCTGAAGATGGGCACTGAGGTGGGCACCTTTACCTATCCACGTGACTTTCACCTTGACCTCAGTTTGGCGCCCTTCCCCAGAAGTCACGAATTCAGTCTAGTTTATGAGCTACCTTATCATTTTCCAACAAACCAAATGACTAAAAGCTTCCTCTGAAGGAAATATTCGTCATTACAAATGCATGTGGGATACAGTGGACCTATGACTACATGTGAGTACATCTCTATGTACTACGGAGAGATTTCACTCCATCCAATGAAAGGTAGCCAGTGTGGGCGCCTGGGTGGCTCTGTTGGTTGAGCGTCCGGCTCTTGCTTTCGGCTCAGATCATGATCCAACAGGTTCGGGAGTTCGAGCCCCACATCGGGCTCGGCACTGGCAGTGCAGAGCCTGCTTGGGATTCTCTCTTCCTCTCTCTCAGCCTCTCCCCCACTGATACAACCTCTCTCAAAATAAGTAAATAAACTTAAAAAAAAAGGTGTGCATTCTTGTCTCATTCTTCACCTAAGTCTCTCCAGGTTTTAGCTTCAAAGGTTACCTGTAGATGCACTTCTGACAAATTCCAAGGGAAAGCTCTAACCCTCGATGCTGAGGAATGTTAAAGAACCTATGAAGTGGCCAAGGTTAAAGATGACAACCTTAAGTATGGAAGAGAAGGGAAATACTTTTTCAGTGTTGACTAAAAGAGAATTTACTTAGAAGGTTACTCCATGTGACTTACCAAGATGGTATTTCACGTTCGATTCAAACACGATCCTTGTAACGCCGGGATCACAAAGTCATGCAGGAGAATGGAACCCACTTCAGCATTAGGCAAGGCTTTGGATGACCTTTGCAGGTCTCTGAAGAAATATTAAAATTTCCCCCTACTTTCCTCCTATCAGCTCCCCTCCTCCATTTCCTCACTCCAGTTTTTGATAAGAGACTTCTTGTTAGACTATATTTTCTCTGTTACTTCAAGCACAGAACTCTCTTATGGCAGAATTACGGCCTTATCCTGGGACAAGTGGGCTCTTCAAAGTCTGTGTGTCGCTGTAGAAAAGCAAAAGGAGATGGGGTAGGGCTGCAGAACTGGTACCCACAGCCCCCACCTTCTGTTTCTTCTGAAGCCTCCACCACGTGTGCCCGTGGGGCTTGTGGGTTAAAAGTGGGAGGGAAGAAACAGCCTTTCCCAACTTGTGATTTGATTTTCACTTTTCACTGTACTTGGATTGGGAAAAAAAAAAAAAAAAAAAAAACCAGAGGAGGAAAAAAAAAAGAGGGAAAAGTATACCCAGGAAGACAGTGAAAGATTAACTTCAAAAGCCCAAATTAAATAATGTGGAAAAAATTTCCAACATTTTTTTTTTAAATGAAATCTTCAGTGTCACTGGCACCACTCATGGTGTAGTTAGTCAAATGAAGAAATTTACCTACATGAAATTTACACTCCTTCTTTAACAAAGTAATATTTTGCCATATATTTTTGGTTTTCTTCTTCAGGAAGTGAATATCCCAAACTGTAAATACACACTGTAATCTGCCAATAAATTGAAGTCAGCCTTCCTTTGGGTCTCTTTTAAAACTGGACATCCCCTACTCCAAGTCCCCTCACCTACTTAAAGAACTTACCTCTTCTTCTTCTTTTTTTTTTGGAAAAAGAACAGAAGCCTTTAATTCCAAATTAACTCTTTGGCCTTCCTCAGGCCTCAAAAAAAAAAAAAAAGAAAGGCTTATAAAAGGATTATATTGGAATTCAAAGTCCACTGAGCAGCTGGGGGCTACGCGGAAGACATAGCTAGAGATATCAGAGCAATGAAAGAGATTCCCATCCTTGTTATGTTCTCTTTAATCCCATTAGCCAAAGAGAATGCTGTACTTTAAGAAATTTAGGAGCGGTGAGTTGTCTGGCTGGGGGCACAACTAGTTACAATACCTCCCTCTAAAATGTGCCTAGCGTGTTTAAATCTATAAAGCTAATGCCCAATTAAGAAGAAAAAGGAGGCAGATTCTCATACCTATTAGGTTCGCTATAAAAAATAAGAATGACCTAACTCTGCCTTTAGCAGAACAACCAGCCATATATGCTACCCTGCTCTGTTAGGAAATGGGATGTTGTGTCCAATCAAACACTGTTTAATAGACTACTATCAAAAAATACCTGGTATGCATTACCAATTTGCAAGATATGGAATATAATAAATACTTAACACTAAAATACACAGAGCGTATTTTAGTCTTTCTCTGATGATTCAAGACATTTCAGAATATTTCACTGCCTCTAGGTCACCATTACCAACCTCAATTTTCACTATGCCCAGTGAAGCATGGTTATATCAATTAATAGAGGTTTCCGTTCGACAGAATGTTCTAACAACTAGCTTTAACCGTATATTGTTTCTACTGGGTGGGTACTAGACACAACATGAATACCAATCAGTTGGATTTTTTTGCATGGGAAGACAGTCCATTGGGTCGGGGCCTCAGACAGTACTCGCTTCATGTGGTCTGGATGGTAAAGATTTGGGGACCAGACTCCCCGCCGTGAGCAATGGGTAGGAACGAAGAGAGAAGTACAAGTTCCTTCGATTTCTCCACCATTTTTCTTGCTTGACTATGTGACAGAAAGCTTTCCAGTTGTGAAATCTCAGGCTTCTAGAGCTCTAGACTCCTCAAGGAGGAATATGCCACAGGCTGGAAAATGTTCTGGCAAGTTTACTATCTGGCTATATAATCCAAACTGCTGTTTAAAGCCTTCCTGAGTGGTTGGAGAGTTTTAGAGCCTGAAGCAGGGATCCTGACAGCTTCCTGTGTATGCTGATAACCACTGTGTTGGAATAAAAGTGTGTTGGTGCTAATCTTTTTTCAGTTTGGGTCACACAGGGTGACAGCTACTGGTGCTAATTGAAAAGGAAAACGATAATTCGATGCTATAACACTTTTCACCTACCTCATGCTTTTTCATCCAGAAGACTAAAAAATGTCTTTTTTACAAAGGAAAATAAGGTAGCTTCCCCTGGGGTATGGGTCATTCTCTGTCTTTGAAAAGGCCAGGCAATACCTATGTGATGACAGCGCCTTCTGCAGATGGGCCAAAAAGACCCAAGGTGGAAAAATGTAATATTCAGTCTCAGAACTGCACTGAATAACCCAGGCCGGAAATTCAAGAACATTCTTGCAATCTCACCTCCGTCAAATCATCCAGTTAGAGCCTTATCCGTCTCCTTTGTAAAGTGTATGTAACCATTTTCCTTTTAAACATTTGTTTGTTCTGAACAGAACTCAAAGTATCTTAAATGCTCAGCAAATATTTATGGATGATGATCACAGTCTCCCATCTCCCATTAGAAGTAAAATGCCACATAGAAACTAGGAAGGACTATAATGAAAGTGTACCCACATTAATGACTGATACGCGGAAGATCATAGTTGTAAAGTGCAACAAAAGGTATTTGTCTTAGTCTGGGCTGCTATAACAAAACTATCACAGACTGGGTGGCTTAAATGACATTTATTTCTCAAGGTTCCAGAGGCTGAAAGTCTGAGATGAAGTTTCCAGGAGGTTTAGGTTCTTTGTGAGGGCCCTCTTCCTGGTTTGCAGATGGTCTCGCTCCATCCTTACATGGCTGAGAGAGATTAGCTCTCTCATATCTCTTCGTGTATCATCCTTACATGGCTGAGAGAGAGAGATTAGCTCTCTCATATCTCTTCGTATAAGGACACAAATTCTATTCATGGGGGCTTTACTCTCATGACCTAATCATGTCTAAAAGGCCCCAACTCCTTTTTATACAAAAAAAAAAAATTTAATGTTTATTCATTTTTTGAGAGAAAGACACAGAGAATGAGTGGGGGAGGGGCAGAGAGAGAGAGAGAGACGGAATCCAAAGCAGGCTCAGGCTCTGAGCTGTCAGCACAGAGCCCGACCAGGGCTCGAACTCATGAACTGTGAGATCATGACCTGAGCTGAAGTCGGACGCTTAACTAAGACACCCAGGTGCCCTAAAGGTTCCAACTCATAATACCATCACACTGGGGATGAGGCCTTCGACATATGAATTTGGGGAGACACATCCATGTAGTCCATGGCAGTATTACACTGGATCTGGAACTTCTTGGGACTGCAAAAATGTGTTGGCCTAGTTTGTGACATGCCAACCAAGCGTGGTACATACATACACAGTGGCAATGATGTGGCCCTAGTCTTTGTGTGTTTTCTACCATATCTGAAAGGCAGAGCAATGAGAACCCACTTCAAAATGGAGGGGAGGACAGTCGGCTTTCCCAAGCAGAGGCCCTCAGTCACAGCTTTTCCAGGACATTCTGCGTTCCAGGCACATGCCCTGCAGAATCTCAGGCAGATGGCTGGGCTTCTCACTTGCATCTCCCTGGCTCCACAGTTTGTTCTATCTTTCCCTTTTAAAATGCGGTTCATTCTAGAAACAGATGAATTGGTACACATAGTACTTCTGAGGATAGATCCACGAGAAGTCAGCCGCAAAGCCCAGGAGAAGCGCAATCTCTGGGAAGAAGCCAAGCACAGATTTCAGTGGAACATCTCCCTCATGCTTGAACAAGTTTTTCTTTCTTGTTGAAACCTGTTCAATTCCCTCTATACACCCTACTCTCCAGACAGATGGACAGACAAGGAGACAGATACATGCTTATTTTGGTCTAAACACTTCTTTGCTGAAGTATAGCTTTCCGCCAGGCTCAGTTACGTGCTGCTAAGGAATCATTCACATTCAATCTGTCTACTTCACCCCAGCCTGTGGAACACTTCACACACATTCCCAAGTCCCAACACTCCTCAGAAACTGACAACGAAAACAGCAACACTAACAGGACTTCACAGAATGATTTTCCCCGAACAACTGGAAGCGGCTCTAACATTGTCTCGTAGAGCATCGTCGTGGCCTGGCGTGAAGATAGGGTCGGTGATACGATCCCAATTAGGAAGATGAGGACACTAAAGAAACCTTAGTCAGTTCGTGAGTAAAGCAGTGTGGTTCTGTTCTGGCCTCCAAACCAGTTCCTATCCACCAGCTACCAACTCTTTTGAAGAGTCAGAATGTTGAGACCAGTGAAAAGCTGAAGAGCTGTGTCAGTTATCAGCCACTTGCCTATGAGGCAGGGAGAGAGGAAGTTTTCATGTAACATCTTCCCACTGACCTTAACCTGTCTGCTTCCTTTCTAAGAGAGAGAGAGAGAGAGAGAGAGAGAGAGAGAGAGAGAGAGACAGAAGAGAGAGAGAGAGAGAGAGAGAGAGACAGAGAGAGAGACAGAGAGACATAGAGAGGGAGAGAGACAGAGAGAGGGAAGGAAGGAGGAGGGACTATTCAACAATCCATCAGGCAAATGCCTGTACAGTTGTTTAAAGTAGAACCTGGTTGATTCCAGTGGTTTCTTACAGCCTTAGCTCACATTGCCTCACAGGTGAATCAATTCATCCTTTTACATTCAAACAAAAGGCATTCTGGGATAATCTTTCAGAGACGGAATGACTCCCTTAGGATACATACACACAAGAAGAACGCTAATTCTATCACAGTGCTAATGTACCATTACTAGTAATACGCTTCCTCCAATAAATTAACCAGTACCTTAGGTCACAGCTAAATACATAAACCAGTTTGAGTGAATTAGTGGGAACACTGGTTAAATGATAAAGAGACTACGAATTATCACACGTGGAAAAGTCAAGAACTCCAGAGTGCCGAAGCAAAGAGAGGATTCATGAGAGAAGATGGCCGCTTTTACATAGTTTGAGGGTTGTCCTGTGGACGATTCTACATGTGCTCCTGAGTGCCCAGAAAACAGGCCTGGGATGGCCCACTGATGATACAGGGAGGCAGAGTCTGTTATATTATAAAAGGATCTAAGATTTAAGGGGCATCTATGATGCGTGAGCCACTCTGGAGGGTGCTTTTACAAATGATAGCTCAGTGAACCACCTGCCCCCACCCTGCACAGTAGCTATCAGTTAACATGGTGGTAGAGAAGTTAACAACGGAGGTTCAGAGGAACTGAGACACTTGCTCCAGGTCACAGTGCTTCCGAGAGGCAGAAAGAGGATTCGATCCAACTCCAGGCCACTCCCAAGGCTGTGCCCATTTGACAGCTGGCCCCTATGGGAAAAGAGCTGCTAAAAAGGGACAGGAATATACAAGTAAATACAGCACCTGGAATAGCTTCCATTCATGACGGAAAGCCGTTTGTCTAAAAAGAATCTTAAAATCCTAAAACGTTGATTATGGGCTTCTCTTGAAGAAACAGAGTGGAGAGACCGTAAGCTTTCATTTGTCTTTCCTTCACTTCTTATTAAGGGCAGTTTTGTGGCAGCGATAAAGTAAAATAACTCAGTATTGATGTTCGGTAAGCTCCCCATCAAACACAGAGGAAAAAGGGAAGAAGGATGTTGCTATAAAAATACCTGTAAACTGATCCATCCACATAAGACCACTTTAAAAGCCAGGGCAGATGGATTCTCGGTTGCCCTTTCTTTTCCCATTTCTGTCTAACAAGCGCAATCTTTCCTAACTTCCGTCTGAACAATTCCAAATGACGACTTGATTTGCAGTGATGGGCCTACCAGGAAGCCGGGAGCTCTGGTGAGCATTTAAAGTCTCGCCCTCCTCTGCCTCTCCGAGCTTCTGGTTCCTCCTGAGTAGCATGAGGGGACCCTGGTGGTCTCTTTCACCTCTGCCTCCATGAACGCCAGCACATCCCTACGACAACATCCCCACGTGTTGTCCTGTGACTGATATTACTGTGTATAAGCACAATACGTGGCTAAGAATATCGCATAATGGATGACAGCCCAGGACCAGACCACTCGGTCTTAAATCTCAGCCAGCACCCCAGGACCAGCTGTGAGACCTGGCGAAGCATTTAACCTCCCTCTGTCTCTGAGCCCGAGTTTCCGCATCCATGAATCGGGGCTATGGATGGTACCTGTGTCACGTGCTCGTCTCACCATTAAGTGAGGGAATGAGTGTGTGCCATCATTACTATTATGGGGTGACAGTGGTTCTCTGTGTATCAGGCTCATCCAGGGGGCTTTGAAACACCCATAGGTAAAGGCTCTATTCCAGAGGGGTCGGATCAGTAGATCTGGGAGGGGGCTTCGGAAGCTGCCAAGTCCGTGCAGGGGGGACCCTGATGCAAGGCTGGAGACAAAGACTACAGCAGGCCATCATCAGTTCATCATCAGTTCATACATCAGTTCACAGCAGGCCCCCAGAGACAGGTAAGGCAAACTTTGGGGGAATGAGAAGCACACACCTTAGACCCAGGCAGGCTTGGGTTCAAACACCGGTTTTGCAATTTCTCAGCCACGTGGCCTGGAGCTAATCACTTATCTCCTGGGAGTCTCTGTTTTCTCATCTGTAAATGGAGATAGCACCAACTTACTGAGTGTTGCCGTGAGGTTTAGAGAGATCTGTGAAGGCTCCAGCAGGCAATCGGCACAGGATGCTTTAAAAAATGTATACTTATCCTTACGTAGATTGCTCACAACAGAAGGAAAGGAAACAGAAGAGCTGGCTATCTGGGGCCTCTGGAACAGGCAGTTAATCTTCTAAGAACTATGAATTATAATTTGTCTTTTTTAGGTAACAAATACATCTGTATGTTACATGTCCTCCCTTTTGAACAAAACAAATTTATGTACTCTTTGCTACACAGTTGTTTTTTTTTTTCTTTTCTTTTCTTTTTACTTAACAATATATCTTGGGGATTTTTTCCAAATCCGTACATACGGAAGATCCTCATTTTTATTCTACAGAAACATGGTATTCCGCTGAAATGATGTCTCATAATTTAACCAGTCGCCCCATCGAGGGGCATTTAGGGGGTTTTCTAGCATTTTCTCATACAAACAATGCACCAATGACTAACTTTTAAATAAGTCTTTTCACACAAATGTATCTGTAGGATAAATTCCTAGAAGTGAAATCGCTAGATCAGAAGGTTTGTACATTCGTTATTTTGTTAAAAAAATCCCCCACCCACCCTCCGTAGATTTTGCACCAGTCTGTAACTCCCATCAGGAATGAGAGGGAGCCTGCTCCCCACACCCCCATGAACACACGCTCTTGTCAAGCTCTCTGGTCTCTGGCCACCCAATGGTCAGGAAGTGGTATCCCATGGTTTAATTTGCCCTCCAAGTACAATTGTGCCTATTTTCATGTTTTAGGACACTCTGAATACTCTTGCCTGGGCAATGATTCTTCCTATCCTTTGCCCGTTTCTCCATTGGTTTGTTGGACTATGTCATTTTGATTTATAGCAGCTCTTTACATATTTGACTTGGCAGGCCTTGGTCTGTGATATGAATTGCAAATATTTTTTTGCAGCTTGTCATTTGTTTTTTGACTTTGCTTATTGCTAATTCGTCCTCCTGTATTTGTTTGTTTGCCCACGTAGAAATTTTTTATGGAGTTAAATTTACCAACTATTTCTCTTATGGCTTTTGGGTTTTGTATCATGGTTTTAAAGAGGCTTCCCTGTGCTGATGTCACCAGAGAATTCTCTTCCGGTTTCCTCCGATAAATGTATTATTTGACATTCTGCATTGAAATCTTTGATCCATTTGAAATGTATGCTGGTGTAAGGTACGTATCTGTTGTTTACTTGACTGAATTCAAGTCATTTATATGGTTTTCATACTTCTAATATAAGTTCTAATATAGTTCTCATATTTAGAGAAGAGCAATTTATAAGAAATTATCTGTATGGTAAGAAAACAAAAAACAAAAAACAACCTTGAAAATTCCAAGCAAAGAGAAAATGAACAGTTATTCTTTCTTGTTAGAAAACTTCAACAGCTGACTTTCTTTCCATTTTCCTGGTGTGAAAACACATTTGATATTCTTCTCCTCCTTTTCAACAGTTGTCACTCATTTACTAAAAATATTAATCTTCACAGTGAATTGAATTAAAAATTACAGATGGGAACAGTAAGTGAAAATTTCTGAAGATGGCATTATTGTCCCCCTTTGAATGATTCTTTTTTGTGTGTGGGCAATCCTATCTCCTTTATCTGCAATGCTTTAAATGCCTCAGTGCAATAACAATATAATCATAAAAGCTAATTAGTAAAGATTTTGTGTCTTGTTAATGATGCACAATTGATTATGGCTTGAGGACAGAATGAGCCTAACCATTCAACCGTGAGGAGCATTGCATTTTATCTTCCTACAATATGTAGGTGATGGCATTTTTATTACTGTTTTTCTATTATGTAGACATCTGACCCAACTCGCCAGTCTGCTCTTCTGTGGTATCATCATTCACTACCACCCAACCTGAGCCCTTTAAAGATGTAGAGATCATTCTGGATGTCTGATTCCAGGAAGGATGAGGAGAATTAATGACACATGGACCAAACGGTGAACAGCAATCAGGGTGTTACCTCCCCATTCCATCTTTGCTTGATTTTTTTTAAACTATACTTCTTCCCATAAAGCCATAGGCCGTAATTATGTCGTACAAGCACCTGAATAAAAATCACTTTAAAGCAGCCACTTAAATAACTGTAATCTTTTTTTCTGGACCTTCTCACAGTCACTACTTCTTTATCAGCAAATAGACGTAGCTAGACACAGATATAGGTAAATGTAAGAATATTTATGTAGAGAAAGGAACATCACACAGAGACTCTGGAACACCCCAGCAAATGTCTCTTCCACTGGGCTTATGTCCTGCCAGATTCATCTCCCGAGTCTAATTTCTGTCTTCCTTCCTCTCTCACTGTCTTCCTTCTCTGTTAATGGTTTCCTTCTCCATCTCCAGAGTCTCCAACTCCAAAGCTGTGCGCATCTGTAGCTGCTTTCTTGGGGGTTTGGTCCAGTACCCAGTTTTTCAAGGAGATGGGAGTTTGGCTCTTTTCTAAGTTGGTGTGGATCGCACAGCCATGATGAGAAAAGTACATGATAGGTGCGAATTTCAACGTGTAAGGATTAAGAGTCTGTTATGACATGGATCTGCCTTCAGAACGTACAACTAAGACAGTAATTCTGGCATAGTTATTCCCTGTTGCAATTTCCCGACACTTGAAAATGTCCAAAGATATTCTCCTTGGAGGCCTGCACAGAAGCTCTGGGGCCTTCACTCCCATGACGCAGGGCAGCCCCACCCCCTCTTGACCCTGAGCATTGCCCTGGCTCGATGCCATCCTGTCCCTATTTGCCCCTCCACTCTCCTCCTCACCGTGGACGGTGGGGCGAGAGCTGCCCTGTGGCTGGTGGGGCAGCTCCAGAAGCTCACAGTGTGGAAGAATGAGAGGGAATCTGTCATCAGAAGGAGTGTTTGGCTATCTGGAGAGGGGACTTACACGTCTCTTCGCGTAGAGGGCCTTTCCTCTCTCGTGTCAGCCTGTTGCTGAGCCGTGACTTCATTATCTCTGGGCTGCCGGGCCAAAAAGGCAAGACTCAGTGTCGCGTGTGGGACCAGAGTGTGATTTAAACGGAAAAGTGTGACCTGCCTTCTTTCCTCTTTGCCCAATGGTAAAGGGGCTGGCTTTAGGGGAGAGACACTGGTTGAACTGGAAAGCCTGAACAGAAGGCATGGAATTGAGGAATGCTCCAGTTCTCAGCTTCAAAAACCAGCGTCCTCGGAGGAGTTGAACAGCATGGAGCCATGCCTACCCACCCAGTCACCCTTCTCCTGGCCGGTGCCTACTCACTGAACAGAAACTTACCAAAATCAGGGCTTCACTATTTGGAGGGTAAACAAGAAGGAGGTGCTGCAGACGAGTTCCTGGTAGGCTTGAAGAATGTGTCCTGATGGCTTTGGGAACTGGCTTTTATAGACACTCAAGGTCTAGCTAAATAGTAGGTCACAAAATAGAGATAGTCACCAATGGCACAAGAGCTATTTGCACAAGTTACCACAATGCTATCTCTAGAAAATTACTGTTGCCGTGTACCATACGACAAAGTTCAAGTCTGACCATCCTGAAACGTGACTTATGAGGTGTTTTTCATGGAAGTTCTACTTCCATTTGGTGTAGGCTTTAGCTTGTCGGATGCCATGCGTGACCTACCTTCATAACAGGCCTTGAACAGGCGATCTCTTAACACGTGCTGATGGCTGAGGCCATTCTGTCTCAAGGACTTTAACTGAACTTGTATGTTTTATACTTGTGGCCCGAGGCAACTTAATCACAACAGTTGTAATTTTATATGCAAAAAACTGATAAATAAGTAAATGGTATTCAGTTTCCAAAAGAGGGTGGCAGCCGTGGGAAATCCTAGGAATAGTCACTGTTCCCAGGTCCCTGGTGAAATCCTGGCCATTCCTCCACACTTCCCTGTGAAGGGCGGTCCCCGGGTAGCATGCCGTGATTAAAGCATGCCCCGTACCCTACCCCCAGAATAAAATCAACAGAATACTAAGGACCATATCCATCTCCCCCTGTGGTTGCTACTACTTACAAGAACATCGAGCAGTTTTCCTTTGCCCTTTGTCTCGAGCCCCCCCCCCCCCCCCATCTGAGATCCTGAGTGCTTTAAGCCTCTGGCCCCACTGGCTCAGACCCAATGTTTGCGGCCGGCGGGGGGTGGGGGGGGGTGGGGGGGTGGGGGGGGTGGGGGAGGGGGGCACGGACAGAAACCGACCATCTTAAAGGGCTGTGTGGGCCACGTGCTCTCAACTGCAACCACTGTCCTCCGTGTTCCCTCAGAGTGATTTTCTCTGGGGCTCCAGCAACCCAAAGCTACAGAACACTCTCAGAAATACCCTTCGGATCATGGTCTTTCCCCAGCTCAAGCTTCCTGCTCCGTTCAAGGGCATGCAGTAAAGATGGAGGCACAGGCCTACGGAAACTGCAAACCAATTAAGATATACCAGTGTGGCCAGATACCAGCCCTACCCCAGGGGATAAACTCAGAATGGAGGAGGGAGGCCTGGTGAGGGATGGTGGCTCCTCCTTTGTAATCAGAAAAGCCCCTCAAGCAACCCAGAATCAGAAAGGGGACAAATACTCTTTTAACATAAAAAAAAGTCAAAGTTCTGTCCACCTGAAGAATGTGAATCTCTTAGTAGACAAAGTAAGGGGTTTTAGCCAGAAACAGATCTTTACGGTGTGAGTCTGAATTTCCAGGTGGGATTGAGAAAACAACCGTCTGCAACCCTAAGCACCCCTCCTGCCACCCCCGTCCATGCCACCCTGTCTCCCACTCTGCACTTAGCATCCCCTCTCTCTTGTCCGTGGCAGTGAAATCAGGCTTGGGAGAGACCTCTTGGAGACACAGCCCACTTGGGAAGCAGACACGAGGACACAGCAAGGTTTAGGGGCTGATAGGATATTCCAGAAAATGCAGGGGCTTTGGGAGTAGGACAGAGATGAATGGAGAGAGAGAGACTATGGGAAGGGAAGGAGTGGGAGGGGCTGGATGAGAGGAGGGAACATCCATATGGGGCATCCTCAAGTTCTGGGAGGGGAGACTTCACATGCTGTCTTAACTCTGTTCCAGGGGCTATAACACAACATCACAGACTCGGTGGCACTTAAACCAAAGAAGTTTAGTTCTGGAGACTGGAAGTCCAAGATCAAGGCGCCCGCAAGGTCAGGTTCTCGTAAAGGCCTTCTTATTGGCTCAGGTACCTCATCACATGGTGGAAGAGGCTGGGAGTCTCTCTGGAGCCTCTTTTTTTTTTTTTTTTTTAATGTTTATGTATTTTGAGAGAGAGGGAGAGAGTGAGAGAGAGGGAGAGACAGCATGAGCGAGCACGAGCGGAAGAGGGGCAGAAAGAGTGAAGGAGAGAGAGAATCCCAAGCAGGCTCCGCACTGCCAGCACAGAGCCCGACGCAGGGCTCCAACTCACGAGCTGTGAGATCATGACCTGAGTCGAATCCAGAGTCCATTGCTTAACCGACTGAGCCACCCAGGCGCCCCAATTGCTAACTTTTACAGAGAAGTTCTATTTGTCAGGCGGTGTTCTAAGCACTTTACATATGTGAGCCTACTCTGTTTTCACTACGACCTATCATTGTTGTATCTCCATTTTATGCATGAGAGAAGTGAGACCTCGAGAGGGTGACGTAACCACCCAACTTCCTGCAACTGGGAAACCAAATAGCCAAGAAACCTCTCACCCGGGGGAGGGGGGCAGTGTGGCCCCACAGTCCACACTCTCGGTCATCTCTATACTGCAAGGGGGAAGGGGGGACACAACGGAAGGGATGCTGGGGCAGGGTCGGGGTGAGAACAGTGATTTGAAATAGGGACATCATGGAAAGCCTCACGGGAAAGGTGATAACTGAGCAAAACCGTGCACAGAGGTGAGGAGGAGACAGGAGTCTATCCGAGGGAAGACCGTTCACTTGCAAAGCCAGAGGGAGACAGGCCTAGCCTGAGCAGTGTGACCAAGGCGGGGACCAGCAGCCACCAGGCTGAGCGTCCTGGCCAGGCTGCAGAGGGCGGCTCAGAAACGTAGACGAGGCCTGCGGCTTTCAGTCTGGAGAGTCTGAGGGGACACGTGGCACGGTCTGACGTTCACATTAAAGTTCTTGCTGCCGGGCTGGGAATACACTAAGGATTTCTGGGGTAGAAGCTGGGAAACCAGTCAGAGGCTTGTTGACCTCCAACAACACAACACTGCCGGGGCGGGGGGGGGGGGGTGGTGGTCAAGGGACAGAAGGGGTCAGCAGGCCTTGAGGGCCCCCCTAAGCTCACGGTGAAGCCCCATGTCCCCGGGCTGTGCAGGGCCAGTCGGCTGCACTGTTCACAAAGACCCGCCGACCTGCGGGCAAGGTTGGGAGATTCTGGACACCGGAGGAAACACGAGCTTCTGTTCTTGGCTGCCTTGTGCTCACCAGATATCACTGACTGACATTCTTATTGACTCGGGTACAAGCTGTTCTCGCTCACCTCATCTCACTTTCCCCTCAGGGCTCTGATTCCTTCTTTCTTCAACTGTTACTTCTGCGGAGGAGAGCCCTGAACTCCACACCCGGCCCACACACTTCTAACTTCCACCAGCACATCTACGATTCCCTATTTCCTACCCCACAGCCTCCGGATGCCCCTATTTCCTGACCACCAGACCAGGAGGCCAGATTTGTAGTTGGACCTCAATCCACCTTGGTTTTTGGCTCTCGTCCAAATGATGGTGATTCCTATAAATTATCCTCTGAGACTTCTTCTCTTTCCATTCCCACTGCCATGCCAACGTCCTTCCCTTGGATGACATTTCCCGCCCTCTGGATGATTTCCAGAGCTGCCCAACTGGTTGCTCTTCTCCCAGACCCATCCCTCACTACAAACTCCTGTGAGCTCAACCTTGCCAAAGGCAAGCTGTGACCCTTGCTGCAAAATCCCCAGCTGTTCCTCACTTCCCGGTGCGGGTGTGCCCCAGTGTGGCGGTCCACAGTCCCCAGATACGTCCAAGTCTGTCTCCAGCTTCATTATTCCCTCGACGAAACTGACCCTGCACGGCACGTGACTTGTGAGTCTTCTGTCGTATCCTGCACATTCCTGCCTCGTGTTCTTGGAGCCACACCTGCCTTCTTGCAGCTTTCCCTCATTCCCTCTTCATGAAGACCTTCTTATTCTCCCAAATTGGAAGCATTTTCTCCCTCTTCTAAAATGACATAGTTGTCTTATGCATTTGTGGTACAGATGAGGACTTTTGTCCTATTACACTCTTCATGACCTTGGAAGCAGAAAGTTGAAGGCATTATTGAATGTCTGCGAGTGTCTATCAGGGAGTACTCGAGATGCTAGATACCTAGGTGCTAGGTACCAGAGTATCGATCCCAGGCACCTAGGTGCTCACTTATTCATTAACTTCTTTACTCCACAAACATTGAAAGCCAGGCATTGAGGACACCAAGGTAATAAGATACCATTCCCCTCTTCAATATGCTCGTTAGGTATTTAACACAACATGAAATAATTTACACATTACGGGAGTGGTAATCCGACCATCCTCAGTTAACAATTATGTTTCACGCTCCCGTCTACTCCTGCCCTCATAAATCAAGGTAATTACTTGGCAATCTGGCTGGGCCTTGTAAGGCAAAAGAGCTGTTCATGTCTTGTGTCAAATGGTGAAGAGGGAGGAGAGGTAAAGGGTAAATTACCCTGTTTCCCATCTGTGCCCAATCAGCTCTAAATCTCCAGGAAAAATGTGCTCAGGACCTCCAAAGACAGATCCTTCCCACAGTGCATCCAAAAGTAGGGTTTTGTGCAGTAGGAAAAGGGCTGGCTATAGGTGTGTAAGCATATCTGAAACTTTGTGCTGATCTTTTATGTTTGAGAGAGAGCGTGTGCACTTCTAATGGATTTAAAAGGTTACCTTACCTCCCCCGACTGTATACACAGCTAGCAGAACAGGGCTCTGAAGGTCTGACTGGGACATGTGCCGCACATTTTAAAGACGCCCCGTGAAATGGACAACACAACTGTCCGCTCAAGCTCAGGTATGATTCTGATAAGTTACTGATCTTTGATACCACGTCCAACAGGCTGAGATTTAGAAATGTGTTCTCGGGGAGCCTGGGTGGTCCAGGCGGTTGAGCGTCAGAATTTGATGATCTCATGATGATCTCATGGTTTGTGAGTTCAAGGCCTTCATCACGCTCTGTGCTGACAGCTCAGAGCCTGGAGCCTGCTTCGGATTCTGTGTCTCCCTCTCTCTCTGCCCCTTCCTCTCTCTCTCTCTCTCTCTCAAAAATAATAAATATTAAAAAAAAAAAAAAGAAATGTGTTGTCATCATACAGGAGATGCCTAAGATGGGGCAAACAAGTAGTTTAAATGCCTCCTAAAAGTGAAAATAAGAACAGCGTGTGAAGTGTAGTCAGTATATCATAGTGGTTAGGAGCTTTCGGAGCTAGTCTGCTTGGGCCGGAACGCTAACTCCACAGCTTACAAGTTGTGTGACCTTACATGAGTCATTTAACCTCTATATGCTTCATCTCTAAATGGAGATAATATAACAATCCTCAGAAGTGTTGTTATGAGTATTAATGAATTAATATGTATAAGATGCTCCGAACGGCGCCTGGCAATCATTAGCACCATGTCAGTGTTTACTAAATACAGACAATGTTTTTTAGACTTTGTCTTTTTTTTTAACTTCATCTTTTATGTTTTTTGGTGGGGAGAGAGATAGAGAGCAAGCGGCGGAGGGGCAGAGAGAGAGGGAGGGACAGAATCCCAAGCAGGCTCCGCACTGTCAGCACAGAGCCCGATGTGGGGCTCGAACTCATGAACTGTGAGATCGTGACCTGAGCCGAAATCAAGAGTTGGATGCTTACCCAACTGAGCCACCCAGGTGCCCCTGAGACTTAATCTTTTTAAGAAAAGAAGCATAGGGCGCCTGTGCCCATCAGTCACCCCACACGGCATGGGAATGTCTTCATGACCTCATCATTATTTGTAGACAACTCTCCGTTCCCGATGGTCTACGGGGCAGCCAACGTTATTTGTAAGAAAAGGGAGAGGAGTGAGTTCTGCCACGCACAGTACATTTTTGTGTTTAATACTCTCTTAAACAGAAGAAAAACATCCAAAGAGGAAAAAATCTTCCCCAAATGATACCTGAATCAACCCGCATGAAAGATGAAAGTGGGGTAGGTAACATAACCCTCTCATAGGGGACGCATGCCACAGCATTACCGAGCACCGCGTGCGGTCCTGTGGGGAGAGAAGATCCCCCAGTTGGCCCTCTTTATGCCTTGTTTCCTCCTTGATGTGCAATTTCATCTTTCTGGGGTCTACATAAATCTCTTGCAGCCGGTATTATCTTCCCATCATGAGTGAGCGGCCATAACGACAGCCACCTGTTTTAGTGACTGAGCCAGGATGTCAACACTTGCAGCGGAGTGTTGTTAATCTAAGTAACCTTTCCCTTCAGGGACGCCACCCCCGCCCTCATGCAGTTACAAGCCATTTCCAGAGCACCTGTTCCCCCTCTCGTTCTAAAAGGTAAATTCCTCCCAGAGGGGGCCCCCTGCTCCTACCCCCACCCCCCGCCACGCCATTTGTATAAATCCTGCACTTTCGGTCGCTATGGTTTTCTCCATCGCACCAGCAGGGGGAAAGAGCGCAAGATGGAGACGTATTGTTTGAGCAAGCACGTTAACATGCTGAAACGGCCCCGTCAGAAATTTGTCAACATTGTTAAGGGCCACCTTCCCGGGCTTCCGTCCGAGAACAGCTGCCGATACCGGCCGCGGGCCCTTGCGCCACATCTTCCTGGACGTCAGGGGCAGAAATAGCCCCGGGGGGGTTCGGTGCCAGGGGCTGCCATGCTCCCCACTTGCCACTCATCCGCACGGGGCGCCCCCCCCCCCCCCGGCTCTCAGCACCTCCCACGACGCCGAAAGGCGTTCCCGGGCTCCCCGACCCCGTTTCGGCAGCTGGCGCAGAGACTGCCAACGTCAGAACCGTCCTGGCGAGCCCAGCTACTGCGAGCCCGTGTGGCAAGAGGCCGAGGTAAGACTGGGGAACACGTGCCAGGGTCTGGCAGGGAGCAGGTTCTGAGCGTCTGTGACCTGCTTTGCTCCCTCCCCTGAGTACCTAAGTCTTGACCATCCTTCCCAGGCCCGGGCTGCATCTCACCTCCTCCACGGAGCCCTCCCAGCCTCTCAGCTTGCACCGCTCCCTTCCTGGCCACGTTGGACACTCTTCTCCGTCCTCTTATCTGTACTGCTGCACACACCTCGTCGTCCCGCTGCCCAAGTGCAGGTGGCCAAGGCAGGAAGGAGGGGAAATGGAGTGAGTTGTCTCCACCCACTACCTCTAACCTTGTCCTTCCTGCCCTGTGTCCCTGTGTCATGCTCATCAACAGCATCCCCTGCTCCTGGGCCACTGGCTTAGTACTGTTCCAGTCTACTCTTGGATGGAATGTCTGGGGGACCCACTGATGCCACTAGTCCCACAGACTGATCTGAAGCCACAAGTACCTTTTCTTTCTTCCATCCTGTTTAGATTTTTTTTTTTTTTTTTGAGAGGGAGGGAGAGAATGCGATCGGGGGAGGGGGAGAGAGAGAGGGGGACAGAGGATCTGAAGCGGGCTCCGCTGACAGCAGGGAGCCCATGTGGGGCTTGAACTCATGAACCATGAGATCATGACCTAGGCCAAAGTTGGACGCTCAACCAACTGGGCCATCCGGGTGCCCCCATCCTGTTTAAATGGAAGGGTTGGCTCTCTTCTCTTTGGCTAATCCTTGCCATACCCTCTTGCCATACAGTCTTCTCAAGGACTGCACCCCCTTCTCCCCATCCTCTCTTTTTCCTTCCATGCATTTAGACATGTGCACATCTCTCCTGTCTTTGAGAGACATCCTACCTCAAAGTCCATCATTTCCCACCAGCGACCACGGCGTCTCGCTTGTCCTCCTTGATGCTGAGCTTCTTAAATGAATTTTCCAGACTTGCTCATTTCCAACTCCCTTCTAAATCCACTCCAATATGCCTGCCTTCTTACCTCTTAAGTCAATACCTGTGCTAGATACCCCTATCCCCCTGTTCCTTAGTACATGTAATTACTGAGGTGCTAGTCTATGCTCTCTGCCCTTCATACGCAAGATACCTTCCCCAGGCCAAATACGCTCCCGAGATTCGAAGGTCATCTATTTGCTAATGACACCTGAAATTATATATACACCCACACTGAGGGAAGAAGTGTTTCAAGAAGAAGGAAATGGCCAATGGTATCAAATACTTCCAAGAAGCTAAACAACATGTGCACTGAAGTGTCTATACATGGGATTGGATTTAGCTGCACCTGAGACACTGGCAAACTCTGTAAGGTTCTGTTGGTGACAGTAGGGACAAAGCGCTCATTTTGCAGATCAACTACCTAAACCCAATGAGGCTAAGTGCCCAAAGAGGCTCAAGGTCACACACCTAGGCAGATCCAGTACTTGAACAGGATTCCAGGGTGATATGTGCCCAAGACATACTGACTCCATCCCTGCATAGTACAGTCTGGACTTTCTCACTCTTGTGTCCACAGAGCACTCCCTTTTGGGCCATGGCTAGCCCACCCCTAGCTGGTCAAGTTACAGAGTCAACCGGTTCAGGAGTCATCTGGGGTAAGTGACAGAACTAGATTTTTGAGAACAGTGTTTTGCCTAGGGCTCTAGCCAAGCATCCTGATCTTTCCAAATCCAGTCTTATAGCAGATACCCTGTTTTTCCCTATCAGAATCTGTTCATTCTAGGAAGAGGTACACACTTAAGTTTCTGCTCCTGCCATCTATCTAGATCCCTGATCCTAGATCCTGCTCCTTTCAGGGCTCAACCAACTCTTTCTTCAGTGCCAGGTGGGGGTTCTGCCCCTCACAGGGGATCCCTTGACAGGGATACCTGTCTCATCAAACCCTAGAGCAGACATAGAGTCCCACTCTGAGTCTACTCTCAGCTTCAACTCTGGTTCCTTCTTAGCCATGGTGAGATGGTTTTCAATTACCAAAGAAATAATGATCACGTTTTTCTTGGCCCTATGATTTCTTTCTTCTTCACCATCAAGGTATTAATCCACATCACCACAAACAATTGAGTTGGTCTTAGAACACAACATTTCAACTCCAGCAAAAAATAACTCTCCATCAGATTGCAATTTGGAATCATATTTGTGTAAGCAACCTCTATAATGGCCCCCCGTGATCCTCACCATCTGGTATTTGTGCCCTTGGATAATCCCTCTTTTGAGTATGGGTTGGATCTTGTGACTCTTTTATAATGAAGGGAACACAGTAACAGTGATAGGATGTCTCTGATGAGATTAGGTTATAAAAAAGACTGTGACTTCCATCTCATTGGCCATACCTCATATCTCACTACCTTGGAAGCCACATTACCTATGGAGAGGCCCACATAGCAGGAAAGTGGGGGAGGTTCCAGTCAACAGAAAACCAGGAAGTGGAGCCTCATTCTAATAGCCTACAAGGAACTGGATCCTTCCAACAATCTTGTAAATGAGCTTAAAAGTGGGTCTTTCCCCAGCTGAGTTTTCCTATGAGATCATACCCCTGCCAAAAAAACTCTCACTTGCAGCTCTGTGAGAGATCTTGAAACACAAGCCCTCAGGTAAGCCATGCCCAGATTCCTGACCCGCAGAAACTGAGATACACATGTCTGTTGCTTAAAGCTGCTAAGCTTTGGGGGTAATTTGTTACACATAAACAGGATTCAGAGTAGGGAAGAAATACATCCAAGATTTTTTTTTTTCTGAACCCTAAGTCAAAAGGAAGATAGAGAAATACATTTGCTGAAATTCAAACAGGGTGACAAATGCGGTGCTAGTGAAGGTCATTTGACTTTTGATTTCCAAGGTTAACTATTAAGAAGAGTATAACATTGAATTCCCATCATCCCAACAGAATAAATGGAGGAGATAATTAGTTGTCACTTGCTTGGTGTCACTTGCTTGTTTTATGTAGCTGTTTGGGCGGATGGAAAGTGAGTCTAGCATCCACGTTCAGCGTTAGCATTAATGAATTCCCAAAATATTCTTTTTTTTTCTGGGGTAAATTTACTTTACAACTACCACCATTGCCAACCAAAAATTAAATCAATATATCAGTGTAAGGAAATTGTCAGGAGCTAGGAGTCCTGGAGAAGAAAGCAAGTGTTTATGGGCTGAATTCCCACAGCACTCTGTAACTGGCTTGCCACCCAATTCCAGGGCCTTGGGAGGCCCAGAGAGAGAAAGAGAGAGAGTGCAGCAGGCCTGGGGGCATGAAAGCACTTCAGTACTCTGGGTCCATGGGGGCCCCAGTGTCTCCGTGGCACATTTCTCCACTACTCAGGAAAAAAAAAAAAAAAAAAGAAGCAATCATTGCCCAACTCTTTTTGCTCGTGTTTCTGTTTCTGGCAAGGACTACATATTTCTAACTTATTAACCCTTTGCTAGTACTGTCAAAGTCTGCATGTTTGATGTTGCTTTCTCAACGTGTGCCTTTTTCCTCTGCTGTGATTTGTCTGCAACAACATCCCTCACCGCCCCAGAAAAAGGGACAAAAGAGCACATGTGGACTATAAGTTATGAAGTTAATTCAGCTGTCATAGTGACAGAAGGTTGTATGCTAGAGGAATGGCCCTCTGAATGTTTTCACACATCCACTGAATCAAGGTACAATCATGAGGGCTTCAAAAGCTACACATGATGGGGCGCCGGGGTGGCTCAGTCGGTTGAGCATCCGACTTCGGCTTAGGTCATGATCTCACAGTTTGTGGGTTCAAGCCCCAGGTCAGGCTCTGTCCTGACAGCTCAGAGCCTGGAGCCTGCTTCGGATTCTGTGTCTCCCTCTCTCTCTGCCCCTCCCTGACAGCTGTGTGTGTGTGTGTGTGTGTGTGTCTCAAAAATTAATAAACATTGAAAAAAACCCCACACACTTATTTTTGGAAGGAGCCCCTCCTCAAATCTTCCTCCCAACGTACCTGCACACCACACACACATATAAACACACTCATACTCATATTCATGTCTGGTTAAAGAGAAACACTCTCCGGTGGTAATTACCTACTCACATAATGAGAGCTCTTAGAATAAGAAATGCAAGCATTACATGCTGTTTCTAGATATTCTTACGCTTGGTGCCATGTATTTGAAACATCTGTGTGATTTACTGAGTGTTGGACTCTTCATTCAAAAATGTCAGTAGAATGTAAAGAAACCCACTTGTGTTGTACTGAACTTGCTCTCTGCAAACTTCCGGTAACCAAAGTGATTTTTTCATTTTTGTCTGGATGCTGGTCATGTGCTGTCCCAACGCTTCTCCCTACAACCAAGAAGCTAGTCTTTTCCCTGTTTTCTGATCTGGGACTTAGCGCGGATAATCCACACAGCTAGCTCTTTGAAGATTCGCTAATAACTAGAAACTGAGTGGAATGTTGGAAATTCATATATACTAAATAATCCGAGGTGACCATCTCTTTAAAAATTAAGTGCATACAGGGTAACTGTGGATGTCCAAAGTGTAAGTCCCCTAGTGCGGGTCCCTTAGAGTTGAGGTGGTTGATACCCAGAGCTCTCTGCTCTCGTGCTTACCCTATCTTTCCTTTGCCCGTTTCCACATGCATAATAAATCGGACAGGCATAAAATTTAGATATTAGCTTGGGGACCTAAGTCAGAAGTAAAGTACCATTAAAAAAAGCGCTAAACTGAGGGTTGATGGGGGGTGGGAGGGAGGGGAAAGTGGGTGATGGGCATTGAGGAGGGCACCTGTTGGGACGAGCACTGGGTGTTGTATGGAAACCAATTTGACAATAAATTTCATATTAATAAATAAAAAAAAGGCGCTCTCTAGTCTTCCATGTATCCATATTGTTGGCTAACGTGTGGTCAATGCCAGTTTTTCCAATTCTACCTGTCATGCATTTTTTTCCCTCTCCTCCTCCCCTTCCTTATTTCCTTCACTCACTGAATAAATATTTACTAAGGACCTGCCAGGTCCCAGGCACTAGGACAAGTGCTGGGAACGGAATGGTGACACGCTGATGAGACAGGTACTGTCCAAACCTGCTTTAATGCTCCTCGTTTGCCCTGAGGGTGTCCTGCAGATCCTTCCCTAGAAGCCTGTGAATTCCTGCCTCTTTTGGTCTTTGAGGGAGTGAAAGAGCCTTTTTTCTGGCCTTTGGAGTGCTTGGCCTGAGCCTGGGGAAGGTGAAGTGCCCAAGAATGAATGCTCCCAGGGTGCCATCAACCACTGACGGACAAGCCATTGTGGAAAATACCCCATCTGGCTTACCCCTCAGTGGGACAGTGTCCCACAGGTGTCCCCTGTGCTTGGGGCCCTGTGGTCCAAGAAGTAACCCTCATGAGCATCTGTTCATGGGCTGTCCTCTCTTCCTCCATCACTTCCGCACTCCCTCATGTCCTTTGACTCCAGTCTTTGACTCAGGATTAGCTTTGGGGGAAACCCACTGAACTTACAAACTTACTGAGGAGACACAGAAAAGTAACTGAATTGTTGCAAAACTCCATTTTTTTTCCCAGTAGGAAAACAGCAGAATGCTAAAAAAAAAATTTCAAATTGAGAATCTTCTAAACCTAAGCTGCCTGGTATGTTTGCGATGGTATTTTTAACATATCCCGAAGTGTCAGGCAAACCCATAAAGTATTCATTCAAATGAAATTTGAAGGACATAGAAAACACAGGCATATTCTCTGAAAGAATTATCATGCGATGCCTTAAATAGAAGACACTTGCATTTTCCATTCTTCAAATTTAAAGATGATCCTTTGGCACTTGGGTCTTTGGACTGGCTGTACTGCTTAGCTTTTTGTTAAAGCTAAATAACACTTCCTATTCTGCAAAATAGTCTAAGACCCTGAATCAAACCGATTCTTCTTGGTAAACTTTACTCGAATGCTGTTTTTCATCAACATCACATGCCTATTAGAAAATGAAAAACAGCTGGCTTTCCACTAACATGATTATTTTCCATTATTGAATTCTGAATATTCAGTGTTACCTGTCTCCCTCTCTATCCCTCTTGAGTCATTCCAAATGAGATTGCTATCCGAGACACCTCAGTTTACTTCAGTAACAGGGACAGGATGAATAGGAATAGAGGTAGAAAGAGAGAAGCAATACTGCTCCTATAATACTTTGCAGCTTCATATGGAATAAATAAAACAAAGACGATTTTAACATCTGCACAGTCAATAAATGTCAGTTTCCAGAAATCAGCTCCACAGCCCGTGAATTGACGACGGTATTGAAGCTGATTCCTGAATGTGAATATGAATATATCTATTCACACTGTCATACTACCTAGACTTATATGGTCTACAGTCACTGTACAGAATGAGAATAATATCTTGGGAACTCAATTACTTGACATAAATAAGACTTCGTATTTGCAAAATAAAAACTTTCTCATGGCCAAACTTCTGGTCTCTCCTGCAATGATAGCTACTTGTCATAAACTCAGAACTGAAAGTCAGATCTTGATTGATATTGTATCTTAAACTCATACAGGCTTGATAATAGAACACTGCCTTTATTTAGTTCTTTTCAATCCACAGGCTTCTACAGTGGTTTTATAGTTACTCGGAGTCTGGAAAGAAATTCCTCCCGCAGTGCTAGTTTCCGAAGTGCTTTGTACTATTTACCATGATATGGTACTTGTAGTACTGTTGTACTGTTTGCTTCTTAAAAAGTAAATAGTGACAAGCCAACCACTGATAAGGTAGAATAATATGAATAAGAGCATCAAGTCCTGAAGGCATGGATCAGAAGCTGGTAAGTGACCACTCACCAAGTGGTCCAAGGACTGGAATCCTTAGAGCTTTGGAAATGCAGAAGGTCACATCTCACTATGGACCAACTGCATCAGAATATGCATTTAAGCAAAACCCTCTGGTGATTTACAGGCACAGGACAATTGGAGAGGCACTGTTGTACAACATGATATAACATGGTATAAACAGATACTGAAAATGAAGCTTTTGTGCCCAGGGCCAGGGATCTGGAAGTTACCAGAGAAGTGTTGGGGGGTGGGGTGAGGTACAGACAGCCAGAAAGTAGTTGAAGGGGTTTCTAGGTCTGTGGCCCCCCAAACAAGCTTGAAATGATTGCTGGACTCCATCCATAGCAAGCAAGTACTGGCTTGTCCAGTGAGCCCAAATTGTGTTGTCATGAGGACGTCCTTTTGACTCTCTGACACTCAGTCTGGTCACTTGTAAAAACAAGGAGATGACACAAAATAAGCTCCATTTAGTTCTAAAGTTCTATCATTCAACATACAAAAAAGTAACAGGCTGGGGTGTATAGTGGGGGCAGAACATTCACATAACACAAGGATATTTTCACAATTCTTGTACAGATTACTTTGTGATTTCGGGCGATTTTTGTATTAGAATAGGACTATTGTTTCACAGAGAGTAACTTTTTAAGGGAAAACATTTATTTTTGGAGAATTTTTGTATTGAGTGAGAGTAACCATTTCCTTATCCTTGGTCCTTCTAAAGCTCTTTTTGCTTCCTTCTACTTTCTGAAAGTCAACTACACTACACACGTATATCAGAGAAGGGACAGAAGCCAGCCAGAGGCAGAGAGGAAGAGAGAACAGAGAAATATGTAAGGGCCCTTTGTAGTCACTGGGCTGAGAAATCATGGCGACCTCTCTGACTTCTTCTTGTGCTCCAGACCATGGTTCTTTGGTGCGGCCTCACTTCCCGATTCTAACATAATGCAGCTGTCTCCCCTTACCCACGGGAGACACATTACAAGACCCTCAGTGGATGCCTGAAGCCTTGAACCTTGAACAGTACTGAACCCTACAGATGCTGTGTTTTTTTCTACGATAAAGTTTAATTCATAAATCAGGCATCAGAGATGAACAATAGCTAACAATAAAATAGAACAATTATAACAAAATACCATAATGAAAGGAAAATGAATGACTTCTGCGCTGTACTCACCCTTACTTGTTTGTGATGATGCGAGATGATAAAATACCTAGATGATGAGGTGACGCGAATGATGTAGGCGTTGTGACAGCGTGGGGCTACTAGTGACCTTCTGACCGTATGTCAAAAGGAAGATCATCTGCTTCTGGATGTGACTGGCTGTGAGTACCTGAAACCATGGAAAGTGAAACCACGGATAAGGGGGGACCACCTCCTAGCTACAACAGGAGCACAGTGTTTTCACCTGCACAAGCATCCCTGTACAATGTCTGAATGGACACGCATTGAATCTACAAGGTTCAACAACCACTGGGCTGTAAGCTACCAGGGGGCCTCTTTTGTGATCGATTTCCCTTAACTATATACCTAAAGTTCGCCCAAAGCATTCCCAAACTAATCTCTGCTCTTCTATAGGAACGCTTAATTTATAATATTTAGGCAATACTATAGTTAGGTTACAAAAGAAACAGCTAAAATGTTGCACTCCTTTTGGGTTTCAATTCACCGTGATATTAAGGAGAGAAACTCTTGCATCGTGAAAGTTGAACTTGGATCGAACTTTCTCAACTGAACTCTGTCAGCTGCCAGAGCTTCAGGCAAGAACCCAGAAAAGATAAAACTCCAGTCATGATGGAATTAGCCAAGCAGCACCAGGCCAAGGCCAAATGAGAGCAGGCTGCATACATGACTCTGTGGCCAACAGAACCCTCTGAACAGCGTTAAGCACCAAAGTTTCATAGTGAATGTTAGGAACAAGATGGCAATTGAGGTGGGTGTTTAAAAGGAAAGCACAGTCGAATGTGTAAGTCACCCCAGAGAATTCTTTGCTTTATTCCCCTGAGAAATTGCCAGAATGAATTAGAAACCAGTTATGTATTACACTTATCTCTGCTTCAACATTGTTTGTCCTTGAGGACTTCCTATCAAACTTGCATCTCACTAACTTGGCAAAGGATGCTACTATGCAGCCACAGAATCCGTGTGCGTGTTCGAAATGACTACAAGACTTCTGTGCAAAGAACTCTCAAGACCACAGGGAACGTTCATTTAGATATCTGGCTTGATCCCAAACTCAGTATCAAACAACCCTCTTTGTAGCACCACATTCTCCAGCAAACTCTTCCTCCAGACCTCCCTGGTTTTTGTGGGACAAAAACATTGTGGGACGTGACATTCCCAAACTGGAAACTTGACAGTCGTTTGCTCTCTCTCCTTTGTCGCTCAGGTCTAAGAAAGTACTATTGACTTGTTCTTCCCAGTATTTTCTGCAATCAACCACTGCTTTTTTCTTCCTACAGAGCCCAGTCTAGTTCATGCATTTATTATCCTCATGTGAGCTATTTAGAAAGTTCATCTTCCATTTACTCATTAATTCCTTTGGTGCATATTTCAGCACCTACTATGTGCTGTAGGCACTGTGCTAGGTGCTGGAGGATAAAAAGGGGAGCAAGCTAGTGCTCAGGTAGTTTGTGGGCTGGTGGAGCTCTTCCCATTGGGGTTCATTTTGCAGGACACATTCAGGTTACCTTCCTAACACACTCTCTGAATCATACATTCATCCTGCTCAAATGCCTCCAACAGCTTACTAAAAGCAAAGCAAACCAAAGGAAAACTCTTTCTACCATTTTAAAGGTTGCAGGCTAGCTTCTACCTACTTTTCTAATCCCCTATTTTACTATTTTCTCAACAAACCATCTGGTTGAAACCAGCTGGCTGAATCTCCATTTCAGAACATTCCCTATTTCTTGCTCTTTGCTTTGTGACTGCTGTTGCTTTTCCCAAAAGATCCACATCCTCCATCGTGATGCTTTTCTAATTGTCATATAAAATATGTTCTTTCTCTCTTCTGAACATATATATTTGGTCAATTTACATAATACTCAATGCATTCCATAAACATATTCCCAACTTCTCATGTGATAGACTCTGTGCGAGGCGCTGGGAACTAAGGAAGAGCATGCTTTCTCCTATTATAATTCTTGTTTTCACCTTTACAGTCTTTTGGTTCTCAAAGGCAGGGATCATGGTACCTTGTAACCTCTGTAGAGCTTTATATATTTACTTGCTCATATGGGTAGTCAATGACGCAGCTAGTCGTAATGATATTGTTAATACCAATGGAGTCATTTAAAAATTACACTATTTGTTATGTCAAAAATCGTCTTCCTTACTCGTCACATATTTTTTTAACTGTGAACTAGCCACAGAAACCTGTTTCTCTGAAAGCTTCATTTGGGAATGATGTTACTTTAGAAGGGGAACTCAGTGACTATAATGAATTATGAACCACCAGACATCACTCTTGTAAATACTAGTTCCATTGGTCTGAATCTGGATGAAGAAGGGTCTCAAATATCATATTATAATGGTAGTTTCCACTTATTCACTGGATACTCATGGTCCCAATATAGATTTCTCTTTAGAATCTTTTATGTAGCTCAGCATGACTCCCTAAAGTTACATCCTCTCTCCCCCCAGAAAAGCATGACAAGCAGAGGTTTAAGGATGAATAGTCAGGCTAAAGGGTGAATTTATTTTCTCTGTTGGCTTGTGTCACTGCCTCAGTTTGGTTTTATATAGTGTTATGTGAGTTTAATATTGCTTATTTGAAAAATGAAAACAACATAGGATGCTTGAGTGGTTTGGGCCCAAAAGGAAATCTGTATTTTTGCCAGAAAGAAGGAAAAAGGGAAATACATAACAGAAACATTCGAAAACTGAATCTGAAAAGAAAGGTTTATGAGGTTTAAAACTATGTGTATGAATAAAAATGAATTTTATTGATTTATAGAATATCGGTAGCTTGAAAATTCGAAACATCAGCGGAGGTAAATGTTTGAGAAGGTATAAAAACCAAACCATCCCTGAACAGGGATAGAAATTCTCCCACCTGGTATTTTGTCAAAGCTCAGTGGACAGCAAAATCTGAAAGCCTTCAGGGAAGTGAGAGCAGCTTTTTCTCCCAATGTGTATGCTTTCTACAACAAAGTGGTTTTAAGTAAATACGAGAAAAATTGTATTTAACACATAATTTTATCTTGTCAGCTTCCCTATGAATACAAAAGAAAATGAACAGTGGAAGATTATGAAACAAAACTATTTACCCAAGAGGCCACAATGGCCCTTTGGATGCTGGAGCACTAGGTTTGCTTCCTGCAGGCTGTGCCTATGTGTGTGCGCGCCTGTGTGTATGTGCCTGTATGTGTGTGTGTGCGTGTGTGCGTGAGGGTGTGCATGTTCCCTTCAATCTTCCCAAGAAGAGCAACTCTGACATAGCAAATAAGGAATTCTAATTGCAAAATTATACCTTCAATGGAAACCATTTTCCTACCCTTTTGCTCCAGAAGCTCTGAAGGTATGAATGCTTCCACAAACAGAATGAATGAAGCCCCAATTCTCTATGGTGACAAATTCAGGAAATGGCAGGTTGTATCTTAAAAGAGTTCAACTACTACTCAAAAGCTCTCATGCGCAAATAATGGAATTCTCAAATTGGGATAAATGCGCTTTAAAGAATTTTTATTTTGATCATTTATTTCAGGGAACACATGGATAATATCACATAGCTTTGAATTACAGAGCAGATAAGGAAAATCTAAAAGGAAAAAAATTAGGGCAGGCCTTTATTAAATTTTAAAGTATGCCTCTGCTATACTCTTATAAAGAGCCAAATAGGGTATCAAAATCTCTGGAGATCACCAGTATAATTTCTTTATCATGTTCCATTTAAAATTTAATTACGCAGTCTACAACAAGAAGAATCTGAGCTGTTTAAATAGGTCATGCAGTGAGTAACTTAACAATATTCTAAAGTTTTCCTTGTAAAGATCGTTCCTTTGATAGTCTGTTACACATCAGAACACTATATTATAAAACAAGTGTAATTTAATTCAGTCACCACAGACCCTTATATACATCTATAAAGAATGAAATGTTTTGATTTAGGTAATTTAGAGAATTAATGAAAATCATGTTTCTGAGTGAGTTGCCCGTGTTAGATGGCCAGTATCTTCATACTGGCTTACTTTGGGTAATCACTATTTTCGTGCATGCTAGCAAGGTTAAGAGAATTTTTTATTTACTGTTTGGGGTACTTTGCTGTAAATCAATAATCATTCATCACCAGGTAAAAAAAAAATCTTGCCACTGAATAATTAATGTTTGAATTAGAGGTCTGTATGGCCTCTGGCTTGCTACTCCTTCATTCCCTACCTCAAATTTCAACTAGCATGTAACTCGAATTTCTCTACAATACAATAATAAAGTAAATGCTGTGTTGAGCACTTTACACATATCACTTCATTTTATTCTCAGAACAATTGCTCCTGTTAGTACCCCTATTTTACAGATAGAAAACATGAGGCACACAGAGGTGAAGACATTTATCTAAGGTCACAGAACTAGTAAGTGGCTGAACTGGGATTTGAACATATGCTGGAGTACATGTGCCGAACCATTTCACTAGGCTGCTTCTTAACAAAACTAAAGGTGCCTTGTCTCACAGACGGACAGTGTCCAAGTGTTGGTAAAAATAATTAGCACAAATCCATCTTTGAATGGACTGCTATAAGAGCTACCGTGTATTGATTATTCACTGTGTGCCAGAAACTGAGCCAAACACGTTATATGGTTTATCTTCTCCCACCAGCAATTTGCAACAGGTATCGTAATTTCCCCAAAATGACAAATGAAAACCTGAGACAGATATTAACTGACTTGCTCATGGTCACACAATTAAGAAACAGCAGATACAAGATTCAAGCATGTCTGAGCCCAAAGCCCAATCTCCTAACCTCTATGCTAACACATACTCAACAGCAGCGACTCCAGACAGCCTAGAAACAGTCAAATTTAGGTTAATAACTCGCCAGCCATTAAGATGAATGGTTCTCGGTGCCAAGTGTACAAAACAGTGAGCAGTGTGGGAAGTGAGAGGAGGCAGAAATCATAACATCTGGTCTACCGCTAGTTCTCCGGGAGTAGGCTTCAGCAGTGCTTCCTCCCTCCTTTCCTCCTAGGGACTGAAAATTTGTGCCCCCACATCCCCAAATCCATATACTGAAGCCCTGACCCCTAATGTGATGGAATTAGGAGGTGAGGCCTTTGGGAGGTAATTACATTTAGATGAGATCATGAGGGTGGGGTCTGCGTGATGGGATTATAGCCCTTAGAAGAGACACCAGAGAGCTTTCTACCTCCCCCAACTCCCAGCCATAAGAGGATATGGCAAAAAGGCAGGTGGCTGCCTACGAGGAATCAGGTCCTCACCCAGGCACTAAGTACTGGATCGGCCAGCACCTTGATCTTGGACCTCCCAGCTGCCAGAGCTTTGAAAAATAAATGTTGTTCGAGCCATGGTATGGAGTTCTGCTATAGCAGCCAGAGCTGACTAAAACACTTTCCAATTCAAAGTTTTATGCATTCATTCAAACATCTATTCACTCAGATGGTCAAAGAGTGATGTAAACATTTATTCTGGGCCTACCAAGTTGCAGGCACTGTTAGGCATTGAAGATAAATGATGAATAATAATGGGATCTCAGTGTGTTTTCTACTTGGTGAGAAGGTGTAGAAGTCCTCCATTAAACTGCAGTATCAGGTAACACAAATGCTAGGATAAGACTTAGCACCCAGGGCGTTGGGAATTAACAGAAGGAGCAGAAAACCTTTCAGGGCAAAGAAGCTTTCATAGAAGAAATGGCATCTAAGATGTATGGCTTGTTATTTTTTAAAAAAATTTTTTACTGTTTATGTATTTATTTTTGTGAGAGAGAGAGCACAGCAGGGGAGGGACAGAGAGAGAGAGGGAGACACAGAACCCAAAGCAGGCTCCAGGCTCTCAGCTGTCAGCACAGAGCCTGATGCAGGGCTTGAATTCACGAACTGTGAGATCATGACCTGAGCCAAAGTTGGACACCCAACCAACTGAGCCACCCAGGTGTCCCAAAGATGTGTGGCTTGTTTTTTATTGTTAGCTAGGTAGTGAATCTGAAAGGGAGGGTTCTGGGGATTGTAAGGTCTAAGGGTATAATGGAGTTCTATGTAGAGAACTTTAACTCCTTTTCTTTCCCCAAATCCATTCTATTAATTTGCCCAGATGCTCTTTTTTAAAAAAAAAATTAGTGTTCTGAGAGAGAGAGAGAGTGTGTGAGCAGGGGAGGGACAGAGGGAGAGGGAGATTCAGAATCCGAAGCAGGCTCCAGGCTCTGAGCTGTCAGCACAAAGCCTGATGCAGAGCTTGAACCCATGAACAGTGAGATCATGACTTGATCCAAAGTCGGACACTCAACTGACTGAGTCAGCCAGGCGCCCCCAAGATTGCCCTAAAAACAGAATAGAACATTCTCTGGATGAACAGTATCAAAGAGAATAACAGCTCCTCAGACTGGTTTCTAAACCCTCCACATCAACCAGTCATCCCCAGAACTCCCTTTCCTACCTCTGTACAATATCTGACAAGATGGCACCACTTCCTGTTCCCTGCATACCATCCCTGGGCCTCCGTGATGACTTTTCCTCTGTGTGGGGTGCACAGCCCTCTCCACTGACACATACTCCATCCCTAACCATCTTCTCAAGTCATGCTCAGACACTGATTCATGATGCTGTCCTTGCTTCCTCTAATCAGCAGCGGCCCATCTTGTTGCTGAAATCCCTTAGTGCCTTTTGTTTGTTTAGATGTCTTTCTGGCTTATGGCATTAAACACTTTCCACCCAGCACTGGGATGATCTGTGCCTGCTAAACCAGACTGAGCTACTCAGGGAAAGAGAAAATGTTCTGCCTGTTTTCCATCACAGAGCCTACGACTTTCCTCGGTATATAGTACTTGGTATGTCTTTGTTGAATTCATAAACAGATGATAGCTTTATGTAAATATTGAACTGCACAAGACTTGGGTCCCAGGAAAGTTGGGAAGCAGGAAATGTTCACCGTTCTAGACTACTTAGTAAGAGTTTGGCCTGAAAATACCAACATTTTTTTTTTTTTCCTATTTCCCTTACTACCTAGCCCCTGGAAAATAATTTTCTACTCTCTGTTTCTATGAATTTGACTTTTTTTTTTTTTTAGAGTCCACGTATCAGGGACTCTTTTTCTGTCTGGCTTATTTGTCTTTTTCTGTCTGGCCTATTTCATTTAACCTGATGCCCTCCATATCCATTCATGTTGTAGATGGCAAACTGCTTCTTTCTCATAACTGAATAATATTCTAGTGTGTGTGTGTGTACATACACATATTCTTTATCCATCCATCTATTGACATTTAGGTTGTTTCCATATCTTGCCTATTTTGAATAAAGCCACACTGAATATAGGGGTGCAGATATCTCTTTGAGATCCTTTCTTCATTTCCTTTAGATATATAACCAGAAATAAGATTGCTGAATCACATGGTAGTTCTATTTCTAATTTTCAGGGGAAACTCCATACCATTCTCCATAATGGCTACATCAATTTACATCCCTACCAGCAGTAGGGCTCTCTTTTCTCCACATGCTTACCAACATTTGTTATCCCTGGTCTTTATGATGATAGCCATTCAAACGGGTGTGAGATGATAGCTCACTGTGGGGTTTTTTTATGTTTATTTATTTATTTTGAGAGAGGGTGACAGAGAGAAAGCATGCATGAGTGGGGGAAGGGGAGACACACACACACACACACACACAGAGAGAGAGAGAGAGAGAGAGAGAGAGAGAGAGAGCGCATCCCAAGCAGGCTCCATGCTGTCAGCGCAGAGCCCGACGTGAGGCTTGATCTCACAAACTGTGAGATCATGACCTGAGCCAAGATCAAGAGTCAGACGCTTAACTGACTGAGCCACCCAGATGCCCCCCACTGTGGTTTTGATTTGCATTTCTCTGATGATTAGTGATGTCGAGCACCTTTTCATGTACATGTTGGTCATCTGTACGTCTACTTTGGAAAAGTGCCTATTCGGGTCCTCTGCCCATATTTTAATTGGATTGTTTGTGTTTTTGCTATTGGTTTTTGTGAGTTCTTTATATATGTTAGATATTAAGCCCTTATTAGATATATGACTTGCAAATATTTGCTCTGTTCCATGAAAAGGCTGCCTTTTCATTTTGTTGATAGTTCCCTTTGCTGTGCAGAAGCTTCTGCATTTGATATATGATCCCACTTGCTAATTTTGCTTTTGTTGCCTTTGCTTTTGATGTCACCAACATTTTTACTTCCTAATTTCTAAAGGAGATAGCATTTCATAATGAAGACAACAAGGAATATGAGATTCTTTTATGTACCAAAGCCCTCCACAATGCACCAGACATCTATCTCATTTAAAACCCAATGCCCATGACTGAGAAATATGGCCAATCAGAAAGTTTAGTCTTGCTCTTCCACCACATGGAATCCGTTCAGTTCAAATTCCAAATAACAAACATCAATAACTGAAGACCAAAATTCCATCTGTGAAACTGCAGTATGTTGACTTTTATCTCTGACAGTCACATAAACAAGCAGTTCTATCTTCCTGGTACAGGATCTCAAATAATAATCCTACAGGGTATGCTGGTGTTCTAGGAATCAGGGGCTCTGGTACAATATATTTAATACTTACGTTCCCTAATCCCTTCAAAGAAGGCATAGAAAAAAGAGCAAGTTGTTGGATTAAAAGACAAGAAAAAAGTCCAAGCTGTTCTTTCATTACATGAACCTTTGGCCCCTGTCTCCAATGGCTAAAATCTTGTAAAACACGGCATCTGAGCTATATGCTTAATTATCTTAAGCTTCATTTACCCATACTTCATGTTCCTCGAAGAGCATCCTGACCTCTGGGTGCTGTGCCGTAAGAACCAGCTGGTGAATCTCTACTGTGGCACTTCTGCTACTTCTACTAAGGTCTATTAAATCCCTTTATTTTCCATACTATGTAGTTTACATTAGGAAAGGGAACTCTGTTAGCAAAGAATGAAAATGCTCTCACTTATTCAAAAATAGGCACTAATAGTACATGATTATGCTGAAACCTCTGTTAATATAAACCTTGTTTGGGGCGCCTGGGTGGCGCCGTCGGTTGAGCGTCCGACTTCAGCCAGGTCGCGATCTCGCGGTCCGTGAGTTCGAGCCCCGCGTCGGGCTCTGGGCTGATGGCTCAGAGCCTGGAGCCTGTTTCCGATTCTGTGTCTCCCTCTCTCTCTGCCCCTCCCCCGTTCATGCTCTGTCTCTCTCTGTCCCAAAGGTAAATAAACGTTGAAAAAAAAAAAAAATATAAACCTTGTTTATACCTTTACTCCGCTATACAAAATACAGTGCTATCTCTGTATAAGCATCATTTAGATTAAAACCCCAGCTTACCGTAACTAATTGAGTGCCTCCTTTCCATCTGAAGAGTTGTGGTTTTACCACAATTTAATTAAACCACATCTACCTAAACTAAACACCCTCACCATTAAAAACATATCTTGAAAGACGGGCTTGTAACGGAAAAAAAAGAACACCAATTGTTCAGATTGCTACGTCGTCCCTTGCTACCGCAAAATACAAGCAGGGAGTCACCTGTGATATTGAAAATGATCATTTTCACAGTTCAAGAGATAGAACCATACATTCCATTTCCAGGACACTTCAAGACAAAGAGGGCAACATAAGGAGTACGTGTAGCCAGTTTAAATATTTGTTTTAATCCCAACAAGATCATTGGTTTTAATATTTACAATATAATTACAATGCTTCGTGCATGTTGCTCATATAATCTAATTTCTTCTTGTGACAGATTATTACCAGGCTTTAATTTCAGCAATGGCAGGAATTCAAAAGCACATTTAGGTTATCATTAGTAACGAAAAACAAACCTGGTGTCTGCTCAATGGCCTTGTGCACGTATCTTATTTCAACTTCAAAGCATTTTTAACCTACCAAGACACAGACCACTGCTGCATGAGTTGCACGTTTTCCCAGAATATTATCACCCAGTGGCTAGCCACTTTATTATTTTTTTTAAATTTTTTTTAACGTTTATTTATTTTTGAAACAGAGAGAGACACAGCATGAACGGGGGAGGGGCAGAGAGAGAGGAAAACACAGATCAGAAGCAGGATCCAGGCTCTGAGCCATCAGCACAGAGCCCGACGCGGGGCTCGAACTCGCGGACCGCGAGATCGTGACCTGAGCTGAAGTCGGACGCTTCACCAACTGAGCCACCCAGGCGCCCCGTAGCCACTTTAAATTAATGCGATGTAAGACAATTAAAGTTGAAATACTCCACCGCTGTGTAATATTTGTAAATGGCCTTTCAGAAAATTTCAAGACCGTCAAAAGCCAGTGAAAACCAAACCATAAAACTTCTTTCAAATGCCACTGTCTTCCTTCCCAGCCACATATCACTACTTAGCAGTTGCCTGAATTTTCCATTTTTCCTTGATGTCACAGTATAAGTATATTTTTATGACTAACCGGATTAAAAAAAAAACCCACAAAGTGTCATGTTCCACTAATCATCAGCCGACAAACAAACAAAATAACTACAGGTGCCTTGTTCTAAATAGCACCAAGGTTTTCCAGGGCTCATTTGCACTTTGCTGGTGACAGGCTGAAGAAATCCGTAAAAGGGCTGAACGCTGTTCAACTGATGGAATTCAGTTGAACTGTACAAACAAACAAATGCTAGCAAAAGAAAGGGTCTGCCACCAAGAGAAGGATTCGTCACCAACATTATTAGCATTATTTCATAGTAATGTGAGGAAGAGAGATAATTGTCAGTGGATATGTCCCAAACCGCCCCGGAGAAAGTAAAAAAAATACCTGAGACTACATTAGAAGAAGCATAATTGAGAAAGGACTGATGTATTATTTCTCACGCCCTAATTGTCGTGCATTACAGTGGCTGTAAATTGCAGTCAGGATGAGATTGTTGTCATGTTTATTTTCAACAGGATGCGCCATTAGGATAGCAAACATTCATGAAAAAAAAAAAATAAGTAGGCTCATTACCAAAATACTCCTACCAAACTCCAGAAAAGACCAGATTCTCCCTCGAGTAATAAACCAGCTACAACAGAACAAGAGAAGATCATTCGCAGGGAACACGGGCATTGCCTCTTAGTACTCACAACATAAGGCTACTGAACAGAATTCAAGGTGCGCACCACATCTCTCAGACATCGGAGTAATTTTTATCTGCGTGATTATAGCTCCGTGTGGGTTTCGTCTGACAATACGAGGGTGGTCTGCTCCTTAGCCGTTCTAGAAAAGTTTGGAAGTCATTCTGCATTCCATTATTTTGGGATTAACTTCCTCACCACAAACATGGGCAGATACACAACTCTCTCCCTCGCTCTCTGAAAATGACGAATGCTTAGGTCTTCATAGCAGACTTTCCCCAGAGCGAAAGCACAATGACAGACAAACTCAGTGGGGATACACACCAGCACACACCTCCGCGTTTAACCCGGTCAACCGGCACGGAGTCGAAAAGTTTCTTTGGGACGATATCCAAAGAATTAAGACATATAGTAATTTAAATATTTGGATCACGGTAAACAGTTTTTTTTTTTTTTTTTGGCAATATTAATCACGATCCCATAAGCAAAGATTTACTTTACATAAAAAAAGCAACCAAATGTGCTTATCTCCTGTGACAGATGGTGACGATATGTACTTTTTCCCCATTCCCTGGTGCTGTTCATTATCACATTCTGCTGGCTCTTCTCTTCCTTGTTCTTGAGATTCTCATGTTTGCATTTCCAATAGTTCCCAAGCAATACCCTATGCCCTATTCACTCATTCACAAGTGGTTTTTGAGCACCTTCAAAGACTAAGGCGAGATGCTAAGTGCTGCATATAATACCCAGTAAAAGATCTCTTAAAATACTGTCACTCCTGTTTTGTTCTGCTAATAAATAGTGTTAATCATTTTTGATAGCTAGTTGTCTATAACATGCATCCTGTTAATCATATCTTATTTCGTATAGTAACATACGATATAAAAAAATATATAATACACATCCATCAACTTACATACCGATTTCTTTTCCTAGTGAGATAATATTACTAAGTACTTATTTCAATGACAATAAGAAATATAAAAGTATTTATATAATCATCAAAACTATGATGTAAGTTCTTGAATGGAGGCTCAGAATTCTTTTATAAATCTATAAATCCTTGAACGTAAGGATGATAGGAGGTATAGTGGAGAAAACCACAACTCATTGCACTAATGCCCACAAATATAATAAAAGAAACAACATGTTTATGATTTCTGCAGAGAATGTATCTCATAAATACATCTCCAAATGCATGATGTAACTTTAAAACAATGAGAATGATTTCTCTAAGTCATATATGGACATTTCTCTCATTACTTCTTGGTTACACCTCTTCTTTGTGACTCATACACAGTTTCTGGCATTTACATCGTGAAATATGAGGTCTTAAAATCTGCTGCAAGGAAGAGAAAATTACAAAGGCCTCTCCAAGAAGATCCAGCACTTCTTGTGAGGGGCATCAGAAATCATGCACAGAATAAGCAAAGCCAGCCTGCTCACCTTGGTAGATTTCCCGCTAACTCTGTGGTTGTCTCTCTGGAGGAGAAAAAGAAGATACGCATAATTAGCTTCTTTTGGTAAATCATAAAAAAATTGGTTTAATAAAACCACAACATAATGCACCAAGGCATTATAAGATCATACATGTGAAGAAGATACAGTATATGCAGTATACAGTAGAAGCACTGACTAATGACATTTCTGATTCATTCCCATAAACATTTCAATGGTTACTTTCAAAGTGATTTTACACACATGCAAAAATATACCGCTACTTTCTGTTTAAAACATTACAATTTGAAAATATACAACATACAGAAAGAAAATGGGAAGGAAAAAAAAAATCCCAAACCACCTTTTAGATATTTTCCAGCTAAATCAAGCACTTGCATTCTTTTTCCAAGAATCATTTAGGAACAAATTCCTCTGAGAATGTGTCTTTGTGTTGATGATCTCTGTCACCTGAGGTTTATGAAAGAACACGTACAGCACAAAATCCAATTCTTTTAGTAGCAAATTGCCGTTTCTTATTTCTTCATTATACTGTCCTACCAGGTGGGATTTTTGAAGGCACATGCTATGATAATTCAAGGGGCACAAAAGACGAGTCACTAATTGAAGGCTTTATAGTACATTAATAAGACCAATGAGACACAAATTTCACAACTAACTTTTTCCGAGTCGCGATATCCTATCTTTCAATCTGAGATGTGTTCTTGGAAATTATGGGGGGCAAGGAGTAAGAGGTAGAAATGGAGGCTTAATGCTGAGGTATTTTAAAAGTGAAGGCAGGTTCCACTTTGTGTTGGGGGATTAAAGGTGTAATTCTTAGGAAGAGTGGTACATAATCTTCTTGAGGTCATATATTTCCTTTAGGAATCTCATCAAAGATACAAACACCTTACATGGGGGAAAATAACAATACACCCATACATATGTATGTAAAATACGGAGCACAATTATAGATGGTTCGTGGACCTCCTACAACTAATACATCAACTCTGAGTTAGGAATCTCAGGACTTCTTCCTTCAGGAATCTTCTCTGGCCCTCCCAGCCTCTAGAACTCTTTCCTACCGTCTGCGACAATACCCGGGAACCATAGGGACTCGCTGATTCCCTTAGAACCATACCACCTTAAATTAATGAATGATTTATAAATGAGTGATATAAGTTGAGCTCCCATAGAAATATTCTTTCCTAAATAACTAGATAATATTAAATCTCCAGCTCTTACTGCTTCAGAAACTAGTTTTTGAGAGAAAGCTTTCATCCCCTTAGCAAAAACCACAGTTGAAAGCTTGGTCCGCGACACCACCGAATGTTTTACATGAACTTGTCTCTTCCAAGAATTCCATGCCTGCATAAGAAATTTTTCTTCCCAGATAGAATCAGAGCTGTGGGTACCCCAGCCAAGAAGCACCCCTCCCTTTAGTTTTCCTTTATAACAATGATCACAACAGAAATATCTTCTACATTCTATTTTAGTATTTATTATTTTGTAACTTGAGGCCAACATATATGATTACTCAATAAATATTTGTTAAATTTTCAAGGAAGGAATTAACGAACTTTTCTGATCTTCTTGTTGCCCCGCAGGGTTAGATCTATGTTTAGAGCTTGATCATAATAATAGCAGCATCCCAAGGTTAAGGTACATTACCTTCCCTTCTTTCTAATCTTTTAACTCTTTATATTTACTTTCCAGATTATATGTATTTTAATATTATGAGTCCCCCTGGTATCTTTCAAAACAACGTACAACAGGGGGCGCCTGGGTGGCTCAGTTGGTTAAATGCCTGACTTCAGCTCAGGTCACGATCTCACAGTCCGTGAGTTTGAGCCTCTTGTCGGGCTCTGTGCTGACAGCTCGGAGCCTGGAGCCTGCTTCGGATTCTGTGTGTCTCTCTCTCTAACTCTCTCTGCCCCTCACCCACTCATGCTCTGTCTCTCTCTGTCTCTCAAAAATGAATGAATGCTGAAAAAATTTAAAACAATGTTGAACATAAATTATAATAAATCCACTGAACTTGCAGTAGAGTAGCATTTCTCAGCCTCATACTATAATGACATTTGGGGCCAGATGTTCCTTTGTCATGAAGGCTGTTTGGTGTATTGTACATTATAAGATATTTAGCAGCAGGCTTGGCCTCTACCCACTGGATGCCAGTAGTATGCACTCCCCCCACTTTGTGACAATTCAAATGTCTCTAAACATTGCAAAACGTCCCCTGGGGCAAAACTTCCCTCGGTGGAGAACCTGTGCAAGAGAAAAATAGAATGGAAGCACCCATAACTGACTTCTCTGTCCAAACCTTAGTGGATTCAGCAACATTCTCCACTCCTAGGGAAAAACATGGTGACTCAACCCTGTCAAGAATGCCCATCTCGCTCTGGCTCCTGCCACCTACGTGTGTGTGCTTACTGAGAGTACGTTGTGTTTGTTCCCCAACCAATTTATGTTGGCGATACTCATTCTTATTTTCAAATTTAATTAAACAAGATATAAACCCAATGAAAAATGACTGTGGAGAAGTTCTGTTTTTTGAAAAATAAGTTGTATTCTTTGGAAGGAATAAAGTGACAAGTAGCTTAAGAAAAGCTGACCTTGAATTAGATCTAGGGGCTTGGGGGAAGAAAGACATGATTTTCACAGGTGACTTTCAGTTCTCGTTCCTCTTAAAAAGTAAACTAGAAATAGGGGGTGAATTCTATGTGTGACATATGCATGAAAGACAATGCAGAACTCCACTCAGTGGATCCACACACTCAGAGTGTTAGCCTTACCTTCAGAGCAAAAAAATGCTGTGAAAGAAAGTTAGGGTCTCCACGTAGGAAGTACCAGCATGGGAAATTGATCTTTTTTTTTTTACAGGTTTCTTTTTTTTTTTTTTTTTTACAAAACTGCATACTCAAAAATTTACATTAGAATTATAGACTTTTCATAGGAAAAGGAATTTTTGGTGAACGTGCATGAATGGATGAACACAGCTTAAATTGTAAGATGTTACCTAAAAACCTGGTGATTCCATTGGAACATGTGGCTCCATGATTTAAAGAAAGAATACAAAGCAAGAAAGAGCCACCATACCTGACTGCAATAACACAGCTAAGACTCACCAATCAGTTGTCATTTTCAAGATCGGCAAAACATTATGGCTTTGAAAATGCTAACTTGCTCATTTTAACCCATTTACTATTGCTAATAAAAAATGTGAATTATTCGTGTTTTCATGAATGTATACCTTTTGTAAAGAAATCCTTGAAGAAAATAAATTCAGCACGATATGCTGTGCTTAATTTAGATAATGCTCCATCAAGACCCACTTGACAGAACTCCAAAAAGTATCACACAGAAAATTTTTAGGGCAGTGAAACTACTCTGTATGATACCATCAAAGGTGGATACATGTCGTCACCCATTTCTCCAAGTTCACAGAACAGACAACACCAAGAGTGAGCCCCAATGCAAACTGTGGACTCTGGGTGAGAATAACGTGTCAATGTAGGTTCATCGAGGATAACACATGTACCATCCTGGTGGAGGTGTTGATAATGGGAGAGGCTGTGCATGTGTGGGGGAGAGGGGAATGTGGGAAATCTCTGTACCTTCCTGTCAATTTTGCTGGGAATCCAGGACTGCTCTAAAAAATAAAGTCTATGTCTATAAAAAAGAAGGTACTATAAAGACAAGGCATTTTTCAGTGAACTTGTATGAGTTACGATGTCCACTATTAACATGACTTTCTAAGTATAATTCATCTTCATTACTATTATTTATTTATCCAACATATTCACTGAACACTTAGCATATGTTCAGCACACACCCATGCTGGGTGCTTTCAGGGGCACCAAGATGAATTAGATCCTGATCCTCCTTTCCAAGTGTTTATACTCCAATAAAGGATATTATATATAAGGTAGACAGTGGTGGAGACTTTTGAATTTTATACAACTGACAGCTCCCTGAAGTCAAAGATCATGACTTATTTATTTTGAATACTCAGCTCCTGGCACACGCCAAGCACTCAATAAATATGAGCGGAACAGACCGGGACACATTTTCTACCTGCAGGTAATTCCCGTCTCCTCAATTCGTTTCTTAAAATGCTTGTTGGAATAATATCAATGTTTGGGGTTGCATTTATTTCCTTTCTTTAGTTACCATTACTAAGATAATCTGACTTCACGAAGAGAGCAGGATGTTGAAAACTAAGTGAAACCACAATGAAAAAAACAACAAAGCAGAATTCCGTGTTCCAAGAAAGAGAGCTGTCCTAGGGGTTCCGAAGTAGACCAATATGATGGAAGGCATGCGACAGGGTGCATATCCTTGGGCAATTTCTTCTGCCTGGTGGCTCTCTAAATCCCAGAACGTAATAACAATGCTGCCCTTTGATCTCGAGTTGTTGGATCAATCACCAATGTGAACAAACAAGAACGCTCTCTGCAAATCTGAAGTTGTGCTATAAATTCAATTTTATCAAAGAAAAAAACCAGAAGAGACAAGCATCTTTCAAAAGCAGATAAGTATCCCGTGGGTATTATACAGGTTTTTTTTGTAGATTATTTAGCATCCCTTAAAAAAAAACTTTAATTTTAAATGTGTGGAACGTTTGCTGGAGCACAGAGTGATGCAAGCTTTTATCATCTGTCTGAAATAGCGTTCTTCCTCATCATGTCCTATCCCTTCCCATTCCTGAACGATGCAAACCGTTCTTTTTTTAGGAAGTGTTGAAGCAAGAGCATACCGTCTATTTCTGTGCAGCCTGCCAGTTTCCAAAATTAGCCGACAACTATAAAACAGAGGACATGAGCCCCCATGCTAATTGTGTGGCGGCATGATAAATATTTTTAAGACCTGGAAGGTTTCTCTCCAACGGTAGATACTTTTGATTCTTCCAAAAGTACAAAGACTTTTAAAAAACTTTAAAATATATTTTATTTTTCTTGCTTGTCTTGCAAGTGATTTAATATTTCAGTCATAGAAGGGAAGTTTTCTTTAATTAAGAGTGAAAGTATTATAGTTAAGTAGATTTTTTCTTCCTTCCTTCCCTCCACTCTCCCTTCCTTCCTTCCTTCCTTCCTTCCTACTTCCTTTCTCACCTGGCTTGGGGCAAAGTGTGGGCCTTTCAAGTTGGATCTATTAGGGTGCCTGGGTGGCCCAGTCGGTTAAGTGTCTGACTTTGGTCCAGGTCATGATCTTGTAGTTTGTGAGTTCAAGCCCCACATCGGATTCTGTGCTGACAGCTCAGAGCCTGGAGCCTGCTTCAGCTTCTGTGTCTCCCCCGCTCTCTGCCTCTCCCCCAGTTCCACTCTCGTCTCTTTCTCTCTCTCTCAAAAATAAACATTAAAAAAAATTTAAAAAATAAAGTTGGATCTATTTCCAAATATTACATAGACAAGAAGATTGGCTTAAAAGGCATCATTACAAATGCATATATTAATTTAGGGCCGTTAACTTTTGTCTTACCTGGTGAGCCTTAGCTCCAGGAAATCTAAAACAGTGTAGAGATTAAAATTTCTCCTCTGATGAAGAAAGCCCAAAGATACTGCTCATTCCTCTTAACCCTTTATATTTTTGTTACTTTGTCCCTTCTGTATCTTTTCCCTCCTGCTCTACCTACCTTCTTCAATTTCCACTCACATGAGTAAAATAGGAGTGTGTGTGTGGCCACGTACAAGTGCATGTCTGTATGTCGACACAAGCATTATTCCCACATGGTGAAAACTACACACACACACACACAAGCTCACACTTATCAGACCCTCATTTAACACCAGCCATCGCTTTAGGCCACTGACATGAGTTTACTCACTTAACTCTTACTGAAGATTCATGCAGTCATTGCTATGATTAAAACACAATAGAGATGAGAAAAATGAGACACAAAAATGTAAGTAGCTTCTGAAGGCCACATGGCTGGTGACAGGGCCAGGATCTGAACCAAGGCATTCTGGCCTCAGAGCCCATTCTTCTGATTAGGAAGTCATATTGCTACTCAGTATGTACAAGCTACAAATTATATACACATATGTATACATCTATACGTACATGTGTATACTTTCTCACTCTCTTTTCTTAAAAAAATTTTTTAATGTTTATTTATTTATTTTTTTTTTCAACGTTTATTTTTGGGACAGAGAGAGACAGAGCATGAACGGGGGAGGGGCAGAGAGAGAGGGAGACACAGAATCGGAAACAGGCTCCAGGCTCCGAGCCATCAGCCCAGAGCCCGACACGGGGCTCGAACTCACAGACCGCAAGATCGTGACCTGGCTGAAGTCGGACGCTTAACCGACTGCGCCACCCAGGCGCCCCTTAATGTTTATTTTAAACAGAGAGACAGCACACAAGCCAGGAAGGGGCAGAGTCTAGAGAGGGAGACAGAATCCGAAGCAGGCTCCAGGCTCTGAGCTGTCAGCACACAGCCTGACGCAGGGCTCAAACCCATGAACCGTGAGCTCACGACCTGAGCCGAAGTCGGATGTTTAACCAACTGAGCCACCCAGGCGCCTCTCTCTCTCTCTCTCTCTCTCTCTCTCTCTCTCTCTCTCTCTCTCTCTTTGCAGGATGGGACCTTAGTACATGGACTGGGGTGGAGGCAAATCTGCAGGATCCGTCCGAAGGGCGGTGGCAGGGTCCGAGGGGAGCAGGGTAGGAAAGGAAGCCACAGCCGAGGTGGCCCAGAGACAGAGGTCACATTGAACCCACCACGACAGCAGAATGAAGGGGAGGAGAGTGGGGTCTCAGTGGCTGAAAGGGGTCAGGTTCACAGCAGGGCGAGAGTGGGGTCCAGCCTCCTCTGAGACCTACAGGCTGCCCAGGCCTGTCCTGCAACACAACACAGGCCGAGGGCTCAAGCAAAGCCCCTCGTGGGCAGCGCAGGAGGGAGGGGCCCAGAAGCACAGGCCGGTAAATGGGGTGGACCACGGGTAGTGTTCTCAGTGTTCTCTTGCTGCCTGGGAAGGTCACCAGAGGTAATAAAATGGGGGCACACAGACACGCACACACATATATATCGAATACATTTCTTTATTTGGTTTGGGTTGTGTGCTACAGCAGGCAACAACAAAAAAATTGTTGTTTTTTTTTGAAGGGGGAGATGGACAAAAAACAAATGAGCGAATGGATACTTACTACTGCCTCCCGCAGTATATGTGATGAAGAAGAAAGGAACAGGGTAGGCTCAGAGAGTGCAGGTGGGGCTGTTATTGTCTAGAGGGCCGTCAGGAAGGGCTCACCGGAAGGGCACTGAGCAAACGTGTCAATGCGTGAAACACCACCACTCCCTCCGCCTTAACTTCTCGGCCTGTTTCTTTCCTTGGTGCCACTGCATTTCACACTCCTTTTCAGCAAATACTCACCGAGGACCCACTGCCTGAAGCAGACAATTCTAGGTGTTGCTTTGTGTAAAAAAAACAAAAAACAAAAAACGATAGGCCGTCTGATTCCATGCACTCAAAATGCTGGCAGCCCGAATGGGGGGACGGGCCCCCAGATACACTCACACTCTTAGGAAACCGCAGATTCTGGGGAGAGAGACTTCACGTCGCTGCAGAGGCCGGCCTCCCGGACCCGCTCGGGCGTGGGAACGCCGGGGGGTCAGCCGGCGACGCTCGCAGAAGCAGGCCGGCCTGCGGGGCCCCGTCCACAAGAGCCCCCCTCCAGGGTCTCCGCCTTGCCCGCGTCCGCGGAGAGGACCTCTTCTGCGCCCTCGGCACACAGAATTAAGTGGACGAGGTGGTGTTTCCCTTTAAATGACGTTTGGTGTTTGGCTCGGGCTGAGGGTTATCACCGTGGGGAGACCGGACGCCCGTCCACGGAGTCCCGCAGGAAAACACAGGGACCCGCTGGAGGGCTGTGTGGAAGGAGGGATTTGCGTCGGGCAGCAGGGCGCCGGCACAATGTGAGTGGTCAGCAGACTGGCTACGTTAAGATTAATTTAATCTCATCCCTGACCTATCCAGCCTCCTGAACAGGCAGGTCATATTTGGAGTCCTTGCTGGGAATTTTTTTTGGCTCAAAACGTCTTCAGACCATTTTAGCATTCCTCACGTAAAACAGCCACCACGGTGTGCCTTTGTGTGTGTTCTTGTGCTCCAGCGCCTCGAAAATAAAAGCCAAAAGCTTCTCCGGTTCAACTGTGCAACGCGGCAGGCCAGGCCCCGACGGTCACCTGTGAGGGGCCTCGGTTCGAATGGCCCTGTTTGCCCCTCCGGTCATTTCCAGACCGTGTCGAGGGCTTTTGTTTTCTTTTCTTTCAAAAATGTCATCTTGACACTTAGCTCAGGAATGCACTTGAGATGGGGAAGCCTGTCCTCGAGACTGCTGGTAGCCGTGGGACTGAATGTCCACACGCACTTGGGTTCACCTGTTCATCATCATCCTCTATGCTGGTGACTCCACCACAGTTAAATAATATATCCAGGAAGAACCCGAATCTGCCATGAGTAACAATTCCTGCTCATTAAAACTCACTCATTTAGACTGTGGCAATGGCAAATATAACCAGTCCTGGAGGGCAGTCCCAGAGCCTAACGAAGGCACATTACTTACTTTTTTTTTTTTTTTAACATTTTTATTTTATTTTTTGAGAGACACAGAGAGACAGAGTGCGAGCAGGGGAGGGGCAGAGAGAGAGAGGGAGACACAGAATCCGAAGCAGGCTCCAGGCTCTGAGTTGTCAGTACAGAGCCCGATGCGGGGCTGGAACCCAGGAACTAAGAGATCATGACCTGAGCCGAAGTCAGACGCTCAATCGACTGAGCCACCCAGGTGCCCCATGGAAGGCACATTACATTTCATTGGGCACCTTGTACTCTCAGAGCCAGAAAGCAAAACAAAAACAAAACCAAACAAGAAAAACGGAAAATGCACATGCAAAAGGCTGCAAGTATGTGTGCTTTTTAAAAGCTTCGTTAACAAAATGACATCTCTCCAAACAAACAAAAAAAACAAACGAAAACAAGACAACAAACCAACAACAACAAAAAAGAAGAGGTGTATCCTCTTCAAATACTATGCTTTTGCCAGAGAGCAGGGGTATCAGATTACTAAAAGATCTCTGCACTTAATACTGCTGGATAATTGTGCTCCAAAATTTACTGCAATTCATAAATGGGCTTAAGGGAAAATATACCAAAAATTATTAATCAAAAATAATTTTTTTCTTTGATAAAGCAGTCTGAAAGGCAGCCCGTTTTGCAAGAATGCCTAATTTTTCTCTATTAGCTCCTAGGGATGTAATATCACCAATAAGTCCTCTTAATGAGAGAAAATCATCCCCACTCCTGATAATTTCTGGATCAAAGAGGGATTTGCAAAAAGCAGCCTGCATTGTAATGTTTGACTAATGGCCTAATCCATCAACTGGCAAGTATTGGTACTGAGTTCATTATCATTTAATATTAGCATGTATTTATTAATTTGTTCAACAAGTGCTTTCTAAAGCTCCTACTATGTGCCAGTTTCCAGCTGCTAGGGATTGAGAAGGGAATAAATAAACATAGACCCTTCCCCCACAAGGTTGACCATGTAGTGTGGAAGCCATCACAGCAAACTTATACAAAGGAATAGGCATTCCTAGGCTTTAAGTAGCAGGATGAGGTTTTATCTGCCCCCATCCCCCGAGAATCCCCTTCAAGGAGGTTTCTGGGAAAACAGATTCAGAGAGACTTCATCAGCATAACAATGTCAAAGTCTTGACTGATGAAACAGACTTTCAGGGAAAGGAAGGATAATTCTGTCTCACAGATGTTGCCCTTTCCAAGAACCTAAAATATAAAAACCACTGTCCAATCGAGATGGATGTGAGAACTTGCTGGACACTGTGCACCTTCCCAAGATGGGCTCTGGCCTGGGAAAAGGCGGCGGAGGGCCCAAGGAGATGGGAGATGTGGGGCAGGAGAGAGGAGAGAGAAGGTGGTGGCTTCTGACAGCCACAGTCAAACCCTATGTGGGATGAAAGTACAAAATGGAAAAATGGAGAGATGGTTATACCAGTTCCTGGACTCCTGGTCTGTTCAAGAGTCTGATCAATGACTTCCTGCCCCCTCACAGATGCAACCTTCAGGCCCTGCCAGGCACTGGGCACTGGAGGATTCTGAGGAGCACAAGCTGGAACTCTGGACTCACGGCCTTGTTGGCTTCTGCTCAATATCCCAAAGTAAGAGACAGATATGCTCCTATCTGGCGTGTGATGTAACCATGACCTCTGCCAAAAGAACAGCCCTTCCAAGAGCTTCCACCTCCGTGGACCTGGCCTCCACCTGCAGTCCGGAATGGGGCTCAGGCCAAGGTATTGAGCCCCACCCTCTTCCTTTTTTAATTAAAAAACAAAACAAAAACAAACCATCAAAACCAGAAATGCTTTCAAAGCTGACTCTGGCTTTAGGGGTAAAAGCTTGAAATAGCCATCCATGAAAAATGAAAAGTAATAAATATTGTGCTGATGTGATCTGGGGAATCTTATTGTTTTTGTTTGTTTGAAGCTAAAGACCTTACTTCTCTCCAACAGTGTATTTATTTATTTATTTCTAATCAACCCATTTGTACGGCCCTCAGTGAAGAACAGGATGGCGTGGTTACCCCTCATTTCACAGATGAGTCAAGCGGGGATCCAAGAGAGTCCAGAGTTCGTGATCAAACGGCCCCCTCAGGGAGCCCAGCCTTTCTGCCTATAAAGGCTGGCACCGACCTCAGAGGTCTGGGCAGAAACACGGAATTCAATCTGAGTTCTGGGCACAGAGAGAGGGGCGAGACGAAATTTCTCCCATTCACGGGACCCTTTTGCCTTCTTTAATTTAGCCATTCAAAATAGCACAACTCTAGTGCTATCCACAGAGGAGTACTTAGTGCTTCCTATTTTCCTGGTCGCTTCTTAGACTCTGCTGGGCAAGTTAAATGGGGTATTCATCACTACCTCTGAAAATTCAAATCTGTGTATTCAACCACGATGGGTCATGGCCAAATCTCTCATTTAACAATCGCCAATGTGCCTTTTTTGTGTGCGTGGCAATAGCAGTTTTGAACGAGTCCCAGACGAAATCTCCAACCTTCAACACATTCACAGATGACAATTATGTCTCTACAATCACTAAAAAAAAAATAAAATAAAACTAACAGAAATGGAATCAACAGTAAAAGAGCTAAATTATAGATAACAGAATATTCATAAAACTATACCTCATCTCATGAATGTGGGGGCACTGTCTGTATGCCAGGATTTCTTTAGCCATTGGTGATATTCAGCATATTGCAATTGAGTGCAATTACAGTTAGCTATAATTAAGAACAATTACAGCTTTTATTTCTACTTGTTCTTTAAAAGCACATTTGTAATAAAACTTTTTTTTTTAAAAGGTGAAGAATATAATTATACATCCTTATAACGTCTCAAATAATTAGTTTGACTAAAGTTTCTTCTGGAACAATTTTCATTTTAACTGTCAGATCTGCCATTTATAGTCAATGGAACATACTTTTAAAAAAATTCCATCATTAACCTTTTTCACCCCATATAGCTGTATATGAATTATTGGTACAAATTGGAGGTTTCAGGACTTAAATCTCTAGGGCCTGCTGCAAGCCATGAAAGCATTTTCCTTTTAGTTGTCTATGTGCATGGATGTTCAAGCACACACACAGGCATACACACATGTGTGTGTCCTTTAAGAAAACAAAAGATATGCTACATTTTTAGAGTACGCTTTCTTGCTCAAGATTTTCAGGGGAAAGAAAATTGCTTGTGTTAGAAAAAGGCGTTCTCTGGTTCTACATTACAGAACACTGTCTCTTTGTTTATTGACTACATATTCATGCAGTACCCAAACCATACATGCCAAAATGAAGTCTCTGCATTGTGACAAATCTGTCCCTTGGTTTAGTTATTCATGGAGCACGTGGTGAGTATCAGCTGAATGGGATCAGGGCCTCATCAGGATCAGTGAAATGCTACCTCCTCATAAATAGAGACTCTGACTCAACACTACCCGATCACTATCTCCCCTGCTGGACTGGAAGGTCTGTGAGGGCAGGGATGATCTCTTTTGTCCATCTCTGTCACCAGCACCCAGGTCAGAGAGTGGCCGTCAGAAAGTGCTAAGTTAAATATGCTGAATCAATGAAGTAGGCTTTTTTTCAGGTCTTTCCCATTTATGTTGGGAATAATTGAAAATTAATCACCCGAATGACTTGAAGATAGAAGAAAATTAGGTAATTCAACTCTGGAAATTAAGGATGTTTTCACCGCTTATCTGGTTGGATTAGCTGTCCTAGGAGAGACATTGTTAGACAAAGTCTGTGCACCTGAAAATGGGGAGTTGGACCAGATCATCCTTTCCACTGAATTATCTAATACCTAACACAGACCAAAGTGTAAAGGCCATTAACATAAGCCTAAAACAGGCATGTGTACTAGTGTGTGGAGCAAATACGTACAATCATATCCACAAGACAGACCACTAGTATCAAAGATGCTAAAACACTGAGAAATAGCTACTGTTAAAAATACTCTCGATATCCAAAATACTGAAATGGATCTGAATGTGATTTATAAAGTTTATCACTTATTTCATAACAGCCATCAATGACTACATACTTACTATGTTTCAGTTGCTTTGCTTAGCATTTCACATAAACTCTCTCTCATTCTCCACAACTGCTTGTTATTATTATGCCCATTTTTCAGATAAGTAAATTGAGTCTCAGAGAAGTCAAGTCAGTTTGAACCCAGACCTGTCCAATTCTCAAATAAATAGCTAAAACAAGAAAACAAAACAACACATGGCTAATCCCGGTCAAAAGACATCAAAATTAGGATGATAACCTGGAGGGGACAGATCTCTCCATATAGCAATCCAATGGCACAAATGAGAGAAACAGGAATCTAAGAAAAAAGTTTCAATCTGAACTTTACTTATAGATCTATAAGCTTTTATCTTACTGGTTCTCAGACGTACTTTCTATGAGAAAGGTCCACATGTATTAGAGGTATGAGAGGGTTGTCAAATGGGTCAGCTCTAGGGTTAAAGGTTAGCTTAAACTACTCCTGGGTATCCGCCCTTGCCCAAATGCCCAAGAAGGCATCGCCATGGCCATTCGTCATAGCTCTGTCTGTAACTGAAACTAAATGCCCACAAGTAAGGTAATGGCTAAACTGTGTGATACCCACACTGCACAATACCTACGGAACAATCACAAAGAATGTTCTGAAACAGAATTCCAAGGCACGTTGAATTAGAGAAAGACTAAGTTTCAGAATAATAGGTTGGGTTTTATGTTGTTGATGTTAAAAACAAACCCAGAACAAGAAGTTCCATGAGTACATTTGAGTATGGAAATACATAGAAACAGGCCTGGAGAAGATCAGCAGACTGATACGTGCTGGCTTCTGCAGAAAGGACAGCAGTGGGCATAGTTCAGTCTTACACACAAAACTTTTTTCTAAAGGACTGCCCAGCCAACCTGAGGGCCCAGCGGGCAAGGTGTCATTTCCAGAGCAGCAGCATGGCTTCCAGCTCTCCGGGGGAGAAGGCGTCAGGGCCCTACAGGGCCCATAAGCTGACTTCAGCATCTGCTGAAAGCTGGGCACAGGCCCTCCGCCCCTGCCTCCTGGGGAAGACCACAGGCTGGGGTCCGAGAGGGGACAAGTGGTGCACATCATTGTCTGTGCATGCCACCTGCCGGCTGGGCTGTGGAAGGGACACTTCTATTCCCACTGCTGGGCCAGGTGCAGCCGGCAGGTTGCTCATGGTGTCCAGATGGGCATGGGCCTGGGGATTAGCCTGCAGATCTATGCACCAGGCCTCCCATCCTCTAGGGGCACTAAAGATCCCTAGAGGCCCCTCTGCAAGAAGGCTCAGCAGCACATGTGACACAGTCTTGTGCCCACATTCCACCAGGGGCTGCCAGGAGTCGGTAGGGGGGATACAGGGTGGATATTTATGTCCAGAAACGTCAACCCAAAGAAAGAGAAGCTTATTAAAAAGCTCATTCACTTGGTCAGCTTGGCTTAAGAGTATGTATATAGATTCCTGAAATGTGTGCAAAAACCAATTTTTAATGTACTGAATGAATTTTTGATGCCCCCAAGAAACTGCTATTTCAAGGGGCCCTCGGGGGAACCTATTTTGGTAAGGAATGTGATCAATCTCTCACTTGTTTTAAAATTAGTATTTTCATAAATCAGTTTTGCTTATTGGAAAGTTTTGTAATTAACAGAATTCTCTGAAGTAAAGGCTAAGTAGAAAGTAAGGAGGTATTTATACTAATAAAAAAATAAGACTTAGATAACCACTATGCCTAGGTTCTATATGTAGTCATTCACTTTTTCATCTAACATCCTGGGAGTAGAAAGGTTGGATTTTTATGAGATGGTGGATGGGTAGGAACCCTGGCATTCTAAAAATATCACAGAGAAGCTGTAAAAAGTAAATGTGAATAGAACCACCTGAGCAAACATTCCAGTGGAAAATGTCACTTGGCTTACATGCATGGTCAGGGCCAGTCTCATTCAGATTAGGAAATGATATTGGGGAGCCTTCACCTTCCTTTCACTAACATAGCCTCCTACCACTTCTCTGAAAGTTGAAATTTCCTCCCTCCCTCCCTCCCTTCCTTCCTCCCTCCTTTCCTTCCAGAAGAGTTCCTCTTTGCTTTCCTAAGGTATAGTTGATATAACTGCATATACTTACAGTGTAGGATTTGGTAAAATTCAACATACATATACACTCATGAAATTATTCCCACCTCAAGTTGGTGAACATATTCATCAACCCCAAGAGTTCCCTTCTGCCCCACTGTAACCCCTTCCTCCCATTCCCCATTCCCAAATCACCACTGATCTACTTTCTGTCACCCTACATAGAATTTTATATAAATAGAATCATACAGCAATCCTTTTTTTTTGTCTGCTTTCTTTTATGCAGCATAATCCTTTTGAGATTCATACATGTTGTAGACTGTATCAATAGTAAGGTCTTTTGATTGCTAAGTACCATTCCATTGTATGATTATGCCATGGTTTGTTTATCCATTCTTGGTGGACATGTGCGTTGTTTCCATTTATGACTGTTACAAATAAAGCTGCTATAAACATTCATGTACACATCTTTGTATAGACATTTTATGATTGCCTTTTTCTTAGGTAAACATCTAGAAGTGGAATGGCTACATCATATGATAGGTATGTACTTAACTTTTAAGGAAACTGCCAAACGTCTTCTGAAGTGATTGGAGCATTTTACATTCCTACTTTTAGTGTGCAAGAGCATATAACAGTCCCAGTATGTCTCCCCTCACCATGATTTGGTACAATCTTTTTAAATATACTTATTAGAATAGGTGTATAGTGGTAATTCATTGTAGATTTAATTTAGATTTCCATTATTAGGGAACTACTAATTAGGGAACAACTAATTATTAGGGAACTACTAATGACGTTGGCAATCTTTTCATATGCTTATTTGACATCTACATAACTTCTTTGGAGAAGTGCCTATTCAAATCATTTACCCAGTATTTAAAATATTGGGTTTTCCTCTTATTGTTGAATTTTCAGGTTCTTTATCGGACCTATAATTTACAAATTTTTCTCATCTGCGACTTGTCTTTTCATTCTCTTAAGGGTTACTCTCAGAAAGATTTTTTTTTTTAATGAAGTCCAATTTACCAACTTTTGGATTATTCCTTTTAGAGTTGTATCTAGGAATCTTTGCCTACTCAAAGTCACAAAGAGTTTCTCCAATGTTTCCTCCTAGAAGTTTTATAGTTTTAAGTTTTGTATTTAGTCCCGTGATATTTTGGGTTAATTCTTTTTATCTGGGACAAAGATCAAAGTTTGATTATTGCATGTGGATGTCTAGTTGGTACAGCACCATATGTTGAAAAATGTATCATTTCCCCATTGCATTCTTCTTATCAATCAGGTGTCCATACATGTGTAGGTCCCTTTCTGGGTTCTCTATTCTTTCTCTTTATCTATTTGTCTAATTTTGTATCAATATCACAGTTGTCATTACTGCAGATTGATAGTAAGTCTTGGAATCTTGTAGGGTTAGCCTTCCATCTTTGTTCTTCCTTTTCAAAGTTACTTTGGTTACTTTAGGCCCTTTGCATTTCTCCATGAATTTCAGTCAATTTCTACAAGAAAAGTGTGCTGAGATATTGATTGATATTGCATTATATCTATAGATCCACTCAGAGAAAATTGACGTTTTAATAATATTGAAACTTCTGAACCATGAATCAGTGCATCTCTCTGTTTATTTAGGTCTTCTCTAATTTCCTGCAATGTTTTGTGGTTTTCAGCACATCTCTTTTGTCGGATTTATTCCCAAGCACTGAATATTTTCAATGGTGTCATAAAAGGTAGTAAACAGAAATACAATTTGCTATTATATATAGATCTTATATCCTGCTAACTTGCTAAGCTTGTTTATTAGTGCTAAAAAGCTTTTTTGTAATTCTAAAAAGGCAATCGTGTTGGTTTTGACTAGGCATTGCACTTCTTCTTCATCCACGTCTTTCACGTCGCACCTTTCTACCACAGTCTTGCTGATTATACTGGCGAGAATCCATATGATGTTGAATAAAAGTGGAAAGGCAGACATTGGCTTGTCCCTGATCTCAGATGCAAATCATTAAGTACTCTGCTATTAAGTATGACAATAGCAGTGAATTTTTCATATCAGATTGAGGAAGTTTCTGTCTGTTCCCAGTTTGCTGAGACTTTCTTTTCAGGAATAGATGTTGCATTCTGTCAAATCCTTTTCGGCATTTATTAGATGATCGTATAGTTATTCTCTTTCAGTTCGTTAATACAGTGAGCTACAGTAATTGATTTTTAAATGTTGCATGCCTGCCATAAAACGTATATGGCCATCATGAATTTTCCTTTTTTACATATTGTGGATTCAATGTGCTAAAATTTTGTTTAGAATTTTTGCATCTATGCTCACACGAATGTTGATCTGCAGTTTTCTTAGAGCATCTTTGTCTGGTTTTGGTAACAAGGTCACACTGGTCGCATAGATTGAATTGGAAGTATTCCCTCCTTTTTGATTTTCTGGAAGAGTTTGTGTAGAATTGTATTATTTCTTCCTGAAATGTTTGGTAGAATTTACAAACAAACCTCTCTGGGTCTGGAGTTCTCTTTGTGAGAAAGTATATAACTCCTAATTAAATTTCTTATTAGATATACGGCTATTCAGGTATTTTATTTATTCTTGAGTAATCTGGCTTTCAAGGAATGTATTCACTTTACCTAAGTCAGCAGTCAGTCCATAGCCTACAACCTAAGAATGTTTAAAAAAAATTTTTTTTAATTGAAAAAAAAGTATGTGACATAGACCATATGTGATCTTCAAAGCTTAAATTTTTTACTATCTGGCCCTTTACAAAAAAAAAAAGCCTGTTTTGACCTCTAATCTAAGTTTTTAATTTGCTGGCATAAAGTTGTTCATATTACCCCCTTATTATCCTCTAAAATAGCTATGGAATCTCTAGTGATGTCACATCATTTATTTTTTATATTAGGAAGTGAGGGTTTTTTTCCTCTCCCCAATCAGTCTAGTTCGAGGCTTAGCCATTCCTTTTATTAATCTCAGAGAACTGGCATTTGGTTTCATTCATTTTCTGTGTTGTTTTTCTGTCTTCTATTCCACTCTCAACTTTATTGTTTCCTTTCTTCTACATATTTCGTGCTTAAGTAGGTCTTCTTTTTGTAGTTTCTTAACGTGGAAATTGAAGTCACTGATTTGAGACTTATCTTTGTTTCTAATATAGGGGGTTAAAAGTCCCCATAAAACTGTTTAGTGACATTGCACAAATACCGATATGCTATGTTTTCGTGTTTATTCAGTTCAAAATATTTACTAATTTTCCACTTGATTTGACACATGGATTCTCCAGAAGTATGTTGTTTTAGCTGCAAATATTTACAGATTTTGTTATCGATTTCTAATTCAATTCTGTTTTGTCCAAGCGTGTGCTCTGTGTCATCTGAATACTCTTAAACTCATTGAGACTTGTTTTATGGGCCAGAATGTGGTCTATTTTGTTAAATGTTCCATATGTGCTTGAAAAGAATATGAATTCTGTTGCTGCATGTAATGTTCTAGAAATGTCGATTAGGTCAATTTAGTTCAAGTGTTGTTCAAATCTTTTATGTTCTTACTGATTGCTTGCCTATGTGTTTCATCAATGATTGAGAGAGGAGTGTTAAAGTCTCTCACCATGGTGGGATTGTCTATTCTTCTATCAGTTTGTGCTTCATGTATTTTGAATCTCCACTGTTAGATACACAAAAGTTTAGGACTCTCGGTACATTGATGAATTGACCCCTTTATCATTACCAGATGACCCTCTGTATCTCTAGTAACATTCTTTGCTCTGAAATGTACTCTGTCCCTATTAATAGAGTCATTCCAACTTCTGGAGGATAAATGTCCAAAGTCAAGGTATCAGCAGGGCCATGCTTCCTCTGAAAACTCCAGAAAAGAAACTTCTTTGCCTCTTCCAGCTTTTGTTACCTGCCAGCACCTCTGTCTCTACTGTCACATGTCCATCTTTCCCGTGTGTGTCTAAGTCTCTGCATCTCCTTTCTTCTTTTTATAGAACAACAGTCATATTGGATTTAGGGCTCAAACTAATCCAGAATGTCCTCCTCTTACCTAGTTACATCTGCAAAGACCCTATTTCTACAAAAGGTCACATTGTGAGACTCTGAGTAGACATGATTTTGGGGGGATACTATTGAATCCAGAAGAGTCTGCCTTCTGGACCCCCAAAATTCACATTTATACCATATGCAAAATACATTCACTTCATCTCAACATCCCCCAAAGGTTTAACCCATTCCAGCATTAACTTTAAATTCAAAATCTCATCTAAGTATCATCACTTCAAAAAAGTTCCAGGATGCCTGGGTGGCAATCTGTTAAGCATCTCACATGTCTGACTCTTGATTTCGGCTCAGGTCATGACATCACGACCGTGAGATCGAGCCCCACATTGGGCTCAGTGCTGGCATGGAGCCTGCTTAAGATTCTCTCCTTCCCCCCCCCCCCCCCATCCTCTCTCTTTCTCTCTCTCAAAAAAAAGCTCCAAATATCATTATATAAAGTATCTAAATTAGGCATGGGTGAGATTGTGGGCACGATATATCCTGGGAGAATTCCTGTCCATGTGTGGACCTGTGTTACTCAAAAATAAGTTATCTGCTTCCAAAATACAATTGTGGGCAGACATAAGATAGATACTCTCATTCTAGAGTAGAGGGAAGCAGGGAACAGGAGCAGAGGAGGAGGGGAGGAGGGAGAGAAGGGGAGAGAGAGAGAGAGAGAGAAAGAGAGAGAGAGAGGAGGAGAGGAGGCAGGGAGGCATGGGGAGGTGGAGAGATTGAGAGAGAGAGAGAGAGAGGGAGAGAGAGAGAAACTGAATAAAGGAGCCATTGGTCTAAACAGATTTGCAACCCAGCAGAGAAAGTACCATTAGGCTTCAGAGCCTGAGAATAATTCTTGGATGCTTGGTCCATCTTGCGGGCCCACAAAGGCTGAGCCAGCTCTGGCCTCTGGGCTGGCAGAGTTCCCACCAACCCCTGCCTCTGAGCCCACAGGAGGCCCAAGAGCCCCTTCCCAGGGTCTGTCTCTCTGACCTCTCCACCTGTAGCTCCAGTCCTCAGAGCCATTCTTCCATTTTATTGAAAAGTGAAGCCTGTTTGTAGCTGAGTCGTTCCATCAGCCCCTTCCTGCTGGTAGAATCCCAGAAGTCAGACAGCCTCCTGCCATTTCACCCTGCCTCTGTCCCCTTCTGTTCAAACTGTAAGTGTTTTTGCTGATATGATGCTTTCCAAAATCTTGTCGGTCTTCCGTGTGTATCTTGGGGATCCACACCATTACACAGGGGGGTTCTCTAGAGATTCTTCTTGGACAAGCCATCTCTATTCCCGGCTTCTGCTGCGATGACTGATTGGATCCAAGAGTCACACGCCTGATCTCTTCAGCACAGGTCCCTGCTGCCACACCCTTGGCTTTTTTTCCAGGGCACCCTCTGGAGAGGCTGAGAATTTCCCCAGTCATCAAGTTCTGATTCTACTGCTTACCAGTTCCTTCCCCGATTTATTTTTTTCTCTTCTCTCATTTTACTATAAGCAACTGGGAGAAATCAAGCCACAGTTTCCACACTCCACTTGAAGTCTCCTCAGCTAAAGATCCAAGTTCGTGGCTTCTAAGCTCTACTTTCTCCCAATCACTGGAATGCAATTCAACCAAGTTTTCTGCCATTTTGTGACAAGAACTGCTTTTCCTCTGGTGTCCAACCACACGTCTGTCCTGAGGTCTCTCACCAGAAACACCTGAAGGTTCACAAGTCTACCAACATTCTGTTCATGGTGATACCAGTGTCCCCTATGTCAGGAGCTTTCTCCACCAAGACCTTCATTCACTTCCTTCTGAGTCTCCACCCGAACCACCTTTAATGTCTACATATCACCAACAATCTTTCCAAGGCAATCTAAACTTTTTTTTAGCAGGTACCCAAAATTCTTCCAGCTTCTACTCATTATATGATCCCAAAGCCACGTCCACATTATCGGTGACAGCGGTACTCCACTTCCAGTACCAAGATCTCCATTCATTTCTTAGGACTGCTCTACCTCATTGCCAGAAACTGGGTGGATTAAAACAATAGAAATGTATTTCCTCACAGTTCTGGAGGCAAGAAGTCTGAGTTCAAGGTGTTGGCAGGGTCATGTTCCCTCTGAAGTCTCTAGGGAAGAACCTCTTGCCTCTTCCTAGCTTCTGGTTGTTGTTGACAATCTTTAACATTCCTTGGCTTGTAGCAATATTATTCCTTTTTTTTTTTAAGTTTATTTATTTATTGTGGGGGGGGGGGGCTGGGGCAGAGAGAGAGAGAGAGAGAGAGAGAGAGAGAGAATCCCAAGCAGGCTCTGCACTATTAGCACAGAGCCTAACACAGGGCTTGAACCCACAAACCATGAGACCATGACCTGAGCCAAAACCAAGAGCTGGATGCTTACCCGACTTGAGCCACCCAAGTGCCCCATAGCAATATCATTCCAGTCTCTGTCTGCATTCACATGTCCTTCTTCCCCGTGGCTCTGTGTCTGTGTTTCCTCCCCTCTTCTTTTTTTAAATTTATTTTTTTAAGGGCTTATTTATTTCTGAGAGAGAGAGAATGCGAGCTGGGAGGGGCAGAGAGAGGGAGGGAGATACAGAATCTGAAGCAGGCCCCAGGCTCTGAGCTGTCAGCCCAGAGCCCGACGTGGGGCTCGAACCCACAAACCATGAGATCATGACCTGAGCCGAAGTCAGACACTTAACTGACTGAGCCTCCCACGCACCCCTCCTCCCCTCTTCTTATTAGGACACCAGTCATGTTGGATTTAAGAGCCACCCTCCCCCAGCATGCTCTTGTCTTCACCAATTACATTCTCAAAGACTCTATTTTCACATAAGATACATAAGATTCTAGGTGGATGTGAATTTGGGGGAGGTAGGCACTGTTCAACCCAGTGTATAGGGTGTGCCTTTCTCATCCTTTTACTTTTAACCTATTTATATTTTTACATTGGCAGTGCCTTTCTTACAGGCAGCAGTTAGTCAGGGTCTTGCTCGATGTATACCTTATCATTCCTTAAGACAAGACCCTTCCATGTACGGTACCCACTGCTCTGTGAATCCTGAGGTCGTCCTCTGTGGCTGATGGAAACAGGCAGTATTTGTAGCCCTGTGTGAGTGCCAGTCACTAATACTTCTAATCCTTTCTGATGGCTCTTCCCCTCCCCGCCCCCGCCTCTAGTAGTTTCTTAATATTGATAAGCTGACCAGTAGTCAGTCGAGTACTCCAGAGGAACCTTCCAGAGATGTCTGGGTTTTTCTCTTTGTGGCTCTCTGCTCTCCAGTACTCATGTGAATCCTAGCCATGTTGGTCTTCCAAGGCTCCCAGCTTTGTGTCCTCAACCCAGAGGGGTCCGCCCCACCTACCTGGCTCCTCCCACCCCATGCTCTGGCCTGGAAGTCCTCTCGACCCTGTGAGCTGGGGGCAACTCAGAGCTCACCTCACTTGTCTCTCATTTCTTAAGGATCACTATCCTTCATCATCTGGTGACCAGTGCCTTAAAAACTGTTGTGTTTTTCTTTAAAAATCTATTTAATGTTTTACTCTACTTGTACAGTATATCTTGTCCCTTTTTCTCACCGTTTCATCAGACAGGAAGGCAAATCTAGTGCCCATTACTCTACATTGGTCAGAGGAGAAATCCCCCAGCTGACTTGTCGTGAATTAGAAAATAAGCTTCCAATTTTGTTATTATAGTTAAGATTAAAATTTGCCAGGTGGGTAATACTGTCAAATTCACCTCAAGATGACTGATATCTCTTTGCTAGAAAAAAACAGCTTTACGGGGGGACTTCACAGAGGACATTAGGAAGTGGCACAATAATGTGGGTCACAAGTCTGAACGCCTGGGTTCAAATCTCGGTTCTGTCCCCTGTTGCTCATGTGACCTTGAGCAAGTTTCCCACCCCTTGGCACCTCAGTGTCCTTGACTGTAAAATGTGGCTACATCTGGACTCCCGTGAGGATGTAAGGTCCTATCAGATACCCATACACTCAGCACAGTGCCAGGCATGTAGCAACTGGCATTCAATTCTCAATAAATGTTAGCGATCATTATTCCTTCTACTTCGCAATCCTGCCTAGAGACCACAGGTGTGAGCGAACGAAGGAGAAATTTTTTAAAAATAAAGCTTTAGGTTCCTCAATGAACAGACATTTTCCAGTTTATAGACAGAGTGTGAAATCATGTTAGATTTCCAGGGGATCCAACATCAGAGTGGATTCACCATAGGGTAGCAGGGAGAGTAAGTTTGGGAATTGACTTAGTGCCATTTAAAAACATTGTGCCTGACAGGCTGTCTGTTTTTAACATCAGTGTATTTTCAGGTGGCATATTGTACAGTTAATCGCGGTAAATTTCTCTTTCTAGTTAACCATCCTTTCCCTAAGTTCAGACAAGCTTTTATAACTAACTGCCTATAAACCAGACCTATTGGTAAGATTGATTGTCGATGATACAAACCAGTAGCTGTGAGGTCTCTATGCTAGAGGAATTTTCACATTATCTTTTAAACTGCCCCATGTAGCTGTGGCTTTGATAAAGAGGATCCGCTTTAGAACAATACCAGCAAAATCAAATTACGCTTAGAATCTCACTGTGTGGTCAGGCTACTTACAATATCAAAGCTTAGCAATTTTACACATTACATTAAAGCCATCATGTTGGTGCTACTGAACTGGTCAGATGATTCATCTCAGGAAATCCAGTAATATGTTACCAACTCTTATACTCAGACTCCAATTTTATTCTATTTGGCTCTTTATAATCGATTTTAAAACTCACATTATGCCTCCTCTCTAAGCTGCAAATTTTGGCCTCGGGCCCAGAGAGGTAAACCTCTAGATTATTTCCAATTCTTCTTGGGCCCCAAAGGAAAAATCTATCACTTGCACTCTCTTTGCCCTATGAGGATCAGGTCAAAAACATTTTTTGTTAAAATTATCTTTAAGGTTCGGACTCACATTTATTACTGCCACCATTATTAACACGGTCATTCCAGTCCAAGAACTTTGATTCTAGAACGCATAAAGACCATCCGTCCGTGGCTTACCTTCCGAGACTCAGTTTGCTCTGGGAACCCTGTGTGGGAGAGCCAGGCCATGGTTTAGGTCCTGCAGCCACGTACAAGAATGTTGTGGCAGCTTTCTACCCTTATAAATCTCGTGTTCCGCCCCTGCCTGACTCTGGGGTTTAAGCTGTTTGCTCCCGACCTCATGGCAGTTGATATGGCAACCATGTGGACTGCAGAGTAACTGCTGGATGCCTCAGATATCCTGACACTTCTATCATCTTAGGGCTCAAATAATTAAGATCTTTCTATATGTGTAATTGCTTCCGCGCCATTCAGTAACTTGCTGTGTGGCCTTGAGCGAGTAATTTACCCTCTCTTGTGTCTCTGTGTGAAATGCCCTGCATCTGTGAAAGACGAAGAATTTTCCTGACCTCTCTCATCGGGATTTGGGCTGGATTAATTTGTTGCTATATTTAAAGGGCAGTTAATTCTAATCCTTGCTTCAAAGCAAAATGTGAGAATGTTCTGATCTCATGCTATCCAGGATGCCCCCAAGGAGCCAGTGTTAGAAGCAAAACAATCAAGAGGAAATAATCATAAGAGAAGGAGGACCATAGGAAGTAATTTCACATTTGGCTTTTTGGCCCTTCCTCTCTCCTTCTCTCAAGCACTATTATCTCCACCTGAATGTAAGTAATGACTAGACCTGGCCCTTGTTCACAAACACATCTTCCTGTGCTCGCCTTGGACAATAACAATCCAAATCATCTTCATGTGTTTTGTATCTTCTCCGGTGCTGCAGGATGCCCTCCCCTATGATGGAAAACAAAACTTGGGAGTGACACTGGCAGTTTTCCAGTGAACTGGGGCAACACGAAGAGGCTGACAGTGGGTCAGAGGAATGACTAGCTCAAGTTCCATATGTGCCCCAGATAGTTCAGGTCACCATGCAAACTGATTTTGCCATTACTGTATAAGGCAAATAACAATAAAAAAAAAAAAACCCTATTAATGAGACCGTTCATGAGATGGATATGCTAATAACTTGCAAGTTCTACATCCAGCCTTTGTGGCTGAAAGTCTTTTTAAAAGGAATCATTTTAGGACGCTTGGGTGGCTCAGTCAGTGAAGCGTCCAACTCTCCATCTCGGCTCAGGTCACGATCTCACGGTTCATGGGTCTGAGCCCCACACTGGGCTCTGTGCTGACAGATCAGAGCCTGGAACCTGCTTCGGATTCTGTGTCTCCCTCTCTCTCTGCCCCTCCCCCGTTCTCTCTACTCCCCCCCCCCCACCTCAAACAAACAAACAAAAATAAAACAAAAACAAAAACAACCAACTTTAAAAAGGAATCATTTCATTGAGAGTAAACACAGCTTACAAGAACAGATAGGTGTGCCATTCCATGTGAATGGAGAAGATCAGAAGAGCTCACACTCTGAAAGACAGTGTGCACAACATCAGGACAAGGAGTGATGAGGTACAGAGAGAAATTAGGGGGAGGTGAGACAGAAAGAGCACCAGGAACCTGGGCTGCAGAGGCTTCTGGTTGCAGAAGTGACTTTGGACAAGTGATGTGATGTCTGTGGTCCCTAGAGAAACTTTCTGCTCTAACAGTCTCTGATTGTGATCCTAGAAAAATCTTAGAAGTTGGGGCGCCTAGATGGCTCAGTTGGTTGAACATCCAACTCTTGATTTCAGCTCAGGTCACGATCCCAGGGTTGAGGGATTGAGCCCTGCGTCAGGCTCTGTGCCGAGTGTGTGGGGCCTGCTTGAGATTCTCTCTGTGTCTCTGCTCTTGCCCAGTGTGCTCTCTAAACAAGTAAATAAATAGAATTGGAATCTCAGTCTCTTAAAAAAACACATAAGGGGGCGCCTGGGTGGCGCAGTCGGTTAAGCGTCCGACTTCAGCCAGGTCACGATCTCGCGGTCCGGGAGTTCGAGCCCCGCGTCAGGCTCTGGGCTGATGGCTCAGAGCCTGGAGCCTGTTTCCGATTCTGTGTCTCCTTCTCTCTCTGCCCCTCCCCTGTTCATGCTCTGTCTCTCTGTCCCAAAAATAAATAAACGTTGAAAAAAAAAAACACATAAGCTCTCCAGATTTTTACCAAATCCATGCTTTTCACTTATTCTCTTATTGTTTCTTGCTCTCAAAAGCAGGGTTCAAGAAAACAACAAAAAACAATGTCGCTAATTAGGAGTCTCTGTTTGGGCTCTAACTAAAGATTTTATTGCATATCATTGCTTGTACTACTTGATAAATGTCTGTGTCTTTACGAAACCTTCAAGACAAATGTGTTTTTAAGAATAAGGCTTGCAAATAATACCAAGAAGGAAGGGTCATCAGGAGACCTTGCATCCGTCTAACACTCAGTATGCATCATGTCATTTGGTTCTCCCAGCGATCCTGTGAGGATTGAAGGCCCAATATTAACAACCCTTTACAGAGGAAACAACAGGCTTAGAGTGATTAACAGACTCTCCAAGACCACAGAGGTAATAAGTGACAGAACTGAGACGCGAAGACAGAGGTTATTTGACCTTAAGGCCTGGAGCCCTGTAAATCCATCCATCCGGCTCATCTAGCTAATAGACATCGAAGGAACAACGAAGAGGAGTGAAGTGAGGCCTGGAGCCGGAGATGTGTGCTGAAGTCCCCGCCCTGCCTCTTCAAAGCTGTCCAAGTTACGTCAAGGATCTGAGCTGCTGTTTGCTCATTTGAAAAATGGGAGGTATGATCCATACCTCCCAGGGTTGTTATAAGAATGAAATTACATGCGCTGATGGATTTAAGTACCTGGTACTACATCTCGCACCTAGAAAGAATTCAGTAAAATCTGCCTATTATTATGATTACCATTATAGACGATGAACGGTAACACTTTTGGATTTTGTCATTTCCAGCTTTCAATTCCCGGCGCTAACAACTACCCTTTCAAACCTCTTTTAGAGGAAGGAATAGCAAATCTTTCACTGAGTTTGACTGCGAACGTTATTAGGGGAGTACTGCTTGCTTCCCACCCAAATGGCCTGCTTTGGCTAAAGATTTACATCAGAGAGGGTTGACAATACCCAGAAAGGGTGGTCAATTCCCAGTCGTTCACACTAACATATAGGAAAATCAGTATGCATGCTCCTGAACAGCCAATCCAAAAGTTATTTACATTTGATCTGACCTAAAGTATGTATGTCTAATCTTCCGGAAGTAATCTTAAACAAAAGACAAAATCACTCTGAACACTGAGATGCCTCACTCTCTCTCTTCTTTAATCACTGTCCTCTCTCTTTTCTGCTGTGGAGAGCAACCAAAACCAGATTTTACCTCTCCCAGGAAACATCCTCCCTTCCAGGGCAGAAAGGAACATAATGTTCCAGAAGGCACTGTCTTATGACAAATGGACAAGCAGTAAATGACATTACATTCATCTTAATCAGACTGGATTGAAAAATTCAGTGAAACAATAAAGCAGCATTTGCAAGGATTTGTTGTAATACTGAACAACTGAATGCTGCATTATGCTTTTTAGTTTCCAAAGCAGTCTTTCCATGACAGCGTACAGAGCTCAGCCAGTCTGATAAGTTGGCCTCAGATAATGCAGCTGGTGAGGGGCAGACGGATGTGTGGTTCTGTGTCCTCCAAATCTGTGGTCCTTCCTCCATAGCTCACACTCCATGATAGGGACAATTCAGCCCAGAGCAGCCCCAATCTAAAGATCTATGGAAATACCACTAATTTCCAGAAGTCCGGACAATAATTGATGGGATGCTCTTCCATCTTGGGTATGTCATTATCTCATTCCCTTGGGCTATTAATTTTACTCTCATTCTGAAATGGGAGAGAAGACAGTCATGAGAATTAGCCACATCTGTAAGTCACTAAAATTCTCCTCGTTGGGATTTGGGAAAAAATAAACACTCCTCTTCATTACTTTGACCCCACACTTTACATCTCAGGAGTCTGCAAACTTTTGATTTTAGGCTAGAAGATGAAGTTCAAAGTTGATCGACAATTGTGTAGAACTCTCCTAGCCGTAACTTCTCCAAATTTCTCGTGCATAAGAAAGACTCTACACTCAACAAGGAATTACTGTGGAGTCCAGATGGGCTATTTACTTTTCTCCGAATCAGGCCCAGGGTTTGAATCGTACTACTCTGGGGGAGCTCTCTCCGTTATACTGTCCAGTTGCAAATCCCGGCGGGAGGGGTGTTCTGCACTTTCTTGGCCAGCAGGTGTGTGGTTAGCGATGACACAACCACGTTCTTCCTATCAGTGCTCAAATGCAGGCTAGATTGGACATTGCCCATTACTTCTATGAGAAAGCAAAGGTCTGACTGACATGGGCCAGAGCCCACAGGAGGTCTTTTGAAATAAAACTTGTCAACCCCTAGATCTTGCATATCTCTGGTTCTCCAGTTCTGCTGACCTATATGCAAAGAAAACCACTGATCTTAATGAAGAAACTACTCACAATAATACACCCTTGGCTTTGGGGATACAAAAAAAAGAAAAAAAAAAGTACTGCCTACAGTGATAACCATCAGCGTATTTATCACTGTTTCGTACCATGCTGTCTGAAAAAGAAAAACCCCGGGCCCCTGTGAGTACAGTACAGTATATGATTTCTTTGAAACTTCATTACGTGTAGATTAACCCCTACAAAATGCCTCTATCACATGGAATTACTGGAAAGAGGTGAAAACAACAAGAAAGCAAATCCGTGGATTTCAGAGTGAAAATCCCCCAGGCTTACTTTCTTCTCTGTTGGATCTGCCCACATGAAGATTTTATATTAGAGGATTTTAAATTCTACAACCTTTTTCTGCTTTCTTCATCAGAGAATGTTTTACATTAAGAGTTTTACATTCTTGGGCCAGGTAAGAAATACAAAAGAGGGTGATGGGATGCCCCTTTGACTAGCTGGTATTTCTTCTCTCTGGGCACAGATTGATTCAATCATTGGATAGCACTCACTGAGAGTTCATGATTTTGCTTGAGCAGGGCAGGAATACTGGGGTGAGAGTCACCAGAGGCTCACGGCCCCAAGAAGCTCACAATCTATGGAGGAGGAAGAGGGACAGATCATGTGGTAGATAAGTGACAATGAATTGGTTATAAAAGAGTCAGTACTACATGTTAGTGGATTTCAGAAAAGAGATACTCATTAGCTTTGATGAGAGGTGGCATCTGGACCTCACAGAAGACGTGGAAGGTCACCAGAAGAAAAGCAGTATTTCAGGCACAGGAGAACAGCTCAAGCCAAGTCAGGGAGGCATGAAAAAGTTCAAGTTTGGGGAAGGCAGGCTTGTCAGTGTGGCTCGAGTCATATGTTCACGGGACCCACATGAGAGCTGCTGGACAAGGCTTTTAAAATAGAAGACCCCACTCTCCGTGTGTTACATGCATAAATACCATCGCATGCTGCTCTATAACCAAGTGGTAAGTTTCAGCTGTGCTTAAAAATTACGCTCTGACATGAAACTGCTCCCCCAACTTTTCTCCCAACAGACTTCAATTCACAGGAAAGCCTCCTCCATGCCCCTTAATACCCTGTGTGCACAATTAAATTTCCTTCGGAATGTTTCCAGTAAGCCAGTCATGCCTTGAAGGAATGTTCTTTATGTTCCCCTCAAACCCGAGGTGGTTTTTTTCCCCCACCATTTAAATCTCTTGTCATTTAGAAATGTAGTAACCCAAATAATGTGCCATTTCATCCATAAATCGTGGGCACATATACAAGTAGATGGGCTAAGCAGTCCCTGTACACCCAGCTAGAGCATCACAAGTACTTCCGACTTTGCTCCAAGGACTTGCTGAGACGATTTTTAATTTTTCAACTTCATGTTCTACCTGGAGCTATATGAATTTCTAAGACAAAGAATAAAAGAACACCCATTTAAAAAAAAAAAACTTTTCCAAGTGTACATGGTGCCCTGAAAGTGGTCCGAAAAAATGCACACAAGCAGCCACACAGTCTAATCTCTATTATGTGTACATGGGTTTCTGTACTTTAAGTACTTGTTATTCTCACTCTACAGAAGCCTAGAAAATCAATGGAACAAGAGGCCTCGTCGATTCCATTGAACTTTGCAAACTACCACACTGTCATAATAATATGTACCGAAATGCCTGCCCAGACTGCTTACATAACACGGCTCTTATCACATGAGATTTATCAGCAGCCACATTTTTCTTAGTAGGCTGGAGCCCAGTGAAGTCAATGGTGAGAGAGACCTATTAATCACAGTTGAACTTAGTGTGCTATCTGTGATACCTTGTAAAAAGGAGGGTGATAAAAAAGATGCATAGTGACACTCACTGTCAGAAATGCTTACGGGATGATGTGCTCATATCAGATGGCTTTGCAAGTTGGATTGGCATTAAATATTCCACAAGTGGAGTTTAGAAAAAAAACATAACAATGCTACAAATCTGGGAAGGACTAGCTCTAGGCTTCTGCCAGTCCCCAGTTATTTTAGACCTGGCGACAGGGAGTTTAGGGCTTACGAGAGGCTGCCGAGGCACCTGTTCTCAACTGCAAATTCAGGAAGTTGTGACACCCAGACAAAAATCTGTACCCCCCAACCCACCCCGAATCCCACCCTGTCTAGAAATGCAAATCCTGTGACAGCTCCTTGCTTGGCAGGCTGCAAACGGCTTATAAATAATGTCAACATGTTACTCATTTACTTTTTTACTGCACAGAAATGTTTGGAACTTGTTCCTTCCGTTGTCAGACTGCTCCTTGTGTATCCCTTTGCAATAGTCTCATCTGTCAAGAAGTGTAAGTATCAGGAGGGCAGGCCCTCTGATCCATCCAGCACTTGGCCAGCATTCTGGATTCTGAAACGTTCAATAAGTGTTCTAACATAATAATGCTCAAACTTGTGTATGGAAGGCTCATGGAAGAATACCAGGTTGAGGCAGCCGAATCCCAATAGCTTTGCCCTGAAGGAACAGTCAAAAAGGAGACAGATGGGGGCGCCTGGGTGGCTCAGTCGGTTGAGTGTCCGACTTCGGCTCAGGTCATGATCTCCTGGCTCGTGAGTTTGAGCCCCGCGTCGGGCTCTGTGCTGATGGCTCAGAGCCTGGAGCCTGCTTCGGATTCTGTGTCTCCCTCTCTCTGTCCCTCTCCTGCTTGCGCTCTGTCTCTCTCCAAAATAAATAAACATTGAAATATTTTTTTCAAAAAGGGAGATGGATGGTCAAGTGATTCCTCCTGGTACCGCTCAGCTGTGCTGAAGCCGGTGCCTGACACTCGGCAGGGACTCAGTAAATACCTACGGAAAGAGGGGAAGGAAGGAAAACAACCCTGGACAGAACACTGATGTAAAAATATAAAAGAGTCTCTGTCTGGACCATTGGAATATTTGAGAAGACAGCCCTTTCTGGTCCCAGGAGATAGGGTAGGCAGAACAATGATCCTCCAAAGATAACCATGTCCTGAGCTCTGGACCCTATGAATATGTTACCTTACATGGCAAAAGGGACTTTGCAGATGTGATTAAGTTAAGGGTTTTGAAGTGAGAGAATTCCCTGGATGATCTAGATGGGCCCAGTCTCATCACAACGGTCCTTATTAGGAACAGAGGGAGCAGGAGATTCGGAGGGAGAGAAGGAGAGGTGATCACAGAAGCAGAGGTCAGAGAGAAGGAGGCGGAAGCCCTTCTGGCTTTGAAGATGGAGGAGGGGCCACAAGCCAAAGGGTGAAGGTGGCCCGTGGACGCTGGGAAATGCAATGGGGGCAAATCTCCCCTAGAGCCTCCGGAAGATACTCTGACCCCAGGAACTGTAAGGTAATGCATCCGTGTTACTTCTGCCACAAAGCTCATGATTATTTTTTACAGCAACAATAGAAATTAGATTTCTATCTTGCCTGCCAGGAGCCGATGGAGCCATTTTTGTGATTTTACAACATTGTTCTTTGACTTAGTTTTCTTCTATGTAATTATTTTTGTAAACTTCAGAAGGTTAGTTGAGGTTCATCATACAGCTCATCACAATAAAATTCCCATCTTCTGCTTGTTTCCTGCCCATCCAAAGCCTAGATTCTAGATTCGGACTGAAACTGTACTTTTGACATTTCTTATATAATAATAAATGACAGCTGCCTATCATGGACAGCTTTGTTTTGACTTCATTTTTTAGCACCCCTAGAAAGCATTTTTCCTTTTCTACCAGTGTGTGAGGAGATGCCTACATATCCTCTGTAAAGACCTATTATTTAATGTTAAAAATCACTCACTTAGCACTAACCATGTGCCAAACACGGTTTCACAGGCAGAAAATGCAGCAATTAATAAACTACAGATACGTGCATTTACACAGATAAGCACTGGACACAAAAAAGACCAAGGGGTCCAAAGAAATACACAGTGGTACCTGTAAAAGTGCAAAGACATTGGAAGGCTGGTCTTTACCGGGAAGGCTTTCACAAAGAAGATAAAACTTCATGCGGGCTCTCATTTATTCAGATTTTTCTCAAGTTCAGGAAAACATTATGAGTAAGGAGTTGTGGTCATTTAGGTACAAGGCATATTTTAGAAATGACATGGGGTCATGAGATGGTTAAAACACCGTGTGTGTGTGTGTGTGTGTGTGTGTGTGTGTGTGTGTGTGTGTTGAGATCGGGGAGGGACCCAGCGCAAGAGCAGAACATATGAGATACATAAGAAAGGGTAGGATAAATTCTACTCTTAGTCTTAATTTCACAGTAAACAATGCAGACCTCACTTTGTACAGAATGAAATTAAACATTAGGGACCACTGATGGCACACTGTTCTTCAGATTTGTGTGAACTGAGAGCCTGACCTTGGATGTTTCAAAGTACAGCAGTGCTAGCAGGGGATGGCAGTTAAGTTCAGAATTGAGACGAGAAACGTCGGTCATCTTCTGTATCGCCACAATCACTCCTGCCAGGGCCGGGCATGCACAGGTTCCAGCATTCCCAAAGCCAGCCGCTGGAAAAGACTTCTGCTCCCAGTGCAATCCCATTGAGTTCTGGTGATCCTTCCTGGAGTCACCGTGAGAGAGGTGTCAGACTGGAAGGGGATCCTTGAGATGACTGTTTACTCAGCCTGGGCTGTTTTTTCAAGGGATGCTTTGCTTTGTTTTCAAATAGAACGGAAAGAAAAAGGAGAAGTTCCTTGGGGTTCCTTGGGACTCCTTCCTAAATCCTATTCCTAAATTCCTGAATCCTATTCCCAAACAGCTTCTGATGAGGAACGGAGGAGGAAAAGAAAGAGAAGGGAATACACAGGGAGAGCATCTAACTTTTCACATCACCTCTTTAACACCAGCGGCAGGAGGGGACTGTGTCAGGTTAACCACATGAAATAGTCATCTTTGTAAGTAAAAATGGTCAAATATCAGCAATTTAATGTGGTTAAACCTATCCTTCTCCTCTACTCTCCTGTTCCCCCTTAAGACGAGCTTCCCCTGGATGCCTCTGGCCCGACGTCATCTCAGGTGCAACACAGCCTCGAGGGACAGCACCTCAGTGGAGGCAGCATTAGGCGGTGTGGTCCCTGCACACACCCGCAAGGGGCCCTCGTGGCTGCAGCCTGAGGGGCACACAGTCTGTCAGTTGCGGCTGAAATGCTATTCCGGGCAGCAGCATCCACGAGGACTAGTGGCAGCATGTGGGGAAGTACAAAGACTGCCAGTTGCTCTACAGAACCTGTGTTTCAAGGAAGAACCCCCTCAGAGATGCTACGGAATCTCAGCACTGCCGTGTGAATAAAACATTCTTCTGTCCTTATGATGTGGGAAAGGAAATTTTGGAACATGAAAAATGCTGTACTTCTCAAATTTTATTTCTTTTATTTTAATGTTTATTTATATAGTTTTGAGACAGAGACAGAGAGAGAGAGAGAGAGAGAGAGAGAGAGAAAGCAGGGGAGGGGGAGAGACAGAGGGAGACAGAGGATCTGAAGCAGGCTCTGAGCGGTCAACGCAGAGCCCAACGTGGGGCTCGAACCCATGAGCCATGAGATCCTGACCTGAGCTGAAGTCAGATGCTTAACCAACTGAGCCATCCAGGTGCCCCTCAAATTTTATTTCTTAAATTCCCAATTTGTACGGGGAATTTTAAAGCTAGGGACAAACATAGTAAAGCACAGTTAACATACAGTCTCATTTATTGTTCTGCAGTTTTGTTTACATACATGTGTCTCTGTGTGTATATATATACATATATACAACATACACATATATACATATATATATATATATATGCTCCTCTAGTCAGTATTTACATTTGCAAAGCTTTCCAATGGCAATCCTCTTGAAAACTGGTATAGATGTGCATGCTATCCACAGAAGAGTCAACGTGCCTGTTACTAAGTTAGCAAACTGACAGAGTATTGGTGGGCATCTCATGATGGCCTGTTAAAATACAATAAAAATGAAAGTAAACTATTTTTTTTACTCCCAGTGCTAGCTTATCTTTTGTAAACAATTTTTTTAATGTTTATTTATTTTTGAGAGAGAGAGAGAGAGAACGCAAGTGAGGGAGGGGCAGAGAGAGAGAGAGGGAGACCCAGAATCCGAAGCAGGCTCCAGGCTCTGAGCTGTCAGCACAGAGCAGACGCGGGGCTCGAACTCACGAACCGTGAGATCACGACCTGAGCCCAAGTCGGACGCTGAACCGACTGAGCCACCCAGGCGCCCCTAAGTGCTATCTTATCTTAATTAAAAAGTTTGGAACTAACATTTCGAGAGACAGGCAGAATGACAATAAGCACTTCTGTCATCCTCCAAAGTGCAGAGCTTATAAACTAGGGGGAGGACAAATTCTGCTGTACAGTCATGACAAGATCACATATCAGAGCACACTTAGCCTGAGGTGGCCGCTGAGGGGACAGGCAAATGGTCCAACGCTTACTGTTGTACCCAGGCCACGATGGTTTGTACTTAATGGTTCAAGATCTGGAATAACAGAATCATAAAACGATAAGAGTAGAATAATGAAAGGCATTTTATTTATTTATCAAGGGCCCAAATCGCAAGAAAACCTTCGGGGAGGAAATTCACATGGGGCATATTGTTGTCATTAAGTATAATACTTTTCCTCCTTAGTATATTACAGAGTTGCTCTCATCGATGAAGGAATTGCTTTTTAGAGCAATAAAACCCAATGGAATAATTCAATTTGTTCACGTTAGCGGTGGGATTTTCCAATAATGAATTGCATTTCCTAAGGAAAAAAAGAGGGTCCATTTTCATAGCTGTGAATGGGGATTAAACCAATATAAACTTCCTTCCCTGTTCAGGCAAGTAATTTAGTGACAACAGAGCACTTTCCCTTTGTGGTCAAGTAATGAGAATGGAGAGGGATTTAAGAAACTCCGAGAGAAACCACATTTCAACTCTGCTCTCGCAGGGTGGTTAGTATAAGCAGCACTGGGGCCATTCCAGGGAGTCTGGAGTCTGGAGTCTTTTTTTCTGCTTCTTTTCTCACTTGCCTTCCTCACTGAGTTTTTCAAATTCCCCTTTCTTGCTAATGGCTTTATTTAAAGAGACAACATTAAAAGTGAGTACTAAGATGCCAGCCAATAGCAGTCTAAAAGATGCTGGTGATCGCCTTGGAAGAAATGGGAAATGCAGCCAAATAAACGGAGACGGTAACAGTTGTGTTCTTCAGAATTACAATGGTGATCTGATAGCTGTTCCAGGGACACTTGCTATAGTTCTCGTCTGCAGTGTCCTTTAAAATACATTAAAAGATGCAAAAGTGCAGTAGCACTAGCGGAGAAAATTACCGACTGAAAACATCACTGGTCTTTGTCAGAAATTGCCCCACCTGCAAAACAGGGCAATTGAAGAAGGGGTAATTGAAGATGGGGTAATACCCAGCATGCCTAGGCTTCTGACGCTCAACACGGCAGAGGCATACTGGATACCGGACAGCTGGGCAGCAGCAATGCCCTCTGGCACACACCCAACAACTTGCTCTCAAGCTTCAGGTCTGAGCAAAAGGGGTTTTGAGGGCACCAGGTAGAATCTCAGAGGAGATGAATCTTCGACGGACAAACGTCGGGTATAGAAAAATCCTTCTTTGTTAAACAGTCAGTTAAAACAGTAACAACAGGGGTGTCTGGGTGGCTCAGTCGGTTAAGTGGCCAGTTGTTGGTTTCGGCTCAGGTCATGACCTCACAGTCTGTGAGTTCGAGCCCCATGCAGGACTCTATGCTGATAGCGTGGAGCCTGCTTGGGATTCTCCGTCTCCTTCTCCCTCTGCCCCTCCCCCACTCTCGCTCTCCCTCTCTCCCTCAAAATAAGTAAATAACCTTTCAAACAACAACAAATATGTAACGTGGGGGGTCTGTGAGAAGAAGCGCTAGCATAAAAGCATCTGCTGTCCTGCAGATGCAACGGAAGTATGCCTTACAAAGGAGGACCCAGAGTACTACACCCCCTGGTGTAATTTCATCATTAAGGGGGGAGGGGGTTTGGAAGCCAAATTTCTGCCCTAAAATCCTAAGTTTTCCATCTACTGGTTATGGAGCCTACTGGGACTCTGATTCCTCATCCGTGAAATGAAGAGGGTAACGGCACCATGTGGTGCGAATATTAAATAAATTAAGACACATAATTTCCTTGACAAACTCAGGGTACACAGTTTGCTGTCACTGTCATCAGCAGCAGCAGCAGCATCACCATGATCATCGCCACTACATGAAACTACAGACTACGGAACTCTGGGTTCTCTTAAAATGTCAAGAAAGGAAGCATGGATTTTTATAAAATAAGAGATTTAAAAAAATTACAGGGGAGGGGATCTGGCCAAGGTGTTGAAAGGCAACTGGCAGAGAAGCAATTCATGCAAGAAAATAAACACGATTGCCTGAGTAAATGAAAATGTGCATTTAAGGCAAGGAAAACACAGAATGGACAGTGTGTAGAGAGGTACCCTGATGCCGAGGAAAAGTTACAGATAATTGGTAGGAGAACAACTAAGTAACGAAGATCAAATTTAAAAACTGGCAATCTTATCTACGACAAATCCACTAGTCCCAGGAAAGCAGACAGGAAAACAAAACAAAGCAGAACAGATCCGTAGTACTATATCTCTATGATGCCAGAATGGTTTCCCCTCTCCTGTACAGACTTTTTAACAGTTGTGCAAGCAGGAGACTATCTTCTTGTTGATGTATGTATACACACACATATACACACACATCCATGTACCATACGTATATACACCCAGAATTAAATCAATATTGTATTATAATTGTATATTATAATTGGTGGGATCTTAAAATAGAAAAAAGAAAAGTTCAGTAAACACTTTCTTGAACTGAGGCACCTGGGTGGCTCAGTTGGTTAAGGACCCAACTTCAGCTCAGGTCACGATCTCACAGTCCGTGAGTTCAAGCCCTGCGTTGGGCTCTGTGCTGACAGCTCAGAGCCTGAAGCCTGCTTCGGATTCTGTGTCTCCCTCTCTCTCTGCCCCTCCCCCATTCATGCTGTCTCCTTCTCTCTCTCTCAAAAATAAAATAAACTTCAAAAATATTTAAAAAACAAACAAAAAACCCCACTTTCTTGAACTAAGAAAAATCAGTCAACAGGAAAAGATTCATCTGTGTTCCAGAAAACAATATTAAGTGTAAAGAGGCACATAACTATCTATGCACATACCAAGATTTTAAAATGTCAAGACTAAAGCAAAATATTCTCATCAAAAGTGAGACTGGGAATGTTGCTAACACTTTATGTCTGTAAAAAAGGAAAGTGATCTGAGGTACAGGTGAAAAAAAGCATTTCATTATGTTAAGTCTGGATGATGGGTCTCCCTTTGTCTAATTATACTAATCTTTGGACAGTGGCATCGATTTGAAATATCTTACAGTTAATAAAAGCAGACCTTTCTTGCTCAAACTCTTCTTTCTCAACTTGTAAACTCCAGAAAAAAATTTGGTCAAACTTGTTTCTGAAAGAAATAATGGTTGCTTTCTCATGAATTCTGTACACAGCCAGATGGCTTTCAGATTTAAGGCAACAGTAAGTCTTGCTTGGATATGCAAGGTCTCTGAAAATATATCACCCATGTACTAGTTCTAAAAATTTATGCAAATCTATTCCCAGTTCTAAGCTAGGGGAATCAGAGGCAAAACCTAAAGCATGGGAATGTCAAAGTGTAAATGGACCGGGGTAAGCAATTAAACAAGCTACACCCATAAAATTACATTCAAATCACAGCTGTAAATAAAGTTGCAAAGCCAAACGTGAATGTGAAAAATAATTTTTGAAAGAAAAATCTTTCCATAACAAGGAACAACTTCGTGATAAACATTATGAAGTAGTCATAACCAGGGTCTAAACTCTCTACCACACAAGGGTTAGCCAGGAGGTGGGTAGGGAGAAGTAAAAACATTCTAAATCTCTCATCATACAGTAAAGAGGAAAGAAAACCATGGTTCTTCAGTTGTGTCATTAGAGCGAATAAAGCTTTTCTACCTTCCAGAAATGTACCCTCCTCATCACTGGAAAGAATAAAAGCAAAAAAAAAAAAAAAAAAGATTAGGCAAACAGTAAGGCACATAAAACATGAAATGTATAAAATAATATGACAGAAGTCAGTCCAAACATTTTGGCTGAGACAGAAAATCGATGTGGGAACAAGGTTTAAAATCCCCTTTAAAAATGAAGACTTGAAGAATTTGTTTCAAAAGTCCAACTGTAAACTGTTTTAATGGGAAACAAGAGGACAGATAAACAGAAAGAAGGAAAAAATATAAAAGCTAATTTTTACCAGGCAACCACAGATAAAAAAGAAAACAGAGGTGGCAAAAATAACTGAAAGCAAATTTGAACTAAAGACAAAGGAGAAAGAGCATAATTTTCATTATTAAAAGTTAAAATCCTTAAAGAAATTAATCAACACATAGGTGACAATTCTGGTAGTATTTCAATAAATCAAAAATTTAGAAATTAAAAAAATGGACAATATCAAAATTCTGTGAGAATTACATCTTGCTCAGTTTTTGACAGATGAAGAATTTTCAAAAAGCAAAGAGACAAAAGATTTGAGTATTATAAATTGGATAGAATTGAATAAATACATATTTAACTTTGTATTGCACAAAACAGTCATCATAGAATTGTTATAAACCTTGATCCAATAATAAGCTATCAAAAGCATTTTTTTAATCCTTAAAAAAAGGAAGGAAATGTGAATGCCATCAATTCTGACCAACCATAATGCAATAAAACCAGAAATTAATAATGAAAATATAAGCAAACATACTCAGTCACTTGGAAATCTAAACAAAATAAACAAGGCAAAACAAAAAATAAATTTCTGCTAAAGAGCCCTCAGATAGAAAATTTTAAAATTTACACACTATTAGAAAAATTTTTAGAACCTTTTTCTCTTAAAGGAACAAAATATTAAAATACAACCTATAACAGTTTATAAATGGGTAGATTTATTAAGCAATGAATAAAAATGACAGTATTTATGACAGTAAATTTTTGACATATTTATGACAATAAAAACGACAAGAAAACAGGAAGATCTAAGAGATAATAGAAATTATAGAAAAAGGAAACAAAAATCAACTCAGAAATTATGTAATGAACAATTTGGGGGCTAGAAAACTAAATCAAATCAAGACAATGAAAACCACAAAGGCAACACAAGCAAAAACAAACAAGTGGGACGACATCAAACTTAAAAGTAAATTTGAACTAAATTTCTTTACACAGCAAAGAAAACCTTCAGCAAAATGAAAAGGCACCCTACCAAATGGGAGAAAATGTTTGCAAACCATATATCCACTAAGGGGTTCATATCTAAAATAGAGAAGGAACACATACAACTCAGCAGCAAAAAGACAATTAAAAATTGGACAAAGGACCTAAATAGACATTTTTCACACACACACACACACACACACACACACACACACACACACACGGCCAACAGGTATACGCAAAGATGCTCAACATCATTAATTACGACGAGATGCAAACCGAAACCACAATGAGACATCATCATACACCTGTTAGAACGACTATTCTCCACAAGACCAGAAATAACAAGGATTGACAAGGTTGTGCAGAAAAGGAATCCTGGTGCGCTGCTGGTGGGAATGCAAACTGGCACAGCCACGATGGTAAACAGTATGGAGGTTCCTTAAGACATTTAAAATAGAACTACTAAAATAGAACTGGTAATCCCACTTCTGGGTATGTATTCAAAGAAAACAAAATCACTCTCTCAAGGAGATGTGTGCACTGCCATGTTCACTAATGATGCCTGCACTGCATTATTCACAACAGCCAAGGTGGACACAACCTAAGAGTTCATGGACAAATGAATGCATAAAGAAGATGTGCAATGAAAATACAATGGAATATTATTCAGCCTTTAAAAAGAAGGAAATCCTGTTGAGACAGCACTGATGAACCTGGGGGGTATTATGAAAATAATAAGTGAAATAAGCCAGAGAAATACAGAAGTGGCTTCCAGGGGCTGGTGGGTAGGTGACACAGGGAGGTTGGTAAAAGGGTACAAGATTTCAGCTACAAGATGAATAAGGTCTGAGGGTCGAATGTATAACACGGTGACTGTTGCTGATAACACCATATTGTATAACTGAAATTTGCTGAGAGTAGAATTGAAATGTTCTCACCAAAAAAAAAAAAAAAAAAGGCAACTATGTGAGATGATTGGATAGGATAATTAACTAGATGGGGGATCCCTTCACAATGTACGTATATCAAATCATCACCTTGTGCGCTTTCCCTTACAATTTTTTCAATTATACCTCAGTAGGTCTGAAAACAGTGAAAACAAACTAAAAAGTAGTAGGAAAGATGACTTTCTTAATAGGCTTCTATATAAGTTGTACTGGTTTTTCTTTTTTCCTTATACCCTCCACACTTGAAAAAAAAACCAAAAAACGTATAGGTACTGATCAGTCCCTAGTATATAATTTGTTCCTGAGCACAGGAAAATGCAAAGCTAATCAGTATATTTGGTGAAAGGAACAAAACTCTAGTATCAAAATCTGAACGAGAAGGAAAAAAATCAAAGACAAGTTTCCTCACGGCAATCGATGTGAAAACGTTTTAAGCAAAATCTCAAGAAATTACATTTAACTTACATTAAAAGAATCACAAGTCAAGAATTCACAGGGTTTGCTACCAAGAAGGCTGTTTATACATTTGGTCATCTATGAATTAGTAGATTACTTAAATAGACGTAAAAAAAAAAGAAACTTTAGGTGAAATGGCATCAGTAGTAATCTTCCTTAAACAGGATGAAAAACATCTCTCTATATACCTTAAGCCAACGATCATTGTTCAGTTTATGGAGTAACATCAGAAGCACTGCGATTAAAATCAGTATTGTGAAAGAATCCTTAGCCCTGTGCCTACACAGCTCTCTCAGGCTCCAAGAATCAGCTGCTCTGCCCACAGCCCTTCCCTGACACTCACCCTTGGGACAGTAGGTGTTGCTCAGATCTGTGTTTCGGGGGGTAGAGAGGGTTATTTCCTTGTCTTCCAAAGCAACTGTGTTCCCGTCCCTTTGTGGAACCCAGACACTTGTTCCACTTCCCATGGCTTTGGTCTTATTGTGCCTCCTCTGAAGAGTGGTCACGTCAGAGGACACGTAATATCATAGGCCCCTCTTCGTTTTTCCCCTAGCCTGCCCTCATGCTGCGGAGACGGGGCCTTCCTCTGCAATCCATATGTCCCGCATATTTCAGCAGCAGAGTGTGTATGGCCCATGTCTCTATAGCCCAAATCTCATTTGAAGAACCCTTCCGGTTACAGTCATAGTTTCCTAAAAAGGTTTGGGTAAAGGGATGTGCTTTTTCACATCCTTCTTTATCAGACAGTACTAAGAAATGAGGTCTAAGAAGTTCCAGAGTATGTTTATCATCCCTATGGTCTCTCTGCCCTGAATATTCAGGCCTAACATGTAAGTACACATATTTTCCCAACCACCTGTAAATTAAAATACGGCAGAAACTACAATATATGCCCACTAACAGTAGGTATGGAAGAATTCTTCCCAAACCCCAATCCCATGCGTATCCTCCCTGGTAAAGCTCGACCGCTTCCAGTCTCCACAGAATGTGTAGGAATTGATCCTTCCTCAGTGAACAAGGAACTGCTTTCCCCTGACTCACTACTATGTTCTTTTATGTAGCTATTCACAGACTTAAGATTTACAGCCCTTGAAGATAGGAACCTTATCTTACCCTTCCTGACTCCTGTTAGATTGAGCACATTTTCTTCTACTTAGCAGGCTGAATAAATATTTGCTAAATGGATTTAAAAATGAAAATTGAGCTGCGCGAGTTCACCCCATGTCAGATTTCTCAGGAGGTTAGATGTCAGGCTTTCTAATTAGGAAGATGGTCATCTCTGTGCTGTCGGACTAGACGAGAGAGTCCGCAAAATGTGTGTGTGGTGAGGTGGTGGGTGGGTGGGGGCAGCATGACCGTCTGAAAACACCGGGATTATTCAACTTGGTGAAGAGAAGGCTTAGGAACAGGATTTCAGCTTGTGAAGAAGAGATATAGAGAGACAGCATTTATTTCCATGTAGAAGGCCCAGTGGACATGAGCTAATGGGATTACGTTCGACTGGGAAGGATCTAGATCAGGCAGAACAGAGTCCTCCACTCGGTGTCAAAGGATTTAGATAGCTGCCCTGTAGATTTTTCCTCGAAAGCTTTTTAAATAGAATTGCCATCTCTCCATTCAGAAGGGTTTCAGTGCAGGCCTTCCTGGGAGAGTACTGGTCAGTCGAGCACCACATTGTATTTACAGTTCTGAGAATCTAGGATATAGACGACGTCAAGGATGAGTTTTGCAACAACTTGGCTCTAGACAATCTAATTTTCTTTTTAAACACAGAGCCAAAGTGAAGCTGTTAGTCAAGTTTCTAGTCTGGGTTTACCTATGTTGCATTTAAAAGTATTAGCCAGAGTGTGGCACTGCCTCTTCTACGCATCTGAGAAGTGTTGAGGGGTGGGTGACTGGAGAGAGACAGCAGCAGCCAGCATTGCTTTCCATCCTTGCGTGGAACTGGATTCTCCAAGCCTCTTCCTTAAATGTTCAGCCGTTTTAGAAGAGTGACAGTGTTTACTTTCCATTAGTAGGAAGTACAGGGCTATGCAGACTTGGAATTAACTGCTTTCCTTGGATTACCTACAGGATAATTACCCACAGGTACAATCAGCCCCGTTATTCCCCTGGACGTGAAGAGACAAGGACTTCATGGTCCCCTGTGCATCTTCACAAAGCCAAAAGGATCTGGAATAGCCCTGGGAGTTGGGAAAAGTACGCGATAAAATCTTCATTTGTTTCTTCAGACAATGCATTTGAGGGCAGTGGGAGGGACTCCACGGTAAACCAGTCAGAGTTCTTCATTTTCCCTGACCCTGACCTTCCCCCAGAGCACGACAGAGACAAGGTGGTGCTGGGACAAAGCCAGAATGTCAGGTACAGCTCTCTCATCGGTGCATTTGAGGGAAAGAAAGTCATGTGTTCTGTCATAAACAATGATGTGACCTCAGTTCTAATTAGAAACAAACACTCTCCTCCACAAGTAGATATGTACTGTTCTTCAGAAAACCTTCCACTCACCCAAGATGAGGAGAGTCTGGTCAGCACCCACCATACCTTGCGAGAGCTCCGGCCAAAGGGGACGTACTTCACAACTGTGGAAGGTGCTTACCAGGGCAGAGTCGCTGGTCTTGGCCTGCCCGTTTGGTCATTTGTATACAAGACCTTTATGTACCATCCTACCCACAGAGGAGACAGAAGCCCCAAACCGCAGGCTTGCCAAGGTGAACGGACAAGAAGAGCAGAAGGCAGCACAGAAGCGCAGGCTAGACTCGAGGTTTTGTTAAAGGGAACTGGTTCACACACATAGGAGGTATTTATTTGCTTGGTGTCTTCCTCTGCCTTCAGGAGAGTAACTCTTAGTCCTCAGAGACTCACAGAAAGGTCTGTGGTTTATATCCCAAACCCTCAATGTACCAGAGGACAAGGCAACTCTTGGGCGCATGGTGATTGACGTTGACATTGCAATCAATATTCTTCCCTCTAATTTAGGGATAAAGGATCCCAATATAGTCACACTGTGTGAGTGTGGAGGGGGAGCTTCTGGGCTCCTTACACTGGACGGTGTAGGGGTGGTAATCATTCTGTGTACAGTTGGGAGCTCCCTTTTGGCATGCCACCAATCTCAATATTTTGGATTGCCTGAGCTTCTTGTGAAGGCAGGGAGGCCCAGTGACCCATTGTTGGTCTTTCCTCTATCAGACATTCCCCTTGGTCTGTGAATCTTCTACCTTGAAAAGGCACATCTTTTTTTTTTAAAGATTTTTTTTTCAACGTTTATTTATTTTTGGGACAGAGAGAGACAGAGCATGAACGGGGAAGGGACAGAGAGAGAGGGAGACACAGAATCGGAAACAGGCTCCAGGCTCTGAGCCATCAGCCCAGAGCCTGACGTGAGGCTTGAACTCACGGACCGTGAGATCGTGACCTGGCTGAAGTCGGACGCTTAACCGACTGCGCTACCCAGGCGCCCCTAAAAAAGGCACATCTTCAGTGGCATACTCTGGTTCAGGCTGCTGAAAACCAGGTCTTTCCTGGTTGAATGACTAAAAGAGACACATGCAATCAATTAAGGAAGCCAGGAGCTGGACCAGGCCTGTTGAATATAATAGGCATAAAGTAGAATTTGTGGGTGGATGGATGGGTGGAAGGATGAACAAGCGAATGTACGCAGGGCGTACCCAACTGGCCCTACGATGGGAGTGAACTGGCTCCCTCCAGATTCTTCCATCTATTCAAAACATTTTTAGTCACACTGCCTTGAAGGTTGGGAAGAAGAAAGGTTGAATTACTGCTTGCCTACATCACTGAAGTACCGCCATTTTGCCTATTCATGGTCTCTATCAGTTGCTCACCTACATGGAGCCGTACCTGAGAGTTTTTAGCCATACAGTGGATTAGGACTCTTCTGAAAGGGATGTGTAAAACTGCTCACAGAGAAGAGTGGCGTAAAGAAACTTTCCAGATGCCATTCTGCTGAGCATGCAAATTTAGGACTGTCAAGGAAGGATCAATCTGCACACACACAAATACACATACACACATAGACATATAAATGCTGACTGAACACAGCTACGCTTTAGGGAAAGCATCTCTTAATTTATACCTGAAATTTCACCTTCATATAAAGGAATGTATGATGATGATTCTCTCTTGGCAGCATTTTAGTAGGAGGGAGGAAGCAGAGGAAAACATGGGAGAATTAATCCTTTAAGTGGAGGTTCATTCCATGGAGCAGGAAACCTGGTATATGTAGGGAGGGCAGTGGTCAGTGAAGAGCCATTTCCATGTTTTATGAGTTTGTCTTGAAGCCATCAGAAAACCTAAGTGGTCAAACTGCATTAAAACTGATCGGCTTTATAAAATGCAGTACTTTTTTACCACATCTCACTTGTGGTAGGATATGATCGTTCACGTGTGTGAATCTTCATCCCGTGAGAGGACAGTGAGAAAAGGCACCTATGGTGCAACTACTTTCTTGTCAGTGGCAGGCCTCTTTGGGCCAAGCTGGGGACTCTGGGTCTGAAAGAGTAACTGTAGGGTTAAGTGAAATCTCACCAGACTGGCCCCACTGTGGGAGCTTCCTCCAAAGCATCACCCTGCTTCTCACCAGTTGGCATTTCCCCTGCCATATTATGGAAGAAGGCATCTCTCCTGTTGGTATTCAAATGGAAACTGATGTTGGGTTCACTTCTAAGACACTGATGTAAGTGAGGCTTTTTTTATATGGCCCTTTGCTCCAACCCAGAGATTAAAATGAGCCTCAACATAAACCATCAGGAAGAGGCATAAAAATGATTCTAAACCTCACCTATGCTCAGCTGACACCCGTAAAGCACAATTGTGTTTTAATGATAACACTTTGGAATGGCTCAGGTAAATATAGTGCCATATGCAAAGCTTTCAGATCCCCACAAATGCCACCAGTACTTATGATCCCTGTGGGTAGGTTTTCTCTCGCTGTGCTCAAGTCTGAATGGAATATAAATGCACCATTAAATCTGTCCTAGAAGTACAGAGAGCGGCCGTTGCATAGTTAAGTGAAAAAGGCAGCATTTTATGTCTGATAGAGCAGTCATCTTGTAAAGAACAAATTGGTAGAGAGAGACAGGGGAAAGCGATGTATGGAGAGTGGCCTCAACAGGATAGGCAGATGGAAGTCTAAATTCTTTTATAAATTCCTTTTAAATAACATATTTTATTGAGCTGTTAGAAGAAAAATGCAGATTCTTTCTGAAGCTTGGAAATAAGGTGCCTATCCCCAGTCTCCTACTCCTACACACACTCACATCAAAGCCACTATGATCACCACCACCATTGTTAGTAAGAGGGGGGAAAGAATAGAAACAAGAATAAAAGTCATCTTTCACTACGGCAAACAAAGCAAGTTTAGCTTGTCACAGTGAATGATGAATGGCTAGCGATCACTTTCCCAGAAAGAGAGAAACCGAAGATTGTGTATCAATTTTTATAATTTTAAAGCTGAAAGATGGTAACTCTGCAGAAATGGAGCAGACTATATAAAAATCCTCTCTGAAAATGTGATTACACATAAAAATCCATGAAAACGTACAAAGTGATAGATGAACCAAAACAAAACAAATGCGGTTTTTTATCCTTTTGGAACGGAGCAGAAATGGCACATGTAGAGAGAATGGCTTTATTTTGTGTTTTTAAAAGAAATATTTGGGGCTTAATTGAATTATACTTGTGGTGGGAATTGAAATATTCAGGCAGAATATTGGGTTTTATTTTAAACTGAATTCTATACTGAAGAGATGGAGAAAGAACCACTGTGAAATATTAGCAGTGAAGTTGACCCATTTCACTAAACTAAAAAAGCCACACGCATAAGAAGGAAGTACCCTTTCTTCCTGTGCTCTCCTAACCCCCAAAGGGTCTACAGTCAGTATTCTTGGTTAATTCTGACAAGGAAATCCTCTTGGGTCTTTTCTAATTTAATCCAGTTTACATCTGATATTTATTTCTTGAGATTAACCAAAATGAACGCTTTTTTGTGTGGCCACCCTGCTAAATCTGTGTTCTCCCCACACACACCTTCGATGTCACAACATCAATGAATCTGGAACATATTTCGGGATGTGTGATTCATTTTGCTTATTCCTTAGAAGTTATCAAGTTAATACCAAAATTCTATACACCACACCTTACCAATATATATATTTTATTCATTTTAAGTTATTTTGTTTGCACTGGGTCTTCAGGGATTTCATGATGTCCCCACAGGTAAGTTTAACCAATGGTACTTCATAATAAAATGTACTTAATCTTTTTACATTTAGAAATTATACCAATAATTTATATTTCTTTAATGATTATGGGTGATGGGAAAAAAATGCCTTTTTCTCTTGAAAACCTCAAAAAGCTTGTGCCAGAAGTCCTTAGAGGTCTGCTTATACTGTTCAGCCCAATAATATGGACACCGTTGTATAAAATAGTGAGGTGTTTACTTTATTCTGCAGTCTGGGTAAAGTAACCTGAAAGAGAGTGGTATGGCTTTTAATATACAATTTCAATGTATAATTTATATCAACTAGGTTTAGGGAATATACAAAGGCTAGGTTAACATCATGCCAATCAAACTCGTATTTTAAATGGCCATAAGGAAAAAGAAAACACCCCACAGGTCAACTTTGCTTCTAGCACACCATTTCCTCCACACCCTCAGAAAGGTGGCTGGACATGAGAGAGGTTCTGAAAATCAACCATCAGGACTCAGGGAAAAGAGAAGTGGACAGAGACTATGAGGGCGGGAAGATGAATTCCAGAGTGAGGTTGAGGTGGAGATTAATAAGCCTTTGGCTCACTGCTAACTTCTTTAATGTACGACAACTCTAAACCTTGCCGAAAACCCTACACGTGCTGTATAAACTTACAGCCCTCAGCGGCCCCAAGTTGTATTAAAGAGACCTGGTGAGACCAACAATATGCTAGGAGCATGGGGGTACCTGTTATAAACAGTCTGAACTGCAATTCATCTTACTAAACACCTTGGACAACATCCAGCTCGAGAATCATAAAACACCTCGGAATACAAGATGCTGTCACTGAAGAAAGCCTGTTTGCTTATCAAAGAAAAGGCAACCAATTAATAGTTTTATTACTAATACCATTACCCCAAGGGCTAAAATTAGGTTTATTTATTTATTTTAAGTTCAGCCCACTAAATTCCGTGCTAACACACAACAAGGTACAGCTCGTATTACAAATGAATAACTTAATTAAAAAACATTGATTTTGCTCATTGACTGCTGCAAATTTTATTAAATATTAATGATAACATTTTGTATTTTTTATACTAGTCATGAAAGTTTTATGTGCTCTCTCCCCTACAGCAGCCTTAGATTTTATGACAAACTCTTAGGCAGCTCAAAGTACAAACATAAATATTGCATTGGCCAGCTTGGTACAATATATGTGTATACATAAGCCAATGAGTGGACGTGTGTGCATTTACCCAAATATGCACCGAGTTAGGAGCGCTGACTCAACGGAAGTGAGGGAGAAACTTGAACGGTTGAAGTTTGCGTTTTATTTTAATTGCCAAGATGGGTCACCCAGAAGCTACTGGAAGAAGCACCCTGTGAAGTGGGGCCTCAGAACCCTAAAACCAAGTATGTTTTCTCCCCAGAGTCTATGTGTCACACAAAGCACATACATCACTCCGGAAACAACGTGATTTTACGTTACAAGAGGTTTCAACAAAAGGACAACATTCCACTCTTTCCTCACCCAAAGGGGCCCAAAAAACCCCAAAAGCTCACCAGCCTACAAGAGAGCCTTTACAATTTCAGTAGAATTTTGTGTTAATGTTTCCATCGATTTATTTCACATGTGTAGAGTCCGCAGAACTTTGGACTTTTATCAGTAGTCTAGATTGACCAGAAATAACCCTTATCTTGCTCCCCCAAGTTCTCAATGGAAACTGTAAATGTTTGGAGTCAGCTGACAGCTGTGTGAAGTGAATCAGATGACATGTTATTTGGGATGTGTTTTCCATTATTTGGAACATTTTACTTACAATTTTGTGCAGTGTTAGCCAAACATCACTACTTGGAACTTCTGCAGCGCATTTCTTCCCTCTGTATCTATCTCAAAGTCATTTAAACAATCAGGAATGTAAGTCACTTCCTCAAAACACCTCAGAGGTCAGAGGGTCAGGTCAGGCCTCGGAGTTATCCAAGTCTTTCCAAAACTTAACAAACTTCCTTAGGAATACAATCATAGCAACCCAGACTTGAAAACAAAGTTTGAGTGTTATTAAGTACGTGTTAAAAAAAAAATCCAGCCATATTATATCTATGTAGTTTGCAAATGCCCTCCTAGAAAAAGGTGAGGGAGGGAGACAGGGTAGGAGGAACACTTCCCAAAGGGAAAGACCTCACATGAAAAACATTAAGCACTTTTTAAAAGCGAGGAATTAAAAGGCAGACCAGAAGATCTTTAAAACATATGCTTTTCTTGAAATGCAAAATATGTTTTTGTAAAACATCGATGGAAGGTAATATGTGGAAGGGAATTTATTCAGTTTTGTGGTTACTGGTGACCTAAATATGCTTGGGTGCTTCGGCGGTGGGTCCATTATTCACTGTGTAGCCCCTCTCTTCTGCGCCTCTTCTCCAGGCCCAACTGCCCCTCTGGGCTCTGGGAAGTTGAGCCCTAAGACTGCATTTCCCAGCCCTTGACAGCTGGCCCCTGTTGGGCTGGGCCGATGACAGCAGCTGGAGATAAAAAATAAGGGCAGAAAGAGAGAGAGATGGGACTATTTCTTCCCTGCTGCCCCTTACTTTGGGCTGAGTTATCGAGTTTCTGGCACGTTTGCCTCTTTGGGAGAAACCGTGCCCCGTGCTCACTCCTGGGGCCTCCTTCTGCCTGAGGTCTCTGGGCGCCTCCACAACCCCCCCGCGGGCCGCACACCCACAGCCCTTCATCAGAGCCTTGTAAATCTGAATTTCTTTCTTTCTTTCCTTTCCTTCTAGGACCTGCCTAACAAGACAGGAGTAGCTGTAGCTCCTACTAGGTGTCCCTTCCCGGGTGTGTGATGCAAAACAACAACTCCAGATATCAGGTCACAGGTGGGTTTTGAGAAAGGAGCCTTCTATAGAAAGTCAGGAGATGCAAAGAGGTGAAACAGTCACCCATCGACATTAGATCCGCTGCATACATTTTCCTGTGAATTTGGAGATACGCAAAATGCCACGCCGCTCCGTCAGGATTATTTCCCTTTCTGTTGTGGAGCAGTTTCCTTCCCCGGTGACGGTGACAAGGACTCAGGAAAAACAAAACAAAAACCCCCAACCATTCCTTGCAATGGCATTTGGTGCCAGGCCCCAGGGCATGTGCTGTGTTAAGTCTGACACATTTTGAAAGGAACTAGTGTCCCCAACTCAGCTTGACTGTGAACCGGGTCTATATAGCCACCTTTAGTCCTCCCAGGGAATAAATTAAATCTGCATCTTGACTGTGTTGCCTGGAAGAGATTTTTAAATTATTTATGGTGCAATAGCAGGGAGTTGCTCTTCTCTGCGAGCTGGGGGTGGGGTGGAGTGCATTCTGCCTCTTGTCTACTCCAGGCCACTGCGTTCCCGAGTCCAGCAATGTCTAGAGAAAAATAACAAGGCTGGAGGCAACCGAGATATATTAACACAAAAGAGGCAGTAAATCACTTTTCACTGTTTGGAGACAGCTCTTGGGCTGTCAGGGCTGCCTCTTTGCTCCGGTCTGCCTGGGATACTGTGGATGTTTGCTGATGCCCGGCTGGGGAGGGCTGTGCAGGGGACGGGCTAGAAGGACCACATGGATTCAAGGGGGAAGTTTTAAAAATGGGAATAAGAAGCAACTCAAGCATTTGGAGAAGGGATTTTGCAAATTTGGAGACTCCTCCTTCCAAGTTTTGACCTTAGTTCGTATCATACGGAGTGTCAAAACAGCTTTACGTTGAGCATCAGAAGACCTGACTGTTTACACAGGGCTGGTTCAAGGGTGGATTTCTTTTTCTTTCCTTTTTTTTTTTTAATGTTTATTTATTTTTGACAGAGAGAGAGAGAGAGAGAGCGCAGGCGGGAGAGGGGCAGAGAGAGAGAGAGAGAGAGAGAGAGAGAGAGAGAGAGAGGGAGACACAGAATCCGAAGCAGGCTCCAGGTTCTAAGCTGTCAGCACAGAGCCCAATGCGGGGCTCGAACCCACAAACTGTGAGATCATGACCAGAGCCGAAGTCGGATGCTCAGCTGACTGAGCCACCCAGGTGCCCCACAAGGATGGATTTCTTAAAGCTTTTCAGAGATTTGCTGGTATTTTGGAAATCCCTGAAGTAGAGAGTCACATGGAGAGCCTCAATGGTGCTTCCATTAGGGTGGACCTTTCCTGTGGACATTTATCCCTTGTGCCCTGATCCCCAAATGGCTTTCACATGAAAAGAAAGCCCAAACTGCTGTATAAATATAGAGAAGATTTAAATGCACATTCCCTGTGGTAACACATTTACACATCCGGGTAAAATTATCTCAGTGACTAATCACTGATTTTTTTCAGAGATCCATTACCTCATGAGGCAGAATGAAAGCACACGATACGGAGGAGATGTGCAGAAAAAGTGGACACAGCACAGGAGGAGAGAAGATACCGAAGACTGGCTAGTTCATCTAGTTCATAAGTTTTCCCAACACCAGAGCTTAGGAAATGTTTTGTCCTACTTGCTTAGAGAGAAATTCTATCCTCAAATGTATACACAAGACCATCTTTATTTCAACTTGTAAGGGATATTGTTTTACCTAACTTAATAGAAATATAGTATACTAGAACCATAATAGAACTATAACAGAAATAAAATATGCTATATTGACATGAACTTACTCTCGTCGTAGACCTCAAAACTTTTGTCACATCATATCAGATCCCTCCATATCCAAGTTAAGAGGTCAGTTTATTACCTCATTTTGCTAAGAAAGAAAATAAGGCATGGAAAAATCGACAATTTTTACTTTCTTAAATAAGTATAAAGATAGGTAGATGGATAGTTCAGTGACAGAGATATAGAAATAGAGGTCTATGTAGTAGTTTTATTTATCCTGACATTAGCATGTATTACTATAACATTCTGACTTTTACATGTGTGGTAAAAATTAATTAGTTCCCTAGTCTAGGAAGAAAGATGCTGAGTTTGGGGTAATATCAAGCATTGGAGTTAGTACCAAAAATGCTTATTATGAAGATCCACATGTTTGTTTAATTTCTCCCCTTTTCTACTATGTTCAAACTTTTTACTGAAGTATAATACACAGAGAAAAGCATACACAATGATGAATTCATTATCTCTATACATTTTTTTAACAACACAGAGATAAGAGCTTGCTTATAGGCTAAGGCAGGAGACGAGCCTATAGGAAGAAAGCAGATGGAAATAGAGTTTCAGTACTGTGGCAGATCGTACGTCCCAAAGGTGGCCATAATAATACCTCCCATCCCACATGTCTTACAGCCATGCTACCTAGCTAGTCCTTCATCAAGAGGTAGAGTTGATTTCTCCACTCGTACCTAGGTGGGCTCTGTGACCTCTCTGACTAACAGAATACAGTAGACAGGGCATTGTTGTTTCTGGGCACAACTTTTGACTGTTTTGGTAGCTTCAACTTCTGCCACTTGGAAAATCTACTCTTGGCATGCTCCCTCTCAGATCCCAGCATTGGGCTGTAAGTCGCCCAAACCACACGGAGGAGCCATGTATAGGTGCTTCCATCATACTCCAGCCGAACTCCCAGCCAACAGCCTGCATCAGATGCCAGCCACCTGAGCATGCCATCTAGGGTATCTTGCTCCGTCAAGACCTCAAATGACTGTGGCTCAAGCTAACATCTGACTTCGATAGCATGAGAGAGCCCAGAAAGCAATGCCCAGCCGAGCCAAATCAACCCCCAGACCCATGAGAGATAACAATAAATGGTTTTAAACCCACCAATTGTGGGGGTAGTATGCCAACAAGACACAGATAACTGGAAGAAGCACCAAAATACAGACACAGAAATTTGACTTTCACAGGATGGAAGAGAGACAAGAGCAGAGACAAGAACAAGCAAGATTATAGGTACACTCACAGATCGAATGCGTAAGAGATGAGGTGAGAATCTGGAAGGGACAGCATTTGGTAAGAAAGCAAAAGATGGGCTATCAGGCTTCAGAAAGAGGTAGAGACTTGGAATATCATATGCATGCAACCGGTGACATTCCAGCAAAAGTTACTGACACGTTTGAAGACCGTGCTGATGTTGTAAACTATCTATATGAAGAACAACATCTGTGTGGGGCTGGGATTTTCTCCATCTGTGTCTGGCTGTGCAGGTTAGAAGAGAAATCATATGACTGGATTGATCTCGGATTGCAGTTTTAAAGAGCAGGTGAGGAAGGAAGGGAGAACACCACAGCTGTGGGTTCTGGTACTTATTGGTTGAAGCGATGGATCATGGATTTTAACCTGTGTAGGGAAAGGAAATGAAATTGGGGGGATTATAGAAGTGAAAGAAAAGAAGATACAGAAAATGGAGGTATAAAGCATTAGCTATATGAGAGCAAGGAATGAGAAAGCTGGAGAGAGAAGTTTTGATCCAAAACTAGACCATTATTGAATTCTTTGATGTACTTGTAATTTTTATGACCTTGGTAATAAGAGTTTTACTTATAAAATATTTAAAGACTAATAGACTAAAAACTCCAGAGGCACCTGGGTAAGCATCTCTTGGTTTCAGCTCAGGTCATGATCTCATGGGTTTTGTGAGATCAAGCCCCATGTTGGGCTTTGAGCTAATGGTGCAGAGTCTGCTTGGAATTCTCCGTCTTCCTCTCTCTCTCTCTGCTTCCCCCCCCCCCCCCCCCGCCACACTTGTACTCTCTCTCCAAATAAATAAATACACTTTAAAAACTATAAACCAGTTAATATTTCCACCTGTCATTAATTTGTAAACATCCCCGGATGGGAAGATGATTCACAATGAAGGGTTAGACCGTGGCTTTATTTGCCAATATCCAGTGGTGTGCTGGAGCTGGCCCATACCCAACACTCTGCACACCTTCCTAGATTTGTGCTCAGTGACATCATGTTGTAGCTGGAAACTGACCGTGGCAGAATATTTACATTACAGAAATTTGCAGACACTACAGTTCGGGGCTTTTGTCTCCCAGAGAGCGGGCTGTTAAACATTTATCAGTACACCACTATTCATTCCCTCCATATACTCTATTTACCACAAGAAAGAGAGAATTTAATTTTGTACGTTTCTTACAAATGTGTATCTCCCAACCTATGCCTTATTCTTCAAAGGATGTGACGGGAACATTACTTCTCTGTATTTCATTAGCTGCATGAAGCACAAATGTTGAACTCAAGATATGTGATTTATTACACATGAAGACACACTTCCCCCTCTTTCCTATGCCAGAACATTCCAAGACGGAAGGAAAAAGTCAACAGAACAAGCTGAAGTAAGCAAAGTTCAGCCATGTGAAGCTGTAGGTCCTATAACAGCTATGGAATTGAAAAAAGGATTAACTCTAAAAAGATTATTTTAAGAGGGGGAAAACTAGTGCACTTCATTCTCTCTTCTTGGTGACCTTGTGGCAAAGAGCAAGGGAAGTCAGGAGAAGCGTTCTTCTGGATCTCTGCAAACATACCCACCCATGCTGCTTGAAAATCACGGGACCAGAAAGCCACCCCAAAATGTCTGTGTTCCCTCCACGTTTCGTCTGCAAACTCTATTAATACTGGCAATGAAAAGAATGGCAATCAACCAATCACTCAAACAAACGTTTAACCTCTCTAACTTGCCCCATAGTGTAGCTGGTGTATTACAAGCTATAGCAAAACAGACTCATTCTCTCGCTTCATCTTGGTTCAGGTTTTTTTTTTCCAGTTAAGTTTTCAAATACTGTCTGCACTTTCCTTTCCCCCTCATTTCGCTTTAGGATAGTAGCAAAAATTAATGAATTAGCACAATAGAAAGGAAAGGTGACTGAGAATATGAATGAAAGCATGATCCTCAGGGGATCTCAGCCTGATAAATGTGAAGGAAGACACAAAAATGTTATCTGCTAGGCAAAGCAAACCTGGGAATTTTGAGCTGTCCCTTAGTATACTAAACCATATTAATATCTTTTTTCATTCATGCAATAAAAACGTATTGAGAATGACTTAGATGTGATATAAGGGTAATAAAGCTCTTTGTGACTCACTCTCAGAGTTGCCATACAGACTTGAAATCTTCCATTAAAATTAGAAGCATTTTAGATTGTTCTGTTTCTATCAAATGGGAACACATTAATGTATTTCATCTGTGGGGCGAGGATTAGAAGAGATGAATATGTAACAATGGGTGTTGAAATGCAAGGTGATGTTTTCGAGACAGAGGAAAAGCACTAACAACACTTCCATACTTGAACTCTGTCTTGTGACATTCTCTATCCAGGTGGCTTCAACGATGATCCCATTAGCATCTGCAGGTGTTACGTTAGTCACTGGAAAGCTTCCTTCCATATTTTCCCTCGAATACACTAGGAAACAGACCATGTTTCCTACTGAGAACAGATGAAAAGTAAGGCACATGGTGAATTCTGTTTAATGGTTACTCTGTTTCATGAATGAAAATGATCTAACAGGGAAAAATAATTTTCCTCATTTTTCCTTCCAAGGGCACTTATTAAAATGGAGTTCTTAAATGAATATGCAATGATACAGCAAATTAAACTTGCTATATCAAAACAACAACACACTGTGAGATTTTGAAAATACCCAAGGTTCTTTTATTATATAAGGGGGAAACTACTATATCGTGGATATATATTTTTCATTACTGTACTTCAAGACGATAGAATATGCACAAAAGAAGGGCCTTTAACATTTCAACCGTCTTTTCCCGAGGGAAAAATGACACGTGAAGTTAGCGGACATGGAGAGTAAAGCTAGTCCGTGATGACCTGTGTGTTTGTTTCCTCCCCCAAATCCTTATGTTGACGTTCCAACCCCGACATGGTGGTATCTGGAGGTGAAGCCTTGGGAGGTGATCGGGGTTGGAAGAGGTCGCGAGGATGGGGTCCTCATGATGGGATTAGTGCCTTCATGAGAAGGAACAATGGAGAGCTTGCTCAGCTCCCCTCCTGTCCAGCACGTGAGATGCAGCGAGCAGAGGAGGCAGCCTGCAGGCCCGCAAGAGGGAAGAGAGCCCTCGCCAGGAACCGACACCTTGATCCAGGACCTCCCAGCCTCTAGGACAGTGAGAAAGTAAGTATGTCTAGTTTAAGCCATCCTGGTCTATAGTTCGTTTTGGCAGCCTGAGCTAATTCGTTCACAGTCTCCCTGCCTTCACACAGCTCAATCCAGAGGGGGAAGGTAGACACAGGAGTTCAGTAAGTGCCGTGGCAGTATCTCATGAGGTGCTAGTGCAAGGCACCGATACTTTACCCGCTTCTCTGAGATCTCATATGTGATGAGGTGAAGGAACCGTGCCTACATATGACAGTGATTTGCTCGGGTCAAAAATGGTTGGTGGCAGCGCCAGACTACTGTCCGAGGTATCCCGCGTGTGTGCTTATATAAATGTCTTTTTTCACTCATTCACTCCACTTTTACTAAGCCCTCACCCTGTGCTAACTATTATCATAAGCATTGATAGGAATATCTAATTATATCCTCACAACCACCCTGGCCCCATTTGACAGATGAGAAAACTGAGATTCACAGAGATTTACTAACCGGCCCCAAGTCACACAGCCTAGTACAATAGGAGCTGGGCTTTGAACCCAGATACTCGAGCATCAATGTTTTAGGAAGGTAAGACATGCGAAATGACTTGAAGGAAATTAAATTGTAAACAAACGCTGATCAGTAGATCCCTAGCGTCTCTGCATACACGCTGTTCACACATATGAAAATACATCAACTGTATGATTTTCTCATCAGTAAAACTGGGGTAATGCCTCCCTCAGAGGGTTAACGTGAGGGTGAATGCCACGCTAGTGAGAACGTTTCTCTGTCTCAGCCCACATGACCCTAGCAGGGAGGAGGGATGAGGGTCCTCCCCCTCGATCCGTATTCTTTCTAGACCTTCGCAAAACTTCTGCTACTTGAGGCTCACAGCAACTGCCTGCACAAGCCTCTCACCACAACTGCTGCCAGCATCCCTAAGTACCCTTAATGCTGCCAACATTTTAAGGAACCCTAAAATCTATGCAGATGACACATGAGACAGTCTGGCTCTCAGGTCCTGTCTGATCACTTGCTTTGCTGCCCCGCCCCCAACCCAGCGGCAGGCCCTTGCCTTTGCCATCACATCTGCAACCACAAGTTCATGCGCCTCCCTATCACAGCCTCCTCTCCTTCCAGCTCGCTTGCTTCAACGGCCCCACTGAAACGGCCCTCCAAGTGGATGGAGAACTGCTTCCCAACATGAAGATGCGTTTGCTTGGAGCCTCTTACCATTACATCCTGGTTGACTCAGTTCAGATTCCGTGGTTCTCCATCCTCCCACCACACCAGCGTCATTCTGTCTTTCCCTCCTTCCCTCTCCTCCACATGGCATGAAGGGAACATTTCCTACTTACTAAAGCCCTTGACCAGGTATCAAAATGGAATATTGTGTTCTAGCACAACTGGTTCTAACAGCGGAAGCTGATAACAAACTCTGAGTGATCTAGGACACCAGACTTTACTGGACCTGCTAGAAATCTCTTTCCTGACTAATAAGCAATGAAATGTTTACAAATTAATCTTGTATATGGAAAACAATTTGACAACAAATTATATTAAAAAAAATTAACCTTGTACAGGGGCACCTGGGTGGCTCAGTTTGTTAAGCGTCCAACTCTCGGTTTCAGCTCAGGTCATGATCTCACGGTTCTTGAGACGGAGCTCCGAGTCAGGCTCTGCACTGATAGCATGGAACCTGCTTCAGTTTCTCTCTCTCTTTCTCTCTCTCTTTGCCCACCCTCCCCCCCCCAAAAAAATAAATGAATAAAGATTTAAAAAATAATTAACCCTGTACAGACCTATGGACTCATTCTGTTCTATTTACAGTTCTAGGTTTTAATCCTTAATTAGCATGATCACCGTGGACCTCCCAATCCTTACGGATGTCTGACTTTTTCTTCATTGGCATAGGTTTTCTTGCCTGGAAGGTTAATAAAATTGGCTTTGTATTATTTTTTTAAGCCCTATTGTCATTTGTTTTGTTCCTTGACAATGTAAAATCCCAACTCTAGATCAGTCTCTCTCCTTAGTTGAGTCTTGATCTCAACAGTTGAAAACTGATGAGGAAAAATAACATGAACTCACTTATCGTTATCATTATAATATGTATACCACCACACCAACTGGGTGGTTTCAGCAGATGGCTCTACTGAAATTGTTGTCTCAAACTCTGTGGATATAACTTTCCAGTTGCTCAATTACCAAGTCAAATGAGTCTTTCCAAGTTAAGCACAGAAAAAGTAGTCATGGTTGCCAGTTATTACTACTTCAGAGAATTTTACATTTCTTTGGCTGCCATGTTTCTCTCTTCATTTCTTCTGAACTCTCCTTTTATTATTTATTTTTTTTCTATTTACCCCTCTAAACTAGAGCTCCTTTAAGTTTCATCCTTACATTTTCTTCTAACGATGCCCTCTCTCCACGGATCTCTACTTGCATGAAGGCAATTCTCACAACTTTTGACTCTAGATCTCCACACAGGAATGTTCCTTTGATTTCTAGACCTAACTTCTCATCTGTAGGTTAAACAAACCCACGGTGGCATTCTAGGAAAGAAGGGGAAAAAAAAGAATGAGTTTGTGGCGGGAAGGGAGTGAGAAGGTGAGTAAATAGGTCAAGGAGGCAAGTGGTCGGAGTAGATCATATTGAATCTCAGATCATGGTAAGGCCTTTGCTTTTCACCTGGAAAATTCTGACACTGACATTAGGCATTGAAAAAATAATTTTGTCAAGGGAAAAAGCACGGAGTGTAGTTAGGAGGTAATAGCAATAATCCAGGCAAAAGGTAAAGGGGGACTTTTATCTAAAATTCACATGGGGTTTTGTTTTCAAGCTTTTTCTTATGACTTATCATAAAATTTCTGCATCTAAAATAAAAGTATCATTTGTCTCCATAAATTACTACAAATTTCAACTTAATTTAACTTTGTTCTCATTCTCGGTCCTAAATTAGAATGTTTCATTTTAATGTACCCTAAATTCTGCCTTGGTGGTTAATCTGTCCCGGATCTGATTCAGCTCTTAGACGTTAGGCAAACCCAGAGTCCAAAGCCCTTACAATTTCTTTCAGCTTATAGGTGGTAGATATTTTTAGCTTTGGGAGTCAGGCTTATAGCTTCCTTCACTTATTGCCCACCGATGAAGTGTTTATAATTCTGCAGAGGAATTTCTTTCTTTTTTTAAAAAGACGTATTTATTATTTATTTTTAAATAATCTCTACACCCAACATGGGGCTCGAACTAAGGACCCTGAGATCAAGAGTCACACACTCTTCTGACTGAGCCATCTAGGCACCCCAACAGAGGGATTTCTTTTTAGTTTCTTCTCTGTCCATTTTTATTTCCATACAGAAAATGAGGTTGTATCAGTCAACCCTTTGTTGAGAATATACAAAACTTCCCTTTATGTTCATGTTGTCACCAATCAGAAGAAAAATGAAACAATTCCTCTCTCAATAGTTCTCCCATCCAAGTACTAACCAGGCCCGACCCTGCTTAGCTTCCGAGATCAGACGAGATCGGGCGCGTTCAGGGTGGTTTGGCCGTAGACTCAATAGTTCTCTAAGTCAGAGTTTACCTGAACAATTTTTAACACGGTACTACTTACTTTAACAGCAACTCTACCAATGGCTTAGCAACCTGCAGCTTTTAACAAATTAACTTTAGAATAAAAGAATTCTTTAGAATTTGTTTTCTGAAAAAGGTTGCTCCCTTTACACAGACTACAACACTTTTGACAGAGTCAAAATGAGAATTCTGAACATAAACTGTTTCTATGTGATCATGAAGATTTTTAATTACAATGAAGAGACAAGGAATTTTACTGACATTACATTGTCCCCATGGCACATCTTTGAAAATATTAAAGCAGGCACTCTCAAACTTGCATGGCATGTCGATTTTAAAGCATGTCTGCAAACTACTGAACACTCCTCCCATTGAAAGGTAGGGTCCATGTGCCCTCTCTCTTGAATCTGGCCTGACCCTAATAACTTTCTTGTAACCAATAGAATAAAATGGAAATGATGCCAAGTGAGTTCTGAAGCTGGATCAGAAAAGGCTGAGGAGTTTCTGCCTAGTACTTGTAAGATGTTTGTTCTGAAGTAAAACAGCCCGGTGCTACATAAGAAGTTTGAAATTGTCACACTGGCAAGTCCACATACAGGCATTCTGATTGGCAGTCCAGCTGAATTCCAATTAACCACGTGAATCAAACAGCCAGGCAGATGAGTGAGCCAAATTGGATGTACATGTCCCAGTTGAACCTTCAGATCATGTTGCAGCCTTGCCAACATGAGAGACCCTAGGGAAAAACTGCACAGTCACATCCTTCACGAATTCCTGACTACAAAACTGAGCTAGGCACGTGGGTGGCTCAGGCAGATGAACGTCCGATTCTTGATTTTGGCTCAGGTCATCATCTCGTGGTTTGTGGGATTGAGCCCTGCACTGGGCTCGGTGCTGGACATAAAACCTGCTTGGGATTCATTCTCTCCTCTCTCTCTGCTCCGCCCCCCATTCACATGCTCTCTTTCTCTCTCTCTCAAGATAAATAAACTTTTTTGGGGGGGCGCCTGGGTGGCGCAGTCGGTTAAGCGTCCGACTTCAGCCAGGTCACGATCTCGCGGTCCGTGGGTTCGAGCCCCGCGTCGGGCTCTGGGCTGATGGCTCAGAGCCTGGAGCCTGTTTCCGATTCTGTGTCTCCCTCTCTCTCTGCCCCTCCCCCGTTCATGCTCTGTCTCTCTCTGTCCCAAAAATAAATAAACATTGAAAAAAAATTAAAAAAAAAAAGATAAACTTTTTTAAAAATTAAAAAAAAAAATAAAATGATTGTTTTAAGCTGCTAAACTCAGTGATAATTTATTCATAGCTAGTAACGAGAACACAAGGATAGTAGAGCCATTATATGCTTAAATATCCTCTATTCGTTGCCATCTGGTCTAACTTACAGCCTTGCAAACTATACATTAATATTTCTAAAGAAGTATACCTCTACAGATAGAAGTTCTATGTTAATATGAAGAGCTAGCTTTATTTTCATTAAAATGTCCCAAGAACCTTGACTGTAAGCATTTTGGAGAGCTGGACACAATGAGAATTTTTAAAAACTGTCTCACTCTGCCAACTCTTTTTATTAGACCTGTTGTGCTTTAAAGATTATTTCTAATTACATAATTATTAGGTAGTCGAGGGCCTTTGTCTACCTTTGAGCATATTAATTATCTCATCTTAGCTTCACAAAGTCAAGTATATAATTTTTATCTGCCTTGATCATGTCTTCTAGGAAAATTAGAATTTTTAACAGACAAAATGTGACTATTTTTCACTTTAAAACAAAACATTTTTTTAATAATTGCTAAAGTAGAAATTTCCAATTCTTGCAAGATATTTGGGATTTATAGATAAGAAGGAAGATTGGGAAAGCACAGAGTTGCTGATTGGTTGATAAGTGGCTGGAGGCTAATAATTTTGATCAACTTACCTACTGCACCCTTCAAAGCTGAGAAACATTCTAGGAATCATCAACTTTTACAAGACCATGCAAATGTATTTTTCTTTTATAAAAATGTACCAAAACGTATCAGCTGAATTAAAATGGAGTTTTGCCATGGAATCAAAAGGAATAAAATTTACTTTTTTCTCTTATATTTTTGATAACTTGTCATTCCTTTTTTATGAGTCATACAATTGCCATCAGGAGACTCTGGTCAGAGAGAGAAGTTCTTTGAACTGATTAGGACAGACATTCTCAAAGTGTGGCCTGGGGACACCTGTGGGTCCCAGAAACTATTTCGGGAGGTCTGTGAAGTCAAATTATTTTCCTAATAATGTTAAGACTATTTGCTGTTTTGATCTCATTCTTTCTAGTGCACTGTGGCATTTTCTAGAGACTGTGAGGTGTGATATTGAAACAGACTGAATGCAGAACTATACATGAGAATCCGATTGTCTTATTATGTAAGATACTAAAAAGATTTGCAAAAATGTGAAATAATACCACTTGTATCACCAATTAATTTTGGTAAAATATAACTATTTTAGATTATGAATACCTTTGCTTAAACAACTAGTAATAGGTAATGGATTTATTATTATATTAAATGAATTAATAAATACTTTAAAATTTTCCAGTTTTAATTTCTAAGGTTAAATATTGATAGATGTTTGAGACATTCTTTGAAAATCCTTAAAATTGTTCCAAAATGTAAAAAAGGACTGAGATCAAAACATCTGATAACTAGGAATTTAGGAATTTATCTGAAGAAATAAACATTATTTTACTGATAATAAATAATAACATCTATACTTCTGGGTAAATTAAAACTTCTAAATCTGTGTTATGCTGCAAATCTCAAAAATTCTAGTAAGAATGAGAAATATCATTGTATAATATATGGCCTAATTGATAGACCTAGGTTAGGCCAGACAGTTACTTGAAGCTCTCTGAACCAAAGATGCCAGCTAGTAAAAAATGTGTGTTTGTGTGTGTGTGTGTGATTATTTGATAAGATGGCAGAAAATAAAAAAAATCAAAAACACTAAAAACAAACAAACAAACGAAAATGTTCTGTGTGAAATACTATTGATTGAAGGATTAGGTTACCTTCTCTCTAAAACTCTCTCCTCTTCTCTTTTCAGACTAGATAAAAGTCATGCTATTGTGACTATTCATCATTTCCTTGTTTGCTTAGCAAAGTAGGTAATATGAAAAATATGTAAAATGGTCAGATAATCCTATTCCAAAGTGCTAATACTCACTCCATTTAGGCTTTTGCCTCTTAACCAGTAAAAAGAGAATACCGAATTGCTTTTGATTAAGAAATTATGAAATTATATTCTAATTAGGATAATAAAAATTAACCACCCTGATGACCTGAGCCTTCAACCAAGCCTTGATCTGATTATTAAGTTTTCAGGAAATGTGTGATTTGGTTTTTTGTTTTTATGGGTTTTTTTTGTTTTTGTTTTTTTTTGATTTTGATGACTTGCTTTCAGGTCTTTAAAACCACATTTTTATTTAAAATCAAGTGAAAAGTTACTAAGTGTGGCAAAAAAAAAAAGGTGGAGGGAGAAAAAACTCACACAATTTCTGTAAGACTTCTTAAAAAGTCTAGTTCTTACAGGGCCTACTCATAATTTTGAATTTGTTCTCTGAAAGTCATTTCTTTGAAGAAATTAAATATTTACTTATTATCTGTTAGTTACTGAGTACCTTGTGGGAATATAACAATTGTACAAAAGGCAAAGAGACCACATTGTCCTAACTTAATATTAAAGTGTACATGTATGCATAGCGCTTTATCGAGAGTTATGAGACAAAACTACATTCTAGTTTATAAACTCTTTTAGCTTTCTGAATCTTTTGAGCTAAAGGGATAACATTATTTAATATCCTACTGAAAAGTTAAAACTATATATCGTATGTGCTTTTCAGAAAAGGTATCTACTTCTGCACTTTTCAAGTTCATTCAACTATTTATTGATCAACTACTACATGCCTTTGCTGGAAACAAGGCACTGGGAAAGAATGAACGTCATGGAGTTTATATTCTAATGGGGTAGATAAACTAATATTTAATATAATTTTGATTACTTACAGGCAGAGGAACAAAACAAGAATATAGAGTGTGATAGGATGTGGAAGGGAATATATTTAGATAGGATCCTCAGAAAGGCTTCTCTGATGGAGTGACTGAGTAGATTGCAAATGGCCACACATTCTATCTCAATGGCCTGTCTCTTTGAAATGTGACTTTGCTGTTTCTCTCATCAAAAGACAGTTTATTTCTCCAGCCTTTATCTCTAGTCCAGGTCACATGACTTGCTGTGCCAACTGGATGGAAGAAAATGGGACATAAGCAGAGTCTTGAAAAGTAGTTGCACGACGGGATTTTCCCTCTCTTGCTACTCCTTCTACTATATAAATAAGCCAGGGCTAGACTACTGAATGACAACATCCCTGCTTGGTATCCGTGAAATTCTCAAATTTGGGGGCTTGTAGTTTTCATCATGTTTTTTTAAACATTTCAGTCATTATTTCACCAATTATTCATTCTGCTCTCACTCCCTTCAGTGACTCCAAATTACATTTAAGGTCACTTAAAATTGGATCATGGCTCAATGAAGCGCTGTCCATTTTTTTCCAGCATTTATTCTGAGTTTTTTTCTTTTTTTTAACTTTGGATGATTTCTATTGCTATGTCCTTAAGTTCGATATTTTCTTCTACACTTTCTAATTTGCCATCAAGCCCACTTAGTGACTTCTAAAATTTTTTAGGAACCGTATTTTCTAATTCTAGAAATTATCTTTGTTGTATTTTATATATTCAATGTATTGACTCATTACATTCATGTTTTCCTTTAAATCACTCAGCATATTTACAGCAGCTGTATTAAAGTTGTCTCCTGCTAACTTTATTATCACAGTCATTCCTGAGTCTTCTTCTATTAACTGATTTCTCTTTGGCTATGCATTACATTTTATTGCCTCTTTGTACATCTAATAATTTTTGATAGGATGTTGGACATTTTCAATATTACACTGTCGTCTTCCTTTAAAGTATGTTTTAGTAGGCAGTTAAGTTACTTATGGGGTAGAGCTGGATCCTTCTGAGATTTGTGTTTTAGCTTTATTAGGGTGAGTCTACAGTAGCCTTTACTCCAGAGCTAATTTAGTTCTACTACTAAGAAGTAATACTGTTGGGGTCTTCTCTGAATGATTTGAGTGTTCAACAACATCTTCCCATGCTAGCTCATTGGAATTCGAACATCTCCAGCTCTCTGTTAAGTTTGTAGTTTACAGGATCCTTGGTACTTCCTTACCCAACCTTGTGGAGATTCACTCAATGCATGAAGAGCTTAGAATTCAGCTGAAGACTTAAGGTGATTTTGTAGATTTTTAAACCATTTTCTCTGCAAAGCTTTTTTTCTGGTTCTCTTCCCTGAAAATTCCATCTGTCTAAGCCCCTCTGAACTCAAATCTTTGTGTCCTCAATTCATTGAGACTGCTGTTCCCTCCTTGGGTTCCCCCCTCCTGTGCTACAGTCCAGAAAGTGGCCTCAGGCAAAAATCTGGGGTGATCACGGGGTTTACCTCACTTCTCTAAAGGATTTTAGGTTTCACTTCTCTAAAGGATTAGAATCCTGTGGTGCCTGCTGTCCAATATCCAAACAAATTTGATTAATATATTTTAGTCAATTTTCTAATTGTTTATGATGAGAGGGCAAGTCCAATACTAATTTTCCCAACAAGTATGGAAGTGCAAGTTCAGAAGACTATTATTTTTGTGAAGAGGGAAGATATAGCAATGTTACAGGCCAGTGGGAATGATCCAATTAAGAAGAGAAATCTGGTGATGTTTGAGAGAAGTATTTCAGAAGCAATTCCTTTAAGAAAGTGAGAATGGATATAAACCAGTGCATAAGTGGAAGGGTTGATTTTAATAAGGAAGTGGGAATTTTATTTATTAACTCAGAGTTAAAGTAAGATGCTAACAAAGTCAAAATAATAAAACTTTTGCAATAGAAATACTATATCCATTATGTATATTTTGATAAGATGATTTGAGTGAGCAGAACAGCAAATATAATAAAATATTTGCTCTTTATCTTTGGTCAAAATGGAGTTATTTTTTCCTTCCAAACTATAAACCTTTAAATATTTAGTCCCTCTGTTCCACTATACATCCACTGTCTTTTGAGGATCTCTATATCCTAAAGGATCAAATAAAAGATTTAACAAATTCTACACGTACATGAATTATTGTAGATAAATTCTGGGTTCTGGTGCTGGTCAATTAGTTTGTTTTAAAAAAACAACACTCTATTGTTTTCTAATTAGGAAAACGAATGTAATTTTGTGTTGGGATTACTAACCGCATAATAGGGTTACTGTTTGGATTAAAATAAAATATAATTAAAGTGCCAATCATAGTTGTCACTGAAATATCAATTTCCTTTTCTTCTCCATAGGTAGAGGAAATTCTGGCTCACATAGTTCTGTGTTCCATTTGGAAATGTTAAGTTCTCTGGAAAGATTAGCTAGGAAGACAATATTGGATACCATCCACCAAAGAAGTCTACCGAATTTAGTTCTTTTTCCTCCAAACACTCTTACTAGTATTATTCTTAGATCCAGTTTCTCCAGACTGTGATCCCCTTACTACCTGTCCTGATTTTTGTCTCTTTTGCTCACTGATGGATCTCTGGGTCCTAGAATCATGCCTAGCACACAGTAGGAAGTCAGTAAACATTAAGTTGGAATTAATGCTGAATATCAGTACCTGCTAATACCTCCAGGGACCTTAGTGTTCCATGGAACAAATTGGAAACTGCGGTCATGGAGAATAATTCAGTTAACCACCCTGATTCTTTTCCTCTGTGTTGAGACCTTCTGTTGCACAATGAATGGGAAGCTTTCTTTCTTTGTGTATGTCAGTGAGAGGCTATATCCTAAGTCTGGTAGCTAAACCTTTTAAAGTCACAATCTGTGTAGGATTTATGTGCCAGGGATATTGAAAGGATTAAATCTTTCTATGCTCTGCTAGTCTTTGGTGACAGGGCACTATATTTCCTGTTATCGGAGCCCCTGTCCTTGGCTCTCACCCTGGTGCCAATGGAGTTAGATGAGCAGGCTGTGCATTGCTGTTGTGTGTACATGTGTCAGCTGCAGGAAGTCCATCCTAGGTGACAGCAGTGTCACTTTGGTATCACATCCTCTTTTACACCTGATCACACTTGCAGATGGGGATGCCAAAAGCACCCAAGTTACAAGGCTGGAGGAAGTGACTGGGAGAATAGATGCCAAATGGACATCTTGCCATGCAGAAGGGGTCTGAAGACCCTCGATGTGAGTGCTGTGGAAATACAGAAGGCTTGTGCATCACGCACAGATTCTCACTGTGCCTGGGATCCACTATTCCGGAACCTGAGAGAGGTAGGTAAACCTACATTTGTGATCCGAACATGAAGTTTCCTAGCAGGTAAAGACAGCTTTGATGGACTTCTCTCTGCTTGGCATAGTTATCTCTCTTCTCGTGGTGTTGGTGATGTGAACTTAATCATCGATGCTTGACAGGGGGACTCTGTCCTTAATTTTCCTCACCTGAAATCCATTTCTGCCCATTCACATATGACTGAATCCTTGTGTAACAGGATTCAACGTTATTATGAGTGAAAAGGGTCTTTATTCTTCTTGTCCCCCAAGTGCTCTATGTCCCTAAACAGATCAAGGCAATCAGCTAGGGGCTGGGGTGGAGAGAGGAGAACAGTGAGGATATGTGATTTGCATTCAGACGTTTTAATATTTATATACGAAAGGGGAAGTATCAGCTGACAGAAAGATGAGGGGTCAGGATGGGTTTGGATTGAGAGTTGAAGGTTAGGAGGGCACAGTCGTCCGGTTTGCTGTATAGTGAGGCAGAGAGTAGACAAATAAAGAAAGACCTTCTGTTGGGGAAACGGGGGATAGAAATTGGACACAATTCATTTAAACTTGTTGGGAGAAATGCAGATAAAAATGTGATCACTTTTGCAAGTAATTATTTTTGGTTCCTGGGCGGTGTTCCTTGGAATGAGTTACTGTGCCAGGAATAAGCCTCACAGATCCTGGGGTTTACTTGGGTTATGTCTGAATAGAATCAATTTCTTTCCTGTGGCCTTCTTGCTGACTGGTACCTGTGTTCTCATTTCTAGAGTAAATGGCCATTCGGAAAGGGCCATTTGCAGGTTTGGCACAACATCTTGTGGGCAGTCACAGCACATACATAACTTGACTCCTGGTTCTACCTTGCACTGCAGTTTTTCATAGCCTTGGACTGACAACATCTGAAATAGGTACACTGTCCCTAAATCATTCCTCAGGCTGGGCCAGCTCCAGACAAACTAGAGCAGGCACAGCCTCGTTCTTAACTTCCACAGTCCGGGTTCTGTTCCCATGTTGACACAGAGCCCTCCTAATGTCCCCTCCCCACCCCCATCTGATGTGAATATTTATGTATTCCTGACTTGGTAATTTGCTGGTATCTGGAGAATGCCTCTTTTAAACGAACTATCAAATGAGGGTTAATTCTTAACAGGAAAAAATTCCCCAAAGAATGGAATTTTAGAAACTGTACAAAGAAGGAATTTGGGGGGTAGAAAAGCTGGCTTCTCAGTACTCTTTAAACATCACACTCCTTGACTTTGGTATATGTCTAAGTCTTTTTCTCCCTTTGACATCCTTGTTGAGGCAGACATTCATCATTCATTCCTCCTTTCCAATGGTTTCCCGATTTTCTCCAGGGGAACCACGACTTCTACATTGTGGAAAATGTAGTGCAATGTTAGATTCGGGTGTCTGGCCCTCACTGAGGAAACCAAGAAGGCCAGATCCTTGCTCTCATTGTCTCTACATGGGCAGGATGGGAGGCATATGATGTAATTCTTGCAATGGGAGGACTTTTTTTGCTAGACTTTGGACCATGAGCAAGTGATGTTATGACTGAAGAATGCTGGAACGCATTCTTCCCAGCCACCATGCCTCCCCAGCCACCTGTTCCTACCACGAGGCCACTCTATTTATATGGTTCTGTTTCCTAGACGTTCAGAGCTGCTTCGGACTCTGTTCATTTCAGAAACTGGTTCTGTAGCCTTCCAGTGGATTCTCTGAGCTCCCCAGATCCTTTTACTAAATATCTTTTTGTTTTTTGTTGTTCACAGCAGCCTGATAATTAAGCCTGTTCTTATCACTGCAGCCAAGAATCTAGGACTGATAAACTTGAAAAATACAAAGTTAAAAATAATGATTAATAGTTGTATCATAGATGCACAAACCATCCTGTGCCCAAGTAAAATTAAAATGTTAATTCTGTGTTCTAAAAAAGGATACACAAAAATAAATTATATGTTTCTTGTCCTGCCTCCAATGTCAGCTTTTAAAAATTAAAGACACAAATAAGGGTATTTCATCCTGTGCTACTGTTTTGATATGTATGCACATATATATACTTTTAAACTTTCCATTTTGAAATAACTGTAGATTCATATGCATTTATAAGAAGAAATACAGAAATACTTTACTGTTTAGCCACAATGTTAACATCTTGTAAAACTTGTAAAATATCACAAGCAGGATATTGATATCCATACAATCCTTGGATCTTATTCGGATTTCCCCAGTGTTTTATGAAATCGTTTATGTGTGTATGTTTCCTTTCACGCAATTTTATCACATGTGTCGGACTGCGTATCCATCACCACAGTCAAGATACAGAACAATTCATCACCGTGAAGATTCACCATGCTGTCCTTCTTTATAACCACGTGCCTCTCCTGGGCCCCCTTCCGCCTCTAACTCTGGCAACCACTAATCTGTTCTCCATTGCTATAATTCTGTCATCTCAAGAATTTTATATTAATGGAATCATACAAGCACGTAATCTTTTGGAATTCGTTTTTTCACTCAGCATAATTCTCATGGATCCATCCAATTTATGATGTAAATCAGTAGTTTGTTTCTTTTCGTTGCTAAGTAGTATTCCTGGCATGGATGTACCATAGTTAATTTAAACATTCACGTGTTGAAAGACATCCAGGTTGTTTCCTGTTTGGGCTATTACAGATACAGCCATACTGAGCGTTTGGGGTAGAATAGCTCCATCAGATGGTAGCTGTATATTTAACTTAAAAAAAAAAACTATCAAACGGTTTTCTTAAAAATTTTTTTTGAGTGTTTATTCATTTATTTTGGGAAAGAGTGACAGTGAGTGGGGGAGGGGCACAGAGAGACGGAGACAGAGAATCCCAAGCAGGCTTGGCACCATCAGTACAGAGTTCGACGTGGGGCTTGAACTCACAAACCATGAAATCATGACCTGAGCCGAAATCAAGAGTCAGATGCTTAACCAACTGAGTCACCCAGCGCCCCAAAACTACCAAACTGTTTTTCTAAAGTAACTGTGTCATTTTGCATTCCTACCAGCCTGTATAAGAGCATTCCGGTTCCTTCCCATCCTAGCACTTGACAGAGTCACCTGTTTAATTGTAGCCATTCTAATGGATGTGCAGGGGTAGCTCATTACAGTTTTTTTTTTAACTAATTTTTAAAATTTTGTTTTAGAGAGAGAGAGCGTGAGTGGGGGAGAGAAGCAGAGGGGAGAGAGAGAGAAACAAGGAGTGGAAGGAGGAAGACAGAGAGAATCCCAAGCAGGCCCCATGCTCATCACAGAACCTAACATGGGGCTTGATCTTACGACCGTGAGGTCGTGACATGAGCCAAAATCAAGAGTTGGACACTTAACTGACTGAGCCACCCAGGTGCACTGCTCATTATAGTTTTAATTTGCGTTTCTTTAATGGCTAATGATGTTGGGAATCTTTTCTGTGCTCGTTGGTCATCAACATATCTTCCTGGGGGATGTGCCTGTTCAAAGCTGTTGTCTCTTTTAAAAATTGAGCTATTTGTTTCCTTATTGTTGAGTTTTGTGAGTCCTATATATATTCTGGATAGAATTCATTTATCAGAGATATGATTTGTAAATATTTTCTCCCAGTCTGTGGCTTGTCTTTCTATTCTCTTAAGGATATCTTTCAAAATGAAGGCTTTGTTCTGTTACGTCTTGTTTCAGCGAAGTCCCATTTGCCAACTTTTGCGTCACAGTGTTAGAGTCCCGTCTAAGAAATTCTTGCCTACACGAAGCCACGGAGATTTTCTCCAGGGCCTTGTCTAGAAGTTTTATAGTTTTAAGCTTTACATTTAGGTCTGTGGTGATTTTGAGTTAATTTTTTTGAATGTGCTGTGAGGATCCAAATTTATTCTTTGCACATGGAGGTCTAATTGTCCCATCATCATCTGTCATTTGTGGTGGGAGGGTAGGTCTGGTACCAAAAAGCTGCCATAAACATTTGTTGTGTGAATTTAAATTTTTATTTCTCTGAAATAGATGCCCAAAAATACAATTGCTGAATTTTATTAAGAGCAGCTGAACGATTTTTTTTAGTATGTGTTTGGAAGAAGGAGACATAAGGGTTAAAAACTATGAATTTGGCTTTTGCTTCTTCCTTCTTAGGAATTTTGGGCCATTTATTAAATATCTTTGTGCCTTAGTTTCCTTATTTGTAAACAAGAGAATAATAATACCCACCTCACTGGGTTGCTTTGAGGACTTAATGCATTGAAAATAAAGGTATTTATTTATTTATTTTTATTATTTTTTTTAATATATGAAATTTATTGTCACATTGGTTTCCATACAACACCCAGTGCTCATCCCAACAGGTGCCCTCCTCGATGCCGGTCACCCACTTTCCTCTCCCTCCCACCCCCCATCAACCCTCAGTTTGTTCTCAGTTTTTAAGAGTCTCTTATGCTTTGGCTCTCTCCCACCCTAACCTCTCTCTTTTTTTTTTTCCTTCCCCTCCCCCATGGGTTCCTGTTAAGTTTCTCAGGATCCACATAAGAGTGAAAACATATGGTATGTGTCTTTCCCTGTATGGCTGAAAATAAAGGTATTTAAAAGAATGTGTGGTATGTAAGGCAAGGTCAGTAATGCTGGCTGGTATTATTTGCAATTGGTATTGCTGCCATTACCATCTTTTCTGGCTGTTCATCACCTTTGAACACCCTGTCTATATATTGAAAGTTTCCTGCATTATGAGATCCTAGGAAGAAACCAGAAAACTTGCATGTCCGTGTTTCCTAGCAGCTGGGGCAAAGGCATGCGACTTGGTTTTACCAATCAGGCATAGCCATAAAGAACTCGGATTCAGGAGTGGGCAATAAAAGCAGCCAGTCGTGTACAATGACATCGGTCCTGTTTTTTTTTAAGTTTATTTATTTATGTTGAGGGAAGGGGGGAAGAGAGAGGTGGAGAGAGCCAGGAAGCAGCAGAGAGAGGGGGAGAGAGAGACTCCCAAGCAGGCTCTGCACTGTCAACGTGTGGAGCCCAATGCGGGGCTTGAACCACGAGATCATGACCTGAGCCGAAACCAAGAGGTGGAAGCTCAACTGACTGAGCCACCCAGGCACCCCAGCAATTCACTCTTTCAAAGAACTTCTAGGGGCAGCCACAGCAGTGTTCTAGAATTCAGTCCCAAATGGCATGGGTGTGAGCAGAGAAGGACTGGTTTTTCTTCCTGGAGAGCCCAACCTTTTCTCTGGCCTTTGTCCCCTGGTTGTGTAGCTTCAGAGTGTGGTTGTATGGCCTTTTTGGAGATTATCAACCTACCTAATATTATTTAATAATTTCCCTGGCCATTTAAATTAGCCAATTTTAAAAGGTTGTATGTAGAGATGCCTGAGTGGTTCAGTCAGTTAAGCCTCCGACTTCGGCTCAGGTCATGATCTCATAGCTTGTGAGTTTGAGCCCTGTGTCAGGCTCTGTGCTGACAGCTCGGAGCCTGGAGCCTGCTTCAGATTTGGTCTCCATCTTTCTCTGCCTGTGCCCCGCTCACACTCTGTTTCTCTCTCTTTCAAAAATAAATAAACATTTAAAAAAATTTTTTTAAAAGGTTGCATGTATGGTTTAAATAAAATTTTTTTAGACACATACATATATACACAATACAGAAAATATTTTTACCCATATATAGATAAAATATATATATATTTACATAGATAAAATATATATATATAGATTATATATATTTACATAGATAAAAATATATATATAGATTATATATATTTATATATATATGACATTTTGGGGACAATTAAAGAACTTTGAATGAGGTGGATTGTATCACTACTATCTCACACTAATTTCCTGATTTTGATAATTTTACTATGATTATATAACAGAATTTTCTTGATTTTAGGAAATATACACTGAAGAACTTATAAGTAAAGGGCATCATCTGTAACTTATTCTCAAATGATTCAGATAAAAATATGTACGAAAGGATGCTCAAGCAAATGAGACAAAATGTTAAGATACAAAAAATGTGGGAGGAGGGTATATGGTATCCTTTGTTCAATTCTTGCAATTTTTCTGCAAGTTTAAAGTTATTACAGAAATTAAACAAAATTAAATACAAACATTAAAGGGTAAAAAAAAATAGCCAAAGTGGATTTTATTGTTTGTAATTAAGAACTCTATTAATACATGAGAGTAATGGGGAGTCAAGGATTGAGACTGTCTTTGTCAGCTCAGGCTGCAAAAACAGACTGGGTAGCTTATAAACAACAGACATTTACTCCTCACAGTTCTGGAGGCTGGGAGTTCAAGATCAAGGCCCTGGCAGTGTCCTGTCTGTGAAAACCACTTCTTCTCACAGCTCCCTTTTTGCTGTGTCCTCACATTGCAGGGAGAGAGAGACAGAGAGAGTGAGCAAACTCAGCCCTTTTCCTTTTCCTATAAAGACGCTAATCCCATCATGAGGGCTCCGCCATCGTGACCTCATTGAAACCTAGTCACATCCCAAAGGCACCTCCTCCAAGTACCATCACATTGGAGATTAGGGCTTCAATGTGAGAATTTGGTGGGGGCTTGGGGGAGGACACAAACATCCGGTTTACAGCAGACAGGGAGGCTGTCCTCATGATTTTCCCCCTTCACCCACCATAGCCGGGACAACCTCTCCTTGAGCCCATGTGAGGGCAGTCGACAGTCATGGACTGGATAAGAGAGGGACTCCTTAAACAGATGTTGCCTAAAACATCATGGTGCCTCCTCCTATCAGACCCCCACCCCTTCCTTGTGGCCCTGTGCTATAATCTCCATTCTCTAGATGGTCGAAGAAACCCAGTAAAAACAAATGAAATGGCATTTACAACTTACATGGTTGACAGAGCTAGGAATAGAAACCTGCTTTCCTGGTGCCCCTTCTCTGTCTCCCCCACCGGCCTGGGAGGATGATGGAGGCCACAGGAAGGCCAACACAAACACTCCCCCTCCTACTCTAAAAGGAAGACACGAGAAATTCCTACACTACCATGGGAGCCTTCCAGAGAGGGAGACAAAATAGAACTCTTGCCTCAGGGAGCCTTCTGTTTTGTGTGGCTCTGAACTGCTTTAATTAAAGACTGCTGTCTTAATCCCATTCATAAACTTAAAGCAAACTTGAATTTCCCATGAAGCGTCTTCTGGTGAAAAGCAACATTCCTAATCTTCAGCAGTTTTTAAGGCTCACACGCCATGCTTCTAGAGTGCAGTACATAGAATGATCCCACCTTGATATTCAAGGTACCGCTGTTAATTTTAAAGCTTGCAGGGCACCAAGGGGAAGGTGTCGGCATGAACATGAGCTACACAAAGTAGTTTCACTCCCTAAGTCAAGACCATTCAAACTTATTCAGATCCATACTATTTCTATTGCAACAGAGAGGTACTGAACATATCAAATAGAAAAGCTTTTACCTAAAATGTGCGTGTTTAAAAGGGCAATTTCCTATAGGAATAGGAAATGAAATTTCATCTAAAGGATTTAATCTGAACTGATATGCACAATATAGCAGGAAATTGTAATCTCCAGTTATCTGATAGACTTGTATACCTGGAGGGTAAGAGAAAAGAGAGAGAGAAAGCAGGGGAGGGGGGAGGAGATCATTCTATACAGGTGCTGTGATGGTCTCCTGGTTCAACCTCAATGCTTACAATATTTACTTAAATGTAGTCATTGTGCTACAGTCATTCTACCTGGATGTGTATGAAATACTGTATTTTCAAATTCAGAGAACGCTATAAAATCTGGCTGCCCATTACCACCCCGGAGGAACTTAAAACTATCCCATGTCTGAGTCCCTCTGACACCCTGTGAATGAGAATGTCTGGGGGTGGGGCCCAGGTGATTCTGCTGAACAATGAGGGCTGGGAACCACTGCTTTAAAATATGCATTCTGCTTCCTAAAATAAACATGCTCCCGCACATGGAAACCCTTTTACAATGCACCACAAGTTGATATTGAAAGTCCTTCTATAATGATGTTGTTTCAACAGGAAAGCCATCCTCCCTTTTAGAAATGTTGAATCTCATTTTTTTTTTTTTACATTGTATTTGCTGCAAATCCTGCGAGTGTTTACAGAGAGAGATGTCTGTAGCAGAATGAATGTGCATTTCTTTACACACGTGCATCCGGGGGAAACCACCTGGACTCCACATTAAATTTTTTCCCTAGAACATTTTCTCAGTTGAGCCTATATAACAAGTAGGGTCAAAGAGCAGCATTACGGTGTTACAGGTTAATGAGGAATCAGAAAGAAGTGAAATGACATTTTTGAATTATCTTTGTGACAGAACTAGCAACTTTTTTTATGCCTAATGCAGTGTTCCCCCCCCATGTACATAAATTGTTATATATGAGTTACTTTTATATAATATATACTTCTCCATAATAACATACCATCGTATTTATATATAACATTATTGCATAATACTATATCTTTCACTTTTGTTTATACATATATTTGTTTATACATCTAATATATACACATCTCCTATAAATAAAAATATTAAGGTACTGCTTAGTTTTTTTTAACTGCCTTCTTCAAAGTTAATAACACACTTGGCTCTCAAAATTGCACATCACATATATAAGTAATAAGAGAAATCACATCAGATCTATCTTTCTTAACCTTAGGCAAGGAGGTATGGGGAAATTGCAAGAGGGAATTACAAACAGAAAACCAAAGCCTGCAATCACTTGAAAGTGCTCAAATCTTATTTAAACAGCATGTACAAAATCTGATGCCTGAACTCAATTTTTATTTTAGGAAAACATAACTTTTCCTTGGATTGTTTTCAAACCTCATTTCAGCAAAAGGGAGCTTTATCTCAAGATTCGCATGTACCTCACTCCGCTTACAGGCATACCTATAAGGGTGTCTTTCTGCTTTGTGTTAAATGCAAACTCAGGGTATAAAGCATCCTTTGCAGATCTGGACCAGTCAGGGATTCAGACCGGCTTTGCATGTTGCACTCCACTCAGAAGGCAATTACTAGTTTCTCCCACAATTTATGGATCCCTTCTAAATCTTTAGCCCCGGTGATAAAAACATCAAAATGAAGACAAGTTCCTGAAAAGAAAGTGACAGGGAAACTATCACATACATAGATTCTCCTGGGAGTTTGGGAAAGTTATTTGCTTCTCCGAACGATATTTGCCAAGATGAAGAGGCACCAGCAGATTCCGTTAAGACTCTCACTGACCAGGCAGCAGCTGCTGGGCTGTTGATATGGGGAACATCTGTGAGAGATTCTGGGCAGTGAGTGGAGAGATTTCATCGTCAGCAAAAAAGCTCTAGGAACCACCAGGTCCTGGAAAGCACAAAGACACTGGGAAACAGCACTGAAAGCTGGAGATACAAGAGAGCCATAAAAGCAAGCATGGAAATGCTGGGTGTGAGCAGAAGAGGAGGGAACAGATTTGTTGCTGTAAATAGTCCCAAAGGCTGTAGAAGGAAATGTCTGCTCCTATTTGAACTCTGTGAGCATGGAAGGATCTGTTCAAATCACAAACTCCTAAAATAAAAGGGGCCTCACGGGTCAATGAACCATTTTACAGATGGAAAAACTGAGACATGTAGATACACTTACATGTTGACTTACCCTACTGAATTAAAGATCTCCTTATCACTGAACCGAATGGTTACATAATATCCAGTTTCACCTTTTGCTTTTAGAATCAATCTTTGACACCTCTTCCTAAGGCACCGTCTCTTGGAAGAAATAGCTTAGAGGCAGATGGCAGGATTTACTTTAACTCTATGTGTGTGTGGTGGGGGCGGGGGGTGTTTTATTATTTTATTTTGTTTTAAAGTTTTAGGGAGTTTCCATAGATATCATCACAACACCAGAGGGCTATTTACAAAAACAACTCCCATTTTCTTTGGAGCAAAGGCTAATAATGGATAGAAAACTGGGACTATTCTCTTCTTTTTTTTTTCCCCCTTTAAGAAAGCTACTCTGCATTTGGAAACATGTTTAAAACAAATTTCTCATTGGAGGCCCTCGAAGAATAAGCCTACCCTCTCAGAGACTCCAGTTATTCACGCAAGAAAAGTCGCCAAACCTATGTCCCATCAGTGATGGCAAAAGCCACTCATCATTAAATAAAACATTTAAGCAGCCGGTTACCATAATACAGGCGACAAAACTGCTCAAACAGTGAACAGGGACCCAACTGAGAACATCAGTCCTGTCCTTGAGCAAATAATTAAAATCTCACTGCTTCTCGCCCTCGTCTATGGAAATGGAATGAAAATTCTGGTCATTCATCCATCTATCGTGAAGCTCTGAGAACTAATGCCCAGTTACAAGGCTCTTTCTCAAAAGAAAGTCCTTGTGGGAGAGGACAGCAATAAATGGCTGTACTTTCCCTAGTTTGGAAGACAAATTTGGTTGCAAATTTTCTCTCCCTTGGTCAGGTCATATGTCAGGCTCTGTGCCAGACTTTTCTCCTAACCTTAATCGAACTCCCCTTCCTCATGGACCTAAAACATAGCTACAATTTCCTGAAGGAAGAGATTCCCAAGAAAAGTCAACAAAGAGTACCTAGAGGAGAACGGCTCAGGAAGCCTCCTTAGGGTTGGGCATCAGACACACACTGATTTGCACGATGGGTTTACAGACATCATAAAAGAGCTGTTTGCCAGTGTTGCCGTAGGCTCCTTGTTTTTCTGGGGATAAAAGTACAGAGCAATGGAGCAAGTCCTGTGTGGACTGTTTCCACTTAGCAGAATCTCCTGTGCTATCCAAGTTCAGATGTCTTCCATGCAGAGTTCTTTCTCTTTCTCGGCCTCTCTCTTTACATCTGTCTCTGTCTCTCTCTCTCTTGTACAATTTTTTTCTGGGGGAAGGCAGCAAGGGAACCACTGCTTTGACCAGAAGTATTGATAAAGAGTCCTTATTTTCTCCGACCCTTTCAGACTCTCTCCTTTGGCTCACAGTGGGGTATGGATTGCTTTCCTCTGGGTTTGAATGTTTTAAGACCAGCACTTTATATTAGAGGATGATCTAAGGAAAAGCCTGGAAGATATCTGACCCCCTAGGTCTCCCAATAAGTATACTCCTGTATGTTGGTCAGAGGTCACAGATTAGGTTTCCCAACAGATAACCTCTATTGCTGAGGACAAAATTAGCAGGACTGTGAGGCAGAAAACAGAGTGGGAGCAAAGAGCGAGAAAAGTTGAGTAAAAAATATCACTGGGATGCGTGGGTGGCTCAGTCGGTTGAATGTCCGACTTCTGACTTCAGCTCAGGTCATGATCCCAGGGTCATGGGATCAAGTCCCACATTGGGCTTCACGCTGAGCATGGAGACTGCTTGGGATTCTCTCTCTCTCTACCTCTGTCCCTCTCCCTGACTCATGCTTTCTCTCTTTCTCCCTCTCTCTAAAAAAAATAAAAATAAAAACAAAAATTAAAAATTAAAAAAAAGTATCATTAAGAGCACCCAAGACTCCAGAGTTGGAAGGCCCTTAGAAATCATCAAATTTAATTTTGTCCTGATTCATGATTCTTTCCCAAAATATCCTTCACATGTGATCGCTAAGCCTATTTTTTTCATCCCTTTAACACCAAGGAATTCACGATCATCGCTTTTCAAGGATACTCATTTTCGTTGTTCATGGAAAGACAGCTGGGTGGGCTGACTGAGAAGCAGATCGGCAGTGATAGAAGGTGATTCCGTCTCAAAGATCAAGATGTGGTCAATGCTTCACACTGTTTTTCAGTAATTGATAGATCAAGCAGGCAGAAAGTCAGTAAGGATATAGGTGATTTGAACAGCACTAGCAATTGATTTGATCTAACTGACATTTATAGAATACTTCATCCAGTGACAGCAGAATACATTTTCTTCTCAAGCTCTCATGGACATTCACCAAGATAGGACGCTTTCTGGGTCATAAAACATATCTTAACAAATTTAAATGAATAGAAGTCATGCAAACTATGCTCTCAACCTACAATGTAGAATTAAACTGAATCAATAACTGAAAGATGGCCATAAAAACCCCAACTATTTGAAAACTAAACAATTCCCTCTAAATAAGCCACGTGTTGAATAAGAGCTTCAAGAGTACTTTAATTTGACCTAAACAAAAATAAAAATACAACCTAAAAAAACCTGTAGTACACGGCAAAAAAAGCAGTGCTTACATGGAGATTTATGGCATTAAATGCATATATTAGAAAAGAAGAATGATCTAAAATCAATAGCTGCTTTCTACTTCATTAAACTAATGAAGGAAGAGCAATTTAAGCTGAAAGCCAAGAGAAGAAAAGAAATAATTAAAAAAATTAGAAAAAATTGTTGAAAATAGGAAAACAAGAAAATCAATGAAACCAAAAGCTGTTTTTGTGATAAGATCAGTAAAATTAATTAACTTCTAGCCAAGTAAAAATAAAAGAGAGGACACAAATCACCAATATCAAAAACAAGATGGGTCATCATCGCTGATCCCATGGACATTAAAAGGATAATAAAGGAATATTACAAACAATTGTATGGCTACAAATCAGATTGCTTAGCTGAAATGGACCAATTCCCTGAAAGACACAAGCTTGTAAAGCTAATGTAAGAAACAGACAATCTAAAGAGCCCTATATCTATTAAAGAAGTTTAATCAATAATTAATAATATTCAAAAGAATCAGGTCCAGGTGGCTCCACAGGTGAATTCTACCAAGCATTTTTGAAATAAATACCAATTCTCTACATTATCTTCTGGAAGCAGAGGGTGCATTTCCTAACTCATTCTAGGAGATCAGCATTATCCTAATGTCAAAGCCAGATACACACACATTGTAAGAAAGAAAACTGAAGATCAATATCTCTCATGAATATAAATATAAAAATTCTCAACAACATATTAGCAAATCACACATAACAATCTGTAAAAAAATCATACATCATGACCAAGTGGATTTATTCCAGGTATATAAGTCTAGTTCAACATTAAGCAGTCAATCAATGTATTCTGCCATATCAACAGGCTAATGCAGAAAACCCTTATGGTCATATCAATGCAGAAAAAACATTTTAAAATTATAACACCCATTCATGATTTTAAAAAAAACTAAAAATAAAGGAATGTAGAGAAACTTAATTTGATAAAGAAAATCCACACACCCACACAAAAAACAAAAAACAACAAACAACAACAACAAAAAAAACCCTACAGTTAACATCATTCTTAATAGTGAAATCCTGGACATCCTTCCACTAAGATCAGGAACAAGGCATAGTTCCAATTCAACATCATACTAGAAGTCAAAGCTAATGGAAAAAGGCAGTGAAAAGAAATGAAAAGGTATACAGATTGGGAAGGAAAAAATAAAACTGTATTTAATTTCATATGACATGACTGTCTATGTAGAAAATTATAAATCATCTACAAAAACCTCCTGGAACTATTTGAGAAGTAAAGCAAGATTGCAGGATACAATGTCAATATACAAAAGTCAATTTTTCCCATATACCAGCAATGAACAGTTGAAATTTAAAATAAAAAAAAAAACACCATGTTTAACAGACCAAAGAAAAAGAAATACTAAGTATAAATCTGACAAAGCACATGCAGGACCTGTATACTGAAAACTACAAGAATGTTGATGAGAAAAATCAAAAGTTTAAGTAAATGTAGAAACAGTCTGTGTTTTGAAAATCTCAGTATTATTAAGATGTGAAATGTTCTCAACCAGATCTATAGATTTAATGGGATCAGAATCTTAGCAAGTTATTTTGAGAACACTAACAAACTGATTCTAAAATTTATATGGAAAGGCAAAGGATCCAGAATAGTCAAAACAATACTGAAGAAGAAAAACAAAGCTCGAGGATTCACACTATCCAATTTTAAGACTTATAATTAAGCTACAGTAATCAAGACAGTATGGTATTGGGGAAAGAAGAGACATAAAGATCAAAGAAACAGAATAGAAAACCCAGACACAGATTCACACAAATATAGTCAACAGATTTTGTTTTTTAAAGTACAAGGTTCAATTAAGAATGGATAGTTTTCTCAACAAATGGTGCTGGAACATGATGTGGATATCTACATATACAAAAGTAAACCTAGACACAAATCTGTGCCTCCCACAAAAATTAACTAAAACATAAGACTATGAAACTCCTAGAAGAAAATATAGGAGAAAATCCATATGACTTTGGGTTTGGTGATGAGGATTTCATTTTTTTGACACTGCATAAAAATCACAATTTGTGAAAGAAACAAATGATAATTTGGACTTTGTCAGAATGAAATCCAGTTTGAGGAAGATACCGTGAAGAGAACGAAAAGACAAGTCACAGATTGGCAAAAATATTTGTAAAACATATCTGATAAAAGACTTAAATGTAAAATATACAAAGAACCCTGACAATAAAATAAGCAATCTGATTAAAAAACAGGCAAAAGTTATGAATAGATACCTCATCAAATAATATATACAAATAAGTACATAAGTATATGAAAAGATGCCCAGTATAATTTGTCATTTGGGAAATGCCTATTAAAATAACATGAGATAGTACTACACATGTTTTAGAATGACCCAAATCCAAAGAACTGAAAATTCCAATTGCTGGGGAGGATGTGATGCAACAGAACTCTCGTTCATTGCTGGTGGGAATGCAAAATGGCATAGCCATGTTGGAAGACAGTTTGGCAGTTTCTTACAAAGCTACACACAATCTTAGCTTATAGTCCAGCAACCATGTTCCCAAGTATTTACTCAACTGATCCAAAAACTTATGCCCACACAAAATCAATGTACAGAAATCAGTTGCATTTTTATACACTAATAATGAAGCAACAGAAAAACAAAGAAACTGATCCCATTCACAATTGCACCAAGAATCATAAAATACCTAGGAATAAACCTAACCAAAGATACAAAAGATCTATGTGCTGAAAACTATAGAAAGCTTATGAAGGAAACTGAAGAAGACAAAAGAAATGGAAAAACATTTCATGCTCATGGATTGGAAGAATAAATATTGTTAAAATGTCAATACTACCCAAAGCAATCAATGCATCCCCAATCAAAATTGCACCAGCATTCTTCTCAAAGCTAGAACAAACAATCCTAAAATTTGGATGGAACCACAAAAGACCCTGCCTGAATAGCCAAAGTAATATTGAAGAAGAAAACCAAAGTGGGAGGCATCACAATCCCAGACTTTAGCCTCTACTACAAAGCTGTAATCATCAAGAAAATATGGTACTGGAACAAAAACAGACACATAGACCAATGGAATAGAATAGAGAACCCAGAATTGGACCCACAAATGTATAGCCAACTGATCTTTGACTAAGCAGGAAAGAATATCTAATGGAAAAAAGACAGTCTCTTAAACAAATGGTGTTGGGAGAACTGGACAGCAACATACAGAAGAATGAAACTAGACCACTTTCTTATACCATACACAAAAATAAACTCAAAATGGATAAAGGACCTGAATGTGAGACAGGAAACCATCAAAACCCTAGAGGAGAAAGCAGGAAAAAAACCTCTTTGACCTCAGCCACAGTAATTACTTACTCGACACATCTCCAAAGGCAAGGGAATTAAAAGCAAAAATGAACTATTGGGACCTCATCAAAATAAAAAGCTTCTGCAATGCAAAGGTAACAATCAACCAAACTAAAAGGCAACTGATGGAATGGGAAAAGATATTTACAAATGACATATCAGATAAAGGGCTAATATCCAAAATCTATATATAGAGAACTCACCAAACTCCACACCCGAAAAACAAATAATCCAGTGAAGAAATGGGCAGAAGACATGAATAGACACTTTTCCAAAGAAGACATCCAAATGGCCAACAGACACATGAAAAGATGCTCAACGTCGCTCCTCATCAGGGAAATACAAATCAAAACCACACTGAGATACTACCTCACACAGGTCAGAGTGGATACAATGAACAAATCAGGAGTCTATAGATGCTGGTGAGGATGTGGAGAAACAGGAAACTTCTTGCACTGTTGGTAGGAATGCAAACTGGTGCAGTTGCTCTGGAAAATAGTGTGGAGGTTTCTCAAAAAATTAAAAATAGAACTACCCTATGACCCAGCAATAGCACTGCTAGGAATTTACCCAAGGGATACAGGAGTGCTGATGCATAGGGGCACATGTACCCCAATGTTTATAAAAGCACTTTCAACAATAGCCAAATTATGGAAAGAGCCTAAATGTCCATCAACTGACAAACGGATAAAGAAGATGTGGTTTATATATACAATGGAATGCTACCTGGCAATGAGAAAGAATGAAATCTGGCCATTTGCAGCAATGTGAATGGAACTGGAGGGTATTATGCTAAGTGAAGTAAGTCAGTCAGAGAAAGACAGATACCATATGTTTTCACTCATATGTGGATCTTGAGAAACTTTACAGAAGACTGTGGGGGAAGGGAAGGAGAAAAAAAGTTACAGAGAGGGAGGGAGGCAAACTGTAAGAGACACTTAAATACTGAGAACAAACTGAGGGTTTATGGGGGGTGGGGGGGAGGGGAACATGGGTGATGGGCATTGAGGAGGGCACTTGTTGGGATGAGCACTGGGTGTTGTATGGAAACCAATTTGACAATAAATTATATTAAAAAAAAACATGCCCACATATAAACATGCACATGAATTACAAAAAAGGAAGCAACCAAGATGTCCTTTAATAGGTGAATGGATAAATAAACTGTGGTCCATCTGTATACTGGAATACTACTCAGTGAGAGAAAGAAATGAGCTACCAAGTCGCCATGCAAAAACGTGGACATATCTCAAATGCATATTGGAAAGTTAAAGAAGCCAGGCTAAAAAGTCTACATACTGTATATGTATATGAAATTCTGGAAAAGCCAAAACTAAAGAGATAATAAACATCTGGGTAGTTGTCCAGGGATTGGGGTGGGAGCTTGAATAGGTGTAGCACAGGGGAAAGTCTAGGGTGGCGAAACTATTCTCTTTGATAGTCTAATGGTGGATACATGACATTGTATTTGCTAAAACCTTTAGAACCTTATAGCATAAAGAGTGAACTTTAATTTCTATACATTTAAAAAAATCATTTAGGAGTTCAGGGGATCCCAGCATGCAATTCAGAATGGGACAAAAAGAATCTAACAGTATTCACACATATGAAACAACCTCACAAAAATGAAAAAATTCTGACCTAAGTAACTTTGGAAATGAGTGGCATCTAAAGACAAAAGGAACTACACATGAGCACTGTACTCCAGCTGATACAGTTGTTTCCCAATGGAGTAGAAGCCTGGGTTAACATTCTGAAACCAGTACACAAGTGAAATTGAACACTTCAGTAAACGAATGACATAGTTGAGAACCAGGTGTCTCAGTGTGAGAGTGCATTTGGAAGATAAAAGGGGGGAAGGTACTGGATTAGAGGTGGAGACATTAGTATGAACTTATCTTTAGCTTAATATTGATATGGAATGTTATACGCACAAATATTTGGAGATATGTGTATATGTATGCAGTATTATACATGTCCGCATTTCATAGCCCTCTCAGGGGCAAGGGGCCACATGCAATGACAACCCAGTAGCAATGAGCATGCCTACTCTACCCCGATCTTGGTTCTAATGCCATCCTCCAATAAATGGAACCAGGGCCCCTTAGAGAAATGGCTGATATTAAGACTAAGGTGGGAAAAATTCAAGACGCACATGCAGCATCTTGTCTTTGAGCAAAGAAGTACCCAAAATAAACAAAAGTCCCACAAGGACAGGGTCATGTCAAAGCAACTAAAGAGAGAACTGAAAGAGCTCCCAATGGCCAAAGCTGGAACAATTTTGAGCAACAAAATGAATAAAGTAGTGTTGGATTATAACCCCAAATATGTAATAAATATCCGCCCACTCATCCTGATATAAATAAATGGTTCGATAACTAATTAAATGGAGAGCAAGAGACAAATCTCCCATGCAGAAGGATTCCAAATAATTTTTGTAGATACTCCATCTTCAAGTAGGTAGAGCACAACTTCCTACTCCTTAGGCATGGGCTTCACGTTATGACTTTCTCCCAAAGAGTACGGCATGGAAAGTAGGGGAAAAAGACCAACTTTATAATGGAGACACGTGACAGACCCCAGGTGATCAAATCAGCATCAACAGTGACTAGCCATGCTGACAGAACATACCTTTATGAAGGGAACAATGGCACTTAGCTAACTCTGTGGCCTTCCTCTAAAAACCCATCACCCCATGTAATCATGAGACAAACATCAGACAGATCCAAAATTGAGAAACATTCTACAAAATACCTGGCCAGCACATCTCAAAACTGCCAAGGTCATCAAAAACAAGGAAATCTAAGAAACCTTCACAGTCAAGAGGAGACTAAGGACATATGATGACTGAATGTAATGTGATACCCCTATATGGGGTCTCGGAAGAGAAAAAGGACATTAAGGAAAAACTAAGGAATCTGAACAAAGTGTGGACATCAAGTAATAATAATTATGTATCAATACTGGATAATTAATTATGACCTATGTGCCATACTACTATAAGATGTTAATAACCATGGGGATGCCTGGGTGGCTCCGTTGGTTAGGCATCCAACTCTTGGTTTCGGCTCAGGTCATGATCTCATCATTTGTGAGATTGAGCCCTGAGTTGGGGGCTCCATGCTGACAGCTCAGAGCCTGCTTGGGATTCTCTCTCTCCCCCTCTCTCTGCCCCTCCTTTGCTCTCTCTCTCAAAATAAATAAATAAACTTAAAAAAAATTTAATGTTAATAATCTGTTAACATTATTAATTGTTAACATCTATTAATGTTAATAATTCTGTTAATCTAAAACTATTCATAATCTTTTTAAAAAGGTATTAAAAGCAAAATAAAATATGGTTAATGGATCAGGATCTTGTCATTCTGCTAGAATTTCTCCCTCAACCAGGGGGGTATATGAGCAGGTCTGTTCTCCTTGACACTGACCCCAAAACTAGGAATAAATGAGTGGAGAATGTCACCACCAGTCAGGCAATTAATCCCATCTACTAATATGTGTAAGATTACATGCTGGGAAAATACTAAATGTTAACACCCATCTCAGTCTCTAACCTTTGGTAAGATACAACATAAGAGATAATAATGTGAGGGGCACCTGGGTGGCTCAGTCTGTCAAGCATCCGACTCTTGATTTCAGCTCCGGTCATGATCTCACAGTTCCTGAGCTCAAGCCCCGCATCAGGCTCCATGCTGACAGTGTGGAGCCTGCTTGGGATTCTCTCTCTCTCTCTCTCTCTCTCTCTCTCTGCCCCTTCCATGCTTTCTCTCTCTCTCTCTCTCTCTCTCTCTCTCTCAAAATAAATAAATTAACTTAAAAAAGAGATAACATGAATAAAAACAATAGACAAATGCCACAACAGGGGATATCAGATAGAATGTGCTATAAAAATTCAAAGGATGTTACATTCAGGCTAATCATCTGGGAGCTGGACACAAAGAAGTAAACAAGGAATTGTAACATAATGGGAGCAGTGCAGTATGTAGGGAGCCATCTATAGTCTCCCACTAAAGAAGTAATGGAATCGGATAAGTACTTTAGCTACACGCATTGTCTCCCCTTCCTCCTCTCCCACTTCAGTCCACTCCAGATGGCTTCTTTCCACCCACTGCTCCACTGGTCATCATCCATCTCGGTGTTAGTGATTGCTCCCCCTTGAAAGGAGCTTCTACAACACCACCCCTTCTGATGGTCTCCTTATGTCCCTGGCTCCTGTTCTTTGCTGGTTTTTCTTTCTCTACCCCACCTCCAAGTGATGGTGTTCTTCCAGTCCACCTGCTCCCTCTTCTTCTTTCTCTATATTGTCTCCCTGATTGACTTCATTTCTGCTCATGGCTTGGTTCATTTCCATCTGTTTGATTTTCTAATCCACAGTTTGTAGCTCAGAATTCTTCTCTGAGCTCCACTCCTACAGACACAGCTGTCTGTGACACCTTTTATATCAGAGCTGTATCAGAGCTCGGTCAAATTTAATATATCCATAATTGTTCTCTTGATCTCCCCTTCCTCCTTCTTAAATTGTGTCCCAATATTTCACATTTCCTAAATAGTATTACCCTCCTCCTAGTTCTACACAGAAACATGGGAGACGTTGATTCTGACCTTTGCTTCACTGCCCCCCACCCATCCAACCCATCAGCCAATCCTGTCAGTTTGGCACTTAAAAATTATGTGGTCTATACATGCAATGGAGAATTATTCGGCCTTAAAAAAGAATACTGCCATTTGTGACAATGTGGATGGATCTAAATGGCATTATGCTAAATGAAATAAGCCAGTCACAGAAAGACACATACTGCATGATCCTCTTACAAGAGGAATCTAAAACAGTCAAACTCAGAATCAGAGAGGAGAATGGTGGTCTGCGGGGAGCTGCAGGTAGGGGAAGGGGGAGCTGTCATTCAAAAGGCACAAAGATTCACTTACGCAAGATGAATCATTTTTGGATATCTCCTGTACAACACAGGACCTATACTTAAACTATACTGTGTTATATACTTAAAAATTTGCTAAGAGGGTAGATATTATCCTAAGTGTTATTACAAAGGTAAAACATTAAAAACAAGTCAATCATAATTTCTAATTACCTTAAATGTGTCCATTTTTTCCATTCCTTAGTCCAACCCATTGTGTGGTCTTTTAAGTTTTTTATTTTTTTATTTTTTTGAGAGAGAGAGAGAGAGTGGGCAGAGAGAGAGAGAATTCCAAGCAGGCTCTGCACTGTCAGCGCAGAACACAATGTGGGGCTCGAACTCACAAACTATGAGATCATGATCTGAGCAGAAATCAAGAGTGGACGCTTAACCAAATGAGCCACCGGACACCCCTGCCCCCAAGCCATTGTTCTCTCTTGCAGGAGGCCCTGAAGCAGCCTCTTAACTGGTCTTCCTACTTCCTCTCTTGTTTACTTCAGTCCTTTATCTCTGCCATAACAAAGGCCATCCAGTCGCCCTCTATTTCAAATACTTCTGTGGCTTCCTGAGGCTCTTAGGATAAAAGTCAAAACATTTAACGCACCCTGCTTGGTCTTGTCCGTCTCCATCCCCGGCCTCGCCTTGCTCCACATTTCCCTTGCTCCACCACACCAGCTTTCTGTCAGAAGGTAAATACACACCTCGTCACACAACAACCCTTACAGTCAATGAACCCCCATCTCACGGGGAACAAAACACAAACTCTTTGACGTGAACCACAAGGCTCTGTGGGATCAGCTCGATTCTTCTCTCGCGTCAGGATACCCCTCTCCTCACCCGTCATTACCCAGCCAGACAAACTCACTTGTGCCCTGGTGCTTTGCACATGCAGTTGCCTGTTTGCCTGGCAATCTCACCCTTGACTATTCACAAAATGAGTTCCATATCAGCATAAATATCACCTCTTAAATAAGGAGGCCTTCCCTGGCCACCTTATTTAAGCAGGGTCCTCACCGTCCTATTTACACCCTTTAGAGCTCCGCGGTCTTATAATTTGCTCACGTCTTGGTCTATTTCCTCCACTAGATCGGAAGGTCCCAAAAGATAGGAAGACACCTGTTTTGCCTGCCATGTCATGCAAAGTTAGGGTCTGATGCACTGTAAGGATGCAAACATTTAAAAATTAATCTGATCACAAGGCATAGGTGGTTTCATGATTCAAAGCAAAGTCAAGAAGAAATGCAACAGTCCAGGCTTTGCATCCCTGAATGATACCCCAGCCTCCTCTGTAAGAGAAAGCAGGTAGAAGAGGGAGGCACAAACGGGAGAGAGAGACATTAAGAACGTTAAGACGGTCAGCACGGTGTTACGTATTTGACAAGGCTGGAAAGGAGAGAAGAAAGGAACAGAGATGATCCTAAGATGTGGAGCCTGGGCAGATACACCGGCTAATCACAGACACACGTCCTCTGGAGAGGAAGTAGGATAAAAGCACCTTGAACTGCCTGCCTATTAGGACTCTGCACCTTAAATAAATCAGGTTTCCTTCTGTGCTGTTAATGAATTCTATAATTTTACTACATATCACATGAAACCAAATTTCCATCTTAAGCATGATATTTAAGATACCTAGTGAGCTTTCCAGCTCTTCTGCAGAGACGAAAGGCTTGGAGATCAAGTAAAAAATTGAGTATTACTCCCAGTCTGCCACTCCCTGGTGTGTGTCCTTGGCATGTTAATTAACCTCTCCGATTCTTGGAATCTTCAGTACAATGAGAATCGCAACTTCCTGTTGTCCAGACAATTAATATTGGGTAACACCCATCGTCTGAAATGGGCACAGCACCTGCCAGGTGGCCTTGTATATCCCAACCCATCCTTCATCCGTCCTAATTTCCGTCCATTCCCATCTTCTTGATCTTCACAATGCAAAATCCCTGATTATATTCCTACCTAGTTTCCAGGGACAGTGTGAGAATAAATGAGTTAATACGGTTTGCTCCTCATTATCCACTTTGTAGCTTATTTACAGCAAGTTCTTACTCTTGGTTTAGCCTCATCCTTGCCTTAGGAGATATTCTGGCAGCTTCTTTATACCATCAGTTGCCGCATGCTATGGAAAAGGAGCTCAAATTGAATATCAGTCTAATAAACACAAATACCACGTACATTCCAAAATCAAGCATAAATGTCTTTTAAGATTATTTGTGGTTTTGAATTATGTCTGGAATTGCTTCATTTACATTAACCACGTTGATTAGAATGGGCTACATGCCATATTTCTGAAAAGACTTAATGCTTTTTGGAGAGAAGACAAACCATAAATATATAGCATTATCACAAAAGTTTTATGCATGCGAGACGATCCTCAAAAATACGAAGGGTAAAAAGTGGCTACGCTCTTTCTCTTTACTAAAATTTTTGCATCCCAGAACTCACATTTTAAAAATGCCCCTGACACCTTCTGTGTGTGTATTCGTCTCAGAAACCTCCCACATTGCCAGCTGATGCACCCAGCACCAGAACTCTGAAGTGGTGTCCTAGGGACATTCCTAGACGCTTGAGGAAGGTAGATTTCTAAGGGAGGCATCTCATTCATGACTGTTCTTAATAACTGGTTGAATTTGCATTTGATTTGTCTCTCCCCTCCAATTCTAGTGCAATGAATGCATGGTCCCAGAGGTTGGTTTCTGTTTGTTTTTTCCACTTTAAAAACAAGGCACTGGGGGTGGGGAAGGAAGTTTGAGACTATTCTCAAGGAACCTAGGGAGAAGATCTTGCAGTCAGGATGGGTCCTTCACTCTGAATCGTGGACTGTGTCGACAACGGATTCCTCATCTGTGTTTCTTGTAACTCATTCACCTGCACACTCACCACAGAACATTAATTGCTCCTAGACAGGGATCCTCTTCCCTTCGTTTTAGTGTTAGAACGGCAGCTGTCAAGAAGTCGAGCTCCAAGGTGAAACTCCCAAAGAAGAACCTGCTTGTACCATGGGTGATTCCATTTATTCCCACATCTGGGGTCTTACAAGAGGCCTCAAGCACATTCGACTGTATCTGTGGCTCCAGAATTCCTGTGCCGAACCCATCTCACAAAGTTCTCTACAGCGTCGTTCACTCAGCGAATATTTATTAAATGCCTGCCACGCGCCGGGCACTGTACTGGCCTTTCCCTGAGGGGACGCCAACACGGGACAGGTTACCTAGGTGGAGGGCAGGCTTCAAGGACATCATCAGGGGTCCCAAAAGTGCCGTTGAGAGTCAGGGATCCCTCGTATATGGTGGAATAAAGAGTTGTCTTGGACCCCTCCCTACCTTGTGGACAGGGTAAGTCCAAGAAAACTGAGCTCGCTTCCACACTGTCACGCCTCCTTTAACACCTTCCTTTAGGACTTACTGAATCACCTCTTTGGGCTGAGGGCCTTGTAGGGAGGGGGCACAGACCAGCATGTGCCAACGGTGTGGCACAGAGGAGGCAAAAGTGCCTCAGTGAGCCCTGTTCCAGAAGAGCCTTTGTTACCCTTTGTATCAGCCATGACCCTCCGTCAACCCTGAGGAGGTAAACACCAGGGAATCTGGGATCCTATTCAAGTACCTCAGAATACGCATTACACCATAAGAAGTCAACACTGGAGCAACTTGTTCTAGAATAATGCTAACATACTTGAGATTCGCAATTAGGAATTTAATTCATCCCAGCATATAAGAACATTTCTTTCTTTGTTCTGCTGGCTGGCTTCAGAAAAAGAGAAAAAAAAAATTTCCAGGATACCACCACTACCCATTTCCAGCACTGTGGATTTATTTTAGGCAATTCTCTCTCATGCCGCCTCAGACAGCCCGATGCTTAAGCTAGATTAGGGATCGAACATAGAGTTAAGTGAGGTTGGAGTAATCAGACATTTGGAATTTGAGATGGTGACGTCTTTTGTTTTTCACACATTACAAAACAAGTTAGGAGAGCAGACTCATTGACAGATGTGTACAATTGTGATGAAAAAAATAGTTTTGCAATATATTTGTGTTTTGCAGCTAGGCAACGAAAAATGACTAACACACAGGAAGTATGTACTTGTGTACTTCTTCCAGCCAAATTATGGGAATTACAAATCTCTTGTGTTCCTTACGTGAATATTCTCTATGTAAAAATAAAGAAAGAAATCAATAAATGAAAGAAAGAAAGCCCCTTAGGGTTTAGAGGGCTTGTTTTGGACTGAATTCTCTCCCACAGTCCTTTTATTTTCTTTCCTTAGTGAGCCTTTCCCACAGGGTATCAGGGGTGGGGAGTTCTGTAAAAAGAAAAGAAGGTAGTGTATCATAAGCTATTAATTTCAGGGTATCAGGAGTGGGGAGTTCCGTAAAAAGAAAAGAAGGTAGTGTATCATAAGCTATTAATTTTTTAAAGAAAAATATCCTTTAAGGACCCAAGGAAGAATATCATCAAATGAGGAGTCAATCTTGGCTTCATTATGGAGTTACATATTATACGAACTACGTTATATTTTTTTAAGCTTTCAGGAAATAGATTGGTGTGGAAGTAAAAAGTATTGCTATAAAATAGCTCTGATTACATTGTAATTCAGACTCCAAGAATCTGCCATAAATACTGTTGGTATTATTACTGTAACTCTACAATATCTTCCTCCTCATCCTTTTTTTTTAATCCGTGGTATTTAATAGCCCACAATTTGTACTTCCATATGGAAATCTTTTCATAGCCTAGGCTACATAATTCCTTTTATGTATCAAAGTGAAGGGACTTCATTCCGGGATATCACCCATGCATTTTAAAGAAAGGAGTCTTATAAACCTCTTCAATGGAAATTGCTGTATCTTGACCCTCAACCAGCTGCTTAGTGCAATAGCCTCTCCATACTGGTTCCAGACAGGCAAAAAAGTAAATTCGATAGAATACCAAATGAATAGTGGTGAGAGAAACAAACAGAACTGACCAATGGGTCATAAGTTGGTTCTGCTGGATTCTAGAAAATGCAGCTGTACGATGAAAATATTATGTAAATTCCAGAGATTAACTAGTGACCCGGAATGTTGAGGGACTCCATTAGAACATATGTCATGTTCACAGAACTGAGTCTCTGCAGGGTTGGCAGTCCACCATGTCACTTCTGGCAAGGTACCCATGTGTCCCAAGCACCTCAGTCTCCCCGTTTGCTTTTTATCCCTCTGGAGGTTGGCTGTCCAAAGACCTCGAGGCAGGAGTATAGTTTAAAAGCTTTTAATAGAAAGGTAACTAGATATCCATACACCGTACATCCCAAAGCCTGCTGTACTACAAACCTAACAGAGCAATTCCCCTAGATTAACTGCCTGTGAGAAATGAAGATATTTAAATCCAAATTACATGAAATTATTAAAAATTAAAAAAAACTATATATTGTAGACAAATTGATCAGAATGAATCAAAATTTCAAATTCATAAATTCAAGGAAAGTCATCTCTTGGGGCGCCTGGGTGGCTCAGTCAGTTAAGCATCTGACTTCGGCTCAGGTCATGATCTCACGGTTCATGAGTTCGAGCCCTACATCAGGCTCTGTGCCGACAGCTGAGAGCCTGAAGCCTGCTTCAGGCTCTGTGTCTCCCTCTCTCTCTACCCCTTACCCACTCACACTCTGTTTCTCTATCAAAAATAAATAAACATTTAAAAAAAATTTTAAAGAAAGTTATCTCTGGAAAGAACCTTGTCCTGAAGTCTAGACATGTTACAGGTCTTACAGTGAGTCTCAAACAGAATGTGATCTATCCAATCAAGGTCTACAGTTTAATGATTAGATAGGGACAAGGATACAGGTTTCCTCACTCCTGGATTAGGGATTGATTCCCAATTAAAAATATTTTTAAACAATTCTGTGTTTAATAAGCAAGTAATTGTGATTATTGTTGTATAATGTATCATTCTTTGCTTGCTTACTTAGCTTTCATCAAAAAAATGAATCAAAAGTGGACAGCATGGGTAAGTTTGAAAGTCAATATTCAAGATAAATATTAGTCCATATTACACTGATAAAACAGCACATGTAGAAGATGAGACAGATTATAATTAACCATCCCTCAACACAGGAGATCATTTTTGTGGGCTTATTTTGTGTACTGTAACCTGTAATTTCACATTAGAATTTTTTTCTTTCCATGTTTACTCCCTTTCTAGACTCTGAGTTTCTTAAAGAGATATGGTGTCTCTCACTCTGTGACTCAGCGGATGGTGATGGAAGGGAGGTAAGTGGTAAGTGCCATTACTCTTCCACCTCCCCGCCTCCTCGCACCCACGATACATATGACTGAGCATTATTTCCAATGAGTCTAGTCTAACATTTATTTATTTTTGGGACAGAGAGAGACAGAGCATGAACGGGGGAGGGGCAGAGAGAGAGGGAGACACAGAATCGGAAGCAGGCTCCAGGCTCTGAGCCATCAGCCCAGAGCCTGACGCGGGGCTCGAACTCACAGACCGCGAGATCGTGACCTGGCTGAAGTCGGACGCTTAACCGACTGCGCCACCCAGGCGCCCCACCAATGAGTCTAGTCTAAAGTACCTCAGAATATCAGTTTTAGCCCTGGATGTTCTTGGTCTAGCCTATTGTTTGGAATACAACAGACGTTCAATAAATATTGCTTTAATAAATGAGCAAATGGCCAAATTAGTTTTATGCATTTACTTACTTATTTTTAGTTATGGTAAAATATACATAACATAAAATTTACCATCCTAACCGCTTTTTAAATTTTTAAAAAAAATATTTGAGAGAGAGCGAGCACGAGCAGGGGAGGGACAGAGAGAAAGAGAGAGAAAACCGATCCCAAACAGGCTCCACACCATCAGCATGGAACCCGATGCAGGGCTCAAACCCGTGAACCATGAGATCATGACCTGAGCCAAAATCAAGAGTCGGGCACTTAACGGACTGAGCCACCCAGGTGCCCCCTATTTTAACCACTTTGAAGTGTACAGTTCAGCATCATTAAATGCACTCATACTGCTGTGCAACCAATCTCCAGAACTCTTCTAGGTTGCAAAACTGAAACTCTATGCCCATTAAACTACAACTCCCCATTCTCCTTTCCCAACAGCTCCTGGAAACCACCACTCTACCTTCTGTCTGCATGAATTTGACTACCATAAATCCTTCACATACGTGGAATCAAACTGTATTTGTCTTTTTGTGACTGGCTTACTTCACTTAGCCTAGCTCCTTCAATGTTCGTCCATGTGGTAGCCCGTGTCAGAATTTCCTTCCTTTTTAAGGCTGAGTAATATTCTGATGTGCAGAACTCCACAACACTGTATTTCGTTTATCCATTCAGCTGCCAGTGGACACTTGGGTTGCTTTCAACCCTTGGTTATTGTGAACAGTGCTGCTGTGAACATATATAGAAATACAGCTTTCTTACCCTGCTCTCCATTATTTTAGTTATAGAACCAGAAGTGAAATTGCCGGATCATATGATATGGTATTCTATTTTTAATTTCTTGCAGAACCACCATGCTGGTTTCCATAATGGCTGAACCTTTTCACAGCCCCACGAACAGTGCACCAGGTTCCAATTTGTCCGTGTCCTTGCCAACACTTGTTACGTACTTTCCTTTGATGGTGTCATCCTACGGAGGTGATGTGTTATCTTGTGATTTTGTGTTCCTAATCCAAATTCATTTCATATTTTTAAAGTGGGAAAAATGAGATCTGTAACACACACTTCTCTACTCATGATCTGCACTGTTTTCATCTTTGTAATAAATACAAACACACGCCCTCACGCACACGTATGAGTGCATGCGCACACATATACCCTTTTGTGCATTTTCTGCATACAGGAATACATAATCAATGCCAAATATGACACAAGTACTTTTCAGAAGTATTTTAAGGAGTAACTAGGATTCCCAAGCCCAATCCAGTTCCACTGTGAGAGTCAAGGGAACGTGAATAATTTCTGTGTCTGGAGGAAGGGTAACTGCATCCATGGTCTACCCCCCTCACCCTTAGCAACCAGGGTCAAGGACATGATGAATCAGTAAAATCTATGGATGAACCCTATTTAGCTATTTCTTCAAATGTGTTTCTTCACTAAGGCTTTTCCAGAGTGGTTTGTTGCAAAGATAAATGATTTGTATTTTGTTATTCTTTTTCTGTTGTACATCTTCAGGAGACATTATTGAGAGAGTAGAGTGTTAATTACAAAATAATTCTTAGCCAGTTAGTAAAATGAAGGAAGGGGAAAAATCCTCATATAACCTATTGTTTACATATTTAGCTTTGAACACTTGTGAGTGAACAGTGGCATCTGTTCATGAGAACATAAAATATTTGTAAAATGGAGAACATGTCCCTTGGTGGCACCAGGGATATGGGTCAGGACAGAATTCCCTACGTAACTACCTACAAAAACAGTTTGATTACAATAAAATTTCCTGGAAGCCAGAGGATGATTTAGTCCTATCTGATTAGTGTGCTATACCACTTAGAACATCCTTCACCACCCACCCTCTTTCCCTGAAAGTTCCTTGAGAAAGGCAGTTAAGTCACTGTATTTTAGATCCAAGTAGCTTTGACTTTGCACATAGTTTGCATCCTTATCTATAAAACAAGGGATCCAGGGGCGCCTGGGTGGCGCAGTCGGTTGAGCGTCCGACTTCAGCCAGGTCACGATCTCGCGGTCCGTGAGTTCGAGCCCCGCGTCGGGCTCTGGGCTGATGGCTCAGAGCCTGGAGCCTGTTTCAGATTCTGCGTCTCCCTCTCTCTCTGCCCCTCCCCCGTTCATGCTCTGTCTCTCTCTGTCCCAAAAATAAATAAACGTTGAAAAAAAAAAATTTAAAACAAGGGATCTGAATCTATGGATTCTAAAGGTCATCTACTTCCCAACACTGAAATTCCATAATTCTACCTCTCTTGATTACCTTGCATAAACTATCAAGGTGCCCATAGCACCTACATATCCAGGTACAAATTCTGGGCCCCAAAGGCAAAAATCCAAATCAGGGCTCCTTAAGCAAAACAAGTGTTCCTGATTTTCTCAGGGTATTCAAGTGCTCTTGAGGATGCTTCCTTTTTCTATTTAGTGTTTCAGTTTCGTCCTCTGGATTTCAAAGTTCTCAGAGATAGGGCCTCCTGATTATCCTCAATACATCCACCAAAGCACAGAGATCCAGACTCTATCACAGAACGCTCTTGTGGATAGGGCTGCCTGATAAAAATACAAGATGCCCAGTTAAATCTGAACTTCAGATGAATGATACATTTTTTTTAGTATAAGTATGTCCAGCACAATGTTTGAGACACGCTTATACTAACAAAAGCTGTTGGTTGCTTGCCTGAAATTCAAATGTAATGGGAGAACCTCTATTTTTCTTTGCTGAAATCTTGCCACCTTCAGAGCATGGGTCCCACAGGGCGTGAAGCCCATTTTGGCCACATGTGGATGAATTAACTGAATGGGTTACACAACCTCCATGCTTCTTGGTTTCCTTACCAATTGAATGTAAATAAATAATCATCATCTTCCTCAAGGGAAGGCCACTTCAAGACAAAGGGAACCCTGGAAAGACTAATTTTTTTTCCCCTCTACCTGATTACTATTCATCAAATACTTGCATGGAATTTATTTAGTAAGAGTAAGAACAAGCTGTTTTATTTTAATAATAAACTAATGCTCACATGAGAGCTTTGAATTTATCAGAAACTAAGCACCTGATGGCTTGATCACTCTGGCATCTCTTTGGTTATATGGCTCCCTCATCTGCATCTGTAAGGATGGATAGTGGAGACTATACTTTAAGCTCCTAGTAGAGCTCCTGGCACAGAGTCTACGCCCATTCGAGGTCCACAATATTACTAGTCTTCAAACATCTCTGCAGGAATAACCTACCCGGTAACCTAGAGATGGCTTTATAAGCATCCTACAATGAGAGCTTCAGATCTGAGAGATGATCTGGTGTAAACTTGTCATTTTACAGATAAGGAAACTGAGGCCTTAGGGAGATTAAGTGATCTACTCAGTCTCCTGGCCAGGAAGGTGCACAGCCTAACGTCCTTGGTGTTCTTCCCTTGTTCCATCATAAGACTTTGTGGAGACGAACAGTGATGCTCTACGTATCTAGGTAGTAGGTAGCTGAAATCATTCTACCCCTACAATGCAAAAATAAGAGGCATATTCAAACACATGCGCAAATATTAGCTGTACTGTTACAAAAGTTTATAGGAACACAGAGATTTCACTATCACCGCTGGAAGCATAAACCTTTGGCATCCTTCCCAACAAAGACCCACTGAAATCACACCAGGGAACACCAGGGAGGTTGAGGCTAATGATCCGAGTAGAGCCATCTCCAAACAAATGCCAATTTCCAATTGTGAAACAGCTCAGATGAGTATCCAAGTCTCTTTGGAAACGATTAAGATGCTTGTGCAGATTACAATTACAAATGCTTATTAAAACAGCATGCCCAAGAAAGCAGAGAGGACAAACAATGACACAAAAGAAAGGTCACCGCCTGATGAAGTATTTCCATTAGGCAGCCCCGCACCATACTCTTCCCCTGGTTTTCCCTCTTAATCAGAGGCTAAAGAAGTGTGAGTGAGTGCTGGACTTGACTTTCCATGAGAACTGAAGCCTTCAACTTACAATCCGTTGTTGTAAACATTTTCTTATGCTATTTGGCAGCTTGAACGTGCAGGCACATATCTGAGCTGACCTTCGTTGGCTGAGGTTCCCTCGCAGAATGCTCGGCAACAGAGACTAAATATTTCTGACGTTGCTTAAGAAAGTAGTCGTGTTAAGTGGGTTTACACTTGGCATTTTTATCGAAAGCACGGTTTAACAGGAATAGCGTTAAATGTTCCAGTTAGAGACTGTGTGTAATTACTATCCCAAAGTCACGTGGAGGAGGAAACAGGGATGCCTGACACGTGTGCTGAAGGCTGGTCGGACTGGGGGGTGGGGGGGTGGGGTCTCACCTACCCTCAAGTTCAGCTCCCTTTTATTCTTTTCAGAGTTTTGGTGGAACTCTTCAGGTTCCAGATATGCATTTGAATTTTCAGGGTTTGGTGGAGAAAACTGGGAGGTGAGAAATACTGTCAGATGAAACCAATGGAAAATTCTAGGAAACTGTCTCCACTGGCCAGATAAATAGCAATCACACTTAATAGCATTCCTTAGTGCAGCTGACCCATATAGCACAGTTCATTATTTAGATGATAAAACAAAGGGTTTTCACAAAGTTCTTCCATAGATTTTAATAGGCTAGGCTTTCTACTTTTAAGCTTTCATAACTAAGATTATTTGTATAATAGGAACAAATTCTAAATGGTATTAAAAGGGAAAATGAACTTTGATCTCTCCGTTGTGGTGAGCTTCAATTCTATCAGCCATAAAACTCTCTTCCTTTCTGTCCATATAGGTATAAAATGTATGCATATATATATATATTATAAATTATATACCTTTTATAAAATATAAAATAAAATTTACATGTAAAATAAATATGTACCTATATTTTGTGGTTTAACGTAGTTATTGTTCATTTGTTAAAGGATCTGGAAGAAGTAAATAAGCTAATAGCATGAGTTTGGGAAAATTCTGTGCCTTGTTTCTCTCATCTATAAACACGGATGATAATGTAATAATGGTACCTGCTTCATGGGGTTGTTGCAAGGATGAAATGAGATAATATATGTAAATGCTTAGGATAGGGCTTGGCATATGATTGTTATTCAGATAGCAGCTGATACTATACTTACAAGGGATTTGTTATGGATACTATGATCTCCCCACATTTAGCTTAGTATTTTTGAATGACTAAAATTGTTTTGATGGTTTTTACACACATTTGACACAACTCGGTCACTCTACTTTCTCATCTGTAGGAAAACACACACATGCACACCCACACAAACATTTGGTTTTTCAAATCAAAAAGCATATCTACACACCTGTACGTGCACACACACATGGCTCAGGTCGCAATGTCCCTGACTTTATGTCTCCTGCCTACAGTTTGAAAGCACTAAGTGCAGGGAAGAGGGAGACCTACATCTGACAGGTTATAGCCTGAGATGAATCTGGACTCCCCCATCCCCAAACCAGATGGGGTGATAGTCCTAGAACCAGTTTCCATCCCTCCAAGTGCTCCGGTCCCCACACCTCCCCTTTCGTCCTGTCAGACTGTGCCGGAAAGGTCTGTAAATGCAGAATCCGTGCAACTAAAACACTTTGGGACACTGCTCAGATATCGAATTGTGAGTTAACAGTACGTAATTTCAACTACAGGCTCATTATACATTTATTTTTAACTAGAACTCAAGAGAGTACAGACCATACCTATATATATTTTTCTGTTTCTATGTACCAAAAACATGCTTGAAAAAGCGCTCCTGATTGTGATTTTTCCCCCCAAGGAAACAACAGAAGAAAAGAATTGTTAAGAATAATAGAATTATGCTCCATCGCAAGAAGATGTTCCATTTTCAAGAGTCCATAAACATGCAGGCTTTTATCCATATAAGTAAATGATTTCTCAAATTTCCATTTTGGATTTACCTGCACCTATCATAGCTTCACAAGTCAAAATCGTAGAAACGTACAGAAATTTTCTTATCAGAGGATTCTTTGAAATGCACCAATTTTAGGCACCCTGTTTGGGCCAGCCAGCTGCTTTCTGAGCAAGATGAAAAATAAAAATTGGTAATAAATAGTCTAATTTTCTTTACTTCAAATGATTAGGGTTCAAAACTCATTTAAATACATGTTCTCCTTCTCTCCCTCCCTGTCCCTCTTCCATGTGAAAAGACAGTAAGCAAAAAATGGGTAGAGAAAAATAGTAAGTCAGGTCTACATGCAAGAAGTACAGATAGTTAATTGCTTAAAAAGACACCTTTTCCCCTGAGGTTCTTCCAATTGAAGTCTGAACTTTTTCTCACTGAGCACATATAATTAATCTGTGGAACTTAATCCAATGGGGTTTTGAGGGCATTTTATTTTGAGTAAAAATAATGTCATGCCTAAACCAGTAAAGCAGCTTTGACGATCAACTTAAACATACACGATCGCATTTGTGTTACTATTATTTCTTGTAAGCATTATTTATATAATTCCTCTCCTTTAGGCAGGGAGACTCCCCACACTGGCAGCCGAAGTGCCTCTGAGGTCAGTAAGAGGCACAGAGTTGTACCCACGTTTGTACAGAGGGAAATGAAGGTCCGCTGACAGCAGGGTTCACATCAGGTGCGTTTGGAGATGCCACACGTTTTCCGCGCACCGTGCAGATGCATAGGTGGGCGAGGTCTAGCGCCCCCTATCCGGGCGCTTGTTGCATTCCAGCCAGGGAGGAAACGGACTCTTGAACCAGTAGCCACAGCACAATGTGACACTTGCTAGGCAGATATATAAACAGGGTGCTGCAAGAGAACAGGAAGCCCCACGGCCTCTCAAGTAGGAGAGAAAGGAGCACACTCATCTTTTAAGATGATAATGACGGCAGCACAGTGGGAAGCTCTGGAGTCCTAAATGAGAGTGGCAGGAAGGCTTGTCAGAATCTAAGAGCCTCTGAAAGAAACAATGGGGATCTCCATCATGGCTGAAGCAGGAAGGAAGATGAGAAGGACCTTAACTCAGGAGGTGCTTCCAAGGAGACAAAGAAGTGTTTAATGACAACTAAAAATGTGTGGGAGGGACAGGAGCCAAGTCATTGGCATTTTTCAAGCTTCCACCCTAGGTCTTGTGCCCTGTCCGTGCCAATGTCACATAGAGGCATTCAACAGCCACACACACAATCACTTCTCTCCCCTGCACAAATGAATCTCAGATTTCTCCAGCTATTTTCATGGAATTCCAGATGCACGGGGTCAACGCATGGCTTGCGAGGTCTTCTTAAGCTGTACTGGAGGCACCCTGGACTCAAGAAGTCCAAAATCTACCCCAGATCTGGTGCTCCCGGAGGATTCCATCTTGGCAAATGACATCTCCATTATGCCAGAAACTCACAAGTCATCCCTGAGACTTTCTCTTCCCTTGGCCCCGCATCCACTGTCACTCCAGATCCTTAGATTTTACTTCCTGAATGACACTGGAACCTGTGCCTTTACCTCCAGGAACAATGCCACCATCCCACCCAACTACAATCTCTGGCCTGGACATCCCCCATGGCCCCCAAAATGCTCTCCCTACTGTCCTCCCTGCTATTGTCTGGCTCAACTTTCAACAATGTTCATCTCTTCATGGTGGTACTCTTTCTGTTGAAAAACGTGAGTGGTTTCCATTGCTCTGAAGATGAATGAACAAAATCCTCAATGTGGCCTAGACTGTGCCTTAACATCTTTTCCTGCTCTTTTTGCTAGGTAAGCCCTACGTATGTTCCGATGTCAGCCTAACTATCCCACGGGAGTGCCTTTCTGGACATCCTTAAGTAGGTCAGAAACCCATAGATAATTCTCATGGCATGCCATATCTCTCTATTTGCCTTTTAGTACAGGTTCTATTTTGTATTTATTTTTGTATTATCTCCTCAATGTGTTTCTCTCTGACTGGATAGTAAACCCCATGCGGCAGGGGCTAGGTCTCTTTATGCTCACCGCTGGATTCTCGTCCTCTGGCACAAAGCTGGCACGCATTAGGTACACAATAACATCTGCATGAAAATAGACTAAATGAAAAAGTCCATGGTTTCTAACAAAGGAAGAACAGGGAGATGGATGAAGTCATTGCTCAGAGTTGAGAACAGAGTTGGGCAGTGGGGAGTCTGGCAGATGAATTCAGTCTGGGACAAGTTATAGACCTCCATGGGATACCCAGGCAGGTGGCGGAATATACAAAATACTTTTGAGAGAAGTTTCGAGAGAAACTGAGGAATCGTCATGCGTCAGTACTTGAAACTTGGCGGTGCTAAGGGTGCAGATACAGAGAAGAACTACAAGCTCAAATTCCTCCAGGGACCCCCTAGCAAAGGCATGTGTGTGCAACGGTAGAGCAGGAGACAGGTGGCAGTGTGCATGAACTGGAGGGTGTAAGGCATGCACAATCAGATCAAAACAAAACCGCTTTGCAGCAAGACAAAACACTTCTGCAAATTCCACCCAGCCCTTTTGGAGGGCTGTTGGGTATCTTGGAGAGTAGAGGGAAAAAAGACCTAGGTACACAGAGAAGCCAGCAGAGGAGAGGAAGAAATAAGTATCCCAGTGGACAGAACCAGTAGAGTATGGTCTCTTGGAAGCCAAGAAAGGAAACTTCTCAAAGAGAAAGGGTGAGCCAACACTATTAACACTTCCGAGAGTTCAAGTACAATGAGGATGACAAAGAGGCCACTGGATTTGGCATCAGTAACCTTAGCAGGGGCAGTTTCACGAGAAACAGGCTAGAATTCATGGTTTCCAGCTCTGGAGCCAGGTCGATTTCAGCACTCTTTCTATAAGTAGGGATTACCACAGAACACGGCTTCTGCCCTTAGTTAATTCGGGCTCCCTTTCACTAAACCTAAATACCTCACATTCTCCTTCAGTGTTATTTTGAAATTCCAAATAAAATTTAAACTGTAACTGAAACAAAATCAAAGCAAGAGTAATTGTGAAAATGGTTCATATTCTTATAATGTGAATACTCTACAACCTGGAGAAGTATATGGGACAGGAATTATCCCCATTTTCTAGATAAGAATACAGAAGCTCAGGGTAACCTAGGACTTCTCAGGGGTCATACAACCAGTTGTATGTACCAGTCACAGTGGGCCCGAATCTGGGCTCCTCCCATGTCACCACACTGGATGTTTCCCGGTTGGTCCACTTGGTGATAGGCTACTAACAGTATCAGCCAACCACACCCCTACCACAGGAAACACACACACACACACACACACACACACACACACACACACACACACACACAGCAAGCCAAGCTGACCATGCTTCAGAGGTTCAACCTTCCACATGGAAGAAGCCATGTTGTCGTGCTAGGGCTATGGAGGCTAGAACCTTCTTCAGACTCCAGGACATAGGCTGCCTGCTTTTCTCTCATCTGCCCTATAAGTAGGTAGCCTCTGTGATCATGCTTTCGATGTAAGTTAAACCTCATCCCTAGAGAGAAACCATTTCTCCTGGATGTACAATGTAAGTGGCTGGGAGGCTGGATCCGCTTAAGTCCTCTGCTCTTGGCACCTGTACCTATCATCGATGTGCCAGTGACAGGGACATCTTGTGCTGGCTGAACAGATGTGAAGGTCACCGAAGGTGCTCCTCGAGGTCTCGAGAATGCTTATTAACCCCAAACTAATGGCATATGATTACCTTGTAAAATTCTGCTGGAAAGCCTCAATCAAAATGCAGTTTCTGAATAGATACTGCCAAAACAATTTTATTTACCTCAAAGTAAATGTCAGTAACATCAGAAATGTTTGGCTTCATGGACAAGAGGTATTAGTAGCAACAGTAGCTTGTTGATTGAGTAAACTATGGAACAAGAAATTCTGAGGAAGGCAACAGGTTCACTAACATTGTTTGACTACATAATAGTATTATTGCCCAAAATTCAGAAGAAAGAGTTTAATATAGACAGATGTACTCATTCCCTGTCTTCTACCTCTGACTCACGTGAAACGTGAATTCTCTTCATACAGTCTTTCTCCCTCCATTGCCGGTCACGTTCTCTGTATACCATCCGGAATCTTCTGGAACCAGTTTCCAAGTCACCTGTCTGAACTGCTGACACCACGTAACTCTAAGCTACAGATTTCCAGTTTCCTTTTTCAGCTCCCAATTTTCATTCTTAAGGAAGAGTCAGAATAGTGCACATGAACATATTTTATCTTTCCTGTACTAGAGGTTTTCGTGTTGAAAACTCTAGTTACAGCCTCTGGTTACATGCTGTCTTTTTAAAAGAATATCTGCTTAACTTTAATCCATTACCTGGATCTAGAATATACTAAGCCCAGTTGTTATATGGCACCACCTGCGGAGAGTTTAATGGAAAAGGAAGGCAGCAAATTAGTGCCATGTGATCAGCTTGAGTAATACTAAGTTTGTTTACCCAAGGCTCCTCAAAAGAATGGACTGTATTTTTAAGATAGGACTCGTTGTCCATATCTGCATAGAGGCTTGTCGCTACGTAGCTGGACATTTAATTTTCCACAGATTCATTTTCCTCCTCACAGACAGCTCTTTGGCTATTCAGCATGTGCATAATGCAGAGAAAAATAATTATAGGAAAAGGGACACAGAGAAATGTCATAATTAAACCGTGCATTTGCAAAATACATTCAGTATACCTGAAACATCTTGATTGCTATAATCAGGTAGATTAGGTTTTCAGCAAATACTTTTTTAAACAGAGGTTTATCTAAAGTCAGAAGCAAGAGGCAGCTCTCAGAATCACCTAATAACACAACATTAACTACATTTGCCTCCAATTACTTTCTCAAAATCAGATATAAAGAGAAATCAAAATGTAAACCAATGGATCTGTGAAGCATTAGGGCATGTTTCATGACCTTCTAGAACAGGTTTATTTTTCCCTCAGCTGAACTCACATCCGCAAAAGTCTCTGTGTGTAGCAATGGCAAATGCAGAAACTTATTGCCTCAAGAGGTGACTTAAACTTTTATTTCTCAGTTTGGAGATAAAAGTTCAGAGCAAATACGGTCGCGGGGGTCAATGAAAGTAAAAGATCTATGTGAGAGAATGGTGTTACCACAAGTTTAAAAACATTCACTGTTTTTATAAAGAAAAAACATTGTCTGCCAAAAAAAAAATATGAAATGATGATCAAAAGGGATTTAAGCCAATTACTGGGGCGAAAAACCCAAGCTATGAAATAGAGTCAAGGGCTGCAAATCCTCTTAGTCTCTCTTTTTCTACGCTATGGCTTATATGCAAAATATTTCTCTCCGATCCCCATCTAACTAATGGGCTCGTAGAGAGTGCGGGTCATTCTGCTGATTTGCTGAACGGTGACCTACGGAGAATAAGTAAAAGACCAGGGAACCAATTTTATGGAAAGAAAAAAATACATATATTAACTAGAGAATTAAAGCTTAATATAGCTTTATCCTCTAGAGAGCTCTGCCTGATTGCAGACAGAGCTTAAAAGCAGGATTCAGAAGCACAACATGTTAGTTCCCTTACGAGAGCTCTGCCCGAGAGAAGTTCAATACATGGAAAACCCCTTTGCCGCCTGCCTTCTGTAATGAGAGAAGACAGGAAGCCAGATACCAGTCTGGGAGCCAGGGAACTGGGTTTTACTCTCCCACTCGGCTACTGGCTTAAAACGAAACAACATCCAAGTTCTCAGGAGCTGCTTGCCTCAAGCACACTCACCCCTCTTTCAAAGATGAAAACAATGACCCTTTCCTTCCTTTCCTACAGAAATCCGAGTTGAGCAAATTATGCTGTTCCTTCCTGCCACTTTCTGTCCTTCATCAGCAATGCCAGGTGCCCAGAGATGAAATCTGCCTCCTGCTCCAAGGGGACAGCAGGGGAAGGAGGAGGACAAAGGCGGCCAGCCGGGAGGGGACCTGATTAGAATCCAGGGTGGGGCGGGTGCCCACAGGGAAGAAGTTATAAATGAAATTAAAGTCTTTAAGAAATTCTGCCTCAAACCACTTTCCTCTCCGGTGGTCTTCTCTAAGCCCCGTTTTTGTGTATTTCTAGCTCTTTGACAAGGGAAACTGACACTTTTGATCTGGTAATTTAACGGCAATTTATTGTGAAGTGGTAATTTATTAAGTAACAGTTAAGAGGGGAGAGAGCTCTCCTAGCCAAGGAGTGTTCCTGACTCAGATCTTTCCAGACAGAACCTATGTGGCTTGATTTCAGCTATACAGAAAGCCTCACTAAACTTCTTCTAATTCCTGAATTCTTCTGTCCCCACACCCCACTTCATGCAGCATAACTGGAAGTCTTAAAATGTAAATTCCCTAAGATCATATTATGTTGATTCACCTTCATAGTAAGCTATAACTGACTGATTTCTCTGAAGAGCTGTATAACACAAGAGGAGGCTGGGAAAGCCCTATTACTTTATTTGGCCCCAGGGCCAGGTCTGAATCCTAAATGTCTTCAGAGATACTCTTTCTATACCGCAGTGACTGCGATGAAAGGCCCATCACGGTGGGGGCAGTTACCTGTTGTGAGCCGGAAATGGACTCCCATGAAATGCTACACCTCTGTGCTTGCAATGATCATGCGCATATTGGATCTAGCATCCGGTCCACAAACGAGCTTTATTTTTGTTTAATAGTAAAATGTATAACCACATCCTGAAGAATAGGCCAGTTTGGTGGTGATGAAGACAGCAACAGTGGGTACAGACCAAAGGCACCAAGAATCAAGTTCTGTTTCTTCAAAAGTCACTTTCTATCTCTCTTGGGCATAGGACAATAAATTATCCCATCTGCCTTCTGTCCACAGTTTCCTATAATCCTTGTAGGGCAGGTTTTTCAAAAATCCTCTTTTCTTCCCTTCCTTGGTCTCATTTCATGACCTGTCCCCCTTCCCCAAAGGCATGAGCTCCTATTATGGATTGATGAGATCCCAGGTCACTATAAAGGACAGGTGGGTAGAAGTGTGGGTCTTCCTTAAAAGGTAAAGTGTGTCCTGTTTCTTGCCTCAATACGGCCAGAGTGAAAGGTAATCCTGAGTCTGAGAAAGTCCAACTACCCCTCTCTCATTCCGTATATATTCTCTCTTTTCTTTCCAATATAGCTCAAGCCAGCTCAGCATATAATATCTGGAGAAACATATTCTCTCTTGCTGCTTTCTCTGGTTCAAGTTCCCTACTGCTATCCAGGCTGCCTTGGCTTTGAAAGGTCTAAAACTCAGTGGAGCTATATATACAGTCCATTGGCTAACGTACGAGTCGGCAAACTATGGCCTGTGTACCGAATCCAGTCCACTGCCGGTTTTTGCAGACTTTTACTGGAATGGTGCCATGCCCATTCATTTATATATTGTCTCTGGCTGCCGCTACAATGGCAGAGTTGAGTAGTTGTGACAGACACCACATGGGTCGTCAGCAAAGCCAAAAATATTTATTGACTGGCCCTTTATGGAAAAAGTTTGCCAACCGTTGGTTTAGACCATTGTCAAATGGAGTCGAAATACTCAGTATTTGGTTACCTGCAGTTGAAACAATCTTAACTAACAGACTGAGGTTTTTGCAATGTGACACAGGCTGGAAGTTATTTGGGACCATCTAGATTAGACTTGGGGGTTAAAATGAATACATAGTTTAGCCTAACTCCTCAGCTTTATACATATTGGGGTTTTGAGGCAATGCTACATTTAATCATAAACTATTACTCTGCTTCAACCTGTTATTGTTTCTTTCAGGCCATGAGGGTCTGGGTTTGGCAGGACTGCTGGTACAGGAGGCTAAGTATCATAGAATGTTCCAGCCTCCCCCCGACAAAGAGATTCCTAAACAGTTTTCAGAATCCTCAGTTGAGAAACTGATGGGCCCCATCTTGTTGCCTGTATCTTTGGTCCCTCTGGAAACTTGTACGAGACGGGTAGCCGTGGTCTAGATCAGGGCCCAAATATTCCTGGGTTCCCTGAGCATACCGCCATTGAATAGCACCCAATCCTCCTTTCCATCTGCATGTTAAATAACTCCATTTGTTGTGACACTCAAATGTGCACATTTCATAAACACCCAATACAGTGGGCCTTGTGATAGAGGCAGGATTTCTGCTTTCATGGAAGTTACTCGGTAACCCAAAGGAACAGATAAGGAAATAAAAAAACACATTCCATGCTGCACAGGAAAGGAAACCATTGACAGAATGAAAAGTCAACCTACCAAATGGGAGATGATATTTGCAGATAATATATATGACAATGGGTTAACATCCAAAATATGCAAAGAACTCTTATAACTCAATAGCAGAAAAACCCCCCAAACCCACAAATAACCCAAATTAAAAATGGGCAGAGTATCTGAATAGATATATTTTCCAAAGATGACACACAGATGGCCAACAAGTACATGCAGAGGTGTTTAACACCACGAGCCATCAGGGAAATGTAAATCAAAACCCTAATGAGATATCACCTCATGCCTGCCAGAACGGCTCTTATCAAAAGGACAAGAAATAGTAAGTGTTGGCGAGGATGTGGAGAAAAGGGGAGCCTTGTGCACGGCTGGTGGAAATGTAAATTGATGCAACCATAGTGGAAAAGAGTATGGAGGGTCTTTAAAAACTTAGAAACAAAACTGAAAATAGAAATAGAAAAAAAAAATATGACCCAGCAATTCCACTTCTGGGTATTTATCCCAAGAAAGCGACGACACTAATTTGAAAAGATATCTACACGCCCGTTTTCACCGCAGCCTTATTTATCATAGCCCAAATGTGGAAACAACCCAAGTGTCCACCAATAGATAAATGGACAAAGAAGATGTGTCGTGTATACATATATGCCATACAAACACAGAACAGAATACTCCTCAGCCATAAAAAAAAAAAAAAACAATGAAATCTTGCCATTTTTGACAATATGGATGGACCCCGAGGGCATTATGCGAAGTGAAAGAAAGAAAGAAAAATACCACATGACCTAGCTTATATGCAGATTTAAAAAAAAAGAAAGAAAAAAACACCAAAACCAAACTCATAATACAGAGAACAGACTGGTGGTTGCCAGAGGTGGAGGAGGGGGAGGGGAGTTGGTGAAACGCGTGAAGGGGTCAAAAGGTACAAACTTCCAGTTATAAAACAAGTCAGTCCTGGGATGTCACATACAGCATGGCGACCGCAGTTAATAAAACTGTATTGCACATTTGAAAGCTGCTAAGAGAGATCTTCGAAGTTCTCATCACAAGAAAAAATGACCCTGTAACTATGTGCGCTGACGGATAGATGTGAACTAGACTTACCGTGATCATCTCACACGGTACGCAAACATCGAAATGTGTTGTACAACTGAAGCTAAGACAATGATCTGTATTAATTACACCTGGAAAAACCCCCACCTTCCAAGTAGTCCTTTAAACTACATCTCTGTGGGCACCTGGGTGGCTCAGTCGGTTGAGTGTCCGACTTCCCCCTCTGATCGAGATCTCGTCTTTCATGGGTTTGAGCCCCGAGAGGGGCTCTGGTGCTGACAGCTCGGAGCCTGCAGCCTGCTTCAGATTCTGTGTCTCCCTCTCTCTCTGCCCCTCCCCCACTCATGCTCTGTCTCTGTCTCTCAAAAAATGAATAAGCATTAAAAAAAAAAAGTAAATAAATTGCATCTCTGTAGAGTTATCACTACATGTTGAGGAAGCTCTCATGAGGCAAGTGGCTGATTTGAATAGGATTATCAGGCAAAGTTACATTCAGGAGCTCAGGTTAAAATACACCTCTTAAACACCTGTGTTTCATGGAGAAGAAGGCAAGCTCATTCCAGCTTTTGGACCCTGGACAGTGGTTGTTATGGTCCATAATGATGCTAATGACGGTGGGAAAGAAATGTCATGTGCCAAGTCCCAGAAGAAGCATTAAGCATTAAGAGGGAAGGTGACACAGGAGCATGAGGACAGACAGGAAACCTGTACCCCGAGCCCTCTCCTTAAGCACCCCTTACAACATGGGATTCTGGTATTCTGACACTTTGAGCCTGAACACATGCGTGGGCGTGTAGACAGGTACCAAACTGAAACACGGGCAACATTTTTCCAGTTTGCAAAATCCTTCCACTTCCCCACCAGGAAACCTGATAAAATATATAAACTGCCGTTTCCACAGGCCTCTGACAATTCTTTCTGGCTTGGACATTTGTGTCTCTATAAGAATGAAAAACTGACGCAATGAAAAACAAAATGGAGTTCCAAAGCCCCGGTTCACTGAAACACCTGCAACCTGGATGGATTGCAATCTTCAGCCCCACAGGACCCGTCATATGATTGCTAATGTCAGTGCGTGTCAGCAAAACTCATCCCTGGCACAGCTGATTTACATTATAGCCCCGGTTCAGAGACAGAACATCTGAAAACAGGTTTGTAGTTTAGTCCATCAGCTCTGCAGAAGGACTGGGAATAGAAGAGCCTTGAAAGAAAATGAGGATCAATATAAAGAGAATTGCTTCGCTGCGAGAAAAACTTGACAGTGTACGAGAAGGATACATGGCATGCCTCGGAGGTGGGTCCTGTGGGAGGGCGCCTCTTTGTTCCACCTCCCGTTGATCAGATAATTTTATAGACGGGGATCCTTAGGTGTAATCTGGTTCAATCTCTCATTTTACAAATGAGGTATGTATGGGTGTCCGTGCAGATACCGACTCGACCAAATGCACCTGCTGGTGATAGAAAGGATGCAAGTGTGTGCCAAGATGAATCGGACAAGGAGCTTCCCCATCTTCAGAGAGTTCTCAGCCTGCTGATAAAACTAAGATGTCACAGAGTAGTAAATAGTGCACTTGCACTTGGGGATCTAAGGTTTCGATTTGGTGCCGTGATCACTGAGGGGAAGAGAATCTTCCTTCCTGTAGAGAGGAGGGTGGGGTGGCGTGGGAAGGCATGGAGGAGGCTTTAGTGAGAATTCTCAGCCCAAATTAAGTATCAAACTGGGGTCAGGATGAGGCTCTGCTGGAGACACAGTGGTAAACAAGACACACAGCCCCCGTCTGGGAATAATAGGGTGTGGGGGGGGGCAGTTAACAGACTTGAAGAAAGGAGAGTGATTAGTTGATCACTCGAGGGGCCCTCTCTCATTGCACTAACGTGGAGAGGGAAGGTGACACAGGAGCATGAGAACCGAGAGGAAACCCGTACCCCAAGCCCTCTCCTTAAGCATCCTTCACAACATGTGATTCTAGTATTCCCACACTTTGAGCGTGAACACATGTGTGGGAGGACAGGCATGTATGTGGCACATTCTGCTTTCTGTTCCCAACTCCTGGGATAAAAGGGACAGAGGATTCTCCTCCACTTTGGGAAAATAGCTTCACTGTGGTCTCTGACCTCTGGGAGATGTTATCTGATCATACGGGGAGTTTCCTCCTGTGTTTCTCCTAACAGGGGATTCCAAAGATCTGGATTTGTTGGTTTCGATCTACTTAATGCTGCCAGTTCAGCCCATGAGAGAAAAAGGCCAATCTGGGGGGAGGGAGGGGGGCCAGGGAACACGCTTGTCAACTGAATATTTCTCTATAGATTATTTGGGTCAACGGAGTGGAAACAACTCATGAGGGTTTTTTGGTTTTGTTTCAACACTGGCATTGGACGAAAACACAACGGCAGTGGCATCTAACCAACAGGTAACAGGATTTCTCTACATTTCTATGTGACTTTTAGAATAACCTTTGTCGTTATTAGTTATGTCACGGGCTACATTAGTCACGCCTTGCGAAAAATCCTAGATTATTCTCCAATATAATACATTATTTAAAAGGCCCAGGTCTTGTGTTCGCTTTTCATAAACCCATAATTCATTCTACCTAGAGAATTCTGACTGGATGTTCTATTTTCACAGCCTACATCCCCCTCTGCTCTGCAAACATTTTTTTTTTTTGAAAGTACCCAGCAGTAACTGGGTCACAATTCTTCAAACTTCCCTAAGGGAATAGGAAGAATGATGTGGTGCACACTTTTCCCATCTGAGACACAGTTAAGTTAAGGCAACATGCTTCATCAAGCTACCAATGTACCGAGGAAAGGTGCTGTGTCAGGACAGTATATGACATCATCTTTTAAGTGCTCTGCCTCTTCGAAGTTGAGACAGCAAAACCCAAGCCCCCTTTGTGGCAAATGAGAACAATAACACCACCACCCACTTCGCAGGGCTGTTGTAAAGGTTAAATGAGATATTAAATACAAAGCACTTAGCAACATACCTAGCACAGAGAAAGCATGAATAGTTCTTAGGTCCCCCTCTAAGAAGCTAATCCCTGATCTGCAGATGGCCAGCCTACCCTCGGTGGACACTCAGAGAGCTTCCACACAATCTCTCCCCACTCCATGCGTCTCCAAGATGTCACGTAATGGGAGCTAAAGAGCATCTACACATGGCATCCATTCAAAATTACAAAGCATGTTTTCCTCTGTGGATTTGGAATTCATCTTGGGAGACTTATCAGGCATGTGAAAGGGAAATGTCTCCTAAATGAGCTAGAGAAAGCAACGAGGAAAAAAAAAAACCGAGGCCAAGCAGTTACTTAAAACATGTCAGGATCTGGTCTATTTTTTCCATCAACATGTGCTGTTCTCATTAATGGGAGTTTCTCACACACTCTGTAAGGGAACAGGCAAAAGTGTATCTTGTTATAGCATTACGACTCATCCAAACATGTAAGGGATACAGTAACCCGTAAATTTTCTCCAGACTATAATCGCATCTTTGTGAGGTCACATGCTCATGACCTATAACATCTCTGACCTTTGAAATACCCATAAGTCTCCTTTAATGTATCCCCCCCCCCAATAATGAGGCAAGTTTGTAATATGCACTTTGTCATAGGAGATTTGAAAACATCTGTGGGCCAAAACCACTTCTATTTTCTTGTTCATCAAATCATTAGCCTCACTACTGGATGAAAGGTAGGCTATGTGGCCAAGGGGCCACATCCAGCCCACTTCCTGTTTTTGTATATACAGTTTTATTGCATCACGCCCAAGCTCAATCAGTTACATATTGCCTGTGGCTACATTCATGTTACAATGGCAATTGTAGTTATGACAGAGGCTGTGTGGCCAGCAAAACCTAAAGTATTTACTATCTTTGCCAACCCCTGCTCTAGATCATTCTCTTGTGTAGAAAGAATAAATTCTCCTTAATTAAGAGGCCTCTATCAAATTCTCAGAGAATTGAAACATGTTCCCTGTTATCAAATCCGGACATGTTGCTGATTAGAACAGGAATGAGAACCTGAATATGGGATTACTCAACTGTCAGGAGTCATTCATTCATTCCACCTAACACGCCGCCTCCACTGGGATAAATACTGGCATTTGAGCGTGAACAAAATACATAAAGCCTTTGGTCTCACAGAGTGTAGAGTAGATGAGGGGGACACACTGACCATTTCATTAATTCATTCATTAATTCATTCAATATCTGTTATGTACCAGGAAATATCTTAGGTACTGTATTTATACCAATTATCACACAAACCATATATTCCAATGGGGAAAAGAGAGAATAAATACATATGAAAATAGTAGGTATTGGTAAGTGCTACCGTGAGAATATCAGTGAATTATATGAAATTAAGATTTTTATGAGCGAAAAATGGCTAGATACTGGCAATTTTATGTGGTTCAGCCTATTAGGGAGATATGCTAGACTTTTGGGCGACTTTAATTTTTTGTTACGTGTATTGAGAGAGAGAGAGAGAGAGAGAGCACGAGCGGGGGAGAGGGAGAGAGAGAAGGAGACACAGAATCTGAAGCAGATTCCAGGCTCTGAGCCATCAGCACAGAGCCTGACATGGGGCTTGAACTCACGCATACCATAAGATCATGACTGGAGCTGAAGTCAGATACTTAACCTACTGAGCCACCCTGGCGCCCCTGGGTGGCTTAAAATTAGGGGGGTCAGGGACGGCTTCACTTAGCAGATGAAATTTGAGCTAAGACTAATGACAAGCAGCATCCTGCCTGCAAAGAGCAAAGGAGAAGATTTCCAGGCTGGGAGAGTGATTAGTTTATGCAAATATCCTAAGGCCAAATTAAGCTTGGCTTGGTTGAGGAAGAGAAAGCAGACCAGAGCTGGAGGAACAGGAGCTGTAGGAAAGAAGGAGGTAGGCTGGAGAGGTAGTTGAGGGCTAGGTCAGGTGCCATCTTGTAGGTCAGGACGAGGATACTGGCTTTTACTTGAAGAGTAAAGTCACATGATCCGACTCATGGCTTTCAAAGTGTTCTCATTCCTCTTGTGTGGAAAACAGACTATAAGAGCAAGAATGGAAGCAGAGAAATGTGTTAGGAAGCAGTGCAGAGCTCCGAGCAATACAAAAGCATAGCAAGGAAAGGGGAGACAAGTGGAGAGTCCTGAGTGTTTGGGAGCTGAAATCAACAAGAGCCCGAGATGGTGGGGGATGGAATCAGGAGGGGAAGTGAGGGACAAGGGGTTTGCAAGGCTTTCCGACTGGAGTACCCGGCTGGATGGCCATGTGATTCCTAAGCCTGTGAGCAACAGAACAGAGCCAGTCTTGGGGGAGATATTACATGCACAGTCTGCGACCTCGAGTCATTTGGGGGACATAGGATCGGCTATACCGAGGAGATGCTGGGGAGTTCTAATGCCAGGTCTGGGCTGAGCATCTTAAACCAGGGGAGAAGAGATGGAAATAGAAGCAAAGGTGGTGAATAAGCTGCTCAGCACAGAAGATGGGGGAGTGGAGACAGCTTGTCCCGATGACCATTTAGCACTTCATCTTCTGGGCTCAACTCCCTCACCTCTGAAGTTTATTTATTTATTGTGGGGTGGGGAGAGGGGGAGAGAGAATCCCAAGTAGGCTCTGCACTGTCAGCACAGAGCCCGACATGGGGCTCGATCCCACGAACCATGAGATCGTGACCTGAGCCGAAATCAAGAGTCGGACATTCAACCAACTGAACGACCACCCAGGCGGCCCTCAACCTCCTCATCTCTAAATGGGAGACTTAAACTAGATTTGGGGTTTTCCAGACTCTTCCACAGAAGTGATACAGGGACTTGGCAGGGGTGCAGGAGAGGCCAAGTATTCAGAGCCCCACCCTGTTAAGTTCCCCCAACTGTCAACTTTTTCCCCCTCAAGAACTATCAATGAATATTGACTCTCATATCAATGCCATTGCCAGGCTGGTTCCTTTCACGGTCACTTCATTTCTCCTCCTCTATGTGCTCAGAGTATTTCTTCCTGATTTAGATGACTTTGAGTCTTTGAGTGAAGCTTTCATGTTTCCGCTTTCTCGATGGTAGAGAGGAGAGTCTTCCTGTTGAAAATAGTTGGTGTGCGTGTTTGAGAAAGTCATGCCCCCTGAAGTAGCCAATAATTAGAACAGCCAACAGCACCATCCCCAGCCTTGACTTTTCCATTTGACAAAATGGACCTAGGATGGAATGACATCAAATATGAAGTTCCCAAGAAAGTTCGAGGACCTGAACTTGGGTCCCACCACCAGACCTTATCTTAAAACACTAAACTGTGAGGTAAACAGATTTAGAAATGGTATCTTGCGATCACTTCAGGAGCAAGAGGTCTGGCAGAACTCCAGGCCACAGACCTGGGGCAAACACCCGACGATACGCCAAGCTATGCAGGTTTAAAAGCCTTTCTACCCTTGAATACCAAGCACTCTGCTCATTTGTTAATCACAGGCAGAAATGATGCTCCTTCTCTTTACTGGAACTGAGTCTCTCACCTCTGAACTTGCAAAGCTTTTTACTGACATAACTCCTGTCACCACCACCCTGGAGGGCATTAGCATACACGTCTTCATCTGCTGGTTCATCCCACTTACAAGGTCACGTTGTATCTTTGCTCCTCCCACATATGGTAGGCAGACAGTGTTGGCGAGTGAATGGCTCAATGAATGGGAATTAGCCAAAGAGATGCCTCACTGTACACAATTAAGGATTTAAAATGCAATTCCCAAACACCACCCCCTTTCTAATTCCTTACCCCAGGAAAGGATCAAACACAGTTAAAAGCTGATGGAACGATGCTTGCCAGGAAGAGGTGTGGACAGAATGAACTTGGTGTTCACCCAAAGTGGTCAGTGTAAAAATGTTTCTCTTTCTCAGGACTTGCCAGTCCAAGCTTGTGAAGCCTTACTTATTCTAGGCATAAAATCAACTTTGGTTATGTTAGGCACACATTCAGGGGAAAGACAACATTATCGCCGAGTTTTAAATGGGTTAAGACTTGGATCATTATCTAAAAAGGCCTTTGGAGGGCTGCATTGCCAAAATTTGTAACACACACATTCCTAAAGCTGGGCCCCACCTTATCCACTTGTGCAATAATGTTAATAAGTTAACCACCCAAAACAATTTTTTTAAGAGCACTCTTAAGAAATATTTCAATTTTAAGAGTCGGTGACTAATGCAGTTAAAGAAAAAGGAAAATAAACTTTATTCTAATAGCTGCATCAGAGGACATTTACAGAAGTACTTTACCATCTCTTGATTAAAAATAAAATTTAAACCTACAAACAGAAGAAAATATCACGGACAGACCCATAAAAATGTTCGTGCCCTTTCGTCTAGAAATCCTGGGAATTATTTGATGAAAGCAAAAAGCTATATGCACAGATCCTTCAGTAACCTTTCTCAAAATGTCACTCACTTCAGGAATCCTTTCCCGATGCTCCAGGTGGAAACACCGCCTTCCTCTGGAACCCCAGTAATTGCCTGTACCTTTCCCACAGCACTCGGTCTGTTTCACCTAGTCTCGTCTGCTCTGAACAACCAACTCCTTGCAGCCACCGTCTGCATCACCAGAACCTTTCTGATTTTCTAAGCACCCAGGACAGTGCATCACTATGGCGGTGGGCGGGGGTTGCTTGGTATGCTATCAAAAGTCCTTCATGGAGTGGAACACCTTAGAATTCTTGCAAACAAATAAAGAATCTCAATACCAGCACGGGTACATGGACAGTAAAGACTACATCCTGTTATGTTGTCCTTCAGTAGGAAAATAAACACACTTTCTCCCTTTTTCTTACCCCTCAAAAAAAGTAAATGCTACCAACACATCAATAGTAGCTCAAGTGCACTATTTCCCAATAAATGAGTTGTAAAGAAATGCATATACATAGGTATATTTTAAAGCTACAAGCACAAAGATGTTCATTGTGTTGTTGTTCACACAAGGGAAGGACTGAAAACGATCTAAATTTTCAACAAACAGGGTAATTTAGTAAAATATGGTACATCAGCATCACCATGCTTTATCTAAACGTTGAAATTATGGTTATGAAGGGTGGGAAGAAGCATGGAAAGAAGTTTGATATTTAACTTGAGAAAGGGCAGATTATAGAACGGCACATACTCCATGACGTACAGCACGTAGCACACGAAGTTCTAGAAAACAAGAGGTAAGAATTTTGAAGAAGAAAAGAAAACGAAGATTGGCCATTTTTTTTTTATTTGCTCTTTTCTATTATGTTGTTGCTTTTAAAAATAATAAAACTACACAAAAACGAAGGGAGAACTCGTACGAAGGAAATAAGTAACAGCTAATTAATACAAGATAAATGTCAGGAAACAGAGATCCCAGTAAGGTACACACTTCTATCCCTTATTTGGGTCCAATGGGGTTAGTTAGGTATTTGGGACAACATGGCATCATGGAGAATGACGTTTAATAAAAATCCCTCAATTTAACACTTTTAGATCTTAAAAACTGCCCGAAGTGGTTTCATTTGCTGGAAAATAGCACGTGGTGTCAAGTTAAATCTAAAATTCATTGTGCACTCTACCAAAGGGGTCAGTTTAGACCCAAGAAGGGGGGTGGAGGGATGCAGGAACTCTGCCACTCTGTGCTCCATGGGTTCCGATTTCTCTGAGCCTCTGAGAGATGAAGAGGAGCAGAGACCTCAGCTCATAAACTGTTCTCATTTAGTTTTAGGGTCAGTTGAGCTTTTAATACTGGCTTTTCCAAGTCAGACTTGAGGAGGAGGAGGGAGAGGAGGGGGAGGAGGAGGGGAGGGGAGGAGGGAGAAGGGAGGAAGAGGAGGGGGAGGAGGGGGGAGGAGGAGGGAGGAGGAGGGGAGAGAAGAGGGGGAGGGGGAGGAAGGGGGAGGGGAGGAGGGGGAGGAGAAGAGGGGGGAGGAGAGGAGAAGGGGGGAGATGAAGAGGAGGGGAGGGGGAGGAGAAGGGGGAGGAGGGGGGAGGAGGGGGAGGAGGGGGGAAGAGGGAAGAGGAGGAGGGAAGAGGAGGAGGTCAGGGGAGGAACACACTGTCTCCCCAGCCTGTCTCGCCAGAGGGGCAGGGATACCGTTTTCCGGAAGAAGTTCTCGTCCCTTCGAACAAAGTCCCAGAGAGTCGGACACAGCCAGGCTCACCGCCCCGCCGCGCCCCCCCCGCCCCCGCGCCCGGAGCGCCCCGAGCGCCCCGGGGCCGCAGGCGCGGGGTGCGCGGGGGAGCCGGCCGGCGCCTCGGGAGCGCGGGCCCCTCGCGGGCCCGCGCCCCCCCTCCTGCGGACGCGGCCTCCCCGCGCGCCCCGGCGTGTGCGGCGGGGCGGGCGGCGGGTCCCCGCCCGTCCCTCCGCCGGACCCGCGCGGGCGGCCCCGACGGCACCGGCTCGCCCGCGGGCCGCGAGGAACTTGGCCGAGAGCGGGGGCAGCCGGGGGAGAGAAAGAAAAGCAGGCCTACCTTAAAACTTTCCAGTCTTTGAGTGGCTCCGAGTCGGAGATTAGGGACACCATGGTCTAAGGGCGGGAGGCGCGCGCAGGCCGGGGGTGGGGGGAGCGGGGCGAGGGGGAGCCGGCCGCGCGGCGGGCCGGGCGGCGGGGCGCCGGCTCTGCCCACTTCCCCGGCCGAGCGGCGCTCGCGCGCCCCGGCCGCTCTCCACCCCCACCGCGATCCCGCGCTATATTACTTCCCGGGCCCGGCTCATTTCTCCACACCACCTTTGAAAGCCCCTGTAATCTGCTCCAACTGATCAAATTTGACCTTTTTGTAGCCCACTTTATTCCAAGCACAGCTCTCGGTTAAATCTCTCTTTATTAACACCGTCCTCCTTGGCTTTCTTTTGGAACAAACACAGATCAAGCCTGAAGCCTCCAGACTTTACCAGCAATCATTTACAGATTACGGCAAGCTGCCTGCAGCCTCCTCCTCTGGGGCACTCCTCCTGTCTCTCGCAGATTTTGTGCTTTCATATTCCTAGTCAGAAGACTGGTTAGCTTTCTTTCTCTCCCCCCCCCCCCCCCCCTTTTTTTTTTTGTGGCTTGGGTTCTGGGACACTAAGCATCCGGCTTAGAGCTTCCCTCAGAGGCTGTAACTACATGACTGTTAGGATTTGTTTTTTAAAAATAATTTGGAAACGGGCTGCTTAACAAGCTAGAATTTACTGTGTGTTTTCTGGCAGTGATTTCACTACACCACTTTTTTTTTCTCCCTTCTTCTTTCTTTCTTGTGTTTGTAAATAACATGAAGGGAGGCAGGTGTAGGATCTCTCTGAACATTAAGGGGGAAAGGGTGTGGGCTTTTCTCCCTCAAGTTGTGTACCTTTTGTCCTTTATTTAAAGCTGAACATCCTTTCAATAATCATCTGAAACCGTGCATAGCAGATGTAAAAAAACAAAAACAAAACCCAAAAAACGTGTATCAGGAACAGGATTATTTTCCTCTGGCATCTCCAGCCCTCCTCTCTGTGCTGATGTAGATTCTTTGTGAGCCTACGGATTCCTTATTTTTCTAAGCACTGCCTCTTAAGCATGATTTTCTGCTTTCCCCAGGGTTCTAGCCTAAGCTCTTTCTGCCGTCGTCGTCACAGGTCTCTGGAGTTAGAAGACCTTCAGATCATCCGGTACAGGGGGCTCCAGACCAGTGTCTCTCGGGTCACCAAGATTTTCCTCCTAGCTGCATGCCACATGAGCTTTACTTGATACTCTCTCTCTCTTTATGTCAAATTTCTCTTTTTTCTTACACTTATTTTAAAAGGAATTTTCAAGATCATTACCGTAAATGGAAAATCAGCTTCACTGTTCTAATGAAAGAATTTCCCCCAGACACGTAAAACTAAAGGCCCTTATCTGGGTCTTTTTTCTCTTGGTTGAAAAGGGAGTTTTAACCAGTGTGAGTGGGGTAAGGATACACTTGCACCAACTGGGGACTTGCCCCACCAGGAAGAGTAAAGATTCACGGTACAATTCAATATTGTTTGTGATGACCTGACTACCAAAAATCGTCACCCAAGAGGGAGGTTCCATTCCAGTCTCTTGCCTTGAGGCAGAACCTATCAAGAAAGAGAAGATCTCTATTCTTCCCTGAGTTTCCATAAGGAAAGATGACGGGACAGCTCTTGGAAACATCCTGCTGTTATAGTCAGGAAGTTCTTCTAGTCAACTCCAGATGCTCCTCACAGCACTTTAAATCCGCTCCCCATCCCTCTTTTCTCCACAGACCCCATCCTTAAAATATTCAGCAGACGCTCAGCTGACATATGTTTGTTCTTCTATAGTTACATATACTTTCCTTACTGGCTGTAAATGACTTGCTTCAGAAGTACAACCATCTTTATGCTAAAGTTAAAAATTAGTTCATATCTTTTACCAAAATCATTGCCTCTTTGGGGCTTCATGCTTCTTCCTGGGCCGTATCCTTATACATAACATTATATGTATTATACTCACCATTATTACGTAGCGTAATAATGGGTAAACGTATACATAATGCTTCTAATCCCCAACCTTCACCAAATAGCATGTGTGCAGTGTACCTCCAAAAGGTTTCTGATGCTTAATTAATAAAATGTTTCTCTGTTTAGAAAGTTAGCAAGAGAAAAACAAAAGATTAGAATGAGATTGTTACTGTGACTATAATGACATTGTCTTTTTATCATTAACCCGCCAGACCCCTGAATTCAGATCTGGGGAAAGAAGAGAAAGGCGTCCTTAACTCTGGGAGTTCAGGGTTAATGGGTGAAAGGGGGAGGGACTTGGCTTCCAATCAAACAACAAAAGGACCAAAGCATGCTCATAAATTATGAAATAATGTTTTTAAGCTTAGTCCTTCCAGAAACTTTTTAAAGGCAGTAGAATCTTTCCTTGGCATTAAACCTGGCACCAAGTTCAAGTACAGAAAGAGATAAGAGTGAAAGTTTATTACGAGGTAGAAGGAACTGTTCTAATTTCTTTAGGGTTATTAACTCGTTCAATCCTCATAACTAATTTGCTAATGAGGTAAATTAGCAGTAGCACCCCCATTTTGTTAATGCCAAGGAGGACATCTGGGCATGCGTGAAGTGAGCCAATGGTCTGAGCTCACAGGGCTGGTCACCTGTAGGGGGAGGTGTGGGATCTAGAAGGCGTGCCTTTGGACCAACTACTGCAGGCGTGCCCTCCTTTTGGAGAGGAATATTCAAGCAGAGAACACCTGCAGGGGGGTAGGACTGGGGCTGGCTGGCGTCAGGTTAGGGATGGGTAAGAGGGGTTGTTTGAATTTCATGCTTTCACTCCCGGGGCTCCCTAGACAGACCCTAGCTTTCAGGGACACACTTTAAAATCCACATCCTGGAACTGTTTGGTGGTGAGGGAAGTGAATAATCTTTTAAAGGTTGCATTGAGTCCCAAACAGGCTGAATATTTTGCTCTTCTCTTTCCTAATGTTGAGGGCCACATGTTTTCTTACATGCCCCCTAGAGTAATGGCAGATTCCTCCCCGCAGCCGCCCCACTCCCAGTCCTCCAGGTACTATGTTCCTGATTCTGAACAGCTGCCCATCTTATGGATCCTTCCTACTAAGAAAAAGCCCATCAGCTTCACCTGTGGGGTGCTCACTAAAAACAAACAAACCGACAAAAATACTGCCCTATTCGAAACTGGGCCAACTATTCACCTATAACTCAGGAAAAGCAATAATAAAATTTCTATACATAAAACATAAAAGGTTACGCTTCGCCTTGAGAAGACACGGGCCAAAAAATATAATCTTCCTCTCTGTCACCGTATGAACTATGAGATTTAATTTTACTTGCGTTCTTTTTCTCATATTTTGACACAATTACACCTTTAAAAATCAGATTATTTTGTCGTTGGTTATAATGGCTCATCAATAGTTGGCTGTTTGGAATGGTCCCTGTGTGTTAAAGACAGATTCAGTCCACATAAAGCAGTGTTCATTAATTGTCCTCCAATTACCAGCAAAAGACTCATCATTCTCCCATTCATAGAGCTAATTTTCTCCCATTCATAGAACTAATTTCCTCTTTCCAGGTACAGAAACCAAAACCCAAATCCAAACAAAAAGCAACCCAGTTTTACCCAGGCCATAGTGCATCTCACATGGTTATGGTCAAAGCTGAGGATCTGTGGAAGCTCATCTTCCATGTTAGAGGAACAGGCTGCACCTGGGGCTGTGAGTTAGCTAAAGGAAAACAGAAAGCCGTCTTCTCCATCAGCTGGATGTTCGACCGGCTATTGAACAGAGGTTTGGAAAACAGGTGTGAGGTCTCAGGAAACTTCCCTCCCACAAAATGTGTAGCTTCCTGAGGGTCCAGAACTTAAGAAGTACCAAAAATAATAATAAAAGCAGTTTTGCTAAGGGGTAAAGCATACATTTTTATGTCCTCTTTTTCATTCTGTGTGTCTCCTGATTCCTAGGAACATGATTATACTCATGTCTCCTTTTTCTTTTAGAAAGTCTTGCTTCGCACTTATTTGTTACTAATTCTGTTACTTCCTGATAAAAAGAGTCTTTCCCCTTCTGCTTGTCCCAAATTTTTCTTTTAATTATTTGCCAGCTCTGAACTTCTCCTCAAGTGGATAAGTTTCCTCTCTCCCTTTAAGAAACTGAAACGACCAATTGGAGATACACTCTATGTCTGTAAAAGGACCTTTCCTGGTCTTGCCGATGTGCCAGAGTTTTAGAGTTGGCAGGTGGAAGGAGTTCAACTCCAAGCACTTGCTCTTGACCCTGAAAATAGGATCCAGCTTTGCGAGCTTTTCATAGCAACCCTCGGTGTGGCGAAGATGGCAGTCAGGGGTTGCCAGATAAAATACAGCACATTCTGTTAAAATTGGATTTCAGAGAAACAACGAGTACATTTTTAGTGGAAGTATGCCCCCCTCCCCAGTACTGCATGGGACATACTTATAATAAAAAAATGATTTGCTTCTTTCCCCCTGAATGCCAACTTTAGCTATGCGTCCTGTGTTTTTATTTCTTGCATCTGCCAACCCTACGCTAGACTGACTTTTAAATAAAAATAGCGAGATCACCGTGCTTATTATTTTTCATTTAGGGCTGTCTGTAAAGGCACCCTGATATTCAGTAAGGCCTCGACATGCATGTATTTAAGTGTTCTTAAAGCTTTTCTATTGTATTACTTGTTATAAGCCAAACATAAAAAGCCACATTGGAGATTGCTTTTTCCACAAAGCCGGGATAGGACTGAAGTATGCTTGTATCTTATTAGATATTGGATATCAATATTGGGAATTAGGAAATGCCACGCAGACTTCTTGCCTTAAGACAGGCTAGTGGAATGCATTTTTAACTGTTGGTGACATCGATATGCTCAGATGGACGGAAGCTGACGTTTTGTAAATTGGGCAGCGTGTCTCTATCATATTTACTTTATACAGAGTGACCTGGCGGTGAACACAGCTGCTGTGTTTTGTTTTGCACCGCGCACCAGCTCCCGCCGTATGAAATCTGTACCTGAATAGTTAACCATTAATCTTCAGTTGCATAAAATGTGTATTCCACATATCCTCACATTAATGATGCCCATGGAGACAAACTTCCAAAGATGGTCGGTTTTTCTTCTTCTTCTTTTAAATAAATGAATCTAACTTGAATGGAATTTCAAGCACTTCCATAGTTGCCTCCCGACACCTGATGCAGTGAAGGGACTATGAACAGAGATGTGGGTATTGGTGCTACATCCATGACTTGAGAATTGCTACTATGGGACACTAGGGAAAAAATGCTATTGTTTATTATTTTAATTCTAAAGGGTCTCTGAAGAGACAGCTACAAAACCTGCTCAGGGTAGGGTAAGGCCAAATGTGTTACTTAGGGTCTACCTGCGTACTGAATATTTTCTACTGATGCAAAGGCCCTTCTAACAATTGGGAAGGAATGCTTTTTGCATTTGGAGTGGTAGTCAGCTGAACGGGAGAGCAAAATGGATTGGGGGGGGGTGGGTAGAGAGTGGGGTCTTTGCCAGGCATATTTTACAAGTGAGAAAGGAAGAGAGAGGAGACTCACACCCAGCCGGCTGCTTTTCATGCCATGCAAAGGAATCACAGGCCAAATTTGATACATACGGTGGGAAAAAAGAAAATTCAAGCTTTAACTCCTGTACGGCCATGGAAGATGAGATTTTCAAAGCTGCGTAATGTCCTTCTTTGAATTTCCCGTCTGCTTTTGTTAGGATTCATCGCTTACACCAACAGGGACAAACGAATGCCCAGAAGAAGGATGTATTGTTCAGACAGTCCCTGGATCCCAGGCCAGGGAATAAAACCTGTAACATGGATCTTATAATCTTGTTTTGTTTTTCTTTAAATGGCAGTTTCAGATTGCTCTGGTGTTTGTGTGCTTAAAGACAGGCCTCCTCAGTGGTTTTTAAAAGGGAAATCTGAGTTTTAGAGAAAAGCCACGCACAATTGCCAAGTTTTTCCAGTCAATGAGACAATGTCAGCATCTGCTCCTGGAGAAGGACGCCTAACCGGGAATATTGACCTTGAATCACTAAGAGGAAAAGATCAGCCTTTCACTATTATCCCTGAATCAAAACCAGCAGACCTAGGTGGAATTAGGTGTGCGCAAATTCACTTGAAGACACACATTAAAATACTTCATAACTTGTTAATTTAATTCAAAGTGGTTACCGCTACGACAAAAACATATTGAATGATGATTGATTGTGCAAAGTGTTTATTTGGCAATCAGAGGATTCATTAGCCTGCCAAAGCAGGCTCCTGTTTGCTAGGCAAGGCAGGAACTCTCTCCAATGGTGAAGAACCATGTTTCTTTCTCTTTTTCTTTCTTTCTTTCTTTTTTTTTTGTTGTTAGTTTCCAGTGCATTGTAGGTCAATACATTTGTAAAGTGTGATAAGATTGAATTACTAGAAAAAATTAAACACAGCAGAGTCACACAAAAGTATAAACCCCATTTTTAAATTATTGAATTAGTAGACATAAAGTTATTCTTTAAAAACGCTATGTGTATTTAAACTCTTCCTCTCAATTACTACAATTTTTTTTAATGTTTATTTATTTTTGAGAGAGAAAGAGGGAGAGAGAATCTGAAGCAGGCTCCAGGCTCTAAGCTGTCAGCACAGATCCTGACACGGGGCTCCAACCCACAAGCTGTGAGATCGTGACCTGAACCAGAGTTGGATGCTTCACTGACTGAGCCACCCAGGCGCCCCATTACTCTTAATTATTATAAGCTTTGTTTACACTTTGTTATGATCTACAACCTGCATTACTCTGTTTTTCACACTCCGAGGAGTACTGATGAAAAGTATTCTACAACAATTATTTAAAAAAAGATTTTTAGATACTTTCAAACAAGACTTTTAGGGTCTGTATTGAATAAAGCCCTGTATGATCTAATGTGAGTAGAAACTACATCCATTTATATTGTTGATTAAATGAAAAAAATACACCAAACTCTTCTAGTAAAAAATTAGAAATGAAAATCAATTAACTTAGTAGCCAATTGATGCCAAAGTTTCTTAAAGTCACCATTTTCTGAGAAATTTTCAAATCACTTATAATTACATTAATGCTTTAAGAACTGGGACTCGAGTTCACTGAAAATAATTCTTTGTTGACTGGCAAGTTTGGAAATTACTAACTGCCTGTGACACAGCTCCAAGTGGTTCCTCTAATTCCTATTTTATTCGTCATTAGAGAGAGGAAAACAAAACACAGCTGCCAGTTTGTCACAATTTAAGATATCTCAATATATGAAAATCCAAATGTACTTCCCCAAAGATCATTTAGATTACAACATATTCGGAGGGGTTCCTTAATATATTTAATTTCCTCTGGTGTACCTAAGCATTTTTTTTAGATCACTAAACAACTGGGACAGAGTTATAAAGTAGAAAGGCCTGGAAGTGAAAATTCGAGGAACACTGTATTGATTTCACAAACCCATAGCACTTCCTGTGTACCAGACGCTGTTCTTAAGTCTTTACAAAAATTAACTCACAAAGTCCTCTTAACAACCTACGGGGCAGACTCTCTTTTCACCTTCATTTTACAGGTGAGGAAACTAAGGCGCAGAGGGGTAACTGATCCCAATAGTGAGTGAGGGGAGAGAGGGTAACCGATTGCAGTAGTCAGTGGGTGGCAGAGGTAAGATATGACACTCACTGGTCCAGCTTTGGAGTCACTCTCTTTCCATACACAGCAGGTGTCTTGTAACTGACCATCAGAAAGAGGGGTAAAGCAGTTTTAAGTCATGAATATAATTTAACTGGACAATTAAACTAACGAGCATGGCGATTTCAGTAAGGCTTTCCCATGGACATATCTGATTCATAAATCGAGGCAGAAAGCAGAAACCATAGGGTTATTCTCAGATCTCTGAAGATTCACTGAATGCTCATTCACCTCCCTTTAAAAACCACTTGTCTCTATGTCCTTTCTGAGTAAGATGACTATAGTAATATAATGACCACTCGGTCGCCTTCATACTTCCCTTGGTCAACATCCATCTCTAATTGGTCCTATACAGGAGAAAATCACCCCTGCTTCCACCCTCATATGTGTCATTTATATATACTCTACCAAAGCAAAAATGTACATATAAAATCTCTTTAAGAATCCAGAAATAGAAGTTAAAATACAATGAGATACAGTGTTTTACTCATCAAATTGGTAAACACCTTTAAATGATTATATGTGATGGCAGAATGAGGTACAATTAAATGGGCCCATTCATATATGGCTGCTGAATGTTTAAGCCACTGTCAAGAAAGCCATTTGATTAAGAAGTGACAAAAATTTAAAAAAATATTCTTACTACTTGACCCAGAAATTTCACTTCTAAAAGTTTTTATTTTTAATATTCATGTAGAGGAATATTGACTGCAATACTAATGATATTAATGAACTATTCGAGGCAACCAAAATGTCCAACAATTTAAGGTACATTAAAACTATATGTGGGGCGCCTGGATGGCTCAGTCGGTTAAGCAGCCAACTTCGGCTCAGGTCACGATCTTGCGGTCCGTGAGTTCGAGCCCCGCGTCGGGCTCTGTGCTGACAGCTCAGAGCCTGGAGCCTGTTTCAGATTCTGTGTCTCCCTCTCTCTGACCCTCCCCCGTTCATACTCTGTCTCTCTCTGTCTCAAAAATAAATAAACGTTAAAAAAATTAAAAAAAAAATAAAACTATATGTGCATTTAATGTTAGAACTATAAGATGGGATATTATGAAGCCATTAAAACCATGCTTTGGTGGATGACAGGCTTTCAAAATAAGTGAAAAATGCAGGGCATAGCATGTTATATAGAACATATGATCGATACTTTGTCAACTCAATTGCGAACAGTCCACAGAGATATCACAGTGAGTAGAGGCATCAGGGAAGATGACCCGTGAAAACGCAGCAATCTTGCTTTCTCCAGTGTTTCCGGAATACTGTCTTCTTGATCTAGCTTTCTCTTTTACAATTATGTAATCTCCTCCTACTACCCATTTCTCTTTTCCCCACTCTTATTGAAGACCAGACACAGAAAAATCTACCAACACTGTAAAAATGAGTAATTGCTGGCAATGGAAATTCAGCAATATTGAGAAACAGTGTGCAGAAGAGGGGTGTTTGGCCGGCTAGAGAGACGAGCCTCTGAGGACAGAAGTCCTGTCCAATCTGTTCTTGCACTTTCTTCAAGGATAATAGAAATCTTATTTTTTTAGGTGAATTCTGACTTTAGTTGTGGACTTAATATTTTACACACACACACACACACACACACACACACACACCCTGCGACTGCAGGAACCCAACAAAACACACCGAGAGACTTCCCAATTTGTGACTTCCAACATCCACACTTATGTGCACGAATGCAAAAACAACTGGAAAGAAACCTACAAAAATATTACTGGCGCAGTTTCCGATAACACTGGGTATATTCCGGGTGGTATGTCTGTGGACAACTAGCATAATTTCAGTTTATTTTTTTACACCTTTTCTATTTTCTAAGTTCTCTCCATGTGTTTCTTTTTATAATCAGAGAACCATGACCTCTCATATTATTTTATCTATTTAGTAATTCCTTTTAGGGGATCTAGAGTAGTTCTTTTTTTTTAAAAAAATGCACAGTCCTATTTTGAAGCTTGTCTCTGATCTTATATTTCTAGATACGTCCACACATCTACATGGTTATAGGTCATGTTCTTATTTATGAAATCATTACTTCTAAGCCATCAGAAGCTTCTTTGAAAGACAGGGGTCTAAAACCTTGTCTCATTTTTTGCTCCTTGGTGGCTTACTCTCATCATGTTCTGCCTAAAATCAGCTGCATTTTTCTTTTCTCCTTTAAATCACATCTAACCTTTTCAATTACAGTTAGGTGATGTTAAGCAATTTTCTAATCCAGTGGTAGAGACCACTGATGGTAGGATTTGGGCAGTTCACTGGCCAAAGTGCCTTTTGTTATTTAAATTATTAGGGCATTCCATAGCTGTTTGGACAGGCATGGCTTTTGGAACAGAAAAGAAAGCTTTAAGGTTTATGTGAGCACAGCCACCTCCCTCACACATGCTTCTCTGGATAGTCAGTCACCTTAACAAAAGGGGATTAAAAAAGGAAAAAAGGAATGTAGCTAGCAAGTACTCACTCTAGGAAAAAAGAATGTAACAGGCTCAGCCGATTGAGGGTTATGATAAAATAACTGGCGAAAACTACAAAGTCCTCTCTTTATGTAGGGACAAAGCATGCTTTTCACAAAGCTCAAAACAAATTAATTACAGAATTACGGCTGCACACATACAGTAATCCGTATTCACCACCCCCTCCGGGGGTCTTATGCTTAAAGGGTGAGGCTTCTTGGAAACAAGCTTGTTTGACCATTTCTCTTGTTTACAGAGCTTGTAGCTTATGAAAATTGGGAAAACAGAGAGAAAAAATCTGGATTTCGTTTTTAACCAGCCATTGTTTTTCTAATTCCCCTATTTTACTGAAAGCATATTGTGTTTTTAGAAAGTATTAAATGAAAAGAGAAAATGAAAATTGTTCACCTCATTATAGAATAAAAACAAGTGTATCTTAGCCATTAGGCTGACATTATTGGATCAGGAAATAGAGTAATTCATTTTCAAAGAAAGGCTTGATAGAACCTTGTGTGTGTGTGTGCGTGTGTGTGTGTGTGTGTGTGTGTGTGATATCAAACCTTAAGGGCTTTCTTTCCACTGAAGCATTAAAAAGTGAGAATTCTGATTTCTTCTTGACAACGTTTAAATGAATGTGTCAGTTGACAATTACAAATGCAAGGGGAAACTTTTGGTAAGTGAATATTTAACATATTTTAAAGTTACAACATAAACCACATAACGTGGTTCTTGCCTCATTTTGTCCATGGTCTTTCTCTACAAAGTAGGCATCCCAAATCACTCACCTTAAAACTTGAAAAGTTTTCTGAGATGAGTTCTCTATGAAAATGAGGGTAGATTACTCTATGGCCTTTCCTTTAATGTGTGTGTGTCGGGGGGGGAGGGGGGATTTAATAACATAATCCATACAGGCAAATAGAGGTCAAAAGGAGTAGCAGGTTAGTATTTTCTATAGGGGCAGAGGGTCCAGAGGGTTAAATTCACTATGTCTATGATTTTCCCTTTGCTTAATAGGAAAATGCTTCTTGTTCCTACCGCACTTTTGACCTCCTGTGACCTCCTGAAAAAAAGGTTAGGCCATTTATTTCCTGTTAATTTGATTTCCATTCTTGGAGTTGAATCACAGAGTACAGAAAACTTGTCAGAGCAGATTGAGAAATATGGAAGTACCTCAAGGGTATCTGCTCTGTAACGTCCTTTTAAGAATTAACCTTTCATAAAAAGTGGTTTTTTTGTTCTTTTTCCAGATGAATCACAAGCTGTGACTGAGGACTTCTCATCATCCAGATCTCAGTTTTATGATTGGCCAACATGCTTTTGTGATGTGGTAGCTTAGGGTCATTTATGTCACCTTTTCTAAACACCCAACATGACCAGAAATCTGTAAGTTGACAGTCAAAGGAAATGTTTACTCCTGAGAACACCTAATATGGGCCAAGCAACTTTATATGCATTATCTCTTTTAATTGCTCACATAAATACTATGAGGTATGTATTCTTATCACCCATTTCACAAAGAGGAAGTGGAGGCAAGTCCAAGGTAGCACGGCCATTAGAGGGCGGAGCACAATTCTGGCTCACTTGTGGCTGAGTCCAGAGCCTATGCTTGACCAGTGGTTCTGAATCTTGGCTTGGAGTTTTAAAATCTCAACGTGCAGGACACCCACCAGATGAGGGGTGAAATGGAATCTCTGGTGGCAGCATTACCCAGGCATCAGTGTTTCTAAAAACTTGCAGCTGATGCGAATGTGCAGGGCGGGCTGATGCCCCTGTACTACAGGGACGACTTTATCAGTCACCCCAGCTAGTCAAGACAAGGATTGGCTACAATTCAAACTTGAGCCAAGTACATAGGGAGGTTTTAGGAACTGTCATTTTACATTTGAGAGTAACCCTTCATAATGGTTTAGACATGCAAATACAGTGGAATTTGACTTGAGAAAGTTAAAATCATATAATTAAGTGCTTTCAATTTTTGCTATAGGCATTCACGGATCTTAGCCTGCCCCTATGGAATCAGGCAGGAGAGGCGAGGGCATGTGGAGGAGGGGTACCCACACATAAGCCTCCCATACAGGTGATGTGGGTCCAAGTGTGTCTGGCTAAATATCTCAGGCCATCTAAACCCCAGAAACATTCCCAAAGGCAGCAAGTTTGAGGTCATGACCTCCCGTTCTTATTTTGCTTGAGAACAGCCCCTGCTGGAGACTGAATAGATTCTTGCTTAGAACTTCAGCTACAGGGCATTTCAGGTCTTCCAGAAATAATAATGTATTAGTTTCCTGGGGCGGCCATAACAAAACACCACAAACTGAGTAGCTGAAACAATAGACACGTATCGTCTCACAGTTCTGGAGGCTAGAGTCTGAGATCAAAGTGTCCTCAAGGTTGGCTCCTTCTGAGTGCTGTGAGGGAGAAGCTGTTCCAGGCCTTTCCCCAACTTCTGGTAGCCTCAGGCGTTTCTTGGCTTATAGATGGCTGTCTTTCTTTATGTGTCTCTGCCTCTGTGTTCAAATTCCCTCTTTTCATAAGGACATAGTTCTATTGGATTAGGGGCCCACCCTAATGACCTCATTGTAACTCGATCACCTACAGAGACCTTATTTCCACAGGTACTGAGTGTTGGGACATATCCAGGGGGTGTGTCTTTCACGGGGACACAATTCAGCCTGCAACACATACTGTCTGCCAACTGAAAGAAATTATCACTCACTAGAAATTGTGAAAATCCCCAATGAGAGAAAATTTCTTAATTTTCTGAAAGAAGATAAGAAGTATACTGTGAATGTGTAAACCATCAAAAAAAATTTTTTTTTAACATTTATTTATTTTGAGACAGAGAGAGACAGAGCATGAGCAGGGGAGGGGCAGAGAGAGAGGGAGACACAGAATCCGAAACAGGCTCCAGGCTCTGAGCTGTCAGCCCAGAGCCCGATGCAGGGCTCGAACTCACGGACCGTGAGATCACGACCTGAGCCGAAGTCGGACGTCCAACCGACTGAGCCACCCAGGCACCCCTATGTAAAGCATTTTAAAGCTTTGAAAACATCCTCTTAGACACTCTAACTCATGGCCCTCACAGAAGCCCTTCACATTTACTAAATAAATGTAAAATCAAAGAGTTCAAGGAACACTTCAGGGCCACAGAACTAATAAAGCCAGTGGGGCAGGGGGGAGTCCATGTTTGAAGCTCAGTCATCCAACCCCAAAATCTACTGCTCTCCTCAAATAAATTAGGATGGCTGGGAAACCTCAGATTGACAGAGTTGATGTCACAAAGAACCTGAATGGAACCTGACTGCAAAAAGGCAAAGGAAGCCGAACATATTTCCCCTCCGGGAACAGAGTATTCAAGATGAGACACTGGGGAAAAAAAGGAAACTCAACGCCACTAGTTTATGGGCCTTCCCATAAATACTGGTCACTGGCAAGAGGACAAGGACACTGAAGACTCCCCCTTTTGGTAAGTGGGTTCATTTTCACAAAATGCTTTCTTTGATGGAATTGCTTGATTTCTTAGTGTTTCTGTCATGACTCAAGAAGAGTGGAATGTTTGATCAACAAGGCATATTGCACCTTGAAGCATGCGGAGCCCTCTGTGGAATAGTTACTCAGAGTCTTTAACAACCCCAACTTAATACCTATTGACAAATTGAACTAATCAGAGTTGTGTTGATGTGTGAGATTCTAGATAACGGTGTCACTCACAGAAACCCTTTCATATGCTGGAGGCCACAGATGTTTGAGATCCTTGGCTTTGGAAGTGTTCCCTCTGTTAGCAAACCACTTCTTAAATTAGGAAGGGGAGAGACTTATAGAGTAACGGATCTGTACTGCCCATGTGGCAACATGGAGAAGCATTGGGTGTCTCTCCTCTTAATAAAAATACCCACAGTAATTGCCTTCAGGAATCTTTTATTCTTATTCTTGACAGATGTTTGTATGTACAGAATTTGGGTGGGGCTGGGGAGCTCCACAAAATGGCTATTTGGCTGTTGATTCTGTATTAAAACAAAATAAACAACAAACAAAAGAGCCAGAGGATCTCAATCGTATCAGTATATGTCCAAAGATATGACTTACAAGTCACTTTCCCCAAAAAAGTATGCTTATCCCTGTTGAGAAAAACAGAAGAGAGCAAAACAAAACAAGAACACAAAACCCTCTACTATCGGAAATATCAGGACTAACCGGGCACAGAATGTCAGAACTCACCTCTCTCTACCTCCCTTCCTGTCTTATCTGTAACCAGCTTCACTCTCTCATCCTCTGGACCTCCCAATAATGACCACACTTTTCCCCAGGGATCCACCAATATAGGCCGTTGAGCGGCACATCATAGACTGGAAAGTTGTCAGCTTTCTTAAATATCATTCAGGCCAATGACCATTTTACAGGGAAAAAAAAAATTCTAATAAGGAGGCAGAGTTTAGATCAGTGATTCTCAACATGGCTGCACTTTAGAATATCTTGGGGAAACATTTAGAAATACGAGTGCCTGGACCTTACCCCAGATTATTTAAATTCAAAGATCTTGAAATGAGGCCATGCGCGCTTGCTTGGAAAATCTCAGATGAATCTGATGACGATGGAAGTATGGGAACGACTGGGCTAGACGGGCCCGATTGTTCAATTTGTAGCAACAGATCTGTGACCAGTGCTTGCTAATAGCAAGCTTCACACTGTCGTGCTCCAAGCTGGAGCAAGGGGTCAGGGAAGAGAGAAAGGACAGGAGGGGGAGGAAGAAAAGAGCAAATCAGAAGAAGAAGGAAGGGGAGACTGGGAGTTTCGTAAAGGTGGAACGGAAGGGGCCTGCTGTTCCTCTGGTCAGCCCCTGGCTCGAGCGAGGCTTTTACGTTTGCCAAGCCCGTGGCACCATGTTCTCCTTCCGATGGGCCACAGATTGCAGTTACTTAAGTGACTATGTTGGAAAAGACTATGGCAGAGAAAATAGGGCTAAACCAGCCTAAACATTTCTAGCTCCTAAGTATCAAGCCTACTTTTTAACTACAAACCTTAGCACTATTCTACGACATGGGAGAGTCAACACACAGAACACAGTTTGTGAACCCACAAAACGAATATTAGTTGCAGAGCTGACACAGCGTGGGTAGGTGAAAAAAAAGGTGAAGGAAGAAACAGTGACTTGCTTTTGGTCAAATGCACACTATCCTGCTCTTTCCAGACGCCTCTTCCCAGGGTCTGCACTCAGTGTCCTCCTTGATTCCTCTTTGCACTTTTTGTGTTGACCCTCAGTGAAAGTAGTATATATCCAAGTTATAAGTTGGTGAAATCATCAGCCAGGCCTGATGCAGGAACCAACTGATTATCAAGATCTGTTGTCTACCTTCACATCTAAGCACAAATGTCATCTCCTCCATGGAGCCTTTCTGGACTCCCAGCAAGGAGTTTAGTTGCTCCCTCCAGTGTTCTCCTTGCCCCATAAATGTATCTCTACTAGAATCCACTGCACCATAGTTACTTGTCTCCTGTCCCTCTCCCCAGCAGACTGAGATTCTTGGAGTTCTTAACTGTGGCTCATTTTTGGTACTAAAACATGTCTTCACTCATTTATTCTTCTCACATTTATTTACTGATCACCATTATTAGCCAGACTCTGTGTTCTGGGCAAAGCATGTTATGGTCTAGTTAGAGAGATCAACAAATAAATAGGTGATTACTAATCAGAATAGTAAGTGGACCAATACAAATCTGAGTTCATAACTCAGATGTGGAAGAAGTAAGTTTTTATTTTTTCTTTAACTCAGCTTTATTTTTTTAAGTTCCTATATCACCAGGGCAGTTCAGCTCTCAGTTAATTTATAAAGTCTCCTCCCTTTCCTAGATTTGGTCTAAGTTCTGGGAGCTTACAATTTACTAAGGTTTTGGAAGCAGGAGGGTCACCTGATACTTAAGCATCTGTGCAGGCATGTGTTTATTTGGACATTCATGCAGAAAGGCAACAAGTCATCTCACATTCTTACCCACCTGAGATGGCTTCCTCTCTCAGGCCATTGTATTTGCGTAATATTCCTGTTGAATCTTCCCTGGGAACTTAACCTCACTGGTGAGGTTATCCTACCATGCTCAAGAAGGTAGGATAGACCCTCCATGCTCCAACACCCTTGTCCCCTCTCTAGTCTCATAAAATCAATCATAGTTTTGCTGCTACTATGCTGGGCTCTTTAAAAAAAAAAAAAAAAAGGAATACAGGGTCCCTTTCTCCTGGACCCAGCTGTGCCAATATCTACTATAATCAGGAAGAAGATTTGTTTGCTGGTGGTCTAAATAGAGAGGGGGATGCTTGCTTTTCTACATCACTCAAAAACATGGTGGATGGTGCTATGATTGGAGCATATGAGAGGGGAAGACTGGGGTTGGAGGTGGGGGTTGAGTCTGATGAATTCTTGCAGGAGGTAATTCCAGGCTGAGAGCTGAAGTTGACAAAGAGAAAAGAAGTGTAACCCAAAGACTCGTGTGCAGGAAGAGAGAAGAGCATTGCAGGAAGTGAGAGTACAGGTAGCCTAGGGACTGCCAATAGTTTGTTAGGGTCAGAGCATGGACTTTGAGGCAAGGAGTAATAATCAGTTTGGAGCAGGGTAGGCAGCAACCAGATAATGAAGGGTTATGAAGTCATGCTTAGGTGTTTTGGTTCATCCTCAAGGAAAAGGGGCTTGGGGTAGAGGGTCACTCACAGAAGATAGTGTGATTGGGTTGTACTTTAGAAATAACACCCTGAGTGCAGTTGAGAGAAGCAATACCTGAGGGAGTGAGACTGGTTATGAAGCATGGCACTGACACAGGCAGGAGATGAGAGAGGGTCAAATCAGGGCACTTATTGTGGGCATAGAGGAGAGTGGGCATAATGGAAAGATGCTATGAAGGGAGAATCAGATTGAACTGAGCCAATCATCAGATATTGAGGGTGATGGAGAGAGAGGATTCAGATGTGACGGCTCTGACTCTAGCTTGAGCAACTTGTTAGAGGGGGTGGTATTCTTTAAGATAAAGAAGTGTAGAAGAAGGCACTGCTTTGGAGAAATGCTTATGAATTCAGTTTGGGGTACAGTGAACTTGTACCTGGACACATCCATGTGAGAATGCAAAAGGGCCAACTAGACACATGGGACCAGAGCCTGGGAAAGAGGTCTGGGCTAGAGCTAAAACTTGGGTACCATTATCATAGAGATGTATTTGAAGTTTGTGCAGTGGAAGATATTTTCTTGGTTGAGTGTGTGAAACAAGGAGGAATTAGGGCCTGGAACACATTACGAGTAAATGGAAAAGAGAATCCCACAAAAGACACTGAGAAGTCAGGAAGAGACTAGGAATAAAATTCCAGAGAGAGGGTGCCATGGAACTTAAGGGAAGAGAGGATTTTGAGAAAGAGACAGGGTGATTGGGCCAAATGCCATGGGGAGAAGGGAAGAGAATGGGATGACCTTTGCCGGATCATTGTCAGAAGAACAATGGAAACAGAGCCAGAGGTCAAGGAGTCAATGGGATAAAAAGAAGTCATCATTAGATCTGTGGAGCACCTGCTTAAAACCCCTCATTGGTCTCCCATCAAATTTAGGATAAAACCTAAAATCCTCTACAGGATCTAAAAGGCCCCCAGGATCTATTCCTTGCCCATCTCTATGACTGCATTGTCCCTACTTTCTCCCTTGACCACTCCTAGAGCTACAGGACCTCCTTTCTGCCTTTCACACACACCTAGCTCATTCCTGTTCCAGGGCCTTTGCATTTACTCCCTCTTTGTTCAAATGCTCTCCCCCAGATATTTTCAGGCTTGTCTCCTTGTATTTCAGGTCTTAACTCAAAAGTCCCCCCACACCCAGAGCCCTACCCTAAGCAATCTAGACAGCACATCACCACTACCCATTCACTGCCCCCTTTTACCACGCAATCTTATTTGAGCTTCTTCATGATGTGTATCAGTTCTCCATATTTTCATATTCATTTATTTCTCTATGTTTACTTTATGTTTCCTTCCATGAAATGTACATTCCTTGAAGTCAGGGACTCCATCTACTGTGTTTGAAATTATACTTCCAATGCTAAAACAGTGCTAAGTGTCCAAAGATTATGTCTTGGTTGACTGGAAGTGTTAGCAACACAGAAAGAAAATTCTTTTAAAAAGTTACCAGGCAGGAGCTTGGGAAGAAGACAGAGTAGGAGGATGCTGAGCTCACCCTGTCCCATGTTTACAACTAGATAGCATCCACATCCCAAGTCAATAAACTGGCGAGTGATCCGAAGACTGGCAAAACAAACTCCACAACCACATATAGAGAAGAAGCTGCATCTGGAAGGTTAGGAAGGTCAGAAAGGTGGAGGGAGGTTGCCTACAGGAGGTAGGGAGCTCTGTGCATGGAGAAGGCAGAGAAATGGGCCTTCTCACCAGGAATCTCACATGGGGAAGACTAATCCCCATAATGTTTGGCTTCAAAAACCAGAGGGGCTGAATTTTATAAGTTTATACAATGTGGGGGGGGGGGGGACTTGGAGCCTGGAGCTTTCAAAGTCAGCTGACTCAGCACTAGGTGAACCTGGAAGGCAAATGATAGCTGGGTTGTGGCCCTTAAAGAGACAGCAGCCTGCGCAGAGAGGGAACATAAAAAGGGGAGTTTACACAATGTTGGGAACAAATGGGAGACAGAATTGGTCATACTGATTTAGGAGCATGTTGGGGGACTTTTTCGAAAATGAGGGAGCTGGTGGGTGCCATTTTCCTCCCCTGACTCCCAGCATTAACACAGAGCCACCTGAGGGGGGCAGGGCTGCACAGACACTTGCTACCTAACCTATTAGCAGTGCACCCAACATACAACTTCTCCTGAGGACTTGCCCTCTCCAAGCCTGCTAGCCTCAGCCTTGGGCTTGGAAAATTTTGTTAAAGCCATCCATGCACCCCACTCAACCACCAGGTGCACAGCCGCAGCCGCACACTGTGCCCAGCCTCATGCCCCCTGCAGCACTGGCATGTGGCCCCCAGCTGCCACAGTGCCTCCAGGGATCTATCATAGGACTAGTGGCCCAGCGTAAATTTTGCTAACACCCTCATCATGCTCCCAAGTTTCCCAGTGGGCACGCCCCCACAGAGTTGGCCCATTTGGGTCTCACTAGCACCACAGAGAGCAAGCACAGCCCACAATAGGTAGAGTCAGTGCAGATGATTTCACTGAAAGGAAAAGTGACTCAGACACAACGGCAGGGAATATACAACACACATAGGATGCGCTCCTGAAGTGCCAGGTTCTGGTGAACAGGGGACACTGCACTGCAGGGCACCTCTTCTTCATAAAGTCCCTACTTTCAAGAGCAGAAGACACAGCTGACTTTCTTAACATGGAGAAATAGACACAGAGAGGTAGACAAAATGAGGAGACGGAAAAATTTATCCCAAATCAAAGAACAGGACAAGGCCACAGCCAGAGATCTAAGTGAAACAGATAAAGTAACATGCCTGAAACAGAATTTAAACAAATATAAGTAACATGCCTGATAGAGATTTTAAACAATGATCCTAAAGATACTCACCTGACTTGAGAAAACAGTGGAAGGCATGAGGGAGACCCTTAACACAGAGATGAAGAAAAACTTAGTGGAGATAAAAGGCACAATAAATGAAATGAAAAACACACTTCATGGAATGAATAGCACGATGTAGGAAGCATGGGAACAAATTAGTGATCTAGAAGACAGAGCAATGGAAAGTAAGCTAAACAAAAGAGACAGGAAAGATTTATACAAAGAGAGAACAGACTTAGAAAACTCAGTGATTCAATTAACATAATAACATTCATATTATAGGGATCCCAGAAGAAAAAGAGAGAAAAAGTGGGTGGGGGCACACTTTTATTTGAAGAAATACTAGCTGAAAAATTCCCTAATCTGGAGAAGGAAACAGATAGCCATATCCAGGAGGCACAGGAAATCCCCCCCAAAAACCAACAATAGCAGACCAACACCAAGACATATTCTAATTAAATTTGCAAAATTTCATGATAAGGAAAAACATTTTAAAACAAGAAGAAAAAAAAACATCTATTAGCTTACAAGAGAAAACCCATAAGGATAGCAGGAGACTTTTCAACAGAAACATCCCAAGCCAGAAGGGAGTGGCATGATATATTCAAAGTGCTGAATGAGAAAAATCTAAAGCCAAGAATACTTATCCAGCAAAGTTATCACTCAGAATAGAAGGAGAGATAAAGAGTTTCCCAGGCAAAAACAAAAACAAAAACAAAACCAAAAAAAAACCAAACCAAACAAAACAAAAAACTAGAGAAGTTTATTACCACTAAACCAGCCCTGTAAGAAATATTAAAAGGAACTCTTGGAGTGGAAAGGAGAGACCAAAACTGACACTATAGAGGTAGGAAACAAAAGCAGTACAAATGAATATTTCTGTAAAAAAAATAGTCAAGGAACTCACAAAAAATGACATAAAATATAAAAACATCTATCTAAAACATGGGGAGTAGAGAAGAATGGGTTCAACCTTAAATGACCATCAACTTAATATATAATAGACTGATATATATAGGAGAGGTTATATATAAACATACTGGTAACCATACATCAAAAATCACAAATATGCAAAGAATAAAGAGAAAGAAATCCATATATATCACTAAATAATAAATAAATAAATAAAGTCTAAATAAATAAAGTCTAAAGACTAAATAAATAAAGTCAAAACATGAAAGAAAGATGAGATTGACTGCTGAATGGATAAAGAAGATATGGTATATATATATATATACACATACACACACACAATGGAATATTAGTCAGCAATCAAAAAGAATGAAATCTTGCCATTTGCAACAATGTTGATGGAACTAGAGTATATTATACTAAGTGAAATAAATCAGAGAAAAACAAATACCACATGATTTCACTCATATCTGGAATTTAAAAAACAAAACACATGAATATAGGGGAAGGGAAGGAAAAATAAAATAAAAACAGAGAGGAAGATAAACCATAAGAGACTCTTGAATACAGAGAACAAATTGAGGGTTGCTGGGGGGTGTTGGGTAGGGGGATGGCCTCAATGGGCATTGGGCATTAAGGAGGGCACTTGTTGGGATGAGCACTGGGTGTTATATGTAAGTGATGAATTACTAAATTCTGTTCCTGAAATCATTATTATACTATATGTTAACTAACTTGGATGTAAATTAAAAAAAATATTTAACATAAACAAAGAAAGATGAATGAGAAAGAATCAGAGAAAATCATTGGAAACAACCACAACACAAGTAATAAAATGGCAATAAATACATATCTATCAATAATTACATTGAATGTAAATGGACTAAACACTCCAATTAAAGACAGAAGGTGACAGAATGGATTAAAAACAAGACTCATCTATATGCTGACTGCCAGAAACCCATTTTAGACCTAAATACATCTGCAGATTGAATGTGAGGGTACGGAGAAACATCTACCATGCAAATGGATGTCAAAAGAAAGTGGGAGTAGCAATACTTATGTTGGACAAAATAGACTTTAAAACAAAGACTGTAACAAGAGACAAAGATGGACACTATATAATAATAAAGGGGACAATCCAACAAGAAGATATAATAATTATAAATATTTATTCACCCATGATAAGAACACCCCAAAACATCAAGCAGTTAATAGCAAATATAAATGAACTACAATAATAATAGATTTCAACATCCCGCTTACATCAATGGACAGATCATATAAACAGAAAATCAATAAGGAAACAATGGCTTTGAATGGCACACTGGGGCAGAGGGACATAACAGATACATTCAGAACATTCTATCTTAAAACAGCAGAATACACATTCTTTCCAAGTGCACATGGAACATTCTCCAGAAAAGATCACATATTAACTCACACAACAAACCTCAACAAATCAAAGATAGAAATCATACAATGCATATTTTCTGACTATAAACTATGAAACTAGAAGTCAACCTGAAGGCAAAGTCTGGAAATACCACAGATACATGGAGGTCAAATAACATGTTACTAAACAATTAATGGGTCAACCGGGAAATAAAAGAAGAAATTTAAAAAGTACATAAAAACAAATAAGATGAAAACAGATAGATCCAAACCCTCTGGGATGCAGCAAAAGCAGTTCTAAGAGGGAAATTTATAGCAATACATGCTTATATCAAGAAGCAAGAAAAATCTCAAATAAACGACCTACCTAGCATGTAAAGGAGCTAGAAAAAGAACAACAAACAAAACCCAAAACAAGCAGAAGGAAGGAAATAATAAAGACCAGAGCAGAAATACATGATATAGAAACTAAAACAACAATAGAACAGATCAATGAAACCAGGAGGTTGTTCTATTAAAAAAAGCAATAAAATTGGTAAACTTCTAGTCATACTTATCAAGAAAAAAAGAGAAAGGGCTCAAATAAATACAATCACAAGTGATACAGGAGAAATAAAAACCAACCCCACAGAGATTCAAACAATCATAAGAGAATATTATAAAAAAAATATATGCCAACAAATTGGACAACCTAGAAGAAATGGATAAATTCCTGGAAACATATGAACTGCCAAATCTGATTTAGTAAAAAATAGAAAATTTGAACAGACTGATAATCAGCAAAGAAACTGAATCAGTAATCAAAGAACTCCCAACAAACAAAAGCCCAGGATTAGGGGGCTTCCCAGGTGAATTCTACCAAACATTTCAAGAAGAGTTAATGCTGGGGTGCCTAGGTGGCTCCGTTGGTTAAGGGTCCAACTTTGGCTCAGGTCATGATCTCATTGTCCATGAGTTCAAGTCCTGTGTCAGGCTCTGTGCTGACAGCTCAGAGCCTGGAGCCTGCTTTGGATTCTGTGTCTCCCATTCTCTCTGCCCCTCCCCTGCTCATACTCTAAATAAACATTAAAAAAATTGAAAAGAAGAGTTAATGCCTATTCTTCTCAAATGTTTCCAAAAAATAGAAAAAGAAGAAAAACTTCCAAATTCATTCTAGGAGGACAGCATTACCCTGATACCAAAACCAGATAAAGACACTGGACCAAAATCACTGATGAACATAGGTGCAAAAATTCTAAATAAAATACTAGCAAACTGAATGTAATAATACATTTAAAAAATCATTTATTACAATCAAGTGGGATTTAGTACTTCATTTTGAGGGTGGCTCAGTATTCACAAATGAATCAATGTGATACATCACATCAATAAGAGAAAGGATAAGTACAATACGATCCTCTTATTAGATGCATAAAAAGCATTTGACAAGTACAGCATGAATTTATGATAAAAACCCTCAACAAAGTTTAGAGGGAACATACCTCAACATAATAATGGACATCTATGAAAACCTCACAGTGAACATCATCCTTAATAGGGAAAAACTGAGAGCTTTCCCCTTAACGTTAGGAAAAAGACAAGGATGTCCACTCTCACTACTTTTACTCAACATAGTACTGGAAGTCCTAGCCACAGCTATAAGACAGGAAAAAGAAATAAAAGGCATCCAAATTGTAAGGAAGACATAAAACTTTCAGTATTTGCAGATGACATGATACTATATACAGAAATCTGGAAAGACTCCACCAAAAAACTGCTAGAACTGATAAACGAATTCAGTAAAATCATAGGACACAAAATAAACATACAGAAATCTATTGAATGTCTATACACCAATAATGAAGCAGCAGAAAGAGAAATTAAGAAAACAATCCTATTTACAACTGCACCAAAAATAATAAGATACCTAGGAATAAACCTAACCAAAGAGGGGAAAGACCTATACTCTGAAAACTATAAAACACTGATGAAAGAAATTGAAGATGACACAAAGAAATGGAAAGATATTCATGGATTGGAAGAACAAATATTGTTAAAATGTCTACACTACCCAAGGCACTCTGCATATTTAATGCAATCCTTATCAAAATACCAACAGCATTTTTCACCAAGCTAGAACAAACAATCCTGAAATTTGTACAGAACCCAAATAGCCAAAGCAACCTTGGTGGGGGGGAGGAAAGCAAAGCTGGAGGCATGACAATTCTGGACTGTAAGTCATATAACAAAGCTGTAGTAATAAAAACAGTAAGGTACTGGCACAACAATAAATACACAGATCAATAGAACAGAACAAAAAATCTGGGAATAAACCCATAATTATATGGTCAATTAATCTTAGACAAAGGAGGCAAGAATATCCAATGGGAAAAAGACAGTCTCTTCAACAATGGTGTTGGGAAAACTCGACAGCAACATGCAAAACAATGAAATTGGACCACTTTCTTACACCATAACACAAAAATAAATCAAAATGGATTGAAGACCTAAATGTGAGACCTGAAGCCATGAAAATCCTAGAAGAGAACCCAACCAGTAATTTCTCTGACATCTGCTACAGTAACATCTTTCTAGATATGTTTCCTGAAGCATGGGGAAAAAAAGCAAAAATAAACAACTGGGATCACATCAAATTAAAATGCTTCTGCTCAGTGAAGAAAACAATTAACAAAAGTAAAAGGCAACCTATGGAATGGGAGAAGACATTTGCAAATGACATCTCCAATAAAAATATATAAAGAATTTATACAACTCAACACCCCCAAAATAATTAAAATCCAATTAAAAAATGGGCAGAAGACATGAACAGATATTTCTCCAAAGGAAAGATACAGATGGCCAACAGATATATGAAAAGATGCTCACAATAACTTATCATCAGGGAAAGCAAATTAAAACTACAATGAACTATCACTTTGCACCTGTCAGAATAGCTAAAATCAACAATACAAGAAACAACAGGTGTTGGCCAGGGTGTAGAGAAAAAGGAACGCTCATGTACTGTTGTTGGGAATGTAAACAGGTATAGCCAATGTGGAAAACAGTATGGATGTTCCTAAAAAAGTTGAAAATACAATTACTGTATGATCCAGCAATAGTACTACTGGGTATTTACCCAAAGAATACCAAAACACTAATTCCAAGGGATACATGCACCCTTATGTTTATAGCAGCATTATTTACAATAGCCAAGATATAGAAGGAGCCCAAGTGTCCATTGATTGATGAATGGAGAAAGAAGAGGTGGTAAATAAATAAATAAATGTTATTCAGCCATAAAAAAGAATGAAATCTTGCCATTTGGAACAACATGGATGGAGCTACAGAGTATAATGCTAGGCAAAATAATGCAAAGAAAGACAAATGCCATATGATTTCACTCGGTGCAATTTAAGAGACCAAAGAAATAAGCAAAGGGAAAAAATGAGAGCGAGACAGAGATAAAGCAAGAAACAGATTCTTAACAATGGAGAATGAACTGAGCTGATGGTTACCAGAGGGGAGGTGGGGAGGGGTGGGGACGGATGAAATGGGTGATGGGGATTAAGGAGTACACTTGTCGTGATGAGCACCAGGTGGTGTTATGGAAGGGTTGAATCATTACATCGTACACTCGAAACTAATATAACGCCGGGGTTAAAATAAAAACTTAAAAAGAAAATTTATCAGTCAGTACTGAAGTCCTGGCTTAGAGTTGGGACTTTGAATCTCTAGTAGCACCGATCTTGGCTAATTCTCTCCATGAGAGGAGAAAATGTTGAGCGAGGCTCCAAACTGCAGTCATCATCGTTTTACTGTGAATCTTGGGAGGAATGTGACAGAATAGATGGGTAGTGTGGTCTGGACCACGTAGGGAAGGAAGGGAAGAGAGAAGGGCACTACCCAACAGGGGAAAGGTCAAAGTCAAAAGTGAAGAATCACAGAATGGTGGGAAGTGGGCTAGACTTTAAAACACATAGTGATGTCTGTGCCCTACTCAATTTTAATATACAGCCAGGGTTGAAAATCACTGAAGCCAGAGAACAAATGTACCATACTGACCAAGGTAAGAGTCAGCATGCTGCTCAAATAGTGAGGCTTAGGTTGTTCCAAAGATTTGTTTTCCTGAGGCAACATGCTAAGCTTTAAATCAGGGGAATAAGCTCATATATGTATAAATGCCTATAGGAGTCTTCAAGTGTCATAATTAAACCAAAGGACTAAATGTAATGTTGGAGCCTGCAATACAAAATGAGGCAAAAGGCTTTCAGTTGAAGTATTTCAGTTTCAAAGGTTACAGGAAAATTTCTCTTTTTTCAGTTTTTATACCTTTATTTGTGTTTGTATTAATGCCCATAGTGATGGGGTCCTAGACAGACTTGTTCAGGTGCATATAACACAAGCCCCTTGTCTGAGAACAGTCTTAAAAAGTGGGTGGATATAAAAGGTGGGGGTTATTTTTTCCTTCTTTCTTCCATAGTCCTTTGAAATCCACACCATATTTGGGTTGAAAGAGATGTTCTATATATTTTTCAGCAAGTGGTAGATCCTGTTTACTGAATAAATGCTAAATCAGCATGTGTCAGTTTAAACTACCTTATGCTGTCCCCTCAATTCAAATTGGATAATACAGATCTTTAAAAGTATACCTTTTAATGAAGTGTTATCATGCTGCTAAATTTTCTTCTACTGTATAGAAATTAAAAGCAACATTTCTCTGGCCTAGAGCTAACTTTTATGACTCCCTTGGTACTTTCTTTTTTATCTTGATTTTTTAAGATGTTCAAATAAGTGAGTTTTCTTTTTACTTGACACATTTTCACATATGTTGCCTTGATCTTCCACATCTTTTACCCATATGGGAGACTGCCTAAGAAATAAAGGATCTGTGTTTAATTATCTCATGGGGACAATTTAAAGGGAAATCCAGAGCTGCTTCTCTCTAGCTCTGCCTTAAAGAGGAATAAGAAGCAATGGTGAGTTTATAGCTTTTGGCTGTTGATAGAGATTTCTCAGAGTTCCCTCTGTGATAGTACTAATCCCACCTGTTCACTTGGGTACATCCCAAGCTCATTGATTCAGACCCTAATTTGTGAACATTCAGAGAGCGACTGGGCTGAAGTGGATGGTGTGTGTTTCACGAAGGTCACAGAGGTTTATTTAGAAAATTCGTAACATATAAAGGAGGTAAAAAGTACAGCGTTTGAATTGAGAACAAACTAATTTTATGCAACTTTACACATTTAGAAATTATTTAATGTTTATATAATTTGTGTTTAATAATCATAAAACTGATTTAAAAAAATCTAGAATCATATGGTTGATACTTCATAGTTGCAACTGGATTGAGAGAACTCAAGAGAGTCACCTAAGATCATCTGTCCGGATGGTGGCAAAACCAAGGTTAGAAGGCAAGTTTGCAGACTCATGAATGCACCACCCTGCCTTCACATTTATTTACCAAAAACAGGTTCTCAGGAAAGTCCAGTTGTTTTGTTCTTGAATGCAATAATACTTCTCATAAAACGCATTCTACAATCTAGAACTTTCCCCCAATTTCCCTTCCTGCTGTTCAGTCACATTAATAGGGTTTACTCTATTCTGCTGCAGTATCAGACATATAATTGTAAGAGGCTTTCCTATCCATGCAGGTAAATGAATCCCAAAAAATGAATAACAGGTTGATGTTCTCAGGAAAAATCTGTCTTCCATGTAGGCATTAATCAGGCCTTTTTCTGTTGTAAGTGACTGAAATTGATGTTTTTGGCTCCCATAACTGGAAAGGATACTGGGGCAGCACACAGGATTGAAGGAAAAATTCCAGAAACTAGGGACAGATATAGGTCCTCATATGTCATTTCTGCTTACGTTTGCTTGGCTTCATTGTGTAGATTGACTCCTACCAATATCTGGGAAGATGGCCACCAGTGGCTTGAGATTAACACTGAATTAGCAATACCACTGTATACAGTGGCTTCCAAATTTATTGCTGAATCTCAAAAAAAAAGTCTCTGATGAGTTCTTCTTAGGCCATAAATCTCATTGTGCCCAAAACGACACCAGAGTTGTCTAAGATATTGCAAGTTGGATCAGGAGTGAATACAAAAATGAAAGATGGGGCATGGAAAAACGTCATAGAGAGACAGTAACAACCACAACCAAAGTCAACTGTATATAGTAGGAGCTATTGATTTGTGGAGCTGGAAGAAGGTTCATCTACTCCCCAGTCATTATTCCATTGACCTCCCTCTTTAATGGAGATATTTACAAAAATTCAGATGCTCCGTTCCCATTCCAGAGTGACTGAATCAGAATTTCTTAGGATAAAGCCCAGGAAGAGCTTATTATTGAAATAGCACCGCAGGGGACTCTGCTACACCCCTAGTTAAGAACTACTGTTTTAAGTCATTATCATCAGGAGTCTATTTTCTGGGGTGGATAACATATTAAGCATTCATCAGCCATTAATATCTTATCATGATTAGTTCAACACATTAGCCTAATTCATTTAGCTGGATTTCAAAAGCATGAGATGCAGGATGAATACAATTTGATGAAGAAAAGAGGAATTTGGGCTGGCACTAATGGGGCCTGGTCAGCGGGGGGTGGTGGTGTAGAGAGGTGGGATGTGGCTTTACAGGGGGGCCCTGTGTAGTTACGAATGATCTTAAGCTCATATTCCATTTTCTGACCACATTCTATTATTCCAACTCTCTCACATCCTCGTTCTTTACAACTTGTCTTCAGTCTTAAACTTCCAGTTCATGATTTCTCTCTGTCTCTTTCTCCCTTTCTTTCTCTTTTCCCCTAAATTCATAGTGGCCTCAATCTCTCCCCTACCAGCCTGGAGTATAGAGCCGTTTCACCTATTTTGTAACCTCATCCTTCTCGGGCTCACAGCCCACCAGACCTCAGCCCTAGTTCGGTGCTATATTTTGCTCTATTCCCTCGTTGTTTTGCCACCTGTTGAGGAAATTACAGTGACACTCCAAAATTTTGATTTATTATGCTACCTCGTTATCCTGTTATCATAAGGGACTAGGTAGGCCATACCTGTCCTGTCCTCATCCAGCCACCCACTCAACATTCAGGCCCATCATATCGCTCCCTCCCTATTTTGCTGAGAAAATTGGGGCCATCCAGCCCACCGACTGAAACATCAAATTTCTCTGAATCCAGACGTGGACACTTACTTATCCCTTTCTCTTTATTCTCAGAGAATGACACATTCTTCTTCTAGTTCATAGTAGTATCTCTACGTGCTCCTGTCCAACAGAACTCTTCCGTGGGCCCTGTTTTCTGTCTCCACATTCCTTCTCTTTCTCTTTGTGAGGTACTTGCTGTATGCTTACTGCTTACACATTGGACCTAGTTAAGAATATATTCATGGTGTACTCATCTCTTCCTTTCAGATAATTATCTTGGATGATCATATATTTTTAAATTTTTAGCCCACCAATTTCAGACTGATGATTCCAAAATATTTCCAGCCTTAGCTCCCTTCTAGACAGTCTCTTGGATGTTCCATAGGCATGTCTATCTTAACATATCCAGAACTGACTGTATCATCTTTTCTACCAAAGCTGTATCTCTTTTTATATTCTCAACCCCAGCTAATTATACCACATCCTCTCAGGAATTCAAGTTCTCAGGAAACTTCAAGCTACCCAGTGTACCTCTGCTCACCTCAATCTCTATATCTAATTGATTATGAAGTCTCACTGATATTAACACTTAAATATATCTCCTAACTTCTTTCTTTCTCTCTGACTTGCTGGAACCACATTACTGGTTCAGACCTTCATCATTCTTTGCTTGGACAACTGCAGTAACACTACAGTTATTCTCTCTGCTGCTATAAATTGATCCTCTATTTTTCAGCCAGAGTAGTGTACCTAAGAGATAATTCTGCTTTTGACGCTTTCTGTTTAGAATTTTATTTTATTTTTATTTTTTAAATTTTTTTAATGTTTTTATTTATTTTTGAGACAGAGAGAGACAGAGTATGAGCAGGGGAGGGGCAGAGAGAGAGGGAGACACAGAATCTGAAGCAGGCTCCAGGCTCTGAGCTGTCAGCACAGAGCCCGACGCAGGGCTCGAACCCACGGACCGTGAGATCATGACCTGAGCCAAAGTCGGACGCTTAACTGACTGAGCCACCCAGGCGCCCCTCTGTTTAAAATTTTACAGTGATTGACATCACCCACCGAATCATCATCTTGTTCCTTATTATGACATAAAAGATCTCCCATGATCTACTAGTCACTAGCCAGACATGTATCACGTTTTATATGTAAGTAACATAGAATTGATAGCAGTTCTCTCTGTACCCTGGTTAGCCTCTGTGCCTTGATCAGGTGATTCTCTTTTCCTGGAATTCCTTTCCCCTTATTTGCTGGACCGATTGCTACTCATCCTTTAAGACTTGGCAGGAATCATCTTTTCCAGAAAAACTTGGTTAGCCCTCCAGGTTAGGAGAAGTGCCCCACTTTTGTAGTATCTCTCCTGTTAGACTGTAAGCTTATCAGGACGAGGATCACTTCTTTAATCTCTATTCACATTCTTACTCAGTAGCACAGATGACAAGCTTATAATAAATATCTGTGGTACTGATCTGAGGATAACTTGGTGAGACAATCCCAATAGGAAGTAGTAAGAAGAAAGAAGTCAAAAACTCCCGTTGCTTATTTTACAATTTTGTTTATAGTAGAGCATATATTTCGTGGGTGGAAGGAAGGATGGAGGGGAGAGGGCATTATTATCACTGTAGATGACAGTTGTGGGTAAAGATACAGACTTTAGTAGAGAGCAAAAATGAGAAAAGAAAAATCAGGATCTGGAGAAGGGGGATGACAGAGGTAGAAAGAACTTATATCATACAGTCTCCTTCTTCTAATCCTCTTGACTTTACTGGTTTTCAAGGCTTTTGGCCACTTGTTCCTGCCCAGTAGTTTCTTCAGCAAACTCTTAAGAGCTCCAACCAAATTTCTGGAGCTTCAACCTGACAGCACTTTGCATCATGTTCCTACCACTTCTTCTTTTCCTTATCCTTCTCCCTCTCCTTCTCCTTCTTCTTCTTCTCCCTCTTCCTTTCCATCTCCTTCTCCTTCTCCTTTCTCCCTCTCCCTCTTTCCTTCCTTCTACCTCTCCCTCTCCTTCTTTTTAAAGTAGCCTTCATGATCAGCACAGAGCTCAATGCGGGGCTTGAACTCATGACCCTGAGGTCAAGACCTGAGCTGAGATCAAGCTGAGATCAACTGACTGAGCCACCCAGTTGTCCCAGTATGTACCATATTACTTCTTATCCCCCACCCTCAAGCTTTGCTTTTGATGCTGAGATGTGAGATGCCCCCATGCATCAAAGATTCATGATTGCCCCATGGGTAAAGGACCCACGCATGTGCAGCCCTGGAAGATTGGGAGCAATTGTTGCATGGAGCAAGTCTTTGACCAACTGGTTATGGGAGCTGGAAGATAAATTTTTACCCCCTACTTCCTACAGATGAATTGTTTGAAAATGAAACTATTCATGCAGCCCTTTCAAGGACACCCCCAGGAGACTGAATAATCAATCATGCTAAATACCAAGTGGCCGTCTGGTTACTAACACTCTCTGCATAGGCTCTCTTTTTCTCTGCCTTTCTCCCTCTTTCCCTCATCTTGTTTCCCTTGCATTGTACTCCTTAACACAGTAACATGTAATTTTTTACTTATTTTATTATTATTGTTTTAATCCTAGCCTCTGCTCTCTGGGGGACCCAGGATAAGCCAGTTGGTACCCTGTGTGGCCCTTGAAAATACACCCTAAGGATAGCATTTTGGAAACTCTTAGTTTGGAATCAGCCCTAAGAGATCCAGAGGATACGAATAAATTACACAAAGAGGTGGCTCAATCTACCTTGGCATCCACTTCTAAAGGGCTAATACGTGTCCTTCAACTCACACATATAGCATCATGGTGGGAGTAGTAGGGTTTCTTACAATCAGTTGAATGTGTTGGGGTTGGCTTACAGCTCATTGATAGGTCAGTATAATATATTGATACTAGTATAAATTGGACTAGTGCTACATTTTAGACCCATTCAAACATAGCCCCAAAAGACAGTGATGAAGTTATATATGATCACTGTGCAAAACTTCTGGCAGTATATTTAGCTATTCCCATTCTAGTGATAAAGAAGTGGTCTAAGATATGTGTGTGTATATATATATATATATATATATATATGGACACTTGCGAATGGTGAATAAAGTGATTGGTTGTTCAGGGACTTAGAAGAAAAACATTGGAAGATCAGGGACAAAGTAGTGTGGGGAAGATATATGTGGGTGGGCATCTGTGAGGTGGCACAAAGCATGCAGGTCTTTGTGTCTCATGGTAATGCTCAAGGGAGAACATCGACTGAATTAGAGGATTTTAAAAACTAGGGGGTAGGATGACTCATTCTGTGCTTGTCACCCAGCCTTTCCATCTTTGGCAGCCCTAGTGCAGGTGTAGTGGGCCCATGAACAGTGTGGTCATTGTGCCAAGGATGGAGGTTAAACATAAGTCCAACAGAATGGTCATCTCCTGTCACTTTATTGAGCATAAGTGAAATCCAGAATGGGAGGTGGGGAATGATCAGTCATGGCTTCAAGACCAAGTGCAAGAATGGGGTTGTAGTTCCTTCACCCACCTTCTAGCTTCTCGTTCTTCTTAGAGACTAGGACTTGCTGCCACCTTGAAGGAGACTCTGAGACTGGTTGTATGTCCCCTCTCGGGGCATCTTGTTCTTACAGCAATGAAGCCTAAATTATAACAGGGGAGCCAATACAAGGCAAGGGGATGGATAAGTCTGATAGACTCATCTATCTCTGGGGCCTTAGGCCACTGGCTCTGGCCTGGCCACTGCTGTATAACCAGCCAGATATCTGCTTGGATTCTGGTCAGTTTCCTACAGATTGCACCCAAGAACAGCTTTTGTCATTGAACCAAGCATTCCTGCCATCTTGCCCTGGGCCTTCTATTTTTAGAAGAACTGAAGCAAGAGAGGCCTTGAAACTTGCTCACTGCCACCCTTGTGCAACTCAGATGTATGGGGCAGTTATCCCATGAAGTGAAACTTGACCAGTGAGAGACAGGAGCTGGCAGATAACATCTTCCTTTCTCTTTCCGCAGACACATGGTCTGAAGTTAGACGTGTTCACATGGCTCCTTGGACATCAGTCCTACAAGATCAAGCAACCAGTGACACTCAATACCAAAGTGGCCAGCTTGGTAATGATAACCTACCCTATACTGGGTCTCACATCTCCCTCTTATTCCCCTTTTCCCCTTAATCCCACTTTCCTAGGGATTTGTACTCTCTAACAAAATACTACACATAAGCTTTTGCCTCAGGCTTTGCTTTCTGGGAAGCCTAGCCAAGGCTGAACTGAAATAAAAATGCAGAGATTTGAAGTAGAGTGAGTTTGTACAAAGGATCTAGAAGCAGATGCGTGGCAGGGCAGTGCGGGAGGGGGAGATGTGCCTGGAAAGTGGGAGAGGGACCTTTTTTCTTCTTGACTGTTTTCCAATTCAAGACGTTTGAAATATTGGCATGAGGATTTATAATATTATTAAAAAGACATTAGGGAGAGTGGAAAGTGAGATTGTGAGACATGTAAAGAAGGGGATTATTTCATTTGGGCTTTTTTCTGACATTAACACCTGGCCTGGCGCCTACCCCTCCAGAGACACTCATCTGCAGGCTTGTTCCACTTCTTGGAAAACTTGGCCTTGACTGTTCTCAGAAGACACTTTATGCAGTGCACTGTAGTGTCCCTCTACTGTTTGATTAGGTTTTAATGCGCGATTGTGTTGGAGCCTCAAAATGGCCTGCCATAAGCCTCTTTGTTTACCCCTGTTATGTATATGGAAGCCCAGGATAGGTGGGTGGAGATGGCTAAGTATGGGATGCTATGGGATGTGTGCCAATTTGCCAAATGGAATTTTTGGGGGAGGTATGCCTTTTAAAAACTCCTGTTTGAAAGCAGGTGTGGTATGTAATTTTTAAAGGGCATATGATTTCCCTTTCAAATATGAACTATTGGGGTTTTATTGTCAATGTACACAATAAAATGTATCATAAACAGCTTCACAGCAAAACATGCTAATCTTCCCGAAGTGTCCCACTGACATCTACTTTCCTTTTCTTCCCTTTTGAATTTTTACATGACCCTAGAGTGGCTCTGTTACTAATAGGAACGAATGGCTGAATGCACACTAAAAGCATGGGGCGATGCCAGGCTGTGGGTTACCATTTAACACTCTTTCAGATAGTAGCACAGCGTGAAATACTAATTCATTACATCTACAATACCATATCCATTAGTGCTTTCTCATCCTGGAATTTAAATAGTCCAAAGCTCAGAGAGTCACTAAAGAGAGTAATTAATACAATAGCACAATTCTCCATGGTTCAGGTGATATGATGGACTGACTTACCTGTCACAAATAAATATTATAGGAGACAGTCTCCTTCCGTTTTACATTTTTAATCGTCCTCCTCCTTCCCCAGGGTCTACCATTCTTTTTCCAGCTGGATTTTATATTTTTGCCTGGTGAAGATACACTGACCCTCCGTTCCCGTGCTCATGCCTCATTCTATTTAAAATAGCTCCATGGTTTGAATAGCCACACCATTGCAACAAGTACGTACAAAAGGGACATGGTTTATATACTTCAGTTTCCCCTGCCATCATCTACCTGAAGGGGAGCAGAATTGGTCACCCCAAAACATGCCTCTTTGGCATAAGGATTATTTGGAGTTGATTGTTTTTAAGAAACAGCACACACGGGGAAAGCTCTAAAAACCAAGTATATGTTACAGTAACCAAGCATACGCCTTTTCGTAAAAGCATTTAGATTTACAAGGGAAATCTCCATTTGGAAGACTGTCTCCCTCTGTGTACTAGGAAGGGAAGGAGGGCTAAGTCTCTAGAAACTTCTCAATTGACAAGGCAACGATTTAGATCTCTATATTACTCCCGTTACTAGTTACTTCCTGGTAACCTCCTGGTGAGCGGCCTGGCCACTGCAACATCTGTCTTTTGTTTCTAGCTAAAAATGGAGTTTAAGGTGATGGCTTGGACCATTTTGAAGAGCTCCTCAGTTTTCCCGGGTCTCTCCCATGTATACAGGAGGTATGCACGTTATTAAACCTCTGTTTGTTTTTCTCCTGTTCATCAGTCTTTTTATTACAGAGGAGTCTCAGCCGAGGACCTAGAAGGGTAGAGGGAAAATTATTTTTCCTCCCCTACGATCCTCTTCATCTTCTTTCATATTCAGGGTACAGACTCCTTATAAAAGAGCTATTCAGTTCTAAGACCCTTTAGAGATAGTTTTCTTGACCTAGGAAGCCTGCCAGTTCGTGTGAGCTGAGGGGCCTCCTTCTCATAATCACAAACTCAGACTCTTTGAGATCTAATTTCTATGCCCATTACCAAATACATCTCATAAACAACTTCACAAGGCTCACTACAAGGGATATGGCTGCTTTTGTGCAGAGTAAGTGGGTGGTTAAGAAGCTTTTGCAAACGGTCGGAACTGCTCAAATGATTTATTTGCACAGGAAAGAAGCAGGTGCCCCATTAATACAAGTTTGGCCAGCATTTTTAAATGTACCAACACACCTTCCCATGCATTATCTCATTAGATTCCCACAGCTACTCTCTGAGTTCAACAGGGTGAGTATCATCAGGTATATTTTTTTAAAGAGTGAAGCTCAGAGACATTAAGAAGAGATTTCATATAAAAAATCTTGGATTAAATCTAGGACTTCTAACATGAAGTTCTAATTTGTAATCTGAAGTTCTAATACTAATTAGAAATGACATCTCTAAAAACATGGCTGTTTTTCAAATCTTTCTTTGCTTTATCGTTATGGAATTGTTTGTTTGAGACGGTAAGTGGTTGTACTCATGTAAAAGCCCACCGGGGTAGGGTGTGTATCTTATATAGGCTGTGAACCCTTATGAGATATTCCCCCTCCAAAGCTAGAGTTTAAGCTTTCCCAGAACATTCCAGAATGTTGTCTCTGTTCCCGAGCACTTGTTTGAATGCTACTGACATGCAAACATCTAGCTTGGGTGACTCTTTTTCCAGGACTCCGAGGGTCTCTGTAGGTACAATCTGTTCTCTCTTTTTTTCTCTTATACCAATTCTCAATTGAACTTCCTAATCAATATCTATATCTCTTCACTTCTAAGTCATGCTTCATATTACTTCCATCTGACTTCTGCCAGCATGATTCACAATTAAATGCCGTTACAAGCACTGACTTTTGTATTGCTCAACTCAACAAACACTGCCCAGTCACTCCTTAAATGCACCACAGGGTATACCCATCTGCCTCTTCTTGAAGCATTCTCCTTCTGCTTCCATGGTGCCTCAATCTCCCACTTTGCCTCCCACCTCCTTGGTCATTCCTTTGTCCTTGTTGGATCATCCTTCTCTACCCAACCTCTAATGTTGAAATGCCTCAAGGCTCAGTTTTAGAGTTTCTCCCTTGTTCCCAATTTCAGGCTGTCTCATCAGTTCCAATGGCTCCATTTAACATCTATATGCTCAGAATTTTCAATTTATATCACCATTCAGATACCTTTTGTATTAGAGTTCTCCAGAGGCACAGAACTGAAAGGATATATGTGTATGCACATGTGTGTGCGTGCACACACACACACACACACACACACACAGGAAGAAATGTATTATAAGTAATTGGCTCATGTGATTATGGAGGCTGAGAAGGCCACATCAGCCATTGGGAAGCTGGAACGCAAGAGAAGCAATGTTCAAGTGTTCCAGTTCAAGTCTGAAGCCTAAAAACCAGGAGAGTCAATGGTGTACATTCTAGTCTGAAAGCCAACAGGCTCCAGAGCCAAGAAGATTTGATGTTCTGGTTCTACAGTCCAAAGTCAGGAAAAAGACTGAGATCCAGTTCAAACCATCAGGCAGGAGGAATTCCTCTTCCGCATGGGAGGGTCAGCCTGTTTGTTCTAATCAGACCTTCCACAAACTAGATGAGGCCTGTTCAGGTTGGAGAAGGCAATCTGATTGACTCAATTTACTGATTCACATGTTAATCTCAACCACAAGCCGTCCCTACTGACACACTCAGAGTAACGTTTGAGCAACTATCTGGGTGACCCAAGGCCCAGTCAGTTCAACACATAAAATTAACCATCACAACTTTTCTGACTACCTAATTACCAGGTCTACTTTGATTTCACATAGGTACCTGTAATTTAACCTGTCAAAAAATTAACACATAGGCTTTTTCTTCAAATTCATTCCTTCAAATATTCCTAAAAACTATCAAGTGACACCTTCATCCATTCAACCACTTATGTCAAAACCCAGGAGCCACATTCCATACCCTTTCCCCCACATTCCCCCAAAAGCATCAATTTTAGTTCTCAGATATTTGTTGCAGCTTTCTAGTTTTTCCATTTCTATTGTTACTTAATTCCGGTGTCATAATATGTTGTAAGAATTATCGGCCAAAATGATGATCAGCAGGCTTCTAAACTCCCACCACCCAAATCCATACTCCATAAAGCACCAAGTGATCATTTAAAATGCCCATTAAATCATGTTACCACCCAGCTTAAAATTCTTCTATGGCTTCCCAGTGCCCGTATGATAAATCCAAACTCCTTAACAAGCCCTACAAAGCCTTGCATGATGTGACCTTTGCCAACATCATTAGCCTTATCTTGTCGATCTTTTTCATTCACTGTGCCCTGCTGAGAGGTTTTTTTTTTTTTTTCAGGTCCTCCCACACAGAGCGTTCTTTTCCTCCTCGACAATATTACAGATACTGTTCTTTCTGCCAGAAACACTCTTGGCCTTTTACTGCCTTTGCCTGGACAAGTTCTGTACAGCCTTTGGGACTCAGCTTGCATGTCACTTCCCCTGGGAAATCTTCCTGAGGCCCCTGATTAGGTGTACATGTGCTTAAAGCACCTCGTGCTTCTCCATTATGGCTCTAATCAGAGGTACCCTTAATTCCACTGCTTTTTTAATTACCTTTAATGCCCATCTCCCATACCAGACTGTAAGTTTTATCCATCTGAATTATTTGCATCTTGTGACTTATGCAGGGCGCACACAAGGTATGAGTCATTTAATGAATAAATGAATAATGATTTCGTGAGTAAATGAATGGATGAACCAATGAAATGATGGGCTCTCCTAATACAATCAGATACCAAACCAAGTGACAGTAGCACAATCTCTCCCCATTCAAGTGTCAGTCTGGATCATGTGGAGAATCCAAAGGGCAAAAGCAGATATCTCCCAGCATCCCCCGTCCTCAGAGATAAAGAGGAGGACTGTGGGAGGAGGTAAAGAGGAGGTCTGGATGGATGTACCAGGGCAGAAAGAGTAAGAGTAGGAACAGTCTTATTACTGTGATAAAATGATAAAAACCTGGCTATTTTAGCTACTACTTCTACTCGGAAAAGCACTCTCTTTTCAAGAATATAATTTATCTTCTCTGTGGTTTTCCAAAGGCATATACAGCCAGGAAAAACCTGGCATCCCATACTGATACTAATTTTTGGTGAGAAGGGGAAGATAAACATTCAGATTTCTAAAGCCACTGGAAGGACTTTCCGTGACAATGGTGATTCTCCTGTGCAGGGCTGGGGCCACGTGGCTCACCTTGGGGGTGAGGCCCTGTGTGAGTCGTGGTTGGCTGCTAACTGAGGTCACCGAGTTCAGCTAATATTCACCCACTTTACGTGGCATGGTGTGTGAGGCTTGGCTTCTCCATCTATGTGGCCCTATTTCATCTTGACTTCATGCCGTATTATTCTTTGTGATTCAGCTTCAATGATGAAATCTGTTTGTTGTGCTCAGGCTCAGAGATGGCTGGCAAGAACAGTGTTAGGAAGCAGTCAAGGATTGGATGTCTCACATCACCATGAAGCAAGGATCCACGTCAACTAAGGAGAACCCCAGCTTTTGACAAGGTTAAAAACATTCAGAGGACTGTGTGACAGTTAGGAGATAGAAAAAGCTCTCCGAGAAGTTTTGCTCAAAGAGGCAGCTTTAATCAAAAGACAAATGAATTTACAGGACACATGGCATTGATCTTAGGGAAACTGAGTGACACATATGTTGGGGGAATAAGAAATGCATAAAATAGGGCTCCTGGGTGGCTCAGTCAGTTGAGCATCTGACTTCGGCTCAGGTCATGATCTCACAGCTCTGTAAGTTCGAGCCCTGCGTCAGGCTCTGTGCCGACGGCTCGGAGGCTGGAGCCTGCTTCGGATTCTGGTCTCCCTCTCTCTCTGCCCCTAACCCACTCACATTCTGTCTCTGTCTCCCTCAAAAATAAATAAACATTAAAAAAAAATTAAAAAAAAGAGAAATGCATAAAATAAAGGAAAACAAAAAGAGAGGCACTCATTTTGGACCAGGTGGCTGATTTCCTTCCACATTATCAAGACACTCAAGTCTGTCAATATTTAATGGATGCTTGCACTATAATTTTTTGTTTACCACCATGCAACGTCTGAACTATCTTTTTCCATTAAGGCACCGAGGTCAATGATACAGATAATTAACCAACTGATTTAGTGCATTAATTTTCCTGGAAGTTCTAGCAAGAGTCTCACTCTCCAGCCTTGAGCTTCCTACTCCACACAGACACAGGGACAAGGGCTGGCTCCATATGGAACACTGAGGTGATCCACGGCTGAAGTGCTGTCCAGCAGCATCGTCTGTCTACTTAAATGATGACGAATGCTATCTTTGTTCCAGGCAGGAAGATGTCATTACGCCAGCTCATACTGCTGACCTCCCAGGGCTTCCCACTAAGTGTTGCCAAAGGGTTGTGGTGCTGATAATTCCTTACAGCGCTCAGAAGAGAATAAAGCAGAGAGGTAAACCTGATGAAAATTGGATAAAGAACCTAAGGTGAATTGAAGCTTAATATACCAAACAGCACAGAGCATGGCTGGTTTCTTTTCCTACCTCTTGTTTTCCCTTTCACAATCGTAGGCAGTGCTCCAGCTGTCATTTCTGCCCTCTCAAAGCATTCTTCAGTCACTCATATCCAGTCTTGCACTTCACCTATCAATAAAAGGAACTTGAAATCTTTCAACACAGAGATATTATTTCTGCTTCAACTGATTTCAGGATGCCACAGTTCACAATGAAAATCTGCAGATTGCTGATAGCTCTGTCAATATCATTCAGCGGCTAACAACACTTTATTTGTGGTACCTGTAGATAGAGTGCAGGCATCTGAACCCATCAATAAATGGAAAGAAAGTCCTGGGGCTCAGAACAATTTGGTTTTACAAGGGGCCTAGTTTACAAACTTCGCTTCTTCATTACTGAAGAATTCCTTACAAGTTTTAAAGGATGGAAAATGTAACCATCTTTTAACAACTTCAATGGTAAGATAATAAGGGCGAGAACTCTACCTTCTAGTTCTCTCTACACTCCTTTCACTCTATGCAGAGAGGAATATTTACTATAACGTATTATGGTTTTGTATCATAGGTGTATATTCAATTTCTTCGAACTATGTATTTAACAACAAGCTTATTCTTATGTTTTTTTTTATTCTTATGTTTTTTAGAAGATAGTTCATAGTCAATTTCATTGGTATTTTTAGTATTTGGCTGTTGAATGTCTTTTCATGCTTCTTAATCATTTCTTTTCCTTTTTCATCCACTTGCCTATTTGGTTTTATGGCCTTTCAAATACACAGGTACCCACATACATATCTGCATGTGTATTTGTTGTCATTGTTGAATTTAATGAATTCATAGTTTTTTTTTATTACAGATGCTGACCTTTTGTCTAGTGACTAGCAGAACTATTGATCTTTTTAAAATGTTATTATTTACCTTTGAGAGAGAGAGAGAGAGAGCATGCACACAAGTGGGGGAGGTGCAGAGAGAGAGAGGGAGATAGAGGGTCCAGAGTGGGCTGTGTGTTGACAGAAGAGAGCCCAATGTGGGGCTCGAACCCGTGAACCACAAGATCATGACCTGAGTTGAAGTCTGACACTTAACTGACTGAACCACCTAGGCACCCCAGCAAAACTATTGATTCTTTAAGTCAATCTGATTTATAGGTTCTTGATATTCACGCTGTTCTAGGATGATGATTCTTAGAAAATTACCAATCATGAATGAATCTTAGGAAAGTGGTAGTTCAAGAAAAGAAAAAAATGAAAGGATCAATAAAGGTATCATTATTACCACCGGTTAATGTAATTGAATCAATACCACTGAGCCATTGAAAGTTAACAAATCATAGAGAGATATTCAATAGAAATCTACTTCCTTTGAGATTGGTACCTTTTTCACTGATGTTCAGTGAAAAATGACTCAACAATTATAAAACAAACCTATGTGATATTATATGGATTTTATAAATCAAGATTTAATATAATATTACTTTAGGAGAAGTCAAAATAAATTTTCTAGCTGAAAACTATGAGGGCACTATTATTTTCAGGAGGAAAAAAAAAAAACCTCTACCCCGAATACAATGACTCCATCCCAAATGTCTCATAATAGGTCAATTAGATATTAGCTTATGAGCAGAGGTATTTTCTTATTGTATTCCTTATGAGTGAAATGATGAAAACAAAATTTCCTTACTACCAAACTCTATCATGGCAATAGTGAGATAACTACCATCATCAGTAATCAGTGAGCTAGATTTTCTTAAATGAGCCAAATTTTCTTAAATACTTTTTTTTTTTCAACGTTTACTTATTTTTGGGACAGAGAGAGACAGAGCATGAATGGGGGAGGGGCAGAGAGAGAGGGAGACACAGAATCGGAAACAGGCTCCAGGCTCTGAGCCATCAGCCCAGAGCCCGACGCGGGGCTGGAACTCACGGACCGCGAGATCGTGACCTGGCTGAAGTCGGACGCTTAACCGACTGCGCCACCCAGGCGCCCCTTAAATACTTTTAAATATAGACTGAGCACCTTCGAAAGACCTTCTGCATCAGAATATTAAATGACCTGAGAAGTATAGCTTTCTTTTCCAAAAGAAACTACATAAAAGTGGAAAGAAACAGCATCAGTATTTTTTGGTGAATGACCAGGTTTCTGGCACTATTTTAGGAATGCAGGATACAGAGAAAAAAATTATTCTTGATGTTATATGAAAGGGACTCTTCCTAAGTAAATATTTACCAGCTTTCCCCAATAACATACCTGTAAAACTATTGTGGGAAATAGACTCTTTGTCCAGGGAGCATTTTATATTTAACTGAGCCAACACTCATTGATACTGAACAACAGAGAGATGAGCATTAGAGCCTTTGGTTCTACTGGGGAAGAAAGGTTTCTTTGAAAAGTTGTCATAGTGGTTGTTGTCGGTTGCCTACCTAGCATCATTTCTCTCATTTCTTTTTCCCCAAAGAACCCCAGATTTGTTGGAGTACCTTCTTCCTTTCCAGACTCAGGTGTCTGAGGTGAGTCGAAACCCACCCACGGCTCCAAGAATGAGTGTGACTGGTCTGGTTAAGTTTGTAGGAGGGGCCACGTGATGGAATTTGGCACAATGGCTCATGGACATCACATGCAGGACCATCTTAGGAGAGCTCTTTCCTGCTGTCCTGGGAAAGGTTCCAAAAACGTCTCCTTTTCTTTTCCCTTCAGCCAATTTGTCCTGTGCATTGGGTGTAGAACTATTGCTCTATCTCAAGACCAGTCAGAGGAGAAAGCTAGCAGACACAAGAAGATAGAACCCAATGAATTGCAGGAAAATGAGGCAGTGCCAGGAAATTAAGGCAAATCATGAAGCCTATCCTGTATTTCCAGTGATTTAAGCCAATTAATTCCCTTATCGTCACAGCCAATTTGAATTGTGTTTTCTGTTACTTTCACCCAGGGCCATCTTAAATAATACCTATTATTACCTGAATAATTGGACAATTAGTAACTAGGAAGAGGGTGCAATAGAAGATGAACATGAATACGGACGAAATCCATGCTCCAAATTCACGTATCTGCTGAAAATGATCAGTAGTTGTATTAATTACCTGCTAATTGTCTCCTAATTCTTCATATGTCCTAATATGAAGATTTATATGACATTTTGAGATTTTATACCTCTATTTTATCGCTTCTGATTTTTTTTTTCATTTCTCTTGTAAGTTTTCATCCTAGTATTGGTCTTTTGTATACATGATCTTGAAATAAATTTAAAGTGACTGGTTAATGTCATTTCTGAACCCAGAGAAGATGGTCTGTGTTCACAGGAAGCAAATAATCTATTTAGGGAAAGAAATCATCTAAGTGTTAAAACACCGTAGTAACTAACGTGACACATGAAGTAAAGTCTTATTGGGAACTGATTGAAGCAGATGGTTTGTGGTTCAGAAACTCAGGACGGCATAATTTAAGGCTTTGGGAACCAGCAGAGGCTTGGGAATGACAGAGACACTCGTGTGGGGCTTCAAAGACAAGTGGAATTCGAATCTGCAAACAGGGCTTGTGCTGGAATGTGGCAGGAGACTATGTTTGGCAAGATGGTTGAAGGGTAAGAAAAGAAGCCACAGAATCTGGACTTAAACCCATGAGCAACAAAAATAGACCTGAGACCAGGCGCTCCTATATCGTCAAATTCTGAGACGGCAGAGTTCTCTGTGAAGCCACTGCCTTGTGATTATGCGTACTCGTGTTTCTCTCTTGAAGCGGGTCTGGTGTCTTCAGTTTTCCTCTAGGACCTTAAAGAAACATGAGTAAGAGTACTGCCTCATCACTGAAATGGTTAATTTAAAATGTTTTCAAGTGAAATGTTAAAAAGAAAGCACAAATCTCCAAACAACCTTTATTTATATTTACTTCTAATAAGAGCTATAAAACATGTCTCAACAGGCAGCAATTTAATTACATCCATGCATTTGATCCGGAGAACATCCTGTTTACAATAAACCCTTACCTATAAATGTACATTGAAAACACAGATTAAGCAACCGCGTTAAGCAGTGTGGTCTGTTTCCTAGATGCCGTAAGTTTTGCTCTGGAATTGTTTCTATGACCTCAGGGAGGTACAGACCATTACGTTAACTTTACTCTAAATTTGGGAAGTCAGAGGCATGGGACCATGTCCCCAAGGTAGGGATATCACAAAGAATTTATAATTTCAAAAGTCAACCGCTCATCCTAGGAGTCTTTCCAAAAGACTTGCGAATTTCTTTATATAAGAAAGAAAAAAGCTATTCTTGTTCAGCTGCCCAGGAACAAAAGCTATAATCAGTCACGTGGTGTGCTTTCCAATCGTTGGCCACATTTCATTTTGGGGAGTGGGCTCGCTTTTCAGAAGGCGCTGTTTGTTAGCAAATTCCCATAACATTACCAGGGTGTTTTACTACCTCTAAGTGGATAGGATTGGAAGAAATGGTGGAGACATTTGGAACTCTGTGGTAAAATGTTTATTTTTGTGTGAATTACTCTTTCTGTTGTAGAATCGCATAGCACCCACCTACCCTCACCCCCCACACACGGATAGATAAAAACCCACCCACTCTCCTGGCCTTTGCTTATGTGTGCAAACGTACACACACAGAGCTTTGGAAATGAGAATCCTTTTTTTAGTAAAGAATTTTAAAAAGTGTGACCCTTTATTAATAAAAGAACATAAACCTCCTACGATATTGGCTTTAAATTTTATTTCACGTTGTGACACAATATATAAACCCACTAAATACACACTAACTGAAACAAACATTTCACTAAGCCATACTTGCCTTTTTATTTTTTTTAAATTAAAAAAAAAATTTTGTTTTCAACGTTTATTTATTTTTGGGACAGAGAGAGACAGAGCATGAACGGGGGAGGGGCAGAGAGAGAGGGAGACACAGAATCGGAAACAGGCTCCAGGCTCTGAGCCATCAGCCCAGAGCCCGACGCGGGGCTCGAACTCACGGACCGCGAGATCGTGACCTGGCTGAAGTCGGACGCTTAACCGACTGCGCCACCCAGGCACCCCATACTTGCCTTTTTAATATGAGATGCACTCAGAATTTTTTTTATCATAATAGTATCTTTCGTTGAAAAATAAACAAGGGAAGGTTATAACCCATAACACTGATTTCATGTCACTCACTAATGGGCCACATCAGTTGAAAATCACTGGCTTTAGGTACATGATGTAATGTTTGTGGACAATTCTAACATATGTAAACATATTCACATATTGGTTTGTGAATATGTGAACTAGGATTCTCCTGAGTCAGGGATTACCACTAGAATAATTCTGAGACTCGGTATTTCATTTTTCCCCTCATTTTTTAAGGTTTATTTATTTATTTTGAGAGAGACAGAGACAGCACACCAGCAGGGGAGGGGCAGAGAGAGAGAGAGAGAGAGACAGAGAGAGAGACAGAGAGACAGAGGGACAGAATCCCAAGCAGGCTCTGTGCTGTTAGCACAAAGCCCAATGTGGGGGCTCGGACCCATGAAGTGTGAGATCATGACTTGAGCCAAAATCAAGAGCCAGATACTTATTAGTGATACTGACTGAGCCACCCAGGAGCCCCTCAGTATTTCATTTTTAATGCTATCATGGTAGAAATATTTGTGCTGCCAACACTTTTTCCCCTTGGGTAATATCAGTAAATTATATAGCCTAAATTCTTTTAGATGTCCAGAAATCTCTTGAAACATAAAGAAATACCAAAGCAGCTCACTCCTGCCACGTCATATTTCTAGAACCAACTTTATTTAAGACCTCTTGCTGTGCACATGTTCCTTGTGACACGTTCGAGTGCAAAGAATATTCCACAATGTGATGAATAGATTAGCAATTGTTGATAGTGCCAGGAAACCTTCGGAGAGTATCCGTGGGCTGGATTACAGGACAGACTGACTCTCTCCCACGAGGAGTACAAGCCAAGTGGGACCAGGATTTGGACTTGATGCGTGCCCTGTTGTAAATGCCGGAAAACACTTCTCTGCACCCGCTTGTGTGTTTTTAGGTAGCACATCAGTAGGTTAGGTAAAACCTCACCTTCATCAATTCAGTGACCTAAGCAGGTCATAATTTGTTGTTACACGCACATCTTTTTGCAGAAAGGTTATTGGCCTATTCGGCTTGGGAATGCATTTTAAACTTTGTAATCAAACAACAGGGGTCAGGCGTGTTTGGCAACAAATGAATACATTAGTGTTGGAAACCACACCGGAGCATTTAACCTCTCACTCAATTTTTTAAAAATTTCCACTCACAAACTGGAAATATGATATATTTCACAAATACACTTAAGTCAAACTCATTAAAGCAGAATAGTAAGCTTATTGTTTCCAAAACCAATACAAGATTTGTGCTAATTCATCTCTGTTTTCACCTTACTCCTCTGGGAGCAGGGGGTAATAACTAATAAAGCTTAGTCATGAAATCTACAGCCCCAAGGCGAGGTGATCTGACTGATCAATGTTAAGATGGAGTACAATGCTTTGCCTCATCAGCATGAAGCTCTCTCCATTCAAAGGAACCTTGGAAGAAAAAAAGGCAAAAGGCACCATCTGGATGGAATTACAAAGTGGCTGATGTGTATAATGGCTTTGTTGATGGTGGTCCATTTTGCCCTGAAGGAGTTACATTATAATTCTGTTCCTCTCGAGGCAAACTTAATTCTGCCTCAGAAGTGGATCAATAGCTGACTTGGGATTTTGTTCTTGTACTTTTCAGAACGTTGACTCTCCTCTACCTCCAGACAAGAGTGCGTTAACCTTGCTTTCTAAAGCAAACACCCTCATGAACACAGCAGACAGTCACTCCATTTGATGCAACTGTTTGTAAGGCGGTGGTGATACTTAGTTTTAAACAAAAGGATGGGGGAGGGGCTACCCGAAGATCTGATTTATAAACAGACCCCCAAACCAAGATTACGGAAAGATTTGCCCCAAGACCGACCCTCCGGTATTTCTCAGAGAAGGAGGTATTGTTAGCACAATGGGATCTTAAGCCTACTGGCTTCTATTTAAGAGCATAAGGAATATTCAGGGATTTCTAGACATCTCTAAAACATTTTGAAATCCTGAAACAATTAATTTGAGAAGTGACGTTTGTTATTTTTGTAGGTCTTTATATCTGCTTTAACAAAGGGATTTGGATTTTACAGATGCTAGTATCTAAATTGGAATAAGAATGGAACAGATTTGGTGACTCTGGGGACCTCACTATCCGCACCCATGGCAACTACATCTGAACGGTGTCTCCCACTTCAGTTCAAGGACGACTTTACCAGCTGAGCTTTAATTAATGATAAATCAACAGACAGGTGACAACCATTATATTCTTTCACCTTATCACTGGGGCTAGAGTTGGTGACAAAGTTTTAATTAAATTTTAACTTTATCTTACTTAATTAACGTTATATGAAGACGGAACACGCATACATGGGCACATACATATTTGCATGGATGTATTTGTTTAGTAATTAAAGTTTCCCAATTTCTGATTTTATACCAGAGGGTTGAAAGGGAAAGAAATAGTATTTAATCCAAATTAATCCAGTATAAATTTAACATTCTGCAATTGTCATCCTCAAACGTAAAATACTTGAGTGTCTGATAAACGTGCAATAAATGTTAGTTAACAATGACAATTTTCCTGGTCTTGTTTGCCCGCCTTTGTTCAGAGTATCTCTCCACACTCTTGCACATTTTTTCCCACAAGCCTGTCCATGTGATACACTGGCGATAAATAATAAACATACTGATCTTTTCAGCGACTTAAGAGAAAGTAATGGCCCTGGTTTTCATGGATCCATTTTATACATTTAACTTAGGGGCAGGGGCCATGTCTACATGTCCTTCCAAATTCCCCAACCCTCCTATCAGGCCGCCTTTTCTTGTAGGGAATTGCTCCCATCTTTAATTTAGAACTGTAGGGGAGGCTCATTATAAGACATTTACAAATACTTAAAAGCAGAGAGAAAATATGAAAGTCACTTTAAATCATGCCACCTATTGATAGCCATAACTTATATTATTTGCTAACTTCCTTTGTCTTTTTTTTTAAATGCATATATTGCTTTCATTCTAAAGAAAACTAGGATCATCCTATCAATATGCCCTAGTGGCCTATTTTTCACTTAGAGATTTTAAATATTATGTCACGTCATTAAATATTCCTCAAAACTATTATTTGCAATGACCGCTTAACATTCCTTTAGGTGAATATATCCTAGTTAACCTTTTCTTCTGTGTTAGACATGTAGATCGTGTCAATATCTTGCTATTATAAATAAATGGTAATAATCTTTGCACACTAATTAAAAATTTTTTTAAATGTTTGTTTGTTTTTGAGAAAGACAGAGAGAGGGAGAGAGGGCGTGAGTGGGGAGGGGCAGAGAGAAGCAGGCTCCAGGCTCCGAGCTGTCCGCACAGAGCCCGTCGTGGGGCTCAAGCCCACAAACCCCGAGGTCATGACCTGAGCCGAAGTCAGACGCCTAACCGACTGAGTCACCCAGGTGCCCCTGCACACCGACTATTAGTAAACATTGTTGACTGATTCCGGTCCTTTGGGGGCCATTTAATCCACAGTTTGATGGATAGTACATGAAGCTGTAATGCATTTCCTTCTTTGGGAGCACCGAGTAACTGTCAGCTTGTCATGATGTGTCTCATGTCTCATGGCAGCGGAAGGCAACGTGCCCTCTGTAAGGAAGCCAGCCCTCAGAGCAGCTGCAAGCTGATTTTATATCCAGCCCAAACTTCCCAAAAGATCCAGAATCACTTACCTTCTTTCATAATAGAACAGTGCATGGCACAGAGTAGATAGGCACCAAATCCTTGTCAACAGAATATCCAAGAATCTGTTGGACATTTCGCTTGCTTATCTTACAGGTGCTTCAAACTTAACAATGTCCATATGCTGAACTCTTAATAACTGCCGTGAATCTCTCATAAACCAAACATAACACCCTTTGTGTCTCTCTCTCCCTCTTCCCCATCTCAGCAAACTGGGCCATGAGTCACACGTTTTATCCAACCAGAAAGCTGGGAATCATCCCCGACCTGCTTGTCTCCCTCACCCCGTGCAGGAAGTGCTGTCGCTTTCTCTACAGAATCGTCACTTCCAACCCATCTTCTGTCCGTCGCTGCAGCCACTAAGTACCCTGGCCCAAGCTACCGCCAGCTCATGGTGAGCCCTTCTCTCCGGTCGTCCCACCTCCACCACTGACCTCTTTCATACTGACATTTTTTAAAAATTCATTTGCAGCCTTTTGCACTGAGCATTTTATTTTATTTTTATATTCTTAAAATAAATATTTATCCACTTTTGAGAGAGAGGGCATGAGCAGGGGAGGGACAGAGGGAGAGAGAGAGAGAGAGAGAGAGAGAGAGAGAGAGAGACAGAGGATCCAAAGCGGGCTCTGTGCTGACAGCAAGTGACAGCCCAGTGTGGGGCTTGAACTCACGAACCAGGAGATCATGACCTGAGCTGAAGTCAGACACTCAACCGACTGAGCCACTGAGGCGCTCTTGCACCGAACATTTTCATAAAATACAAAGTCAGACTCCTTTTAAGGGTTAACAAGTCACTGCCTGATTTGTCCCCTGACACAGGTCCTCTTGTAGGCTCTGTGACGATTCCGATGTTTGTCGTCCTCAGGGAATCCACGTACACTGTCCCTTTCTGTTCTGGATCTGTCTCCCCCTTCCCTGGGGCCCTTCACAAAGCTGTATTCTTCTTATACTTCAGGTCTGGACATATCCCACCTTCCACAACGCCCATCACTCTCTATCAATGTGCCTTTCTTATTTTCTTCACTGCACTGACCACGATTTATAAATACACTTATTTTTGGTTTTCCTTTGTCTCTCTGACTAGATGAAAGCCACAGAAAAGCAAGGGCCATGCCATCTCTTTTGTTTATAGGGTTTGATTCAATGCCTAGTACAGTGCATGGCACATAGTGGACCCTTCAGGGGTAGTTGCAGGGATAGACATGACTACAGGATCCATCACTCCGGGGTGGTTTGGGGATAACTTAGAACAGTCTCCATCTATAGGCCCACCAGGCTCCCAAAGGATGGATCTTCTCCTAGTTGGGCAACACCAGCAACTACTTTAGCTTATTTTTCCGAAGCTCCCTGAAAGAATCCTATCCTTGAAAAAAAATCTAGATCACCGTTTTGTAAGTTCAACAAATGGTTTCTAAGCTCTTTCTGCAAGGTGCATTGTATTCTCTGGCGGTGTGGCACTCCGATGCCATCCAGCTGTCCCTTAGACAGGAACGTAACTTGTCTCCTACTTTTTGTCTCATACTTGTCTTATGTTTCTCACTGTGCACCTGGCCCTACTGCGGAGCCAAGGTTAGGCTCACAATCCTACTAAGGGACATGGCTAGGTGGTGACGGGCAGTTATCCACTTTGCTGCGCTTGAGATATTGAAATCATTATTGTGATCATTTAGTAATATAATTATTTATTAATGTTTATTAAGAACAGCAACTCTAAAACCAACATCATATGATCCAAATCGCCAGTTTTGAGGCCTAAGAGATTTAGTAACAGGTTTAAGAAAATCAAGGAACCACCTCACAGAGATTGCTGGTCTCTGTTCAGTGTTCAGCACAGAGATGGTGGAAGGAGAGTGAGGATTCTCTCTTACAACATGCATCGGAGGGGCGCCTGGGCGGCTCAGTTACTTAAGCGTCCTACTGTGGCTCAGCTCATGATCACAAGGTTCGTGAGTTCGAGCCCCGCGTCTGGGCTCTGTGCTGACAGCTCAGAGCCTGGAGCCTGCTTCGGATTCTGTGTCTCGCTCTCTCTCTGCCCCTCCCAACTCGTGCTCTGCCTCTCTCTGTGTCTCAAAAATAAATAAACACCAAAAAACAAAAACAAAAAACAATACACATTGGAATTTATTTATGGGGTCTAGCCTCATTCAGAAGCTAAAGTTAAAATAATTCACCTCAAAAAGTTTTGATTTAGAACTCTATCAGATGGCTAATCAATCCTAAATCTAGGTCTCTTTTTTGGCTGAGCCTCATTTGACACAGCCTCTTTCCAAGAGGCTGCCAGCACTAGTGAAATTCTTAAATTCTCCATACGCAAAGAGAGCGACTATAGCACATTTCGCCAAATAAATGCATAATTGAACATTAAACATCTGGTTTTTAAAGACTGTGTCAATATTGCCCACGTTCTCTGTTATCCTGGTTTTCTGCAGATTTACTTGTTGCCCTCAAAAAATACAGACTATTCGGTTTTCATAATAAGAAATCCTGCTGCAAGATTTAAAAATAAGACAGTGAATGAAAGCCGTGAAAGGCAAGGCAGCTGATTTGCCTTAGATGAATGGTGAAGATTTAGGCGACTCAAGGATTCACGCCCCGGACTGGCCATCTAATTAAAATGAGAAATGAGACAGACAGCAGCCAAGCAGTTTGGGGAATTACTAATCAGGCAAAAATGCAAAATAGGGACACTATCTTTTAGAATGTTCGTTTGCGGGTCTTATGTCACCCAGTCCAAATGACAGGCAGGAAAGAATATCAACATGATGCAGACCACATTAAAAAATGGCTGACCCTCCTAATAGCACACGATAGATGGGAAGAACAGATGATCAGCCTTGTTCAAGTACAGAAGCATTGAGAAATTACCAGGGAGTATGAAACTTACCCAAAGATAGCTACATCAAGCTCAGAGATAGGGAGTACTGATGATGGGCTAGTTCCATGGTCTTTTTAGAGAAGTCATCTTCCATCGGAGGGACACCCGCAGAAAAAAATATCCACAAGTAGTGAAGCAGAATGAAGGTAGGTGGTCTATGTGGGGATAGATGGACCCGCTGGAGGAAAATGGAACTGGTTTAAGATTATACTAACTATTGGCAAGCAGGCCAGTTAGGAGGAGGTTAAACACAACACACATCTCAAACCCCCAGGATGAAGCCTGCTGCTTTTCGGAGAAAGGATCTGCCAAGTTCTCCACTTCAAAGAGAGCTCCATAGGGGTGCGGACGAAGGGAAGAATTTTGGAGGGACATGTGAAAATGTTTACATGGATCCAGGAGAAGAGACTGAACAAATTCACATGGACTAGGAAATTGCCTTGAAAACTATAAAATGAGATAGGAGCCAAGAAAGGAAAATAATTTAGTGAGAAATCCAGGTGCTGAAGCAGCAGTTTGACCAATAGAATGTTATTGTGCACACATGACTTCCATTTCTAGTTCTCTAGCTTCTTGCTTGCTGAGTGATGATGGGAAAAAGAACCACAAGTAGGCCATGTCCGTGCAACAGGCCTCTTTGCAAATGTCTCTTCAGTTTTTATCAGAGGTGTTTTTTCCCCCCTAATAGCTTTACATGGCATAGTTTTGACGGATTTGACAACAAGCACCTTCTGCATATATTTTAGGGAAGGAGCTTTTCCCACAGGAATAAACTAATATTCATGTCTGTGAGTTGACTTTTCTGAGCCTTGATGTTCTGGTGATGTCCAGGAGGGCTGGCCATGCATGGGCTGTTTTGAAAACCTCGTGTGTGAACCCCATGTGCCAGGAAAGGTTGGCAAGATGGAAACAGGGAAGGTTGCTCACTGGCTTTCAATTTAGGTAGAGAGTGGATGTAGGCAGGAAAAGATTCCTCTTCTTCACACAGAGCCTCTCTGTGACTTAAAAAATCTTGATCCTGCAGTCATAACATGAGGGGGAAAAACTAATGTCAGTATTGGCCAATTTAATGTCAGATTGGAAAGGGCCCAACTCATGTTAGATGCTCAATTAAGTGCTTGCTGAAAAAACAGAACAATTTTTCTAGTGTAATAGGCAAAGATATGAATACATATTTTGAAGTAAGAATATGCAATGTCTTTTCATTGCACAGGTTTTTGGTAACTGACATGGAGGGTGGGGCATGCTTGGTTGGATGGGATGTGGTGTATGTGACACCCACAGTGGTGGGTCACACAATTGCTAGAGATGTCTGTGATGGCATAGGATCAATACAAGCACTGGTGTCAACTTTTCCTTAATTGGGAACCAGTAGATACCATAGGGAATTTCTCTGTAAAAGTACTCTTTAGGGGCGCCTGGGTGGCGCAGTCGGTTAAGCGTCCGACTTCAGCCAGGTCACGATCTCGCGGTCCGTGAGTTCGAGCCCCGCGTCGGGCTCTGGGCTGATGGCTCAGAGCCTGGAGCCTGTTTCCGATTCTGTGTCTCCCTCTCTCTCTGCCCCTCCCCCGTTCATGCTCTGTCTCTCTCTGTCCCAAAAATAAATAAACGTTGAAAAAAAAATATTTAAAAAAAAAAAGTACTCTTTAGACATTTTGGAACTGCACTAATACAAATAAGTACTAAATTGCATGTACTATTACTGCTAATTTATGACCAAAAGATTTCTCCTTGTTTTCGCAAATGTGAATAATTCTGCCTAACATCTCCAGGCACTGAAATTATATGCATCTGAATGCTTTAAGATGCAAAATAACACTGATCTTTTCAAAACTCAATAGGAGAGAAAATAGGTGTTTAGAAGTGATCGTGACTTCTAATGCTTTTCTCGTGATACAGGTGGCAGAGTGAGTTAGTAACATTCGTACTTCTTTATATGGACTTGAGATTTTAGAGTTTCTTTGAGCAGTTTTGGATCATTTTCACTGCTTCAGATATTTGTAAAACTGTCTTACCAACTTATTTGGAAAACATTCGCTTATGAACAAATGGATTTTTAAAAACTGCGTGTATAACACATTGGTGTGAAGAAGGAAAAGGATACTGAGAAAAACTTTGCCTCTATCTTTCACATCTTGGAACTATCAAAGATGGTGAAGGATGCTGAACTGGAGTCATTTCACTTGCGGTGGGCCCCCTGAGCCCCCATTTTGCTTTCCAGGGTTTTGGTTATCCCTGGTCAACGGTGGTCTTAAAGCAGATGACCCTCCTTCTGACATATGGTCAGAAGGTCACTGGTAGCCTAATGCTGTATCACAATGCCTACATCATTCGCCTTGCTTCATCTCATCACGTGGGCATTTAATCATTATGCACTTCCTGAGACAGGTGAATACAGTACAATTAGGTATTTTGAGTGAGGGAGACACCACATAGCTTGTATTACAGTATATTGTTTAAATCGTTCTTATTATTAGTTACTGTTTTGATCTCTTACTGTGCCTGGTTTATAAATTAAACTTTATCATAGGTATGTATGCGTATGAGAAAACATAGTATATATGGGTTTGGTATTTTTCATCATTTCAGGCATCCACTGGGAGTCTCAGAATATATCCTCCATGGATAAAGGGGGGACTAGTCTCTATCTCTATCTCTATCTCTATTTCTATCTCTATCTCTATATCTATATCTCATTGGAACATTTGCCTTAAATAGTGTCTTTAAGAGTTTATAGGGGGGGCACCTGGGTGGCTCAGTCAGTTAAACATCTGACTCTTGATTTTAGCTCAGGTCATGATCCCAGGGTCATAAGATCGAGCCCTGTGTTGGGCTCTGTGCTGAGCGTGGAGCCTGCTTAAGATTCTCTCTCCCTCTATCATTCTGCCCCCACCCCCCGCCACCTCTTAAAAAAATAAATAAAGAGCTTATATGGTCTGGATGGTACCCAACCAAAGGTAATTATCCTTTCTGTGTGATAGTCTAATTGTTTCCATAGCAACCACTATGGGTTAAGATGTCACAAAGAGGATTAAGATTTCATTTTAGAATAAACAACAGGAATGAAACATCACTAAGACAAAGATGCTGTTTTTGCATTAAATAAATGAGTGGGAAATAGACAAAATGGAACAGCAGTATTTTCCAATTAAAAAATTTCTTGCACTTAGAAGGTGCCTGTCAGTGAGGGAATCCTCAAATGTGAGTTTGGACAGATGGTGTCTTCTCATCAGGGGTGAGAAAGACCCAACTATATGTAGCCATTTAGAGATTAGAGCTATTCTCAGTTTCTCTAAGCACAGTCCTTTATCTAGCTGCATGGCATGAAACACTCTGCAGAAAGAGTGTATTATTGTGTGTAACCTGTAACTTGTCATTTTAGTTTTTCATCAAAAATGCTCCAATTTCTCCTAGTCTAAAGAAGCTTGCTTTGCTTCTAAAGACCACCCCTTATTCCAGTGGAGACAGCCAGCTGCTTTCACACGCTGTATCACAAGGAACGTCTTTGGGTACCTTCCAAGTCGGAGGAACTTTTTTTTTGGAAAGATTAAGGCTATTATGGGCTCAGAGGGACCTATGGACTGTGGAAATATTTTCTAAACCAGGAGATGAACCTCATAAGAACCAAGGCTATTGTCTTCCCCATTTACCCAGAAATGGAAACAGTCCTGGGCACATAGTAGATACTGACAAAGTATGAAGGAGCAAATGCAAGTGGTCCTAGCATACATTCCCAGTGAGGTGGAAGACCCTGGCCAGGGCAGGGAGCACTGCCCTAGTCATGCAGAGACAAAGCTACACTGGCAGGTAGACACCAAGCCATTCTGGAAGCCATGACACACACTGATGGTTCCTCTTGCCATTTCAATGGAAGCTTCTCTCTTTCTCCATGGGATGACTTAATGCTACATCTTTTGGCTAACCTGATTTACTCCAAGTTGACTCTACCTGAGTGACAATGTTCTTGTAAAGAGATGATGGAGAAAGGGGTGTGTGGCCATACACAGAAATAAATGTTAGTTGATTAAGGATCTAAGTGGAAGATTCAGGGGTGCCCGGGTGGCTCAGTCAGTTAAGCATCTGACTCTTGATTTCAGCTCAGGTCATGATCTAACGGTTCATGAGAGATCAAGTCCTGCACCGGGCTCTGTACTGATGGCAGGAAGCCTGCTTGAGATTCTCTCTCTCTCTCTCTCTCTCTCTCTCTGCCGCTCCCAGGCTTGTGCACTCTCTGTCTCTCTCAAAATAAATAAAGAAACATTAAAAAAAAAAAAAGGATCTAAGTGTAAGACTGAAACCATACAAGCACAGAGAGAAGTGAATTTCTCCTTATCCTGGAGAAAGACTTGTCAATGACGTCTTAAAATCAAGAGGTAATAGAAGATTGATACATCTGACTACATAACAATGAGAATATTTTACATGATAAAAACCTCATATAAATAATATCAAAAGACAACTGATAAACAGGGAGACAATATTTGCAACATATATCATAGACAAAGGGCTAAGGTCCCTAATACATAAAGAGCTTTTAAAAACTTGAGAGACAAAGGATCAAAAACACAGTAGAAAAATGGGAAAAGATTCAAACAGATAATTCATGAAACGCATATGAAAATGTCCTTACACATATGGAAAAACAGTATGGTTAGAGTGTAATCTTAAATTTTGAATTAAATTTTAATGAAAAACAAGTCTGATGTGTTTCTCACCTATCAAATTAGCAAAGACTAAAAAATATAATAACATAGCCTGTTGTCACACATTCCAACTAGGAATGCAGACTGATAAAAAAAAAAGTCTAAGAGATATTTGGCAATATCTATCAAAGCTACATATGCACTTATTTTTTGACACAGGGGTTTCACTTTCTAGGAAGATACACCTAAAACAATATGCAAATACATATGCATGTGATTATTCCTTATAGCATTGCTTATAATTGCAAAACATTGGAAAAAACCTAAATATGCACAAATAGGAGAATCACTGAATTAACTAGTGTATAGCCACACAATAGCATACCATACGACTGTAGAAAATAAATTTCCAGAATATATTGTTAAGTGAAAAAAACAAAATGCAAACTAGAATCTATAGTATGCCACCTTCATGTAAGAAAACGCACAAGTATTTGCTTACTCGTGCAAAGGAACTATAGGAAAGATAAACAGAAACTCAAGAGACTGGTTTCCCAACAGAGGGTGGGTGGGAAAGGGTGAGGAGAATGGGGATACAGGGGGTTTGATAAGGAGGGATTGACACTTTTCTGAGTATACCCATTTGGATAGCTCTAACTCTTAGAACCACAGTTTTGTTTTACCTAGTCAAGAAAATCAAGAATAAGAAACAAGACATGTGGAAACCTCACAATGAAATATTAAAAATACCAAGTTAACATAAAATGTATTATGAATTGGTGACAGAACCACACTGAAGGGGGAGTGGAGAGAAAAACTAACCAAAATAACTTTAGGAAACAATATTATGATTAAATGGTATAAATCCAAAGACAACACACACACACATCTGTATACAAATCCAATTATTAAATTTGTTTCAGGGTATGGGCTATACATTCTGACACTACTTTATATGTATATTAGGGTTGAATAAATAAGTAAATGCATTGTACATAATGAGAACTAGGTTCTTCACTGTTACAGAAAGAAGCTATAAACAAGGAAGGTGAAAAAGAACCTGTGGGGTGTGAATTGGAGTCTGCCTGTCTATCTATCTATCTATCTATCTATCTATCTATCTATCTATCTATGCGAACAGATGGCAATAGAAAAATAGCTGTTTGTGGGATGGTGGTTTGGTATACATACATATATTTTCACTAGCTCTATCTGCTCAGAGGTCCTATAAGCAGTGGTTTTTCAGTAGTAATTGCATACATTGGGTCAAGATTTTGGTTTCTAAACACTATTTTCCAATAAAGGGAGCAGGGGTTCCTTGGAGACGTGGTAGGTCCCAGAGTTGGAGCAGAGAAATATAAGAGCCTGAAACATCTTGTGGTTCTATAAAGTAGCAATTGCTCCAAATGGTTGGAGGACAAATGAGTCAACCCCAAGAGGTTCCTCATGGCAAAGTCTGGAACTATTTGAGATATTTATACTTTTTATATGTTTTATTTAAAAATAAATGAGTACTGGGTAATAGAATGGCATAAGTTCATACTGATATAAATAGATAAATAAGGGAGAAGGAATGTCTTTTTAAGAATTCCAACTAATAAATATAGAAAGAATGACATAGAAAAATCACCACTGGGCAAATAACATGGCAATAAGTGTTGCAGACAAGAGCCACAAAGTGGATGCTAAAATTAGGGTGCAAAGGCTTGAGGAGGAATCAGGATACCTGCATAGTCTCAAAGTCTTGAAGATAAGGAATTTCAAGAGAAAAATAGCAACTTCAGAAGTGGAAATATCTAGTAGATACACCTCAACCAAGTGATCAAAGTCAGCTTCCCCAGTAATAAGGCACATCAGCCTCATGAAGGCCCAAGTATGATGCCCCGAGAAGGGCAACGTCATTTCTGCGGTGTTCTTGACAAAATGAGTAACCTCTTCTGATCAGGAGGAAACATCAGACAAACCCCAAAAGAGGGATATGCTACAAAATAACTGACGAGAGCTCTTCAAAAATGTCAAATTCACACATGATGAGGGAAGAATAAGCGAACTTCACAAATGGGAGGAAACTAAGGGGTAAAGGGCAGCAGTGGAAAACCTGGTGAAATTCGAGTATGGTCCATAGTTTTGTTGAGTCTTGTATCAATTTAATTTACCAGTTATGCTCATTTTACGGTGATGATGTCAACATTAGGGGAAGCTGGATGATGAGTATTTAGGAACTCTTCTATTTCTATAACGTTTCTGCAAGTCTAAGATCATCTCAAAATAAAAAAGTAAAAAAAAAAAAAAGAATGCAAGGTGCAATAAAATTTGTTCCCACATGGTACAGTTTTCAGGAGGTTGCATTGATCAGTGGTCAGCACTGGTGTATCTAAACATTTGAAGATTTGAATAAAAGTCACAATTTTTTCGATACTTAAATAACCATTGTGAAAAAATAGAAAATAAGGCAAAAGAAAAAAAAATCTGTCATTCCACTGTTAATCCGTTCATGTACATTTGCCCAAATTTTCCAATGGATGTAAATATGCATGTATTAAGATGTGAATATACGTGCACATAATTTTTTGTTAGAATCCGATTCCATCTGGTAATTTGCTTTTTTCACTTAAAGTTAAGCTACTATATATTTTGTATACACCTAAAATCTCACTTTTTCCCCTTTTAAATAGATTTTAATTTTTATAAGGATTTTAGATTTACAGAAAAATTGAGAATATAATATAGAGAATTCCCATATACTTCACACTCAGTTTTTCCTACTATTAACATCTTATATTAGTATGGTACATGTGTTAATGAGCCAATACTGACACATGATTATTAAGTAAAGTCCATATTTTATTCAGGTTTTTTTTTTTAACCTAATTTCCTTTTTCTATTCTAAGATCCCATTCAGGAGGCCAAAAATTGCATTTACTTGTCATGTCTCCTTAGGCTTCTCTAGACTGTGACAGTTTCTCAGATTTTGCTTATTTTTGATGACCTTGACAATTTTGAGAAGTACCAGTCAGGTATTTTGTAGGATGCACTTCTATTGGAATTTGATATTTTTTTCAAGATCAGATTGGGGTAATGGGGTTTTGGGAGGAAGACCACAGAGCTAAAGTGCTACTCTTATATCAAGTGTCTATACCATCAAGATGATTTATTTATTTTTATTTTTTTATTTTTTTTATCAAAATGATTTATATTAACATATTGATATCAGTGTTGATCACCGGGCTGAGGACTGTTTTTCAGCCTTCTCCACTATAAAGTTCCTCTCTAGAGACCCCATTTTCCATACTGTACTCTTTAAAAAGAAATCACTATATATATTCCACATTTATTTATTTTTTAGACTGTTATTTAATGTCTTACTGTTTATAAAGAGATAAGAGAATTTTATCTTGTAATAATTGTGTATATATATGTATATGCACATATACAATTTCAATAAGACTTTTAAAAAAGCATTGACAAAAATTATACAACTTTGGATGGAGACAGAAATGATCTTTGAAGTTGTCTCATCTTCAGCTTCCTTCTTTCTGCTTCATGAAACATGAAAGAGATGCCTCCCATTGAGAAACATATTTTCTTCTATCTAAAACTTTCAGTTTTAAGTTTAAATATTTAATCTACTAAATCCTGGTTTACTCTATATTCTGTCTGAAACCTAAATCCATGTAAAACTTGAAAAGATAAAATATTCAAATGTTATACATTGAAAGAACTCCTTAATTAACTTCATAATATCAACAATTTTGAAAATATTTGTTTTAACAATTTTCACCCTAGTTGTTTAAAGATCCAAAGATTTCAAACTTTTGTAATGAACATAGTTTCATGATTTTTACCCTTAAAGCTTAACTTTAAAAAAGTTTGCATTTATAATACATAATGAAAAAAAATATTTATTTATTTATTTATCTATTTATTTAATATGAAATTTATTGTCAAATTGGTTTCCATACAACACCCAGTGCTCATCGCAACAGGTGCCCTCCTCAATGCCCATCACCCACTTGCCCCTCCCTCCCACCCCCCATCAAACCTCAGTTTATTCTCACTTTTTAAGAGTCTCTTATGGTTTGCCTCCTTCCCTCTCTGTAACTTTTTTTTCGCACTTCCTTTTCCCCTCCCCCATGGTCTTCTGTTAAGTTTCTAAGGATCCACACTAAGAGTGAAAACGTACAGTATCTGTCCCCCTCTGCCTGACTTATTTCACTTAGCATAACACTCTCCAGTTCCATCCATGTTGCTACAAAAGGCCGTATTTCATTCTTTCTCACTGCCAAGTAGTATTCCATTGGATATATAAACCACAACTTCTTTATCCATTCATCAGTTGATGGACAGTCAGGTTCTTTCCATGATTTGGCTATTGTTGAAAGTGCTGCTAGAAACATTGGGGTACAAGTGCCCCTATGCATCAGCACTCCTGTATCCCTTGGGTAAATTCCTATATTCCACATTTAAAGATATAGTCTAATTTTAATGGCTTCAGAAATATGAATGTCTTGTAGTATACCTAACCTATCTATTTTTTTTTTTTTGGTGGACACAGAGATGGTTTTCAACTTTTAATTCCTATAAAGAACCTTGCATTGTGTCTAACAAGGAACATTTATCTGTTTATGTATTGCTGATTATCTCTTTAGAATAAAAACTAAGAAGTGGAATTGCTGGGTCAAAGGATATGTACAGCAAGGCATTTGACACATAGTGCAAAGTAGATTCCAGAATATCTGCGGCAATAGTCCCACCAGCATGCATCACCCGGAGCACGCCATTTCTTTACGCCACCTATGTATAGCTGGTGTGGATAAGCGTGATATAAGAAGACGTTGGAGGCGTGGAGAGATGGCCCAACGGAGCAGGGTATACAAAGAGTTTGCCTTTTATTCTCAGTGTAATGGGAAGGCATCAGAGGCTTGTTAACAGGGGAGGGATCTGATCTGCTTAATGTGTTGTAAGCCATGACTTCATTTCTTAAAATGGTCAATTAGATTATGGCTGGGTATTTCCCTTTGCCCTTGGCTCGAGGTCATAAAAACAAGGCAATGTGACAGATGACCTCCTCTTCTTTCCTACGCCAATCTAACTTGCCATCAAGTGGGGAAGCACACAAGATAGGGCCAGAAAGAGAGGAGAGAGTGCTGACATGATTTATTCAGAGGGAGGGAGTTGGGTGGTGGGGTGGGATGGGGCAGAGAATGGGCAGAGCCTCCCCACTGCTGAAGGCCTTCCAAACGGCTGCTAATGAACTCCACCTTGTCTGCCGTGTCTCGTGTACTTCATTAGAACAAAGAGCAATGGGGACATGAGAGGAACAACTCACAGACAGCTGACAGTTTTCTGCTAATTTTGAATCCTGGCAGCAACACATTACCCAGGATGAGAACATAAGGTAGCATCAGAAAGAGCTGTTCAGGGATAATTCCGCGTGAGACACTGGATCTATCCTTTGGTGCTACTGAATAATTCCTCATGCAAAGATGTTTATCACACTCGGGATGACAGAGGGCTGATAGAAAGCACTACAATCTCCTAAATCTTCATAGCTTTTCAAAAATGAGGATTAAAGAGAATGATAGGAACAGTGCATGAGCCATTAAAAAGACCCTTCAGAAAACTTTTTAAACATGTAGGGAATAGTTAGACGGGGCCATTAAATATATTAAAGAACAAAATGTTAAAATTTCTCACGCGTTTTCTCTCTAAAAGGTCTTGCCATTGATTGGGACATATAAGTACCAAGGTTCTTTAAACATCTCAGGAACAACCAGATGGCACATCCATCATAGGGCCTACTGAGATTTAGAATTAATCTTTAATTACTTATTTATAATTTATAATTACCCAGATAGGGGCAGCTCATCCTACTTGAGTAATTTTCTCTGCGGGATTAAGTTGTGCCATTTGGAAGGCATGTTGACTCTTTCAATCCCTAGAGTTTTAGAAACATGTATGTCAGGGCACCACATCATCACGAGCGAGATTACCAGTCAATACTCGTACGAAACTACTGAGCAGATTGGTCTTCGTGGTTTACTTTTGAAAAAATGATGAAATCATCTTACTCACTGAATCCTGAAAAATTGATGGTCAGCACATATAGGCCAGTAAGAAGGCTGAAAAGATTGAGCTTGAAGGTTTTCTTTTTCTTTCCTCCCTCTAACTCAATGGTCTCACCCTATGGGTACGGCTTTGTGAGCCAAAACAAGCGAGCAAGCAAGCAAAAATAAAAACCTAATCTACTGCCCTTAAGTTTCAAAATTTTAACCTAAAGAGTACTTTATCAAGAATTGATCTACAGATATTCACATTTTGCCAGTTTGATACGCTTGATACATTTCGGTAACTGGGCAGGAAAAAACAACTAGGAGATGGGAAAAAAATGAATAGAGATGATCTTAGCAGCAAGAAATTCTGAGCTAGAGAGTGGGCTACATTCCTAGCACCTTTATTTTAAAAGCAAGCAGGCTATCATGAGCATTTATAGGAAAACAACAAAAGAGGCAAGGACAAAGCCCTGCCAGCATGTTGGGCCAGATTCTTTGTTAGGGTTTTGTATCTTGTTTTGGCTGTGCAGAAAGACTCCAAGACAAAGAATGAAAAAAAAAAAGATTCTAAGATGGCAGAATTTCAAAACTGGACTGCATGCTCAAGAAAATCGAGTCTAATTCTCTTACTTTAAAGATGAGAATGGCTAAGTCCATGGAGGTTTGGTGACCGATCTAAATTCATACATTGTGTTGTTGGCAAGCTTATTCATTTAGCAGATGGTTTTTGGCTTTATATTGACTGTGTTGAGTATTATTAAATTTTAGGCACAGAAATGAGAGTGGCAAGTAAGCGGCAACTATAAAATATCTGTTGACTTTCCTACCTCCACACCACTTCTCTCAAAAATGATGACGGGACACAATACGGCTTCATGTAACCTAGGAAAGACTGAGGCGCAATAATTGTCCACAAGTATACGAAATATTCTGAGGAAGATGTTGACCCTTAATTATCACCATAAGGATGCAAACAAGACAAATGGGTTCATGTTACAGTGGGACAGAATTCAGTTAAAATAAGGAACCACTTCCTGGATGCCATTATTGAGGGAACTTGCTGATAGTGTAAAATGAAAGAGATATTCATGTTTTCAACTCTAGTTTGCTGCAAATTATTCATTTGGTTTCTCATGAGGTCCTGTTTCGAGGACTAATTCCTGGGTTTTAGTTGCACGGTTGTTTTTGATATAAAGTATGTCATCATTATTGTCTCCAAGTTGCTAAAATTCATAAAGACAGTTTCGCTCTTGTGCTACTGTGTTCACAACACACGGCACAGAAATAGTCTGTGAAATATGATACCCATGGAGTTCTGAAAAGTCAACTGTAAAGCTAAATTCAGAATTTAACTTTTTAATTTTTTATCATGGACTTCACACTAAAATATTGAAGCCATGCACCCATGGAAATCTTTTGGTTCCTGATGTTAATAATTGTCTGTAATAATAATTCCCAAGGGTTGAATTCCCACTTTGTGACAGATTCTTTAAACTTATAAATTCATATAATACTCTCAAGCAACCCTCTTTCATACCTGTTAAAAGAGAAGGAAACTCAGAAGATAAGGTACATTGCCCAAACTCTCACCCTCATAGCTGGTAGGACAAGGTTTGGGACCAGAGGTAGGTTAACCACAAGGGTGGTGTTTAAGTGTGAGCTTCGGGACCCCTCACTCACACGAGTCCCTTCAAGGCCCTGGGAGATGCCCCAGAAATGTGTTTACAAGACAGGTGGCCAACTTCCTAGTTTTCCTGGGACTAACGTGTTTACTGGGGTGCAGAACTCTCAGCACTAACCCTGGGACTGTCCTAGCAACCTGGGATGGTTGGCCAGACTATTATAAAAGGTCATATAGTTCTTTAAAAAATTAAAAAGTGAGACATTATGATCACAGTGGATTAAAACAGCTGTATTCTCCTGCCCATATTTCCTTCTCCTCCATCCCACCTCCCCTTGTGATACTGGAATAGCCCCCGTACACTTTCAGGTTCTAGCTAAAATGGAGGCTAAGCTGCAAACAGTGGGATATACTTACATAGTCCTCAGTTACTTCTGTGGACAGCCAATTGTTTGCCAGTGATCCCACATTAGGAATGGCTTCCAGGACTACTCCTATGCCCACTTGGCCAGCCTACCTAGCACTGTGACAAGATGATGCAGGGGCAGATGTCCGATCGTGCCACAAATACATCCCAGTTAGCAGTCTGCATGGAAGCATGGAGGAGATGGAGAGAAAACAGGATGTGAAATGCACAGATCCAGAAGCTGTGCTGTAGAAAATGCAGAAAACGTAGAAAATCTCACAGCTCATATAGGAAAGACACTTGAAAAGGTTCTCCCAAATTTCACAACAATCCTGAATACGTACATGTCTTTACCCATGATGAGTTGCCAAGTTGGAAGAACTCACAGTGATGATGAGAATCACCACCAGTTTCTGGTGAATCATCTTGGAAGACTGAATTACCTCTCTGTTTTCTCATAAAAAAAGAAACATGATTGTTGTCACATCAAAAGGTAATCCAAGACTAGGCAGCCAAAAATGATAGGGGAAAAATAGTATTATTGAGATATGTTAAAGTTATTAATAAATATATGTATGTTATTTTTTTCTGGACTTTTAAATATTTTACACATTTGTAATGTCCTGTAATTTCCCCTTCTAAATAGATACTTCTGAGCTGATTGTGTATTTGTAATTTTGTATTCTTCCTAAAGGCACTCTAACATATTTCAGTTCTAGGTCCCACAAAACCTGGAACCATCCTTGGATGGACCTACGGTCCCGGGTGAAGCGGATTGCACAGGTTGTCCTCTCTCTGATGCTCCCCCTGGGCACACTTTGCATTTCTTTACATGCCTAAAGTCTTTGTCTTTGATGATGGCAGTTGGGGCATTTATCTCTACTGGCAGATAGACAAAGGAAAAGTTTGAAGAAAAAATATAAATTATGGATGTGATGATGAGAAATGAGAAAAGCAACGCTCTTAGAGAAGCTGAGAGGCAGAACAGACCCAGGCATGGAGTCTACTTGTGGACACACAGAAGCCAAGTGCAGAAATATGCACCAGGCACTCTGCTTCTCCCTGGGGAGGGGGGTGTCCACTGCCTGATTGATTGTTAGTAGATTGCACTCTGATGTTCCTTTTTATGACAAGATCTTTTGTGTGTGTGTGCCATATGAAGATGAGCCACTCTGTTTTTCTTTTGGCATGACTGGGAAATTAGATAGCCTAGCTAATCAATATTCAGGAATAATAAAATAAGTTATTTGGGGCTACAAAATTTAAGAATCGAAATTAACTTCAAGAACCATGTAATTCAATTCCCTTCGTTTATGCACATGAGTAACAGAGGTCAAGGAAAGTGAATGTTGCTGTACTTGGTTAAGGCTCCTCTGGAATCAGTGATAGGTCTGTTAAAAATTTTTCCCCATAAATTTCAGTAAAATTTATTCAGTAAAATTTAACATGCCTAATGTAAAATATCGTATTTATATTGTACTCCTTTAGAAATGATTTGGAGGGGCGCCTGGGTGGCGCAGTCGGTTCAGCGTCCGACTTCAGCCAGGTCACGATCTCGCGGTCCGTGAGTTTGAGCCCCGCGTCAGGCTCTGGGCTGATGGCTCAGAGCCTGGAGCCTGTTTCCGAGTCTGTGTCTCCCTCTCTCTCTCTGCCCCTCCCCCGTTCATGCTCTGTCTCTCTCTGTCCCAAAAATAAATAAACGTTGAAAAAAAAAGAAATGATTTGGAAATGACTTTGGAATCATCATGCCTGAGATTCATCTTAGGGAACATAAGTCTACATTGTACTTTATATGTACATGAATCTTACTTATTCAACAAAAGGTATGAATCCCTGCATCTTTTCAAAATTTCCTTTTCACTGTTCTTTTTTTAAACTTTTGTTTATTTATTTTTGAGAGAGAGAGAGAGCAAGTGTGAGCAGGGGAGAGGCAGAAGGAGAGGGAGAGAGAATGCCAAACAGGCCCCACTCTGTCAGCACAGAGGGCTCCAACCCATGAATAGTGAGATTATGACCTGAGCCAAAATCAAGAGTCAGACGCTTAACCAACTGAGCCATCCAGGCCCCAAACTTTTCACTGTTCTAAGTAGTGTTTTGCCCCACTGATCTGAGCTGTAGAGCAAACTCATCAAATATGTGATTAAAATTCATACTTTCAGTATCAGTGATAGTGACTATGTACTGAATATGTACAGTGTACTGGGCACAAAGCTTATGGGATTTATTTGCTCATCGCAACAACCAGACAGATGCCATTCATTTAAAAAATGAGAAAGCTGGAGCTAGGAGCAAATGACTTGCCCCAGACACATGGCTGGGAAGTAATCCAGATAGAGCCTCGGCTCCTACCTTTCTGTGTTGACTCTGTCTGATGCTCCTTTTTAAAATAAATAAAATGGTCCTACAGTTAACTTCCAGAAGATAACCACTCTATGCTCCATCATTGCCTGATGTTTCCTTTATAGTTTCCATTGCTTAGCTAATGACCCCCATTATGATTTTTTCTCCTCGTGGGGAGTCAGCGGGTGGGTTCTCTGATCTCAACTGGTCTCCTAAAATACAGATCCTTTCACACTGTCCAGAGGTTACCTATTTGTATGGGTACCTTCCTTCTTCTGTTCCTCTAGGGTCGTCTTGGGCTTGTGAGTTCGTGGTACTGAGTATTGTATGGATATACTAAATAAACCGCTTCTTGGAAGAAGGACTGTTGGTGGCAGTATTCTGAAGGGTAATCCTTCTAAAGAATTTTCTTTTTGGAAGTGTTGTTTTGACAAGCAAAGATCCTCAAATATGGACTAACCACATTTTATCTCTTATTTTACATTTCACACTGCATTTAAAAATATCAGTTTCCATATTTCCATAACAGATGCTGGAGAAGTTTTCTATCCACAACTTTCAAAAGGGAATGCCATTTATGTTAGATCCTCATTTCTTCCCACTTTATATAATTATGTCATTTTTTTTCTATTAATTATGTGTGTGCAGTGTAATGGAACCATCAGTTCAGTAACTTTAGCTATGGAAACTCGGGAAAATAATATCTACCTGAATGACCAGATAATCCAGCTATTTATGTCAAGTCTTTTTTTCTCTATAGGTTAAGGAGATAGTGAATGAAGTTACTTATGGGTGTGTGTGTGTGTGTGTGTGTGTGTGCGTCTGTGTCTAATTTTCTGCAGCCATCCTTGTCTTCTTAGCATGTAAACCCACTTTCGAAAGGGATTTTCCATTGGAGAAAAATCTTCAGGTGTGGACTACTGCAATATTTAAAGTTTAGTCAAACTTGCCCCTTTTGGAAATGGGACTGAGATTAGAACAAGGTTAAGATAATTTTAAAGATGTATACCATGTGACATTAAAAAATTTTTTTTTAATGTTTATTTATTTTTGAAGAAGGAGAGGACAGAGCATGAGCGGAGGGAAGAGCAGAAAGAGAGGGAAACACAGAATCGGAAGCAGGCTCCAGGCTCTGAGCTATCAACACAGAGCCCGACGCGGGGCTTGAACTCATGAACTGCGAGATCATGACCTGAGCTGAAGTCAGATGTTTAACCCACTGAACCACCCACGCGCCCCGCCAAGTGACATTTTAATAGGAGAAGCAGTGTTTCTTAGGAAATATTAGTAGCCACTCTATCTTTGCCTACTGTATTATCCAAAATAATCTCAGGGACTTAGAATAACAAGAGGTTATTTTTCACCCATGTATTATGCCCCCAGGTTATCTGGGGACTCTAGTTAAAATGATAATTAGCTTGGGATTCAGGCTGACAGAGCAGCAGGTATGAACACTGAGAGAGGAGAATAACACTTTGCTGGGTCTCACACCAGCAACTAGACGGTCCCACCTGGAAGTGACCCAGGTCATTTCCCTTGACGACTGGTTCGTAGAAGCAGTACTCACATGGCCCCACTCAACTTTGTGGGGGCCAAGACCCCAACTCTCCCAAGTGTCTGGAACACAGAGAGGCACAATTATTTTATGAACAGGATTAATGGTTTCCATGTGGGGTATATTTTAACCTTCCTTCTTTGATTTCTGCATCTATCCATCTGTATATTACTTCAACCTGTGTTTATTTGGTCACTAGTATGTGCAAGTTACTGTGCTAAGTGTTAGGGCACAGAATGACCAACCCACTCTTGGTCCCAGAGATCAGTGGGTATAGCGGAGAAAGAAAGCAGAAGACTTACAAAAGATTGGAAAAGTTCCTTAAAAAAGTTCATTGTTGTTGAAATGGTCCAATATTTCTATAATCTCAGGATATGTCACTTTTTCTATCTTAAAAAAATGTTTATTCATTTATTTTTGAGAAAAGAGAGAGGAAGAGCATGAGCAGAGGAGGAGCAGAGAGAGAGAGAGAGAGAGAGAGAGAGAGAGAGACAGGGAGAGAGAAGGAGAGAAGGGGAGAGGAAAGAAAGAGAGAGAGAGAGAGAGACAGAGAACCCCAAGCAGGCTCTGCACTGTTAGCATGGAGCCCGATGTGGGGCTTGATCTCAAACTGTGAGCCACCCAGGTGCCCCATTTTTCCTACCTTAACCTTAGGTGACGCTGAAAATTTGTAAATCAAGTGTTTTCTACTGCTTATATTTTATTACTTTGTCTGGGGCATCCATGTTGAAAAAAGTTTGGGTCTACCTACTTTTCCAGCCATGGATATTATAAATCTGAGACCCAGTAGGAATAACCCAATGTAGTTGGAGTATAAAAAAAGATTAACTTTAATCTGTTCTACTATCCAAGTAGTAGTACACAGTTTTCATGGTAATAACAATATGCTTATCATCATTGAGTATGTTGATTTAAAAAAATTAAAAAAAAATTTTTTTAACGTTTATTTATTATCGAGAGACAGAGAGACAGAGCACGAGCATGGGCGGGGCAGAGAGAGGGGGAGACACAGAATCCTAAGCAGGCTCCAGGCTCTGAGCTGTTAGCACAGAGCCCGACGTGGGTCCCAAACTCACAAACCGTGAGATTATGACCTGAGCTGAATGAAGTTGGACGCTCAACCAACTGAGCCACCCAGGCCCCTCCCCCCCACTTTTAAATGTTGATTCATTTTTGAGAGGCAGAAACAGAGAGCAAGCGGGGGAGGGGCAGAGAGAGGGAGACACAGAAACTGAAGCAGGTTCCAGGCTCTGAGCTGTCAGCACAGAGTCCCTCACAGGGCTGGAACCCACAGACCGGGAGATCATGACCTGAGCTGAAGTCGGATGCTTATCTAACTGAGCCACCCAGGTGCCCCTATGTTGATTATTTTTAGACTTATCTTTAAGATTCTTATTAGATAATTCTACAATGCTGTTACTTTTGGGGAGAATTAACCACAACTAGAAATATGTTGGAATCTGTGGTTTCTGGCAACCTGCTTTCTAAGAAGAGAAACACGAGACAAATCCTTCTTGAGGAAGCCCTGCTGAGGAAGAACATGGCTTTATCAATCTAACCTAATTCATACTCTTTCAAATCAGAGACACGAATTAAATATTTGATTGGCTTTATTTCTTTTATCATTGTGCGTCTAGTTGATTCAGCTTTGAAAAAGTTACTAACTTGTCAGTATACTCATCTGGTACATAAAGGGCACCATTAAGGTCTTAGAACATCTGGTCCAAAGGCTGAATCTTCCTCTCCTGCGAAGACTTGTATTTTTATCTGGTACCCTCAGTTTGTCTGCGTAATTTTTTTCCCCACAAATTGGTATTTAAACCTCAAAACCTTTAGCTAACTACATCTGTCATTGATATTTTATTGTTTAATTTTCTTTTTATGGAGCCAAATTACATCTCTCCCACATACAGCCGGCACTTTACATGTCTAATTTGTCGACATGTTCTATAATGATAATTTCATTGATTTAGAAAGTGACATTATGAGCAACATATGTTCACTTTAGCAGTAGACCTTGTTATGGCAATCAATTTTTTCCCCCTCCAGAACTCAACTATATTCCACATTTAGAGGCGGCAAAATAATTTAACCAGTTCATGTTCTTAGGGCTTAAAAAAAGGGAAGGAAACCTGCTTTCCTAAAAGAATGAATTCTCACTTTGTGGAGTTGGCAATATGCATATATTATCACTACATACCAGAGGCAGGTGAAAGGAAATAAAGCAGTAAAGGCATTTAGTAAAATAGGAAATGACATAGAAGAAATGTTTCACGAAATTCCTTTGACTTTCTCCTACTCTCTCCTATTCACCAGTTCTCCTTAATCACCAGTTCTGCAAATGTGTGCTGGGACCCTCCAGGGCGGCAGGCACCATGCCAGGCACTGGGCTTCCCTGGATTCTTGATTCTTTCACGCCTCTATGCTCTTGCATGCATTTTCTTCCTTATCCCTATACTTAGCTGAAGTAAAAAACAAATCTCGTATTTCAAGATCCCGCTCAAAGGTCACCTGTGCTCAGAGGCTTTCCCCAACCTCCTCCCAACCCAAGTCAGCATGAATCGTGCCATGTCTACCTGTTGTTAGTGTGTATGACCTCCTTCTCACTCTCCTGTGAGCAACTTGGGGAGGATCTTATTCATCTCTGTGTCCTCAGCAGCTAGGTGCCTGGCTTATTGTAGTGCTCAGTACAAATGGATTGGAATAAATATAAAATATTTTCTATTTGACGAAGTTATTGTATACTAGAAAGCAATCTTTAAGATGGCACCCTGTTCTTCTTTATCAAGCAATCAAGGGCAGGTGTTCAGTGTTGTTGTTGATGATGATTTACAAAGCCAGCCAGGAGTTCAGTTCAATATCAACACAAAGCAGAGTGGTTCAGAAATGATGTGGCAAATATCTGGAAGGAGGTGTAAACACTTCTAATAACAGGGTGCCTGGGTGGCTCAGTTGGTTAAGCGTCTGACTTCATCTTAGGATATGATCTCATGGTTTGTGGGTTTGAGCCCCTTGTTGGACTGGCTCTGTGCTGACAACTTGGGAGCCTGGAGCCTGCTTCAGATTCTGTGTCTCCCTTGCTCTCTGCCCCTCCCCCACTCACACCCTGTCTCTCTTTCTCTCTCTCTCAAAAATAAAATAAACATTAAAAATAAAAGCCTCCAATAACGTTAAGGTAGGTGGCTGCATAAAACAGGAAAAGTAGCATAGGAAAATGGAAGCAAACAGACTTCACTGTTACAGGGACCTGAAAGTCATTTGCAGGATTTCATGTATAGCAGGGTCTCATCTCCTACATCATCTAGATCTACTATACTCTTCACTTGTAATGGCCAATATAGCGTTATTCTTAATTATAAAAGATTAAATTATGTTTTGTATAGAATGCGTATAGAGGTAGGAAACTGGGCAAATACATTAGAGGTGTTCTTCAAAAACAAACACCAAAAACAAAAAATCTGTGTTCCAATTTCATGACCAAGGTGGAACACATCCGTTTCTCCTTTGAAGTACAACCAAACAGTTGGGACAGTGTGTGTATGAAACACACATGAAAAGATTCGGAAAGGGGGAGAGACAAAGGTAGCCCAGCTTGGCTCCTTGGGACCTGGTTAACAGCAGGGTGGTGAATTCCCAAATTTTCTTTGTGCCTCAAGTATCCCCAAGTGGGGACTATAGAAGGTCACAACCTAGACACTTCAATGCATATAGACAAAAAATGTCAGAAGAAAAGTCTGCTTTCTATCCAAAAAACTAGAAAGGGATGAACAGGCAAGACAGAAAACTTGTAGACAATAACCAGCCAAACACAATAGAAAATTCCACAGTCCCACTCAGCCCTGGATGCCAATTCTGTATTCCCATCCTGAATATTGTATGTCACTTAATGGTGATAATATCCCACCAAGAGAGTGGTTATCATCACATCCTGTATTTACTATATGGGGACAGTACTACTCACAGAGGTTGTATCTTTGGCCCAAGTTGGCAAGTCTGTAAGTGGAAGAAATGGAGATAGAGGTGGGTCCATCTGGCTCTACTGCCATGCTTGTCCCATTTCAACGCACCGTCTGAAGACTTCATCCAAGGCAGGAACACTAATTACTAGAAATTTATTACAAGCAAGTTGGGATTTTCTCTGGCAGTCCAAGGAGGACCACCAAGGAGGATCACCAGCGGTGGATACACATACCATAAGGCAATAAAGAAAGAAATTCTCTTTGTTCTTCCCCCATCAATCCTGTACTGTTACAGACTATTTAATAGCTACTACATTCCACCCCAGGTGATTGAATCCATCACTTTGACTGAGTTGGTTCATCACCCTGTCAAACAGAAGAAGTACTCCATCCTCCTTTGATTAAAAAAAAAAAAGTCTTATATAAATGTAAACAGTTACCAGTGGAGTTATTATTATTATTCCTGTTAGTGGCAGCTAATTAGAGTCACTTTTCAATTCAGATCCAGAAACAAAAAATTGATTTTTCAGTAATACAGAAAGAAAGCCACCTTTAGGGAAATTACAGTCGATAATTGAGGTAGGAATTGGAATTCTGGTAAAAGCAAGAGTAAATCCAAGAATAATTCATAAAAGGTAGTGCTGAAATTGAACATGTTTTCAAAGCAGCATCAAACTAGGATTGAAGGGTAGTTACCCTAATCAGGATGAAACGTTTCAATGAGAGCCACCATCTTGGACATTTTACAATGGAGCTAAAAACCATACTCCCTTCCGAGCTTTCTGAATTTATATAAAAATTACTGTCACTTATAAACACCCCAACAGACAGAGTCACTAAGACAATTCCATTGGGCCATTTTGAGTCATTTAGATGGAAACCCGTGGGCTAGCAACATTTACAGGAGGCAAGGATTTGAGGGAGAGATGAACAGTTAGCACCTGTTCAGTAGGAATGCCATGCTCAAGAGTAGAACCCACAAAATCCACATCATTAGGTTACAGTGTACCTTGTGCTTTAAATCACAAAGTTGCCACACAATCCATGATTAGAGTGAATTTAATTTTTAGTTGAGGACACTGCAACCAAAGGGAGGGGAAGTGACCCAAATGTGTACAACCTACAAGAGATGGCACTGGATCAAACAGGTGTCATGATTACTACACGGATGTTTTTGTTTTTGAGTGGTTTTCATTCAAAAGAAAAGGAACAGAACTATCATTGAAAACATACAGAGATGAGGTGAGTTACCATGGTTGTGTCCAAGGAGGCAGCTCTGTCAGCCATCACAGAGCGGGGCTTGGGACACAAATGTGAGGACCTCAAATTTTCATTTGCTGAATAATACATCCATCACTGATTCTGGATTGCTTTGATGGAACGGATTTATAGGTTACTGGCCCTTTAAAGATGAAAATATCATCTTTGTTAAAAAAAAAAAAAAGCCCGTAGTCTTCTTAGTGTCCTTTCAATAATATTTATTTATTTATTTTTAAAATTTTTTTTTTCAACGTTTATTTATTTTTGGGACAGAGAGAGACACAGCATGAACGGGGGAGGGGCAGAGAGAGAGGGAGACACAGAATCGGAAACAGGCTCCAGGCTCTGAGCCATCAGTCCAGAGCCTGATGCGGGGCTCGAACTCGCGGACCGCGAGATGGTGACCTGGCTGAAGTCGGACGCTTAACCGACTGCGCCACCCAGGCGCCCCACAATAATATTTAAAGAAACTATCCAACCAAGATGTAAAGAATACAGCCAATGAGATGTGATTTTTTTAATATGTATAACAAATCATTTTCAGATGCACTGGCTGTGTACTTGGGATATATACAGTCACTTTTAATTTTCATCTCCTCCAGAATTCTCTTTCTCTTTTTCTCCAGGATGGCACACAGGTGCTTCCAGGAGTTCTCTACTTTATTCTTCCATCCTGCCTAACATCATCAGTTCTCTTGTCCCTGTAAGGAGTCTGGTTTTGTGCTTAAAAAAAAATGAGGGACCACGTAGAACTTTAGATGGTTTCAACATGCTTCAAAAAACTGGCTCACATCTCAAGGTAAATGCTAATTGGTGAACTATTTGGAGTTTCTGGAAGAATTTCCAGCAATGCAAATGATATTCAAATGATAATTAACTAAGAGCTGAAAATGTATTTGCAAAACACCCGGGAGTCTTTACCAGTCTCTGATAGAGCAGCACTTTTACTGGATCTGTTTGAGTAGCCACTTGGAATTTCCTTTCTAGGAGGCTGGGGACCCTGCGCCTAGAAAACCTTTTAGACCAAAAGTTCTGGTATGTCGGCTTGCCAAGAGCCAAGAAATATTTGGCCTTCTTTTGAGAGAGCCACACTCACTTTTATATACTCCTCATGCAATGCTTTCCGTTAAGACAATGAGAGCAGTTATCATCGGGAAAGCACAGACCCAGGCACATAGCCACAGTAATCAAAAGATGAATTTAGGGGGTGTTTAGCATTTCCAGTGGACTACAACTGGGTCAAAAGTCCCATTGCTCATAGATACCAATGAATTAAAATTCAGAGAAAAGACAAAATATGAGAATATTATAGTGCACACGGATTCATAAGGAATCAATTTTGCAGTTAAGACTTCAGCATTTCCTTTTAGAAGAATCAAAATACGATTAATATCAACATCCAAAACTGAGGAAGAGATCATTTCCTTGTCAAAAAGGGAGGGGTCTTGCTTCATGATCTTTTAGTTTGTCCAGTTCCTAAATCTCAGGACTGCTATCATCTTGCCCAAGTCAAGATAGCCTACATGGTATTGTAAAAGGAAATGCTGGAGCGTGCTTCTGGAAATAGAGTGAGGACTTCCAATTCACTCATACAAACTATTCTTCATTTCTCTGGTCCTCACCGGGTATGGCTCATCATGGCAGTGCAGGTGTCATTTACTGTTCATACACAGCAGAATCTTTCCCTGTTGAAACTCACATGTTGATGCCCTTTAAGCATTAGCCTACAAAATTCTATTCTTGAAAAAAAAAACCTTTTAATTACAAAAATAATTTTGTGATGAGAGGTTGGCTTTGAGTCAGAGCTGAGAGGAGTAAAGAAAAGGGCAAGGCTTTGTTTTCAATTTTTCAACTCAGGCTTTAAGGAACTGCGCTAACTTATTTAATTTATTTCAGGGAACAAAGTAATTTAAGCTATGCAAATTTTTATGAGCCTGCAGGTATGTCCTACCCTTCAACTGCTTTCAAATATTTCTTACCATGAGTTATTCAAAGGCCTGTAATTTTTTTTAAGTTTATTTATTTATTTTGAGAGAGACAGAGACAGCGCAAGTCAGGGAGGGGCAGAGAGAGAGGGAGAGAGAGAGAATACCAAGCAGGCTCTGCACTGGCAGCGCAGAGCCTGATGCGGGGCTAAAACTCACAAAGCTGTGAGATCATGACCTGAGCTGAAACCAAGAGTTGGATGTTTAACCGATTGAGTCACCCAGGTGTCCTCAAAGGCCTGCAATTTTAATAAGACTGTCTGTGTATATACCATTTTACTATTTTAAAAATGTTTCCCTGTCTCTCTTGTTTAATCACTGAAATCACTGCTCAATGGGCAGGGTGGACTCCATTACCCTCAGTATGCATGGGAAGATGCTAATTAATTCATTCTTAGAACCCTGAACCCAGTGCACATGGTAGGATCATGCTGCCCCCAGAGATTGGCATTTACCTGAAATAATTCAACAGAAAGGAGCCAGGGCAAGAAGGATGCTGCTCTTGTCTATAACTGACCGTGGTTAGTGATTTTTTTTTAAAGAGAAGGCAAATATATAGTGAGAGGTGAATACTATTAACTTACCTAGAGTGAATTTTGTAAAGGTAATGCATTTGTTGTCCACAAGAAATGCAGATTCTTGACAGAAATTAAAATTTAATTCAAGAAAATATTCATTGTGCTCCATTTTCAAAGGACGATGCCAAGAAGGATCAGGAGACAGGGTATTGATAAGCAGAAGAAGCATCAGTAAGTGTGGAACACTGATGTATTATTTTGCTCCAAAACTTCCACTTGGTAAACATTAATCAAACAGAACAAATAGTAGCTTTGAGTTCTACCGATTACTTTTCCTAAACAGACACTAAATATTTGATGGTTGGGTATAGATCGCTGTTAAATTCCAAGTGAGATTTCTGTGTAGATTAACAGGGGTAAAATGCATTAAATGTGGGTAAACAAATGATTAATATTTCAAGCTATATCTACTTGGCTACTTTTAAAGATTGACCTTTCCCTGCTTCAAGACCTCTGCCAAAACTGAGTATTTGGCTTCTCTTTCCAAATGGCGCCCAAATAACTTTTCATCAAATGCAGTTGTATGCGACATTAAGGTTTTGAATTTAAAATAAGATATGCTTTTAAAAACTCATAAAATGCAAATGTTTATAGTCTCTGAGCAGAAGTTGCAATCTGTGCGAGAGTGCTTTACCCACATGAAATTGACTAAAACGTTACCTGTCTAACAGGGCTTAATTATTTTATTAATCTGTGTTACCAGGCAGAACATTTTGTTCTACATCCGGTGTTGGTGGGGTTTAAATGATAGTTTTAGGATTTGCATTCTTTTTTTGTCCCAACTGGCTTTCTTAAGATGTTATTTCTGCTCACTTTATTGGGTGTGAGATGCTGAATTCAGTCGTGGAGAGGGAGGCTGTAAGAAGGTTTGCAACCTGATCTCAGGCAAACACCCGGATAGGTCACACGCAAGCTGCTCATGAGTATTACTTGGGTCTGACACCAGCCGTGTATTACTTGGGTCTGACACCACCTCCCCACAGGGGAGGCTCTGTGGCATCGGGGGAGAGTGCGTGTTTCTGTGCCCAAGGTTTGAATCCAGATAGCTACTCATCACCTGTGTGAGTTTGGGCAGGCTCTCCAACCTCTCCAAGCCCATGTTCTCCTCTAGATGCCCAGGACAGTATGCAATCCCAAGTTCAGTTGTGAGGATGAGAGATAATACATGCAATGAGCCTAGTGTGGTACCTGGCTCCGTGGTAGGATCTCAATAAATTGTAACTAGTAAAAAATGAAACTCACTTGAGTCTTGATCAGATGACTGGATTAAAAGGTTTTGTTAGATAATGAAGTTTAGATAGGCCGACTTCAAGGGAACTCTTAAGATTCTCAAACAATCTCCAAATTTCTTTATTTTTTAACCAAGAACGTCCAATCAACATTTACTACATTCTATACGTAGGATCACCTAGTCCTTGACATTGCCCTTTTCTTCTCAAAACCCTCACATCCCAGATTCTTTACCATTAAAAAAATTTTTTTTCTTTAACACTTATTCATTATTGAGAGTGAGAGAGACAGAGTACAAGCAGGGGAGGGTCAGAGAGAGAGGGAGACACAGAATCAGAAGCAGGCTCCAGGCTCCGAGCCGTCAGCACAGGGCCCGACACAGGGCTTGAACCCACGCGCCGCAAAATCATGACCCGAGTTGAAGTCAGAGGTTTAACTGACTGAGCCACCCAGGCACCCCTCTTTACCATTTTATGTACGGGGGATGGGGACAGGTGGAAAAATGTAGGGGGGATGGGGACAGGTACTATCTAAAGAAATTGTCCTCTTATTTGTTAGCTGCTTTACATAAGTGATATCATGTAATCATTTCTACTCTCATTTTGTGGGCTTTCCAAGAGGGGGTATGATACTCGAGGCATTGGATACTGATGGTGGCATCAAAACAGTGAGGAGGAAACAGGCAAATTAATTGCCAGCAGGGAATATGCCATTGAAGAGGGTAACAGTCCCTTACATTTGCCTGGCATTCTATAGTTAATATTATCTTGTTTTAAAATTTCTTTATTCCATTACTGTGAGATGGTGTCATTATTAGCCCTATTTATAAATGAGTTACTTGGCAGATCTCCTACCCATTGGTAAGCCAGTGCTAGAGCCTACGGGGCCTCTGACGACAACCCAGTTCTCACCATCACGTTTTCCTGCCTTGGTTGGGCGAAACCCAACGGGAATTCACTCAATTGTATTAAGCTATATCCTTTTAGGACTGAATGAAAATGAGGAAATCTAGGCGAATGAAGCGGCTAATAACAAGTCAGTACCTGTGACTAACTGGATGGCTGTCACTGGACTGAGAACAACTGCTTTTGCCCTTTTCAAATTAGGTTACATGTTGCCGTGATTCCCACGGCTAAAATTGGGATCAATAGCCAACATTTGCTGAGTGCTTGCTATGTGCTATATGCCCTGCTATTTTATCTCTATCAATCTTTATAATCACCCCATGGGATAGGTACTACTTTAATTCCTACTTTACAGATCAGATGAGGCACAGAAAGGTTAAGGTCACACAGCTAGGTCAAGGTCAAGAAAGAAGCCCATATAGCTTGGCTCTCATGCTATTACACAGTTCATAGAGTTGAAGGAAGCAGCTTGCTCACTGTCACAAACATGCAAAAGCAATATAAAACTTCCAGTAATTAGGGGCACCTGGGGGGCTCAGTCGGTTAAGCATCCGACTTCAGCTCAGGTCATGATCTCACACTCCGTGAGTTTGAGCCCCACGTCGGACTCTGTGCTGACAGCTCAGAGCCTGGAGCCTGCTTCGGATTCTGTGTCTCCCTCTCTCTCTCTGCCCCTCCCCTGCTCATGCTCTCTCTCTGTCTCAAAAATAAATAAAAACATTAAAAAAAATAAAAAAAAAATTTCCAGTAATTAAATATTCTGGAAAGAAGTTACGCTTCCTCAGAATCAGTGGGGCCATTTAAATAATTATTTATCACGGGCACCTGGGTGGCTCAGTCAGTTAAGCCTCCAATGCTTGACTTCAGCTCAGGTCATGATCTCATGGTTCATGAGGCTGACACACTGACAGTGTGGAGATGCTTGGGATTCTCTCTCTCTCTCTCTCTCTCTCTCTCTCTCTCTCTCTCTCCTTCTGCTCCGCCCCTGCTTGCACTTTCTCTGTGTCTCAAAATAAATAATCTTAAAAAGTAATTATTTATTTCTGCTTCTTAAAATGTTTGGGCTAACAGATTCTGGGGAGTTGGTACAGAGGGCAGTCAGGCTCACTACTACAGGGTGACAAGTCCACTGCCATGGACGGGAAACCTGTTGGTCTGGCTCTTCCCCTAGGTGTGAAGGAAGTGCAACAGCTATACAGGGTATGGTGTTTGGTGGCCTGACTTCGGTCGGCTTCCTGGAGGAGACCTAGTGACACCTAGCTTTCAGCCAAACTGTTCAGCAGGAGCGTGGCGAGCCTCCCATATAGCTGTTTGCTCATTAAGTGACTTGAGGGAAGGAAAACAAACCCGTTTCCCCTGAGCAAGGAGTTGTTGAGTTCTCGCGTGACGAAGATTGTGTTTGCTGCAGCATGTTTTCAGCGCTCCGCCTGTTTGCACATTTAACATGGTGTTAATTGTGCAAACACAGCGAGGCAGAGCACTCCCACCCTACCTCTAAGGCCCTGCAAACACTACCAGCTGGTGTGTGGGGGTTTTGATGTTCATATCTCCTTGGTGTGGCTGGGTCTGAGCGGTGGAATTCACTCTGGAACCAGCCCCGGGGAAGAAGAAGCAATGACAACAGGAATGGACACGAGATCAGCAGAACAAGTCAGCAGCAGTGTGGAGGTGGGTTAGCACCACAAAGTAAAGTGCAGTATGATGGGGGCATCGTCATGATCTATGTTGCTGGGCACTTAAAGCTTCTCCATCCCACAAACATGACTATAAAAAGTCTTAGACTTGCAGGTAGTGAAGTCACCAAAAGGGCAAAAAGAATGGACACAATTATGTATCTTTGGTTCGATTTTACTTTGCTCTTTTGCTTCCTGTTCAGAACAAGATAGCACCCCGTTTTTCATACATGGTTCTCTGGTGTGTTTATTTAAAATCTTAGCCTGGGAGACTCAGCCGGTTAAGTGTCCGACTCTTGATTTTGGCTCAGGTCATGATCTCAATGTTGTGAGATCGAGCCCCACATCTGGCTCTGTGCTGTCAGAGTGGAGCCTGCTTGGGATTCTCTCTCTCTCTCCCTTTTTCTCTGTCCCTCCCCCACTCACGTGCACACATGTGTGCTCTTTCTCTCTCTCTCTCTCAAAATAGATACGTGAGCTTAAATAAATACAAAAATAAAATAAAACTAGAAATTTAAATAAACTTGGATTGGTTTGTTAGGCAAGAAAGCATTCATAAGTGGCTTCTTCTCCCTTTCAGATGCTGTTTCTTACATTCTAGAGATAAAAATGATCTTCTCTCCCTGTCCTTAATACCAAATACAAAGTCATGTAATTTAAGTGAATGCGTCTTGTCACTGAAAGAGAATAATCATAGTTCATGAATTTGACAGGTTAGCCTTACTAGGAAACAGGATCCTGCCATTATTTTGATTACTTATAATAATTTAGGAACCCGGGGGTAAGGTGAAGGAATAAAGTTTTCCCAGAAAATTAATAACCACAAAGACACTAACCCATTGTATAGCATTCCCTTTGGAGGCGACTGGGGATAAATCCATTAGATAGAACATACTCTGAGGTATCGAACAAAGCATTGTATCACTTCTGCCCTCTTCCCTCAAATGACCATGACTCATTTTCCTCTGCTTTTTCTTTGTTTTAATTTAAATCATCGCATAAAATGGTGATTCATCCTTTTCATTCTTTCTGCGTTGTACTTCCTATGGGTCAACGTATGACTTACAAGGTAGTGAAAACTCAATTTGGGAGGCACGAGGTTAACTATTTTATGCATAAAATGGTTCATTCCCATTTACATGAATGGAGAGAACCAAATATAAATTTATTCTTCACATAATGGGCTGAAATTTTCTTTCATGAATAAAAGTAATGGCCTATAAAGTAGTTTAAAAAGCCATTCAAGAGGCTGTTTTGATTAGGTGTCTGTATTTGACTATGATACATTATTTTCTTAATAAGTTTCATTGCCTTTGGTGACTCCTCTCTCAAAGGGGGAAAAAAAAACCCCAGTAAATTAAAGGTACATGCTAGCACATTAAAAAAAGTTCCAATGGCAGAACACAAATTATTTTATTACCACGCCAACTGAGTCACTGATACCTCACAATTCATGAACAAATTTTCCATTACTATAGAGTCATGCTTTTATTGACTGTTATAAAATCGCCATTTGTATCTTTTTTATCCTGCTGTGTTTCTATTTTATTGGAAAAGTCCTATAACAGGTATAACATCAGCTCAGATTACCGAGAAATCTATAAAATAGCTTCCTGCTACTACTACCTTTGGTGTGGATTGAAAGAATACATTATGATCCCACTGAGTCTCTGATAAAAACTGTGATTCACATGCCCACATGATTTATTCTTATCTGTTAGACATCCAGACTTTATCTGCTCTATTAAATTATGGGAGCACTTCACTGGTATTGATTACTTATATTGGTCATAATTAAAGCATCTGGGTCATGAAATTTAGGTACAAACTTTGGTTATGGTAGTAAAAGCGAAAAACTCAAACATCAAAAATGCTGGAGTGACTAGGAGAGTTCCAACAGCAGGTTATTCTTGCCAGGGCTTTGGTTGAAATTGTCCACTTTGGTCTCTGATACTCAGATATGGTGACCACTTGGGGTTAAAATAAAAACAAGGAGAAGAGCATGACAATAAACTGAAAGAAAGTCGCTCCAACTGGTGCAATTTTTTAAAGAAATTGCAAACAAATAAAGAGAAGGAAACTGAAGGAATTTGTTTTTCAAGATGAATCCCAATAATTTTTACAAATAGCGTATATGATGGAACTTTCATGAACTATTTGACCCATAGCTTTTGTTTTGTTTTTAATGTTTATTTATTTATTTTGAGCGAGAAGGAGAGGGAGAGAGAAAGTGAGAGGGAGAGAGAGAGGAGGGAAGGGGCAGAGAGAGAGGGAGGGAGAGAATCCCAAGCAGGTTCCATGCTGTCAGTGCAGAGCCCAACGTGTAGCTTGATCTCACCAACTGTGAGATCATGACCTGAGCCAAAATCAATAGTCTGATGCTTAACAACTGAACCACCTATGCCCTGACCTGTAGTTTTTGAATATTAATAGAAGAACATCGTTGATCAAATTGTTTTTAAGTACCAATGGTGACAGAATTTCTATCCATGATTATATCTACAAGCCAGCTAGGAAAATCAGCTGGATACATTATCATTTCCCTTCACATGGTTTCATTTGATATTCACATAGAACTTTTCTAACTAATGGGGAATGAAGTTTGTTTTTAAAGTACAGAGTACACTATATCAGGCATGTATCAACTTCAGCTGACTTCAAAAGAACAGGTCACATGGCAGAGGTGGTGACCCTTCGTGAGAAATAAGGACATGCCAGAAGTTTCAATCTTTCCTGGACATCATGGAATCACTTTCTAATCATCTGTTGCCTATAAATGCAAATGACATATCAGCAGTAAATAGCACTATTTTCTACTAGATTTGTGTATAGCTATTTATGCATCTCAGAGAGTTAGATAGCTCAGCCCATCTTATCTTTATAGCAACACTATAGGGCAAGCAGATAAGGGTTATTTTCCTGGTGAGGAAAGTGGTGGTTATGTAATGGAAGAAAAACTCAGCCCCACCACCAGCTCTTCTATTGGAATTTTTGGCTCACGTGTCAGGAATGTTTGGTTTCGTAGAACAACACTGTGGTGATTGATACCCACAATCTGAACCCACAATGTGATGTAACATAGATTAATAAAGGGAACTGATTTGATCCTTTTCTTTTCGTTATAAAGGTCGTCAACAATAAATATTGAAAAGGTGCTTTCATGAAAGAATAGAAAATATCCTTTGGTTAAGAACGTTTAGCAAATAAGAACGTAAAAAGCGGTTACTGAACACTGAGCATAACAGTTTTCGTATATGAAAACTGATTTCATATATGAATTTGATCGTCTAGCTTATGGGTTGAGGCCGGACTGTTGAAAATTCTATGGAGATAGTGTGGAACAAGGATATTTTTGTTCTAGTTACTGAAAAGGCATTTTCTCTCCTTCGTGGCTTTTGATTAACTACCAATGTCCTGTTTTATATCGTGTTTTTGTTCTTTAAAATGATCCATGAAGTTCTTAAAATGTTAACTTACTTTCCTATCGACACATTTAATGATTTCAGAGTTGCTTTATTTTTATTTCTGATAGCTCTTGAATTGGTTATGGCTTCTAGAATGTGAACTTTAAATTTCCTTCTTTCTGTCATTCTTGGTCCGGTAATAATCTCTAAGCAAACACTTAAAAACACAGGAGAGCTCTCTATGAAGTCATCCAGTGATGAATCTTTCATATGGTAGAAATAAAAACCTTTTGTAATATAAACTATTTCGGTAAGTCAGATTTTGTTGACTATATGGCTTTTTAAATGTTTATGTTTGTATGGTGTGGGGATGAGAAGGCAAAGAGCACATTGTAGATCTAAGCCAACATAATTATTTGTCAATTAAAATATAAGCATGTGGATGCAAAAGGAAGCATTTCAATGTGCCCGCTTTTGTATTTTGGAGAAGTCATTTTTCCTATGATTAAAAGATATCCCTTGTAAGGAACTCATCAAAAATTCCCTGTCCTTCCAGCACTGAAATGATTGTAATTCTGTCAACATGTCGTAGGGGCATATATAACCTTCTTTTATTGTGTCAGCCTACAGGCATCCTTGATCTCAATTGGTGTGAATTTCATTTAATTGCCAAACTGTGGGAAGATGCAAGGTAGATTCTGTGATTTTCATCCCTATTCACACTTTCTTTTCCTCTTGAAGCTGAACATGTGTAACCAGCAGACCTCCCTAATTCTCATGGCTAGCCTCTAATTAGTTATAATTCAGCTACCATCCTGCTTTAAATTTCAGGTCAACATTGGTAATTGGCCCGCATGCTTTCTTTATTTTTCCAGTTGGAAATTTCTTTTACCAGTGATAGTGCTGATGATGTTGGCAATAACAAGGTAATTATGGGAAAAATAATAGTGGAATAAATTCAAAATGGGAGCTTCAGAAAGTTGCCTCAATTTAAAGGCTGATCTTGAAGGACATCTCATGTCTTCTAGCGGCCAAAAAATGTTTGATATTTTCTGGGAAGAGGTTTACATTTTTAATCACCATCTAAACGTTGCCTGAAATTGGAGTCTTATATTAATCTCGTTGCTCTAAAAGCACCTATAGCGGGGCACCTGGGTGGCTTAGTCAGCTAAGCATCTGACTTCGGTTCCAGTCATGACCTCACGGTTTGTGAGTTTGAGCCCTGCGTTGGGCTCTATGCTGACAGCTCAGAGCCTGGAGCCTGTTTTGGATTCTGTTTCCCTCTCTCTCTGCCCCTCCCATGCTCACGCTTTGTCTCTGTCTCTCTGTCTCTGTCTCTTTCTCTCTCTCAAAAATAAATAAACATTAAAAAAAAATCTTTAAAAAGCACCAGTAGCCATATTTTCCTTTGGTGCTAGTTCAGTTCATTCACAATGATTCACTCATTCTGTCCTTGATCAAATAGCATAAGAACACTGGCATCACTGGATGTTGGAGCAGAATTGTATGACACACCAGAATTTGAAGCAAGCTATTTGGAAGCAGTTCACTTGATTAGTTCATATACGGGTCTTACAATCACTGAAGGACAATCTGGGATTATCTGTAAATCTCAAGGTGGATAAATGCTCTCTGGTGGTAGGCAGGAACTAGATAGAGTAAGAAGTTGCCTTGTTACACAGCATTTAACTTATGTTTTTCTCCCCACTGTTTGGATCATGTCTACATACCACAGAAGTGTTGATTTAGCTCATCTATATATCAGCTTTCCTATATGTTCTAGGCTCCAGAGATATAGCAATAAACAAAATAGAGTCATTTCTTGCAAGGGGAATATATTCTAGCCATGAGGGCAGACAATAGACATACAGCAAATAAATAATTTCAGAAGCACATGCTGTGATTAAGATGAAAGAGGTGAATGTTTCACATGAATGTCAAGGTGGGGCTTCTTTATAGGGTACTGAAGGTCTCTTCAGGAGTAACCACTGGAGTTGGGATCTTAATGATAAGAAGAGAACACCTTGCCAGGATTTGGAGAATGAATCTCACAAACTTAAGGAAAAACTGGCAATGAGCCCTTGCAATCAAAACAAACCAGATATGCTGTGTGACAGAAGTAATATCAGTATGACAATTGTGTTGCAAGTGAGCGGAGGGTGGTGGGAAGTAAGGGCCAGGTTTTGGAGGCCTCGCAGATTTTAATAAGGGTTGGATTTCACCCCAAGTATAGTGGGAAGGAGAGGGTTTAAAGCTTTAGGAATACTTTGTTGACAGAGCAATGATTCAAAGACTATTGAATTGTTCCTGGGGAGAGATGCTAGTGGTCCACGCTAGGGTGGAAGAGTGGAGAAGGTTAGCAGTGGTTGGATTTGGGATATATTTTGGAGGGCTGGATATGAATGCGAAGCAAAGTCAGGATGACTCATAGGTTTGGGAGATGGTTGGGTCTGTGAGTGGACTAATAGGCAGAAATGAAGAAGGAAATCAATAGTTGTCCACTGGCCGTGTTCAGTGTAAGATGCCCATTTGGTATCCTGATGATGATGCCAAGTAGGAGTTGGATAAAAGAAGATAGAATTCAGTGGAGTGGTCTAGCCTGTGGAAATATATCCTTGATATATGGGTTGCATTTGAAACAGTGGAACTGGATGAGATCACAAAGGAGGAGGGGGTGTAAGGAGAGAAGGGCTGAGGACATGATCCTGTAAACACTGAAATATTTTACAGATTTTGTAGAAGGATCCAGTAATGGAGCTTAGGAAAAAAAAGTAATATAGTAGGAAAACTGGGAAAATGTTGATCACAGAAGTCAAGAGAATAAAATGATGAGAGGAGTGCCTGGGTGGCTCAGTCAGTTAAGCATCCAACTCTTGATTTTGGTTCAGGTCATGATCTCACAGTTGATAAGACTGAGCACTGTGTCTGGTTCTGCACTGACAGTGTGGAGCCTGCTTGGGTTTCTTTCTCCCGCTCTCTGCCCCTCTCTCTGATCATGCTTTCTCTTGCTCTTTCTCAAAATAAATTAATAAACTTTAAAAAAATGGTGAGAGAAGAATGTCCTCGGTCATGATATGTACTACTGAATGTCAAGACAGAACTGTCCACTCTGAAAATTCCTTCGTCTTGTGAGGATGCAGACTTTGACACCTTCAATCAGTGGTGATCTCTATCATAAGCCTGAGCTGATGTGCCACCAGGTGACCGATGTACCTTCCCCTCTCTGACAGATTTCAGTGCTTCATCTTTACATCCTACCAATCTCCACAGAACTTCATCAAACTACAGAGACATGCTAACAGTTTTTGAGGGGAGAAAATTCAGAGGAAGAAAGGGCTCCCAAACTATTTTATGAACAGGAAAACGAAGACCTTGAAAAGCTGAGTATTGCTTGAGCTCAGCACTCCTATCATGGCGTCCTCATTGCAAATCCAGCGGCAAACAGTTTGCCATCTTCCTGTGAGGAAAGCAGGTAGCAGGATAAATACACTCCTATTTCCCTCTACTCTCAAGGTGCACACGGTCAGTCCTTAAAAGTAAGCCCAAGGTGTGCAAATTGGAGGGAAGGCTGGTGGTTGTCTCTGCTCAGGGAAGTTGAGGAATGGACTCTGGACACCAAGCAACCAGAGCTTCACTGTGACTCAGAGAGACGAGCCTGAGGCCAGGACATCATGATGTCTTTCCTCTTTTTCTTAAGAAAAGAAAAACCAGGAGTCACACAATAAAACTCTAAATTCCGTAGTATCAGCATTCCCAGCCTGTGGGGTTTCTTGGTTTAACTTAGAGCAACTGCGAGTCTTGATGGGGAGAATACGGAAAGGCCTCTGAGAGACTCAGTTTTAAAAAGAACTCTTACTGGCCAAGCTCCTACCTCCAAGGGGAGGTGAGCTGACCCCTTTTGACGTAGCTGATCATTGTTGAATAGGAAAGGGAAGACTATGGCTGAACATCTTCCATCCAGAGGAAACCAATTAACTCAGTTACGTCCATCTAGTCATTATAATAAAATTTCAAAATCGAGCACTCAGGTTTTTAAAAAAATGCCCTACAGTTGAGATCCATTTGTTATCTCTTACTCCTTTTACTGACTCGGAATGCTATTGCTTGAGATGTGCTGGAAGGTCCTCAATTTCCCCTCCAAATCACACTGGTACAGAGGGAAGATCAGTCTCCCCAAGGGAAGCTGATGGCTTGGTGATTGGGTGAAGAGCACAGCTAACACTATGTGCTTTGTCCATTCTTTCTGTCATGGCCTCTGGCTCTGTGCTGGATTCCTTGACCCATACGGATGCTTTAATGGAGGATTCCGCAGTACAGCTCATGAAAACTCACAGAGCCCTGCCTGCCACTTAGCAAGGACTCAACACCCATCGCCATAAAAGAATGCTTAAAATAGCAAATGAAAAACAGTTTTCCTACTAGGGTATGGGGAACAAAAACAGAACATTTGAAACAGGATATTGGAGGGAAATGCATTTCTCAGTGTAAAATCTTCAGGCAGGTTGAAGTTCTTACAATCATAAAGTGGGGTGAAGAAATGGATTTGAAATAAGAGACTCCATCATCTGAATATAATTAGTGTCCCAGGCAAAAATTTCCTAAGACCAGGATTTATTATCTCTAAGTAGGAATAATTACATGGAAGCAAGAAGCACTACTTAATGACTGGGCATCGCTTACTCTAGAAGCATACATTAAGCACATGCTGCATGCATAGCACTGTCTTTTAAGCATGACTGAGTCCAGCAGAAGTATGTTTTTGATCTGATACTATGATTAGGGAAAGAATTGTTTGGTTGAAAATCAATTGCATTGGCTACCCACTACCCTGTGAGCTTAAAATCTGAAAAATAACTTTTTTTCCTTTTATTTCTGTTCCTCTCTTGGAATGACTTTAAATGTCAAATTTTGTCTCAGGAGCAGTGGGGGTTTCATTTGCAGTATCAGTGACACAAAAACTTCACAAGAAATGCTAAAACACATTAATGGAATCAGGAGAACGCTATGGGCATTTTTGTGTACTTCTAATGGAATACCTTTCTCATTTTCTTTTTTCAGAAGTGAAACAAATGGCATAAAACCGAGACATTGATATTGTTATAGAATGGTAGAACAGGCAGGAAAACGAATTAACAAGATCCGTACTCTCAATCCATTTTAAAATTAAGTCTCACGCTGGGAGTTAACTATGGTTTTTAGAGTTTTCTCTAAAACTATGGTTTTTAGAGTGTATCAGTTTTTCAACCTCGACACTTAACCAACATTTTGGGTCAGACAATTCTCTGTTGTGGGGAATGTCCTGTGGGTTGTGGGATGTTCAGCAGCATCTCTGGGCTCCCCTCACCAGGTAGGGGAGCTCTCCAGCGTGACAACAACTGCCTCCGTCTCCAGATATTGCCTAAGGTATCTGGGTTCAAAATCATTCCCTTCTCCCCCATCCCCATTGAGAACCTCTGCTGTGTATTGATGCCTGACAGAAAGTGAATCCTGAGTCACTACTGGCTGTAAGAGCAAACTCTGAGTTTCATATACCACAGTTGCCTAAGTTAAACCAAGAAATCACACAGGCTGGGAAGGATGACACTATCGAATTTATAGTTTAATTGTGTGACTCCTGCGTTTCTTTGCCTAAGATGGGGCCATTACCTCCTATTCTCCAACTTTTCATGGAAAAGAAGTAGCATTCCTTAAACACTGGGATTTCGCCAGCTTCAAAATCGGGGACGATAATTAAATGTGAAAGAAAGGGAGAGATCAAAAACCATAAAAATGAAATTTTGAGAGAAAACAATGCTGAGAAATTAGAAAGATATTTGGAAAAGGGACAGAGGAAACTGGAGATTTCTTTTCCAAGGAGTCCCCACACTCCGGGAGTACATTCCTTCTGAATGTTAATTACAGTCTTTACCTTGGCATTTTGCTCTCATATCAGGGAAGCAATTACTGGCCTAATTCAAATTCATAGCAGCCATTAACAATGAACAAACAGATACATTATTTTAATTCCATTTGCTGCTTCCTTTCTGCTGATGTATTGACCCATGAAGCTTTGACTGGATGTCCTGTAATTGGCATTTGGCAAAGGCTGCTATCATCATCATCCTTTTCATATATGAGTATTTATTAAGCATATATTGCATATATAATACCTTGCAAGGGCAGGCCGCTTAAGGACCACAGGCCAGAAATAGCCTTTGCTTTTATAGAATTTATGTCATTATGCCTTCATTTTTTACATAAAATTTTCGTGTGTGTGTGTGTGTGTGTGTGTGTGTGTGTTTGGAAGGGTCAAGGTGAATACCAATATGCTCACAGGATTATTATTTCTTAACTTAAATATCATTTCTCACCATTCTCAGGATATTATTTCAATCATATATAAGTTTATTCTGGGCTCAATAACACCATTTATATCAGAATCCAAAGCAAGATCTCACAATGAGATATAGTTAATAAAAAGAGGGGAAAACAAGAGAAATAGCTCTCAAATGGAGTAATCTATCACGCTTTTCCCATAATTTCCTATTCTTTCTTGAGTTAATGACTTCTTTTATCATAGCGCTCTACAATATCCTTTTCCTTCCCCTTAGTTTTGCACACTGACATGATTTTTATGTTTTGATTTGGAGGTATTTTACATGTGCCTGGTCATTTGCTTCCTTTTCCTTCTTCAGGGCCATTCAATGTCATTGTCTTGTGTCCCAAGATGTCAGGCCTTACATCAATTAATTGGTTTGGCTAGAAACAGTGCCTGAAGCCCCAAGCACCATGTAAATCCCAAGAGCTGTGGGCAAGTCACCTTCTTGGGTCTCATTTCCTCATCTACAAGGTGAGATGATGGGAGCCTAAAGTCTTCCAGCTCTGAGATTTTATTTCTATATTTATTTAAACATATGTTAATTATAGAAACATGATCCTATGTTTCCCAGCTGGTGGACTTAGCCAGTGCTATGAGATACGGTGCAGCCAGGAGATCTCACTTAATAATGCGCTGATGCCTTCCTCTTTTATGCCTTTTGGTTTTGCTCTCTGATTCAAATGCTCAGTGTTTTCATGACTTCACTCTCTCGTCAGCTCCAAAAGCATAAGATGTGAAATCCTACCTACTCCTTTGGTTGAATACATGTATTTCAGTTCATAAGGATTATGTTCACGTCCCTGACATCCTCTACATAGGATCAAGCAAAGTGCAAATTTAGATGCTTAGTAATAGTGGATTTAAACTCATAATCCAAATGTTACTAAAGACAAATTTATAAAGGCTACATTGTGCAAAGTTTGCTTTTAGAAAGTTTAGAAGTTTGCCTCACTGATTCTTGAGGCAAGTCATTTACATGGTTGATCAGCTCTGACGGGGAGGGACTGTTTTCTTTATGTTCGTGAACCAAAGGTCTGCCTCCCTGTACTCTACCCAGTTTTTCTAATTTGCCTCTATCTTAACAAGGAATGCATCTCACATTGTCATCGTTCAAGTGTTTAATGATAATTGTCATATTACCATTATGTGACATAAACTGCATTCAACTGACCAATTTTTCCTATCTTAAATAAAGGAAAGAAATCTATTCTCACCCTGCCTGACATAATCAAAAGCCCCTAATAGTATCGGATGGCTAGGCTTTTGCTGACATTTAATAAGTGTCTGCAGATTGAAGGTGCACACTCCACTGGAGAATTTCTAGATCAAATTGTACACTGATTATAGAGTCTGGCTTCTGTAATTAGCACCCTAAAATTGAGTTATTATTTATATTGCCACTAAAGCATTGTACTCAAAGAACTGGAATTTCAAGTGAATTTGAATATTTAACTCAGATTGATAAAGTAGGGGTAAGCCAATCACCCTCAAGTCAGAGCTCATGATTTTGGTATTTACTTCAAAGACTGAGGTTCTACTAAAAAAACGGACTAGATTTTGGAAGATAAAAGGCCGGGTCCCAGGCCATTCTGGAACAGTTACTCTCCAAATTATAAAATTAAAGGCTTTCTGAGGTTTTTTTTTTTGGTGTTTTCATCTGCTTTATCTTCTCTCTTTCAATTTAGTAGAAGACACAGAGGCTATCTTTGGTTGGCTAACAAATCTACCTGCTTCAAGTTTTGGTAAAAGTTAAAGTTGTAAAATATAGGTGAGGAAAGCCCACTGGACTATGTATCTGTAAGTGTGAATAACATTCTTTTTAAAAAATGTTTATTTATTTATTTTGAGAGAGAGCATGAGCAGGGCAGGGGCAAGGAGAGGGGGAGAGAGAATCCCAAGCAGGTTCTGCACTGACATCAGGGCTCGAACTCATGAAACTGTGAGATCATGACCTGAGCTGAGATCAAGAGTCAGACACTTAACTCGCTGAGCCACCCAGGTGCTCCTTGAGTATTATTCTTGACTCTACTACTAACTAGTATGGCCTTTGACAAGTCACTTGAGTTCTTTGGATCTTAAGGTTCTTAATACTTAATCTGAGAGGATCTAGTTGAGTAGCATTAAGACCCAACTATCCACTCATGCCCAACAGTAATGTGTGGAAGGAAGGATTTTAAACTACTTGAGAATTTTATCTATTTTTAATTTTTTTAATTGTTTATTTTTGAGAGATAGAAAGACAGAACGTGAGTGGGGCAGGGGGCAAAGAGTGGGGAGCACACAGAACCCAGAGCAGGCTCCAGGCTCTGAGCTGTCAGCGCAGAGCCCAACATGGGACTCAAACTCACCAACTATGAGATCATGACCTGAGCCAAAGTTGGAAGCTTAACCGACTGAGCCACCCAGGCACTCCACCTACTTGAGAATACCAGTGCCCTCTTGCTTCCCATTATCAGGAATAACTAAAGGTTTGTTGCATTTGGTCGGGCACCTCCTAGTATGATTTAGTTACCTTCTTTTTATACCATGTTGAGGCCTATATCTTTTATTACTGTGAAGGCAGGTGTTCCAAATGGCAGGAATCCAGTATGAAATCCAGTATGAAACTGATGGGTTGAGGTTGATAACAGGATGGCAATTTCTTTGAGGTCTTGGTTATGGGATTGGTCCTAGTTAAGTGTGGGCTCCATTCTCCTAAAAGATCTGGTTGGGGATGGAGACCTGGGTAGAGTTTTCTCTCTGCTATCTCTACAATTGGTTACATGGAAGGCCCTCCTTCCATTTTGGTTGAATTGAACTCAGATGAATTAATGGTAACTCCCAACAGAAAAGTTTTTGTTACTTGTTACAATTACCTTATTCCTAAAGGGGTAATCCATTTAGATAAAGCTAATTTCAGTATTTGAAAATATTTAATGGCTTCTAGAATTCAACATGTGCATAGATAGTCACAGAGTTCTCTCTAGATTTTAAAGTTGTGAGAGTTGACCAAGCTAAATACCTAGATAATTGAAAAAGAAAAAAGAATTGTGTGTGTTGGGTTTGCCATTCTAATAAGAGAAGACTGACCACAGGACAAACATTGACTTGTGTCTTGTTATAGATAACATTATTCTTTTCTGCATAACGTTTTGGCAAAATTTATAAGCACCTTATGTAAATGAATACAATTTGTAATTACATCCGCACAGCCATTCCAAGTTTTTAACAGTTACTCGTTTGCTCAATTTTCTTATATCTACAATCAGTGCCAGTGTCACTAATTTTTCTTGATTTCTTATTTCACAGGCTAGTTCCCTTTCTTTTGCTTTCCCCCTCCCCTCCCTCAACATGATTTTTATCATTTGATAAGCACATCCGATTCTTTGGAAAAGTTGAGGTGTAAGGGCCCATGCACACCCTTTTCATTCCCATCCTCAAGTGTTCTGAAGGCTGGAGGGCTTTCCTTCAGACGCTCTGAGCTAAGATGCTGTAAAGTGGAGGACACTGATGTAGGCTGGTGGGATGGGCTGGAGGGACACCTGGATAGAGTGGTGGTGATACGAACAGAGACAGGAAGGATGCAAGATTCCCCTGCATCACTGACCTCCATCCACTCATTCATCCACCCACTCTCTCAGTGAACAAAAACGTGGTGACTGTCTACTTTGTGCCAGGTACTGTCTTAGGTAATAGAGTAAAGATACTGTCTTAGGTAATAGAATAAAGAATAAATAAGCAAACATATTCCTGCCTTCATAGAGCATGTGGTTTACATGGAGGATACCATGAAAACGACATGATTTATTATTATCAGGAAAGGTGCACATAGAAGGGATTCCAGCCCTAGCTTAGCTTCTTGGAGGAAGAGACATCTACTCTGTCAGAAACCTGGAATAGCCAGAGGTGGGTGGGGACAGATAGAGGAGAGAGGACTGCTCCAGACTGACAGAACATCCTGAATAAATGGCAAATTAAGGAAATTTAAAACAGTTAAAGGTAATTCATCCTGATTTTAGCAGGGGAGTAACAGGAGAAAGCCAAGAAGCTTTGGGGGGAAAATATGAGCACATACTCTTTTCTGATCTTCTAAGTGCCGAGTGAGTAAGTGAGAGGCTTGAGGTTCCACTTTGGATTGTTGTGTATAATGTCAGGTAGAGCTCCTCTACCCTGTACTGCCATTACTCCCCCAGCCCCACCTTGACATTTAAACACAGACTTTCATTACAGAGCAGGCATTACATGTTTTAAATGCAAATGCTTTAGGGGGTTTCCCCGTTGCTAAGGAAAAGTCTTGCTGAGTCTTTCCAGTTTCTTAGAGGGAAGGGGGCAGACTTCGGTACTGCCGTGAGTTCAGGGATGCTGAGCCATTGGAGAAAGGAGAAGAAAACGGGTATCACACATTCACATGAGAGCCTCACACATTCACATGAGAACCTCACACATTTATTTTGTGACTTGATGTTCCTTCATGCAAGAATCTGGAGGGAAGTGGGGTTGGTAAAAGAGAAGATAATATATAAGCTTTTTCGTCTCTGCTAGGATGGGCTGGGAGGGCACTTTAATGGGAATGCTGGTACTCTTTTACCATTAGATACTGTGATCACCATTAAAACTTCTCTCTCTGTGGATAAGAGCCTGTGCTGGGAGCCAGTAGACACGATGCACTGGTCATCAGAGACAGGTGGCAAGATGACAGAAATAGCAATGTGCCTGCCTGAGAGTTAACTAAGCCCAAACGTTTCAACAAAAAAATCTCACAGAGATACCAGAGACTATACTCCATCACTACAATGCTGATGATCAGCCTTTTAATTTTGTAGTTTGAAATAAAGTACCCCTTGATGTATATTTGATTATTAATTATTATATTATTGTTCATTATTTCTGAAAAGTAATAACATGTTTAATAAAAATCTGAGCTACAATAATGAAAATCATTTAGATAATTTCGAGTATTTCAACCTCCTGAGGACTTCAATTTGATTTCTAAAATACAGTAGAAACTTACTAATTCAGACTAATGACAGAGAGCCCCATTGTGAATTACCAAATTTTGCAGATGAGTGGGTATGCAAACAGAGAGAAAAAAATCAAGGAAAGTAAATCACACAATATGCTTTATCCATTTGTTTTGACAATGGTAGCTCAGACTTAACAGTCTATGATAAAACCGTCCTGTATATCAGTAAATGTATTGTCGCTTGTTTCATAAAGATGATGAAGTCTTGGTAATCAGAAATCTCACCATAGAACTCAGACATTAAACCTTTGCTCAGAGATAGCTTTGGGACTGCAGGGGTTTCAAATAATTATCTAGCTTACAAAGTACTGAAGCGAGTTCCACTGTAGACGCAAAATGAGGACAGAGGTAAGAAGATATTTTAATCCACCTTATGGTTGCCATTTAGTGTTGCTATAATATTTTTCTCTGCGATCACCTATCTTTTGAGGCAGAAGAGACCTCATCATATACATTCTCTTGCCCAACCTTCTAGTCTATTACACTGCTGTATTGATTACGATTTTATGATTTTTCCTTCAAGAAAGAGGGAGGCCCAACTTAATTACACGCAATTCTCCCTTGTCTGAGAAAGGGCTACACATTTTTACCTGTGGAGTAAGATCCAGGCCCTGGGGTAATGTTGGGATTCGGAATCTAACACACCTCGATTTTTATTACCCATCATTTTCTGTTACCTCCTTCTCTTCTCCCTTCTATTAATCTTGATGAATGGTTCTCAGCCCTGGCTGTCCTGAACCACCTGGGGAGCTATTTAAACACTCCATTCCCCACGTGCAGACATTCTGCCTTAATTGATGATTGAGAGCCACCGAGAAACCGTAGTTGAGAGGACCCATGCAGAACTGCGCTTTTATCTTCAGTGTTATAGTCTGTGTCCTTCTGAACCCTCAGCGTGGGAAGTGTAGATCTCAGGGTAGGGTAGGGCCAGGCTGGCCATCAGGCGGCGCTATAGATTAGAAGGGCGAGCTGGGCAGCAGCATGCTGGGTTTGAATTCTCAGCCCATCACTTACTAGCTGTGCGGCGAACTGAAATTTACTTAACATCTCTCTCCTCAGGTCTCCTCACCTGTCAAATGTGGATAATAAAACCGTCGTCTATAGAGTTGTGATAAAATGAGTTAATATACACCGAGGGTTTAGAACAGTTCCCAGTACACGGCAAGAACTGTGAACTTGCTCAGTGTTATTCAAAGGGGACCCAGAGGGCAAGGACAGAGAAGGAAAAAGGCATCACTTCCCAAGGCCTGTGGGCTCTGAAAAGATGACGCTGGGCCCCACAGGAGACAGCAGAATGGCTGAGAGCTGTCAGGGAGAACAGGATGGCCCTTTGGGTAGGCACCATAAATGGTCTGAAATGGAGTCAGTTCTATAGGCTCTTCCATTTTATACCTAGTTGGGGAAAGAAAACTTATGTGAAAAAAAGGGTCAAGGGAATACAATTGCTTGTATTGAAAGGGAGGTATACTTGAGCTCTAATAAATTCTGTTCATCCCCCAAACAGATCTGAATCTTTTTTTTTCTTCTTTTTTTAGAGGGAGGGCTGGCTCTTAAAATGCCTGCTTATCTGTAGAAGTCCCTATGGCAGAGATGTGATAAGCCCGGTTAAGCTGTCCCAAGCACTGACACAGCTACAGTGATTCTTCTGGGTTGGCAGGGGTTGGGGTGGGCTGGGGAGGGGGCTCCTCAGCAGGGCTAAATTCCAAAGACTCACAGGTGAGAGACCCATAAAGGAGTGAGTCAGATGAAAAGGAAATTTCTGGCAAGAACGAAAAGTTAAGCACACCACCAGCATTCCTCTCTCCGAAGTGAAGCCCAGATTTATTGAGAATTTGTAAATTGTTCATTTTGGGACGAATGCTTCCCCTTTCGGTGGCAAAATGTCCGTTTTGGGGGCTCTCCTTCCTGTTCCGTACCTTTCTGTTTTGAGCCAGGCAAGGCTCAGGGAAGAGAATACAAGTTTAACACTGGCTTAAGCCCAAACTAATTACGGAAGCGAACCCGCTGCTCCCCTCAAAACTGAAACATTGCATACCAGAATCAAGTCAAAATGACTTCTGGATTGTCTGTTATTTGGGAATATCTGCACTGCGGCTCCTTCAATTACCGAGTCTAATTTGGAGTTGGCTGTAGGTTTAAGTACTTTCAGCAGGAGAAGTTCATGAGTCATTCAGACTAAATCTAATTCATTTGTACAGTATTTCTCGGGCAGAGGTGGGTGGCTAGGGATTCACCTAAGTACGGACAAGAGGAAAACTGCAGTGTGAGGGACTTTCTAAAGGTCCCTAAGTGAGATGGCAGCTGAAATGGAAAATCGCATGCGTCTCTCCTCCTCTCCACCCCGTCCTGCCTCCTGGTCTGCCTTTGCTTGCCTGCTGGCAACTCCAACCCACCCCTACTTTCTCTCTGCACAAACGCGCACAGGCTATTTGGGGGAAAACAGCCTGGTTCTAGCAGTGTTTACCTGTAGTATGTCTACATGTGTCTCCACATAGTGCACACCCTGTGAAAACCTGGAGACCGTGGTATTTGGATATAATTGAAAGGGCGCATGCTAATTTGGACCCTGTGACAGTGCCGTAACCAAGGTTTACAGTTGCAAACGGCTGACAACTCAGCTATTGGGTGAAAAGAGGGTGATGGGAATCTGATTTGATGGGATGACCCTTTCTGACATGGGAACAAAGAAACCTGCATATCTATTTTTAACCAGGCTCTGGAGACTTCCAGTAATTGACATTTGGAGCTGAGGCTCATACTTGTCCCAGTTCCTGGGGATATTTGCATCTTATTCTGTGTTTGGGTTTTGTCTGTCTAGTCTTCTGAGCAGGTTGGGAAGCGGCATTAGTGTCTTCAGTGGCAGAAGGATCACAAAGGCCCTCCTCCTGCACCAGCTCCCTGAAGTCTGCCTTCATCCCGTCTGGCTGGGGCTTCAAACCTGGAGCCTGATGTTTTCAGTTCCAGGAAAATTGCAAACACTACTTGGAGCGTTTATGAGTTGTTTTTACCTGAGTGCCACTGATAAGCTAAGTTTTTGCTTCATGGTTGTTATTTATGGGGGCAGGAGAAAGGGAGACATCAAGGTCGCATCCTTGAGTTGAGGTACAGCAGAAGCAATGAATGAAGCCAGAACTCGGTAGTTAGGGCTTCGTGCAAATTTTTCTCAAACAAGGTAGCGATCAGATGATAAAATTGCGAAGTCTGGGAATTTTGGGGTTTTTGGGTTTTCCCTTGGTCTCCCTTTCCTTTCTCCATGGTGTTGGTCATTTTACCCATCTATATTCCTATATGTGGGTTTTATTCTACCTCTTGCTAAACAACACCTCGTCCTAAGAAAGAGAATGATGGCTCCACACTGAGGTATAATGCACAAATGGGGACTCCAGATATCTAGCAGGGGCCATATTTTCAGTTTAAGGTAGAGGTTGGAGTTTTCTTATTTCTCCTGGCATTATTAAAATGTCAACATTTAACTACTGAGATGCAGTTTCTCTCTATAAGACCAGTCTCCCCTAAGATGAAAGTAAGAAGAGTGTGAAATCTGGAAATATTTTGATGACACCATTCTCTTCTTCTAATCAGTCACCAGCGCCGTTATTTGGAAAGCGCAAATCTCTTCACTCCAATTGAAAGTCAGGAGCAGTTTATAACGGCTCTTAGAATAGAGATCAAAACCCTTGGGAAGGTCGACAAGGCCGCAGGAGATTCCAGCCTTCTGTGGCAACCCAGCTCCTTCATTTTCTGGAGCTCCCCCGACCTTCCACAGGGCTTCTTCCAGTTCCCCAACTATGCAATCCCGTGGACCTCAGACAACCTCCTCCACACCAGTCCCTCCTTCCTCTGCATGAGAGGTCACCCTCACCTCTCACCTCTTCTCCATTCCCCAGCCCGCCCTGTCTCTCTAGATGACTACAAATCACCCTGCAGATAGTGGAGCAAATGTCACTTCCTCAGGGAATATTTTAATGACCAGTTCGCATCTACTTGTGATCTTATCCATTACAGGCGCTGAGACAATTTGCAATTATATATCTGTTTGTGCCATTATTTACTAGGTGTCTAAGTGTCTGTTTCCACAAGGACATAGCTGCATATGAATCATTTACCACTGATGTGCCCATCTCTAGCACACTGCCTGGCTCCCGGGTGCACTAAGTAGCAGTCACGATATCAAGGAGCTGGTAAATTAGGGGCACCTGGGTGGCTCAGTCGGTTAAGCATCCAACTCTTGGCTTTAGACTCAGGTTATGATCTCATGGTTGTGGGTTCAAGCCCTGCATTGGGCTGTAAGCTGATGGTGTAGAGCCTTCTTGGGATTCTCTTTTTCCCCCTCTCTCTGCCCCTCTGCCACTCTCTCTCTCTCTCTTTCTCTCTCTCTCTCAAACAAACTTAAAAAATATTTAAAAAAAAAATAACTGGTAAATTATAGCAAGCTCTTAAAGTTTTCTAGAAATTTTCTCCTATCTTGATTGAATGATCATCATTATAGTTTAATGATTGAAAAAAACTTAACTGCAGTTGTCTTCAAAACATGTATTATTTTCTTAGGTAAGTCTGAAATACGTATGTGTGTATGTTTATACACAAATAATGTGCAGCATAATTGGGATAATATTTAATTTCTCAAAGGATCCTTTGCATCTTCCATCATATTTTCTTATCAAAAAAATCTTTGTGAATAAAGTAAGGCATTTTACTTTGAAAAAATTAAGATATGTTAATTATATATATATATATAATATATATATCTGATAGCAAGATACATATCTTACTATAGTAATAGTAGATATATTCTATAGTACATAGCATATATAGTAATATATATAGTATTTGGGATATACTGTATATAGTAGTGTATATACATACACATACACACTACAGTATATAGTATATTTCTACCATAGCATATAATAGATATATAATATACTAGTATATATGATACCCTAGTGCATAGTGTATATAGCACATAATACATATTACACTATAGTATGTATCTCATACACTATATAACATGCATATAGCATATATACTGTATCTACACTAATTTACTAGTACATAATACAGAATACATAATAATTATGTATTCTATATAGATGTTGTATATATAATAGATATACAAATTTACCAGCATGTCACATATATTTACGAAAAGCCACACTGTAGGCTAGTAGCAAAGACAGAATTCATTACTGACTTATATAATCAAGAGTGATGGTTAAGATGGTGATGACTCTATGTGGGTGTTGTTGAAAAGCCTGACTCTAGACAACCCTTCCTTCCGTGTTGGCGTGTGTGAAAATGGATCCTTAATTTTTGCACTGTCTTCTGCTGTTTGCTTATGATAATAAATAGTTGGATGCCTTGAGAAGTCTTTCATTGCTGACTTTTCTGTAAAGTGAAAGGAAATAAAACAGTAGTCAGTCAGGAAGCAGCTCAGCCCAGAATGTGTTTGCTGCATGAGCACATTATTGGACCAGAGCCCCAGACCTACAGTTCATTGAGGATGCTCCTCCACTATTTGGACTATTGTCCTGAAAACTAAAGGATACATAATTTTAAGAAAGGCATATGGTCTTCTTTTCAGGTACATGGGATTAGGAAGAACAACAACAACAAAAAAGTTACGTGTATGTATTATTTACTTTGCCTTAAGGACTTTGCTCAGTACTTCCATAAGTTTTATCTCTCTTTCTCTCTGTCTCTCTCCCTTTTTTTTTTTTTTAAAGTAGGCTTTTCAACCAGTGTGGAGCCCAGTGCAGAGCCCAGAGCAGAGCCCAGGGTCAAGCATGAACCCATGACCCCAAGACCAAGACTGGAGCTGAGATCAAGAGTCATATGCTCAACCGACTGAGCCACCCAGACACCCTGCTTTACGTCTCTTATTTAACTCTCCGTGTATCCTAAGAGATATATGTATTGTTAATGACATAGCAGAAAAGTCAGTTAATTTGCATAATGTCACAGAAGTGGCCTGATTTGTGGAACTGTTCTACCACTCTGAGCTCTGTGAATCAATTCCATTGGCTTAAGATCTTCTCCTGAAGGCCTTTTTCCAGTTAAAGTGAGTATTCCACTGTAGATTTACCGTCCTATTAGATAGCTTCTAGGATCTATGAAATGATATGGCTGGTGTCATGTCAGGGCTTGTGGTTACCATGCCAGCCCTCAGGGATGCCTACAGAGCTGGTCTGTATACCGCTCCCAGTTCTTTAAAAACATTTTTTTTAATGTTTATTCATTTTTGAGAGAGAGAGAGAGCGAGAGAGCGCATAAGCAGGAGAGGGGGAGAGACAGAGGGATACAAAGAATCTACAGCAGGCTCCAGGCTCCAGGCTGTCAGCACAGGGCCCAACACAGGGCTCAAACACACGAACTGCAAGATCATGACCTGAGCCAAAGTCAGACGCTCAACCGACTGAGCCTTCTAGGCACCCCTACATCTCCTAGTTCTTAACATGCCCCAAGCAGTGCTTTGGAGCATTCTTAATGAGAAGGGTTTCCTGGGGTCCTCTTTCTTTGCAGTGGACAGCTATCATCCAACAGCTGCTTTGGTAATCCATCATCAATTCTCTACACCCTGGTCCTGTTAGAAACATCTTATAAACAACCACTGCCATGTTGGCAATTCCCAGGCCCTGGTGTCACTCCTGTCTTGCTATTTATTAAGCCCTACAATCATTTTTTATACTCAACTTCGTCCCAAAACCCCAGAGTAGATGCTAGCTCCAGGTGGATGGCTATTTCTTTGCCTTGTTCGAAGGCAAGATGTTGTAATAACACGTCCTGGTCATGATTCCAAGCACCTTAAATATATTTTATTACATAATCCATAAAACCACACTATGAGATAGGAAATACTGTAATTCTCCATTTTTTCTGAAAAAGAAACTAAGACAACAACAAAACAAGTTTTCTTAAGGACACACAGCTGGTAGGAGGTTGAGCTGAAATTTTTGTCTCCAGGTGTTCTGTCTTATCTGAACTAATGCCAACCAATCCACACTGACAGGGCACCTGATGGGTGCTGTTGGACATTCTTGACTCAGTTTTCTACTTCTATTTTAAAGACATTTTTTAAAATGTTTATTATTTTGACAGAGACAGAGCATGAGCAGGGGAGGGGCAGAGAGAGAGGGAGACACAGAATTCAAAGCAGGCTCCAGGCTCTGAGCTGTCAGCACAGAGTCTGACGTGGGGCTCGGACCCATGAATCATGAGATCATGACCTGAGCCGAAGTCAGATGCTTAACCAACTGAGTCGCCCAGGTACCCCTCAGTTTTCAACTTTTATTTTGGCGAATCAGTATACCATATGTAGTGTGCTGCTGTGCATAGAGATGGATTACTCTTGCTTAAAGATACATAGATAATTTTAATAAGACAGAATTAGAAGACAGGAAACATGCTTTGTATAACACGAGCCTCAGGCACAAGGGGATTTTAGACTGGAGCACCTCATACCCTGGAGGGTGACACCTGCCACTCAGACATGGGAACGAGCCGGTCAAGTTACAAAGGTACAAGGTTCTGGGAATTTCAAGTGTGAGGTCAGAGACTCTTCTGCCATGGAGGAAACCCACAATGTCTCAGAGGGTAACGAAGAAGTGGAGAGAATTCAGAATTTGGAGGAATGATGGAGAAACTGCAGAAGCGATCAGAGACCACGGGTCCTAGAGACTGTAAGTGCACATCATACCTCCCGTTCACTGAGCTAGTCACTATTTAAACCTCATTCTCAATCCTGTCTACTCTGACTCCTGCCATGGGACTCTGTCTGGTGTTTGGATTATTATCAACCCAGGAAATATTTTCTGTGGGATTTCATATTTGATTTCAATCATATTTGATTTGATCTGATTTTAAATTCAGTAGAAAAATGTTATGTATATGTATATAGAGATAATTTTGTTAGAATATATGTATTTCAATGAATCTGTAGCATAATGTGGAACCGACTTTCACTTCTGTGTAAAATCTTTGGCTGAATACAGGGTTTTCTTTGCAGACATTAGGGAACACACTCAGTTATTTACTAATCTGGGGTCCTTGGCAAATCTGTCTTGTGCCATGGTGATTTCCATGGCTTTCTTAGGTATTTGCGTAGGAGCAAATTCATGGTCATAAAACCGTCCTTGAGCAACTTTTGTTAATATCTTTAGCCTATGTGTTAAAAAACATTTCACAGTAATATGAAGTATATTCACATACCAGTTTTGGTTTTTCATGTTATGATCTTATTCAATATACTTTTTTGACCTAAAATAGCAAAAGTGATAAAAGATGATGGCCCTCCAAAAGGAGACCATTCATTTTCTTATAACCAATTATAGCATCATGGATTAGTCTTAAGGTATTGATTCAATTTTTAGGGAAGCTAGACGCTATAAATATTATAAAGGTGCCATGAATATCTACTTGTCAGGGAGCAATGCACCCTGGACTTTCTCCATCCTGGACATGCAGCAAATATCCTATTGGCTGATATAAAGTCAGCAGTAAATTTGGGAATATAGTTAGCCACAAGCAGGGGGAGTCTGGGCAGGATCTGGGCAGCACAGAAGAGGAGTGATGATAATCTATCATCTCTCTTGCTGAGTGTGGTCATCGGGACACATCTTTGAAATCTCATGGCATTGCTTCTCTGTTCTCTATGTGGAAAAGCAGTTCGGTCTGATCATAAATGAGCATATTGTCTCCTACCTCACAGGGTTCCCCACGCTGAAGTTACAGGGCCTACTGTTCTCATCTTGAGAAAAGAACAATTAGTATATCTGCTGAAATGTTGAAATGAAAGAAATGCAGGGAAAATATCTCCAAATAAAAAACCCCAGCGTGAGCACAACAAAGCAAATTCTCACAACTCAGGGAGTTTTGATAAATGTGTTCACGAGCCTTATAAATGTAGCAGCCATGGGTGCCCTTGCCGGGAATATGTGGCTTAGAAAGAACAACCCTAAAAGTTTTAGATGTTGAACCACAAGTTAGAATGGAAGAAATAATTTTGCTGTCTGGTCCTTTGAGAAGGAAATCTATCTGGTCCTTTTGGCAGAAATTCCCAGACATTCTAGCTGTTCTGATCATTTGTTTCCCTCCTGCTTCAGGTAGCAAACTACCAGTGGATGGGGGAGAGAAAATGTTGGGGTAAGAGAAATTATGTAAATGTTGCATTCCAGCAAGACAAATTTCAATCCCTTGAGCTCTTTTAAATGGTATGAATTCTAGAAATAAGACACAAAATTTAACCTTTTCATGCTAATAATGATTTCATAAAGCAAAACTCATTAGTAAAGGTGACAAATATGAAGTTCTATTGAACATTTAAATTCCAGAATATCAGCGAATGCCCCAGGGAGATATTTACCCAGCCAATGACTTTCTGATGTTATTAAGAAGTAATTTATTCAAGAAAGTCTCCATTCATGAGTTTACATAAGAACAATATCTACTTTACAAGGGCTTGTGTTCTCAGTATAGCCCATACCTAATTTACAATGACTTTTGGTTAAAATTTTCATTAGGTTGGTTCAATAGTATTTGATAATTTTAATTTAGTTTTATGAGATCCCAGGTTCCCATTTATAGGAAGGGAAAATGAATGCAGAGGAAATAAATTTTTAAAGAGCAAATTTATCTCTCAAATGAGCTCTGCTAATTTCAGCAGTAAATCTCAGGTGGAGGAAAGTTAACCTTTAGTATTTCTCTGGCAGTCCTTTTGGGCATAGTCTATGGGCATCCTTTAAAAAGCAGCTTAGGCCCACAGCATCACAGTGCTTTGCAACTATGCCGATATATGCAGTGATTCTGTAAGAGACTCTTTTGTAAAATACCAAAATGGAAAAGGCACCCCAGTGTTTAAGCATAGGGTGTTTTCATGGGGCTGAGCACAGGAAAAGGAATAGGCATAAATCAGGCCCAAGAAAGCAGAACCAAAATAGATGAGTAGTGAATGCTACAGGTTTCTGAAACAAGGGTTAAGGACTACACAATTACCAGATGTCAGGAATTTAGGTAGGATGGCCATTATTCAAGCTGTAGTCAAGAATGTGAAATTGGGGCAGACACAGTCCCAAATACAGGATGAGAAAGCCACATCATGGGGCCAGTCATGGGAGGATGGACCAACCCTGATAACGTGATGGGGAGTTTGCTCTGCTTAATTGGAGAAGGGATGAGTTAACAAGAGGCTGTGATACCCATATGTGTGTGCACCTCCCCCCCCCCCCACACACACAGAAAGTTAAGGTTTCTTTAGCAACTAGTTTTTCTGTTAACACTAACTGATTTACTCTTCCATGGGGGCAGCTCCAAACTCTTTTCCAGCTAATCAGCAAATAGCATAGGGCCATGCAAAGCGAAACGCTCCATCCATCTTATCAGCAAATTGCCAATGAAGAAGCAAGTCTAAAGTTTCACAATATTATCCCCATGTTGACAGAGGGATTGTAGATAAAATTCCCCATCACATCATTCAGCGAGGTCCTGAAAATGTAACCATGGTTTGCATGGACTACTGGAACAGCTGTGGGTGCAAAAGACTACAGAAGGCAATCTAGTCCCTGCCCTGCCACTACCATTCTGAACTGGACTCTTTCCTCCCATTCTTCCCCTCCCCAGTAGGGAGAGGACTGTTAAGCATTTATTCAATGAGTTTGATCAATGTAGAAAACCAAGCTAGATCGTTCACCTTCTACATGTCAGTTTTTATTCACTGAAGGCTCACTTTACTCTTTACCCGACTCATGCAAATGTCCATGGTCTACTAGGAAACAGACTATTTTCATATTCACACCCAGAACAGTCTTCTGTTTCATCAGTAGGGGTCCTGGGCTATAAAGTCCGTCTCCGATCAAGTCAGAATTCAAATGAACATCAGCTAATTTTTTTAGGTCTTGGCACCTGAAACATTTTTTCTTCTTTTTTAAGTGTTCTTTTTAAAATGTTTATCTATTTTGCGAGAGACAGAGAAAAAAAGTGAGAGGGAGAGAGAAGGAGAGAGAGAGGGAGAGAGAGAGGGGGAGGACATAAGTGGGGTAGGGGCAGAGAGAGAGGGAGAGAGAATCTCAATCAGCTTCCACACTGTCAGTGCAGAGCCAGACTCAGGGCCTGATCTCATGAACCGTGAGATCATGATCTGAGCCAAAATCAAGAGCCAGATGCTTAACTGACTGAGCTACCCAGGGCCCCATGAGACATCTTATAAAGCCACTGACACTAAACTCAAAAGTCCTGTGTGTTAGATGTATATGGACTATACAGTCTGTCTAAAACACAGTCTGTTAGCATTAGAAGTAAATCTACAGAATATATTGTGTGTGATCGTCATTGTCATTATAAGTTACAGCTCTGCAGTTTATAGTATATAATGAAATGGGATGATAAAAGTGACATCAGGCTTTGGATTCCAGTGTCTAAATCACCCATTTTATTCATAATTTGGCAGCTAAATGTCTTTTAAATACTGTGCAAAGTGTTATGATTCAATGTTTGCCTAAAGAATGGAAAGAAATGTGTTAAGCTGCATTGCTAAGTAGAATCAGACTGTACTGCATAAAACCATCAGAAGACAGGTGTTCGATCTAGTTTCTTTTGGCCTCTGAGAAGAGGAGTGCAGGGCCAAAATTTGAGCTGATCTATCTACCTCTGGACACCCCTTCCCCCAAGGATCATCAAATCCATGCGTTGCACTGAGCAAATTAAGAGTTGCTCTGCTTTCCACTGCTGCATTCCATTTGTTCTGAAAACCCTCTCAACCTCTTCTTTTCTCCTAAGAGATTGATATTTTGGTCTCCAGTGGTCATTTGTGTTTAGCCTCCTGCCTTTTGTTAGCTTTGCTGTGACCAAAGAGAATTCATCAGTAGGTAGGAATCTTAACTCACAGTGGTTAAAGGCTCAGTGAAGTGGCTTCCAGTGCTATGAATATTAGGTGCCTGCCAGTTTTCTTGAAGATTCAGAAGCTCATGAATGTTGTTTCTCTGATTTCGGAGCTTCAAAGCAAGACATTCTATTCTTGTGATGGAAGGTGGCCTAATTTGACAAAGCACTCATTATTTGTGATTTTTATTCTACCTAACCCTCTGCCAATATAAAGGGCTTTCCATTCCCATCCCCTCTATCATTCATATTCCTGGCGAGACTGGTAAGAAGCATCTGCATCGAGTTTCTAGATTCACTTTGTTTTGACTCTGACTCCAATAAGTAATCATGGTCAGCCCTCACATTCATGGAGGAGAAACCCACTTTGCATTGAGACCCCCACGACTTAGGCAGATCTGTGAACGTCCTATTACTACCTAGAATGTTCACCCGTCTGTTGGCTCATATTAAAGCAATCATAATTCTCTATTATCACTACTTTCTCCCTTTAGCCCAAGGCATGAATGCCATGCAATGTGTGAAAAATCACAACATGGATAAGTCCCCAAATGCTATTAATCATTCCTCTAGGTACAGGAAGTTTGAGAGGGTTTTTTTCTTTGTTGTTGTTTGTTTGGTTTGGTTTGGTAAGAGTAGCAGGCCATGGAGGTAGAAATTATAAAAAGAGGTGGAGAAAGGGGACAAGAAAGAGCGAGAAGGAAAAGAAACTCCAGATCTCTGGAGACACTCTTGCCTAATGGCCTCTGCCTTTGGCTCTCTTTACAAAACTCTGGGGCTTGACAGGGTCTGAACTGGTTTTTTTGCCACGCTCTCAATTAGAGAGGCTAATCCTAATATTAATGAACACTGCTGAACAATAAAATGTGTAAAATATCTTTCCTCTCATAACCAAGAGATCATACATGATCCAGATCATAACTACGATCCATGCAATGCATATGTATTTTAGGATTAAGTAACTTTTTCCTTTCCAATCTGTGGCTCTAAATCTGTGCCATATGTCACCTAACAAGGTATTTTCCATTATTCTTTTATTCAGTTCACTGCATTTTGTTCCTCTTGTCCCTTGAAAATTAGCCTGTCTGTAATCAGAAATCACTTCTATTCACAGTTCAGTGCCTCTACTGTAGATGTGGCAAATGCTTGTTTACCGGGCTGGTAATTGGATTAAAACATTGAAAAGAAACAGAAAAATGGAATGTGTTGAAAAAAAAAAACACAAGCATAAAATCAACAAAACCAAAACAAATTAAAAAGCTCTAATGAATAAAATGGCTATTAATAGAAATCATTTATCAGTAACAATGTTCCTGAGTTTGTGGTCCTCAATACTCAATGGAAATGATATTTAAAAACCTAAAAGAAAAAGGAAAAGGATTCTGAATAGCTTTACTGTAAGCATGACTTGAAAGTGGTTGATTAGTTTCTGTGTTCTTCTGGGTTGTCTTGAGACATGGGCACTGTATAAATCTTCACAGGTCTAGATACAGAAATACCACAGTCAGGAAAGCACCTGTGTTAAGTTATTTAAGGGGACTTAATTATTCTTTCAAATATGGACATTAGTATTTTGATACTTGGAATCACAGAAACAAAAAAAAATAAATATGACCTCTTTCCACAGAGCCTTGCTGAGTGGCATGAACAGGTGACTGTGATATTGACAGTCATTGGGTGTGGTGTGCCATTTTGTCAATTGAGGAGTGACAGGGTTGGTGTATAGTCGACTGTTTACAACCTAAAAACTATACCCATGTGCGTAATTTTCTGAACATTCTTCCAATAACCTTATTCAAAATATTTTAAGAGAAGCTAATGCTTTAAGAAAACAAAACACCTTGCAACAAAATAACCAAGAGTAGAATATGAAAGCAACTAGTCATACAGGAATTTCAATATCCAACAACAGGTAGGCTTTTATATAAATGGGATCCAAAGAGACAAAGGATCAGACTCAATAGTAAACAACATCCAGAAGAGAAAAATCCAAAGAGAAACAACAGCACTACTCTTATATTAGGAAGCAGAAATCGGATAAGCGAATCCATGTGATTAAGCCACCACCACTACCTTTAACAGGTGTCTTCAAGCAGTCCATCTTAAGCCTGCAGAAGAAGGAAGCTCTTACCTGCCTTAGCTGGATAACTCCTTTCTTTAGTTCTGTAGACCTGAAGATGAAAAAAAAAAAAGTAATTAAGTTCAGTCCCTGAATTTGAGAAAGATATTCTATGCTAACATATCCTTAAAAAAATTGCTCACTTTTTTATTAAAAAAAGTTGCAGTGAAAGCAATGTATAACAAGCAAATGAGATGACTTTTGTGTGACTTGCTATTGCAGATTGCTCATTGTGCTCATGGACCTAAAGTGAAGGCAGAAGTGAAATTTACTTGCCAGGGACCTCTTCAATTCTCAGAGTAAAACGATAGCACTGCATTAATTGATTTCTGATTTCTGCCACATCTGTGTTGATGAGATTTTTATTAGAGTTTGTCTATATTACCTTGGGGATTTTGATGTCTGATGTTTACCTTTTATTTGATCCATATCAATTGAATTGGGGGCAGGAGGAAAATTAATGCCTTTCTTCTGCCATCAAAATTCTATCCAGGGACTTAATGTCAGAGATTATTATGGGAATCTGCTTGGTCTGTTTTACTTATGGTGTAAAGTATAGAACGTCAGCTAGTTATTCTGGTCCAATGCTTACTAAGATCCATTTACTATATGTAACATTGTCTTTTGGTCAGACAATAAAAATTGGGTTCTGAAGTGTTTCATATGAGTTACAATTCATTTTTGTGATTGTCAGAGGTATAAGATTGATGAATTAGTGAGAGGTGAGGAGTATTCTATTATAAATAGAAAACCTGAACCCAATTCTAGAAACTCGGAATCCATTGGCCTGGGTCAGAAGTTGTCAAAGTATAGCCTGTGGGCCAAATCCAGCCTGCTACCTGTTTTCATAGGGCTCATGAACTACAAATGGTTTCTCCCTTAAAAAAAAAAAAGTTTATTTATTTACTTTGAGAGAGAGAGAGACAGAAAGCACAAGTGGGGGAGAGGCAAAGAGAGAGGGAGAGAGAGAGTCCCAAGCAGGCTCTGCACTGTCAGTGAGGAGCCCAATGTGGGGCTCGAACTCACAAACCATGAGACCATAACCTGAGCTGAAGTCTATGTTTAACCGACTGAGCCACCTGGGCACCCCCAAATGTTTTTTTTTACCTTATTATATGCCTGAAAAATCAAAAGAAAAATCATATCTCACAGCATATGAAAATTCTACAAAATTCAAATTTCAGTTTCCATTAATAAAGGTTTATTGGAAAACAACCACACATACTTGTTTACATTTGTCTGTGGCTACTCTCATTCTACAACTGTAGAGGTGAGTAGGATCAGAAGGGATAGGACCTACAAAATTTATACTATTTACTACCTAGTCCTTTAAGAAAAAATGTATTGACCCCTGGCTTAGGCTGTGATTGATTTCATCTTTGTTGGGGATAAGGAGGCTAATGTGATGAGACCCTAATAATTACGGTTAATCAATATAGATAGGTGAGTGATAGCTTTTATTAAAATAAAAATGACTACATTTCATTCTGGGGTCATCTAAGTCACTCATCACAGATCATAAAGGGCATACTTATGAAAAAATGGAGTCCTTAACTGTTTGTGCAGGAAGTTCTAGGTTGGCTTTATTGCTATACTATAGTTACTTATCAAATCTACTTTTCATCTTATAATAAAACTTCAAGACTCTCCTTAATATTTGATAAAAATACCTAGAACATTAACACAGTATGGAATGAATAAAAAAGAAGCAAAACACATGATATATATATATATAATGATTTAAATGAAGCCTTTGTATGATGTTTAAAAACAGAAACAATCAAAATATATTTTTAATGAAAAGATATATATGCATAACATGTATATTCACCCATGTGTAGTAAAGAGTTAACCTTGGTCAAAGAGAGGTCTGGCCTTTGCCCTTGGCTCTTGGGAGATAATTTTGAAGCCCTTGGAATATGCTGCCTGATAAGAGTATCATTGTTTGTCCGGGGGCCTCAGGTTGCACCAGATAGTATATAATACCGACGGGATTTATGGTACATAGGGAAGCCTTGGATCATGCATATCACCTCAACTTCTGGAGGGGCTGGAGACCAAGGTTAGCCCAGCAGGTGATCAGCCATGTTTATGTGACTAAGCCCCAATAAAAACTCGGAACACCAAGGCTTGGGTGGGCTTCTGTGGTTGGTAATGCTATGTATATATTGTCACGTGTCATCTGTGGGAGAAGTAAGCACTGTCCACACAGTGCCACTGGGAAAGGACTGCTAAGTGCTGTGTACTTGGAGCCTTCCTGGACGCTGTTCCATGTGCTGCTTCCCTTGGCTGTTTTTCTGTCCTTTGACTGTAATAAACCATAACTGTGAGGATAGCAGCTTCAGTGAGTTCGGTGTTGTCCTTCCAGCAAATTATGGAACCTGAGGTTGGTTTGGGGGGCCTGCTAACTTATAGCTGGTGTCAGAGTAAGCATGGGCTTGGGGACTCCTAAAAACTGTAGTATGTGTACATTAAAAAAAAATTTATATACACATACATACATATATATCACAAAAAATCATGTCAATGGTTACCAAGATTGGGTAGTGGGCATGACACGTAGTTTCTAGTATGCTAGCATCCTAGGATCTGATGGTAATTAAATGGATACTAACATGTAATTATTCTTTTTTATTTTTTAAATTATTTTAACATTTATTTATTTTTCAGAGAGAGAGACAGAACATGAGCTGGGGAGGGGCAGAAAGAGAGGGAGACAGAGAATCCAAAGCAGGCTCCAGGCTCAGAGCTGTCAGCAAGGGCTCAACGTGGGGCTCGAACTCACGAGCTGTGAGATCATGACCTGAGCTGAAGTCAGACACTCAACCAACTGAGCCACCCCCAACATATAATTATTCTTCAAGCTTTACTTATACATTTTATATACTCTCCTGTATTTATGATATCTCAATATTTTTTTAAAAAAGGTAAAAACTCCCGATAGAGCATGTTACTATAAACACACACACACACACACACACACACGGTCCAGTGTAGCATCAGAATCATTCAGCTACACAAAATGTTGCCATTTTGTCCTTTGTCTTATTACTCAAGGACTATAACCTATTTTTCACAAAAAAAGTCACTTTGTTGTTCAAGGATCAAAATCACAATTCCCATGGTCATGTGCTAGAACATCGGTTTTAGTTTGTTTTATTTGCTATTTGCTGGAATCTTGGAAACTCTGTTCCACTTACATGTGTATCTTGGAAAGTAATGTTTGATTTCTCTTGTTTTTATTTAGGTGTAACAGAATGAACTACCTTTGTATAGGTTAGATGAAATGACTAACATCTCAGTTACACAGGAGAATCACACATGATCACAACAATGAACTATAACCTCTTCCATGAACAGGAACTGAGATTTCTCTCCCCCTTGAAGCACTACCCCAGTTCTGGGACTATTATGTGTGTGGGTAAGTAATTTTAAACTGATTGACTGCAAGAAGGATTTAAACCTATCAACACTTGGTCCCCTATGTCCACAGAGATCCATTTGTGCCCAGTTTCCAGACTTTTTGCAACCATTGAGTGTCCACACAGAACATGCAGTACTGTCAAATAGAAAGACCACTATCATCTTCCAAGCAGCAAAGAGTAGCTTAAAAAAAGTACATGATTCTTTATAGTCAGATCACTGAACTTCTTTAGCAATTGCTACTGCTTAGTATCTGATAAGTCTGATGATAGCCCCCAAATAGAGATATTTTAATATGGTTACAGGTAAAGCAATTTTAAGTATTCATTTAACTTCTCAAAGTATCAGATATAATTTACTGACCTTTAAAAATAACGTAAAAATCAATAGTTTAGAAACATTTTTGTTAGATGTTAGGGGCATGAATCTCTCTCTCTCTTTTATGTTTATTTATTTTTGAGAGAGACCGTAAGTGGGGGAAGAGCAGAGAGAGAGGAAGACAGAGGATCCCAAGTAGGCCACGTGCTGACAACAGAGAGCCTGATGCTGAGCTTGAACTCATGAACCACAAGATCACTGACCTGAGCCATAGTCAGACACTTAACTGACTGAGCCATCAAGACGCCCCATGAATATCTCTTTTAATGTAATAACATTATAGGTAACAAAGGCAGACACCACAAGGATGGGTGGTAACTAGTTGTGTAGAATAGTCAAAGTATGCCAAAGAAGAAGAATTTTGCTAAAGCCCTCTATCAGGGGTCTGCTCAGACAGAGGGATACATACAGACCGAAGACAGAAACTTACCAGGTCATCTTATAAAGTGACTGCCTTTTTGAATTCACCCGGACCCATGGTCGGAAGTCAATTGCTGGTAATTGCATTAGCAGGGCTTCATCTGATTCTATTGTTCATGTGGCCCCAAATAATCAGGCCACTCTCATTGATTGTTCTGGCCAACAGAACAACTCAATCAAATTGACCCGTGGCAACTTGTTTCATTGTGTAGCAGATAGCAGTTAGGATTCTCCCAAAGCCGCGGCGGCCATATTTGGGCCATTTAAAGCACTAAACGCTAGGCTGCTTCCAAGGAAAGAACGTGGTGATGGAGAGCAAAGTGCTGGGTAGCAGCACTGCATGTTGAAGATGGGACTCAGATTCACTAAGGGAGGTCTCAAATTTTTGTGTGCAACAATCATAAGTTCATGGACCTTTGTAGAAACTCTGATTCCTAGGTCCCAGTCCAGAGATACGGCTTCAGTATTTTGTATTGGGGCCCCAGGGATAGGCACTTTCCAGAACTACCCAAGTCATTCTGATATTGATGGTCTCAAAGAAACTTGGAAAAACACTAACCCTAAAATGTCAGAACTGCTTCTAAGCTTCCAAAAGGGGCAGCTGGTTCCTACTGTCGCCATATAATCCATGTGCTTAAGGCCAGGCAGAACCTTGTGGCGGCTTCACATTCTACGGCCAAGCAGAAAAGGTTGCATCCCGTGGCCCTGTCCACAAGCCTTAAGATTCATTTTGCCATTATATGAATGGTACTTACTTGGCTTCTATATAATTTTAAGGATGTAAAAGATTTGGTCCTCTAAAAGCATCTTATTAACATCATGTAAATATATACTCGAATGTCCCCAGGGAATGATCCTTGGCAGATTTCTTTCCCCAGACTATACATTGCTAATGGTCATCATTACCTTAGAGCTGTCAAATAAAACCATGAGCAGCTGGCCTGAATTGGTCTGCTTTTTTTCTTGGGACTATATTAAAAGATTTTATATTGTTAATAAATGGGGAAAATTAGAGGTTAAGTATTTAGCTTACCCAGCCCTTAGAATAATGACTAATCATAAAGACAGTTTTGATTTAATTCCCCAAATTTAAATATGGCATTCACAGTTATTAAAAGCCTAAGAGCTAAGCTGTAAACTACCTGTTTTATCTTTTTTCAAGGTATGATCAGAATTTTGTTGTTCGGTAAGTGACCTGTTTTGTCTAGTGGTTACAGCTGGGCTGGCCCATCAGTAAGGGTATGATTACTCTCACTGGAAACTCAGACTGAGACTGAAAGTCCACTTTCAGCATTCAGCAAGCGTATGCTGAATATGTGCTCCGCTTAAACCATGTATGAGACTCGGTCCTTGCCTGCCAGAGAATGCAATCTTAAATAAGCAGCAATTATACTATGAAAAATGTGTAAGATCTCTAAGAAAAGTTCAAGGTAAATTGCCTAGGGTTCAGAGGGAAAGGAAATTATATCTTGTGAGGATAAATGAATATGTCATGAAAGAGGTGACATTAGCAATGGCAGGTAAGCATGGGGTGTGTTGCAAAAATGCATGCTTCGACCTAGGTAGTGTGCCGACTGCATTTTGGGAGTGAGAGTAGATGACAGCCCTGTTATTCTTCTATGTGTTTGGGTCCTGGCTCTGAGCAAGGCAACTCTACTTTCAAGGTAGGACCAAGATTTGCACGACCCCTTTAGGAAGAATATATCATGCATAGTTTGGAAATAAAATCACGTCATTCAGCTTTTAACACTGTAGTCTGATGGGAGCCAACAAGATGATGTTCTGTTCCCAGCTCTGTAAAGTCATTACACTAGTTCTCTCTGTGTCTCCGTGTTGCCACCGGTGCAATTCAATTCTTAGGATTCTTCCTGATCTCAAAGGAGCATCAGCATAATGAAAGCTTTTACTTGATTAGGATTTTACTCTTCTCAAAACAACTGATATGTTATCTCTTTTAATTTATATAACCAACCTTTCAGGGAATTTGAGCTGACATTTTAATCTCTAATTTTGCAGGTGAGGAAGTTAAAGCTGAGAGGAGAAAAGTACATCTTCCAAGGCCACACTACTTACTTTCAGTGAGAGGGCCACCATTCAAACCCACATCTATTGCCACTGAAAGCCACGATTAAGCTACCTCTCCTCACAGTCAGGAGTGGACATACAAATAGTTTGTAATAGAGACAATGTTAAAACTCCATGAACTATAACCCAAGTAATATTCTTGCTCAAGTTTCTAGGTGTTTTTTTTTCTACGTGTAGTTTTTAGGGGGGGAAGAAAAGAAATCACGAAAAACAAAACAGCAAATAATAAAACAACAACAAATAAAAGCTAGTTTCAGAGAAAGTAAGATAGAAACAGTTGGGTCAACCCAATACTAAGTATCTCGGATAGGACATGACACTTAATACATATGTTGTTTTTAGCCCAAAATGCTTAACACAAATTCATCAGGCCTCTAAATTGCACCTTCCACTTTATAGGAAACGTGGCAGACAGAGGAATGAGCTAAACGGCACCAAGAGGGAGTAACCAGTCAAATCCAGAAGGTGGGGCATTCTGGTGGGACAACTTTTTTGGCTTCCTTAACAGATGAAGGTCGCAAATTGGGGGATGGGGCTGAGCAATGCAGGGGGTGATGGGAGGGAAGGATTGGAAAGAGAGCCGAGGAGAATGTGACATGCTCTCCTGACAACGGTGAAGGTCCCAGGGATGACTACACATGGTAAAACTTACACATGACATGTTTTAATATGTACAGCTCGTTGTATGTCAGCTACACTGCAATAAAACTGCTACAAATGTTAAAAGGGGAAGCGATTCACAGTACTCGAGAAATGTTCACTCTAAGTTCTGGGTGGCTCATCTCTCCCTCTAGGCTGCTGTTTTGCCACGATTGTCCATTTCATCCCTTTGAACAGCTGAGAAAACGGAAATGCTTGCTTGGCTGCTATTGCGAAGCTGTGCCTCTTTGGGGCACATGATCTGAGCAGTTAATGTAGTCAAAAGGACTACTGTGAGGTTGTGCAGAGAACCACGGGGTTAGGCTTCAGGATAAAAAGCTAAAAGGAGCTGTCATTCCGAGATGCCCAGCAAAATCCCTACTGGGAAATGTTATGGGATACGCCCCTGGAGAGCTAAAAGGGCTCAATTTTATTTCCATCTGAACTTCTTCTGATTCCACCTTGTGCACTGATCCCAGGGGTTCCAGTGGATTGGGACTAATGGCATGTGCATTCACAGGGGCACCTTTGAAAAATCAAATTTGCATAGGCCCACACACACCACAGAGTGTTTAAAAGATCCATCAATAAGTGTAATACTGCTCCTGCAGATAAAAATAAAACGACTCCTTGAAATTTAGGGGACATATTCAAAAACTTCAATAATGCTTTTTGAGTTATAGGAAACATTTCAAGACCGATTTAGTTGTGACCAGCTTGGCAACTATTCCTGTGGCCTCTTAACACTTAAAAACGTCTCCACTGCAGTGTGCCAACACCTGAGAACACTAGCCCAAAGTCAGAAATACATACGCTTTCATTTATTTGGAAGGAGCTAAAGGCAGGAAGGCATTTTGAATGTTTTGTTTTTTCCAAAACAAATACTTGTTTGATTTTCACAACATCCACTGATATAGGCAGTCACTATAATAAAAGGCTGACCCCAGACACTTTTCCTGATTCTATTGCACAATATATTTTTTTTTAAAGTTGCCTGTTTGCGCGATAATAGCTCTAACTGCCACAGTTACCGTGCTGGTGGATTGATTCATTTATTCAAATAGCATGGTGCCTTTCAACCTGACATCTTAAAACATTTTCAAATGAAACAGGGACCCTTTGGATTATCTAGAATGTGTATTCATTCTCCTTTCTATTCTTTAGAACTCCATCAGGTTCTCATCTGATACACTTCGGAGGGCCTTCGGCTTAATAAACGTAGGCTGAGGTGTGCGTGTGTGTGAACATGTATACGCAACGAAAAATCCTCAGACTCGGCTGTGAGGTGAACTAGCTAGCCTCTTTCTTGCTGGCATACAAACTTCCCTTTCAGGCAGGAACCTTGGGCGATTCTGAGACAAGTCAGTTCGAGGCTTTCCTTCCCTCGCCCTCTGAGCTACTCACATTACCGCTTGAGACCCTTCCTGGTTTCTTCTGCTTCGTTCAAAGGGCAGAACTGATGTGGGCTGCTTGAGGTCACGGGCCGGTTGGAGGCAGAGCTGTCACCATTGTTGGGCTGCCTGGGGCTATGCAGGGCACTGACCTGTGACCTTCCTCCCCCCCCCCCCCCCCCCCCGACTCCTGTCCCCTGGGGAGACACTGAATCCACGTAGGCCCTTTGACCTGGAACTAATTTGACCAGTAGGACTCTACAAATCTACTCAGTCACTGGTGCCTGGCTGGGACTCTTCTCCCAGAACAGGGGAAAGGTAAAACTCTGAGGGTCCTGAATGGAAAGAATGGATTGGCACTGCTTGGTTGGCGAGGGGATTTAGGAACCCAAGAGGTGACCATGGAAATCAGCAACTCTGAGATGCCCGGACACCTACCCCAGATGGCAACAGAGCCACAGGAAGATTCTTCTCCCTTCACAACCAGGGAGAAGGACGAAGCCTGCTGAGAAAGTCCCCAACCCTTAGGATCCCTGGGGCCTGACTGGAGGGCTGGAACCCTATTACAGGTTTCAAGGACTTGAGCTCCATTCCTGAACCATGAGTTGCTGGTGACTGGGATAAACTTGCACAAATACTTTCCGTGGAACTTTATCTTTTCTTCTTCCTTAAAATTTTATGAACTTTTCTACCCAATGAGTTATCTGTGCACCTTAACTTTTAGGAACAATTTGCAAGGTGCTGATATATCCAGCCCTACCTCCCCTGAGCAATCCTAGCTCCTAGAGTTTAGTGATAAGTGATTTGCAAAAATAGAGCATTACCCTTCTTTTAAAACTAACTTGTGATGTATTGAAATTGAAATTAAAGAATAACATGATATTTGCTTTATTATATCAGTATTAATTATATTTATTTTCAACTATAAAGTGAGTGCTCATTCGATACAGAATTTTAATGCCCGTCAGTAGGTTTATGTATCCAGGCTAGACATGGATCTTCCAAGGGGGGGCCTGCTCTTATTTTCTTGAGGACAGATAATTAAAGAGATAATTCAAGGTATTTGGATTATAAGAAAAAGTAGAAATTTCTTTCTTGCTTATACATATGTTTATGTATATCCATAATATATTCTTGTGCATATTATGTGTTTGTAACGCAGAGCCATCGGAAAGCCGATTTGCAGACAATTTTGCTAGTTCCACAAATTTATGGGCATAAGCTCTGTTTTTAAATTTGATTTCTGTGATCTTTTCCATGGGCAGGCATACTCCTTGGCCCTAGGAACAAGTTTTGACCTTTTCAGCTCTTTTATTCAGTTTGACATTAATTTTTCTTCTTTATTCTTAACAGGTTTTCATTGTACTTAGTGAACAATACAGGGGCCCTGGGGGCCAAATAAACCTGTAAAGTGCCCATGAATTTTAACCAAAGACTTACAGCACTACATGATTAAAAGCTTTAAATTCTCAAAGAGCAACATGATTAATCCAGTACCACAGTGCTGAGTGGCTTCACACTGGCTTCATTTGTTGGTATTGTTATTTTCCTTGGTTACATTTGATTTGTTGGAATGATGATGATTTTAGTTGGCACAGTTCATTCCCACCACCATCTCTCTGCAGTCGCAAAAATGTCTTAACTATTTCAATAATATTTTAAACTACTCATATCCAACTTTGTGAGGCAAGGAATGCAGGTCCAGGATATGCCTGTGAAGACGAATTCACACACCTCGGCCTGCTACCGTGAAGGCGGACATAAAAATTCTTTTCAGTTTATCGTGTGTTTAGTAGAAATGAAGGCAGATGGTTCAGATGGATTCCGATCCCAGTTTGTCTTCTACCTAGCTTTTTTTTTACTTTATTTTTTTTAACGTTTATTTATTTTCGAGACAGAGAGAGACATAGCATGAATGGGGGGAGGGTCAGAGAGAGAGAGGGAGACACAGAATCTGAAACAGGCTGCAGGCTCCGAGCTGTCAGCACAGAGCCCGACGCGGGGCTCGAACTCACGGACCGCGAGATCACGACCTGAGCCGAAGTCAGATGCTCAACCGACTGAGCCACCCAGGCGCCCCAATACCTGGCTATTTTTAAAGATTTCTAGGATCCTAAACTTTTCCTTGATGGGCTATCCCAATGCTAACATTACAAAGTAGGTGCAACAATTTCTAGCCCAACGCAACTTCTGTACTTTTTCTTTTGTCTTCTTTGCACAAATAGAGAAAACCCACTTTGCATCTTTGTGATATTGCTTCAAATACCCCAGGGTTGCTACAAGGGTATTTTTTTTTTTTCACTTTCCTATTCCCAATGAAAACAGTCCTATTATCATTAATCTTTCATCACAGAGATTTTTTTTATATCATATCATGTTTGTATTTCCATACTCCTTGTAAAAAGTTGAATCCCAAACCAGTCCCAATAAAAAGTGTTACAATGTATATGGGAATTGAGTGGTGGTTTCTCTTCTTGCCTCATATTCTAAAGAGAAAATTGTAGTTGTTACCATCATTATGTGTGTGTGTGTGTGTGTGTGTGTGTGTGTTTATTTTTGAGAGAGAGAGAGAGGGAGCATGAGCAAGGGAGGGGCAGAGAGAGAGAGACAGAAACAGAATCTGAAGTAGGCTCCAGGCTCTGAGCTATCAGCACAGAGCCCAACGTGGGGCTTGAACTCATGGACCATGAGATCATGACCTGAGCCGGAGTCAGATGCCTAACCGACTGAGCCACCCAAACACCCTGTTACCATCATTATATTGATATCTGTACCCTTTTCAATTGCTCAAAATTTATCTTCAGCTTGCGATCTGCTAGGACTATCAAAACTGTGGCTTCCTGCTTTTGTCTACCCTCTTTTACCCAGATTTTGAATGGATTCATAATTTTTTGACCCTAAGGATGTTAATATGCATTGATCTTCAGTGGTTCTTATCCTTAACCTGATTTGTTTGGAGAGTTCAAAGTTCTTCGAGGTAAGCTCCAGAAGGCTAAATAAATGTAAGTTTTCAAAGTCGGTATGTCTTTCAAAATGTCACTTACAACAAAATGGATTTCTTTTGCTTTAATAGGTTAACTACTGGTAGAAAACAGGAGATGGCATGCTGAACGATCTATTTGTGCCCTAATTCTATAACATGTTGCTACTATCGAGTTAGAAATGTAATAATATTTCTGCTACATGCTGTGATTCATCTCTGAGGGACAGCACAGATATCCAGGGCCAGGGACATGTGTCTCTGATTTCAGTACTAAGTCATTTCAAACATAGTCAGCCTCAAGATATTTTTCAAAGGGTCAGCCAACTGAGGCTTTATTTACACCTTACCATGTCATTTCCTGTATCCACAAACCGCCTTACTCTCTTTCCTGACGACTTAGAATTGCATGAGAAATAATGAACTTGAGGTACTTCTTCCTGTTTTCCCCCTTGGTTCAGCTGCTGACATAGATTTTCTTCGGGCACAGTTAGCAGATAGATTAGACAGCTTTAGTAGCCAAAATGAATATCATAGGACTTTGATAATGACCACAATTTCAAATTGAAAGATCACTTCTTCTTCATCGGTGTATAAATACCCTACATTTTTCTTGTGTTTTTATTCTTTGGGGAAAACTGGGGATGAGTTGCAACTTGTAAGCCTTTTACCTTGAATGGCCCTAAATATTAACTTGTGGCTGCTTGCTATTGAACAACCCCAGAGAAATAAGCAAAGATTCATAAACCTTGCTCAAGTTCATGGTTGTTGTCCTTGGGCAAGTCCGTCCTCACAGTAGTTTGAGCATATACGGCAGCTGCAGGCTTAAAATGAAAGGTGTTTCAGCTTCACCTCTTAGCTCCTGTAATAACCTCAACTAAGCCTGCCTGAGGATGTCCTCCCTTTCTTTGACGGAAATAATAAACTGGGATGAGTTTGCCATAACAGCTCTCATTCCCACCACCATCTTATTTCTAAGAAGTAGAAAAACAGCTCTTTATACTACAGAGAATAAGACATCCCAGAACAGTGGAGTCCAGGCTGTGAGGACAGAATGGGGCTTTCTTCATACAAACAGCCACAAAGGTCACGGAAAGATATCTTGACATGGCGTTGCCATGGCCGCATTATGATGCTACAGGGACACTCCTCTCTTTCAGGAAGTGGTTGATGTGTGCTCTAATGAACACATCAGAAAGCAGAGTCACTGGGTCAAAAGATCATCTGGGACCTTAAAAGTCCCCTGTACCTACCGACCCCTCCACATTGCTGGTTTGGCTAGGAAAAAGATAGTATTAACTTTTTGCCATTTTGTGAGCTTTTCTTATTCATTTCGATACCTATGCTGTCAATTTAGGATTAAAATAGCCCTCAAAGAAAGATACCACTTGCTCTGTGGAGGAGGGGTCAGTTTTTAGTGCGAAATGAGACTTCTTAGGCACATGAATTTCACAAGCCATGCCCTTCTTCGTATGTCTGCCAAGCCTGCTAGGCCTACAAATCTATTTTTGTAGCACTATATCGCACTAATAGCACTATATATGTAGTGTTATTAAGTGGCGACTGAACCACCAGGATACAGGGGTAAACAGCCACCACTAGGAGCTACATCAGGGCTGAAAGACCTCAGAAAACAGCCACATCATCCCTGAAGGGCAAGGTCACTAGGCAGAAGTTCCAGTTTGAAAGCTACTGTTGGCTTTTTCCTTATTGGGAAGTCATGCAAGTTTTCAGGTCGATAGAAGCCTGGGCAGATATCTGTTATCTAGAGTCATCAGCTCTGGGCCACAGAAGTGAGCCTTTCAGAGTACTGTTTGAGTACATTTCTTTGTCTGGATTGTCCTATCCTGAGCCAATGCAGGTAAACTGTGGTGTGGAAATAATTTATGCATCCTAGGGACTGATGTGGTAGAATGGATGCTGTCTGAGCCCCGCCCAGATGTCCTTGACCAGGCCAATGCTCCCATTCCCCCGTTGCTGTGTGTTGGCTGTTCATGGCTCATAGTTGCTTTTTTCTCCAATGAACTACCCTTGGTCCTTATAAGAGCCACCAAACCGAAAAGGTGCCTGAGAGTCTCCTCCCTCCACGTGAAACTCCACTGCCCTGGATGGGGGCTGTCTTCCACAAACAACTGTGAAGTGTCCAGCTCTCCTACCTTGTGGTGAGATGCTCTGGAGCTTTCGGTGGGACGGGGGTGAAGCTGGGCTTCAGCTGAAACCACCTCTTTGCTTGGCTTCTTCCCTACTCTACCCTGCTTCCCTCACTCCCCAACAAGTTCCTCCCAGGGGCACCATCTCAATGTTGTAATCTCCACAAAAATCCCTGTCTCAGCCTCTACTGAAAGGGAACAGAACCCAAGACACAGACAACATGCTATACAACATGCTCACATCCTTGGGACAATTATAATAATTGATTTCATGTATATTCTAAAATCTACGCATATTTAATTCATCTGGTAAAATGAAGATACATCGTTATAATGTAAACCAGTAACTCCACTCCTAGGTATTTATCACAGAGAAATAAAAACACAGGCCCACAAAAACCCAGGGATGAGAACATTCAAAGCAGATTTATTCAAAAAGACCAAAACCTGGAAGCCCAGATGTCCATCGTAGAAGAATGACAAAAACAAACTGTGGTGTGTTCCTAAAATGAAAGTCAACTTAGCAACAAAGAAAATGAATTACTGGTGAAGGCGACAATAGAGGCGAATCTCAAAAATACTACTCAGAATGAAAGAAGCCAGACACAAGAAAATATGCACTATATGGTTCTATTTAAATAAACGTCTATAGTAGACAAAACTAATCCAGAATGATGGAAATCAGATCAGTGATTACTTTGGAGGAGAATGTGCAAGTGACTGGAGAGGAGCAGGACGAAATTTCCAAGGTGATAGAAATGTTTTTCCCACGATTTGCATTCATCAGAACTGATTGAAGACACACATTGAAGATCTGAGCATTTCACTATGTGTAAATTATCCCTCAATTAAAAAAAAAAGCAGATGTGAGAAATGCATCCTTTTCTGAGTTTTGCTTATTTTGATCATAAACTTGTGATGAACAGGGACTGTGGCGAAGGTAGCTGGGAGAGAAACCGAAGTGATTGGTGGCTACCCAGGGTTGCATGGCACACCAATGCATCTGTTCCATGGAGTGTTCCATTTAGTTTCAATTTACTTCAGGTTGACTTTGGATTAAAAGAGAGAGAGAAAGATAAAAGGCAGAGGAAAGAAGGATAGAAATATGTTTGATTCTCCAAATTGCTTTTTAAAAATGAATGTAGGGACAGCTGGGTGGCTCGGTTTGTTGAGTGTCTGACTCTTGTTTTTGGCTCAGGTCATGATGATCACAGTTCATGGGATCAGGCTCTGTGTGGGGCTCCACACTGACAGTGCGGAGACTGCTTGGGATTCTCTCTCCCTCTCTCTCTGCCCCTCCTGTTTGTGCACTCTCTCTCTCAAAAATAAACTTAAAAATAAAAAAAAAATGAATGTAAATAGGTCATTCTTTAAATTTTTTTTAAATGTTTATTTATTTTTGAGAGAGAGAGCAGGAGCAGAGAAAGAGGGAGACACAGAATCTGAAGCAGGATTCAGGCTCTGAACTGTCAGCACAGAGCCTAACATGGGGCTCGAACCCACAAAGCGTGAGATCATGACCTGAGCTGAAGTCAGATGCTTAATCGACTGAGCCACCCAGGTGCCCCAATATAGGTCACTTTTTTTGATGACACTTTATTTGCAAAGATGCAAAAGTTTCTTCATTCACTCATTTTTCTCTATCAAACATCTGTAGCTTACTTATAGCATCGCGGGTACTGAATTAGATGCAAGGAATATAAAGAAAATGAAGTCATTTTATCAGCCTTGAAGAATGGATCGAAGATGTTCACTGTAGCTAATGCGGTCAATAGCATACTGGATGGATCAAGGCAGAACTAAGTACTGGCCTGGGCGCAGCAGAGTTTGAATGGACAGGGATAGAGAAATGCATCTAGGGGTACTAGGACAAGCTTCTGAAAGGAGGTGATGCTTGAAATAAGACGCCCAAGGCTTTAGTAAACTATAGGAGGCTTTAGTAAGGCTTTAGTAAACCCAAGGCTTTAGTAAACTATAGGAGACAGCATGGTCCTTCTAAGGTAGGATGACCATGGATTTAGGCAGACCTCCGTTGAGAGGTTTGCTCCAGCATACTCTGTCACTTTGGACAGTTGGCTTATCTGTCTTGAGCCTCCACCTCATTATTTCTAATTTGTGATAGTAACACTTGCAGTGTTGCTACAACATCATATCTAGCCATTGTTGTTATTATTATTATTATTATTATTATTATTATTATTATCTGGGAAAGGTGACTAAGTCATGATCAGCTATTAACACTGTGCTTCATCAGATTAACAATCCAGTCTAACAGAAGTAAAGATCACTGGGGAACTTTGATCTGGGGGGGCCAAAGATCAGATTTCTTTCCTTGCCGTTTCCAGCTTCTAGAGGCCATCAGCTTTCCTTGGCCCATGGCCTTGTCCTGCATTTTCACAGCGGTGAAGCGTCTTCAGATCTCTCCTTATCTCTCATCTCTGCTTTCACTGCCATATCTCTTACTTTCTCTCTGGTTTGTCATCACATCACCTCACCCCCTCTCCCTCTGACCCTTCTGCCTCCCTCTTATAGGAAGGTCCTTATAGAACCTTTGTGATAACCCTGAGGACATTCAGATGATCCAAGAAAATCCCTTCATCTTAAGATCCTTGAGTTACTCACCTCTGTAAAGCACCCCCTTGACATGTAAAGCAATACATTCCAGGTTCTGGGGATTGAATGTGGACATCTCTGTGAAGGGGGCATCATTCAGCCCATCACAGAATATGTATGAGTTGTCCTGAGACCTTTGTATGGAATCTGAGTAGCTGAGAGGCAATGGTGGTGGGATTGAGCAGATGAGAGGCTGGTTGGGGCCAGGGAAAGGTCACTGAGAGGGAGTCAGAACTGAGGGCATGACGTCCCTCAGTGACAAGCTCAGATCTGTGCTTCAGGGATCCAGTTCTGCTTAGGGTATGGGATGGCTTGCAAGGGTCTGGAGACTGGTGGTGAGGCCATAACCTTGGAAGTCAGTACAATGGGCCTGGCGAGGTGTGAATGAGAAAGCTCACCAGTTTCTCAGTCTTGTCCAAGATGGATTCCATCTTTAATCACCACAATTAAGGAGGAGATTTAAAGAGAAGAATATGAAGAAGAAAAGGAGAGGGGAGGGAGAAGCATGGATTTCTTGTTTTCAGAGTTTTGGCAATCGGTAATCACAAAAGGAAAATAACTTTCATGGGACTTATTTATAATTACTGACTTTGAAATTCCTTTAAATATTGCAACACTGAGGGCATTTTAGACTTGGAAACATAAATATTTTATTAAAGAGCAAACAATTCACCAACTAACCTGATCAGAAGAAGATCCCCTCATTACGAAAACACTGACAACTTATTTGTATACAGGGCATGATCTCCTTGATATGCTCCTGTTTTCTTTATGAATTGAGGGATTAGATGGGTCAAGAAAATCTTAAAGAACAAAACCCTTATTATCAAGCTCTTGAGGTCATTTTATATTCAATAAAATAATTTGAACAGCATTTTTACAAGACACAAGGTAGCTGATGCTTGCTATTTCTAATAATCAGAAGTCAAACATAAATTTTAAGCATTCTTCTGGCAAACAGTCATTACTTTAAGCATCTCAAACAGTAATGCAGATTGATTTATGAGCTCAACATCACCCCTAGGTAAGATGCTACAGATGTTTCTGAAAACACAGAACATACCCCCTCCTCTCACTTAAGATTCTACAATCCTCAAAAAGGCTTTGGCATTTTCTTGGAGTTATCCAGCCAAGATGTACAAAGTCTGAGAACGTGACAAATTCTGGATAATGACCATCTAGACTCTATGAAGAGCAAATTCTATTAGGCCAATTAGCATGTTAAAAACTTGACTTGGAAAAGCATCAAGAAGAATCTGTACAAAATAGACTCTTATATTCAGAAATTGTAGCAGTATAGGATATATTTTACAAAGTCACATTTGCTAAATTTAAATCTTTCTCTACTGCAGAAAAATTGAAAAAAACAATGCAGAAAATAGACCTAAAATACTTTGATGGCAAAAACACTTATTAAAATTGGTAAACAGGGCAAGATTTTGGTGTCCTGTTAAATGGATACACAGTTTCTTAGAGAGTCTGTAGATCTGGTCCTGGATCCAGCATGTATAGATTTATATTGACTTTCTTAATAAAAACAAAGCATTCTCATGAAGCAGCTTAACAGATGATAGCATTTATAAAATTGTCAATATTATCTTGGGTTCCAGGTTCGAAATTTGAGATACTATCAAAAAGTGGAGATGTGATCAAAAGAGAAATGATCAAGTGATAATCTATGATAGAACATATACATCAGCACTGTGAAGGCCCCAAGCAGCAGAAGACTGGGAAAAGTAAATGAATAAAAAAGAAGACCATGATGGTCCTAGTGGCCCACAGCTGACCATGTATTGGGTTGTTATTATTTTTCAAGACTCAATATTTGGATTTTAGGAAGGACATCATCAGACAAAAATTTTTAAGTAATCATTCTCACCAGGGGAATTATGATGACAACTTAAAGATTTAACGTTTTTATGGGGCAAGTGTGGGGATATATTGCTCATTTCCTCCAAGTTTTATAGTGAGATATTAAGGTTGCAACCAAAAATCATAGGGGATTTAACTTTCTTTTATCTTATAATTCAGTGTAAATCTAATTGACGGGAGCATAAAGTTACTCATAGGGCAAAGCACTCTGATAAAATTCAGCTGACCGTTCTGGATGGATGGGCTTGTTGGTAATTATTACTATTTTTGTTTCCCAAATTTCTTAAACAATTAAAAAGACATAAAGGATTTTATATTGAATATCTTCTATCTTTAACCAAATTTAAGAAATAAATATCATAAATAGAGTTGAAAAGCCTTGCACAAATCTTCCAAAGCATGTTCCCCCCTCCCCTCCTCTTATCTCTCCTTAATTACCTGTGTACACATATCCTCCATATAAATGTAATACTGTTTGGCATGATATTTAAACTTTATATAATTGGAATTACATTACATGCATCCTATCATAGATTTATCTTTCTCCAAATGACTTATTTCACTTAGCATAATACACTGTAGTCCCATCCATGTTGTTGCAAATGGCAAGATTTCATTCTTTTAGATAGCCAAGTAAAATTCCAGTGTGTATATATACCACCCCATCTTCTTTATCCATTAGTCATTCAATGGGCATTTGGGGCTCTTTCCATAATTTGGCTATGGTTGATAGTGCTGCTATAACCAACATTTTGCACTCAACATTATGCTGGGAAAGTTAATCATATTGATCACTTTGCCACTATTTCATTTTTTTCTTGTAACTTAAAAAAAATAACTTCATTGAGATAAAATTAACATACCATCCAATTCACCCACTGGAAGCACACGACTCAATTGTTTTGGTAGTATATTCACAGGGCTGTGCAACCATCACCATAATCTAATTTTAGAATGTTTTCATTCCTCCCCCCAAAGTGCCCTGCACCCCTTGGCAACCACTGCTCCTCACCACCAAGCTACATACAACCACTGACCTACTTCTCATCTATATATATTTATGTGTTCTGGGCATTACTATTATATAGGCTTATATGTTATTTGGCCCTCTGTATCTGGCTTCTTTCACTTAACATAATGCTTTTAAGCTTCATGTTGTAGCATGCATCAGTACTTTATTTCTTTTCATGGCTGAATAATATTCCATTATATGGATATACCACATGTCATTTATGCATTCATCAGTTGGATGGTGTCCACTTTTTGGCTATTATAAATAATGTCGCTATAAACATTCACGTGTAAGTCCTTTGTGTGAACGTATTTTCATTTCTCTTGGGTATATACCCAGAAGTGGAATTGCTGAGTCATATGGTAACTCTATGTGAAACATTTCTTAGGAATTCCCAAACTGCTTTCCAACGTGGCTGCACCATTGTACATTCCTATCAGCAACGGATGAGGGTTTCAATTTTTCCACAATCTTGCCAACATTCACTGTTTTCTGTCTTTTTCTGGTCATCTTAGAGAATGTGAAGTGGCATCTCGTGGTGCTATTTCACTTTTGAATGCTGTAGAGTATTCCATTTTGTTAAAAAATATTCATTTTCCGGGGCGCCTGGGTGGCGCAGTCGGTTAAGCATCCGACTTCAGCCAGGTCACGATCTCGCGGTCCGTGAGTTCGAGCCCCGCATCGGGCTCTGGGCTGATGGCTCAGAGCCTGGAGCCTGTTTCTGATTCTGTGTCTCCCTCTCTCTCTGCCCCTTCCCCGTTCATGCTCTGTCTCTCTCTGTCCCAAAAATAAATAAACGTTGAAAAAAAAAATTAAAAAAAAAAAATATTCATTTTCCTGGGGTGCCCGGGTGGCTCAGTTGGTTAAGCATCTCACTTGAGCTCAGGTCATGGGTCATGGGTTCAAGCCTTGTGTCAGGCTCTGTGCTGACAGCTCAGAACTTGGAGCCTACTTCAGTTTCTGTGCTTCCCTTTCTCTGTGCACCGCCCCCCCCCCCCCCCCCCCCCCGCTCATGCTCGGTTTCTCTCTCTATCTCTCTCAAAAATAAATAAACATTAAACAAATTTTTAAAATATTCATTTTCTTATTAATAGATACTTAGTTTGTTTTTTTTTTCTTTTTCCTCTTACAAATAACGTGATGGGTATATTTTTACATGGACCTTTTTGTACACATTTAGGAATATATTTAGGATTGGGATTTCTGGTCCGTAAGTATGTGTATCTTCAACTTTATGAAAAATTATGGCAACTATTTTTTAATGTTTATTCATTTTTGAGACAGACCAAGAGAGAGAGGGAGGGAGGGAGAGAGGCAGAGACAGAGAGGGACAGAGGATCCAAAGCAGGCTCTGAGCTGACAGCAGTGAGCCCAAAGTGGGGCTTGAACTCACAAACTGTGAGATCATGACCTGAGCCGAAGTTGGACACTCAACTGACTGAGCCACCCAGACGCCCCTATGGCAACTATTTTTTAAGCGAGTGAGTGAAATGAGGTGATTAATACTTTCACAGCAAGATGGATAGCAGAAGTTGGGATGTGCTCAATGAAAATAATTTTGCTTGTCTTGCTAAAGAGGTCTTACTCTTTGCCTATTTCTGCAGATTGCTTTGACTGAAGGCTCACAATGCTTTCAATGGGGGTTTTTGTTTTGCTCTGTTTTATTTTTGTTTTCAATTTTCTTTTATTGCCTCAAATTGAGGCTTTAATAAAACACCATTAAGGGACAAGGCTGTACTTTGCATTGTTCTTTATCCTTCCTTGGATTCGGGAACAGTATTTGCAGAGCATTAAATAGTCTGAAAGTTTTCGGCAGATTGAATGCAATTGGAGTTCTTGGAGCTAAGCCCATGTCTATCCATACAGAATGAGCAGATTATGGCAGGGTGGATATCTTTGTTGAGCTGTCTTAAGAATTGATCTAATCGGCCACTTAAATCATTCCCCCGCAGAGATCGATGTGGCGGTGGCAGAAATGAGCAGATGAACTGTCACAGACCAGGGGAATCTGAATGTAGACTCTTAGGTATTGGAGTATTCCTGAAAGCCAGTGGGCACACTCAGTTTATCTACACTGCGTGCTGGGTCTTTCGCAGGGCTGGAAAGTCTGTTGTCAGGACCCAGTGTGTTGGGAACTCTGGAGAACTGTGGGGTTGTGGGAATCTGCTTTCTTCTTCCAGAAGTGTAAATCATTGCACCTGTAGATTCAACACACGATCTGCTCTGCAAGCCCATTATTACACAGAGGTGATGTCTGTGAATTCGGATTGTCATCTGAGACAAGTTATATGGCTTTTGGTGCTACATCCCTCTCTGTCGGACGTATCTGTATGTGAAATATACAAAAAAAAATCTTGGGGATGGTCCAGCTCATTTTTTTTCCAAAGAAAAGAGCTAGTAATATCGACCTGAGTATATATGAAAGAAAAGACACATTCTACCACGTACTTTTTTTTTTTAACATTTATTTTTGAGAGGCAGAGAGAGTGTGAGCGGGGAAGGGGCAGAGAGAGAGGGAGACACAGAATCTGAAGCAGGCTCCAGGCTCTGAGCTGTCAGCACAGAGACGGACGCGGGGCTGGAACTCACGATCTGTGAAATCATGACCTGGGCTGATGGTAGGCGTTTCTCTACCATGTACTTATAATTCCCAACCTTCTCACTAGAAAAATGGACCTGCTTTTTTTTTTTAAGTTTATTTATTTATTTTGAGAGAGACAGAGACAGAGCAAATGGGGGAGGAGCAGAGAGAGGGAGAGAGAGAGTATCCCAAGCAGGCTTGGTGTAGTCAGAGCAGAGCAGGGTGGGGAGCTCGAACTCATGAATCACGAGACCATGACCTGAGCCCAAACCAAAAATCAGATGCCTAAATGACTTAACCACCCAGGTGCCCCAGACCTGCATTTTTATTCTAAGATCATGAAGGCAAGTATATTCAGAAGAGATAGTTACCTTTTATTTATTAGGTCACTTAGAAAAACGAAAGCCTCACCGTTCTTGGCTCTGAAGTATGTGTAAGAATACCTATGAGCATCCATGGTTCCACCAGAGTGAAAATATCAGGAGATAATGGCTTCTTTAGACATAGTACCTCTTTCAAAGAGGAATAGATGGGAAATCAGTTATAGTCTAGCTGCTGAAAATCCAGGATTGAAATCTCAAACCTTGAGAAGTTACAATATATCATAAGAAAAGGTGAGGAACATGTAACATTTCAATTCTGCGGCTGGGTGGTGGGTGAGAAGTACAGAAACAGGAAAGGAAGGCCTGCCCATCTGACCCTAGGGCCTTATTTCAGTCATCGAATCAAAGGAAAAGCAGTTCCGGTAATATTTTTGAGAAGACCAAATATCAAATATGATTATTGTAATATTTTGGGATAAATAATCATGACATTTAAGAATATCTTCCTTCCGGCTGCTGGGTAGGTATGGTCAATCATCTTGGATACTAAGAAACAAAATTACAAAACCGTAAAATATTTTTCAAGAGGCAATAAGAGGAAATCAAAATACACACCTGGCCCATTTAAGCCACAGACCATTACTTCCAGAACGCTATCTATCATCCCTTAGAGTAGAGAAGAAAGGCTGTAGACTGGGCCTGGCTCAACACTGTGTTATGTGCTCGTTGTCACAATTAGACTTTAGCTCTGGCTCTGGGGAAAAGGTACATTTTTTTTTTTCCTCACTCCAACCCTTTCTGCGCCGTTTCAGAAAACTAGGAAGCTAGTTCAGTCATTTGATAAATGTGTATAGAAGAGCACGTAGGATAGGCCAGACCCTGAGCTGAGTGAGATGTATTCAGATACAGAGCAGGTGGTCCTTATGTCTGAGGGCTTTATAGTCCAGCAAAAAATAAAAAAATAAAATAATAATAATAATAAAATAAAAATTTAAAAAAAAAATTTAAAAAGGCAGTAAATGATAATGAGGGCAGTAAAGTCCTCCAACCGGCTATGATACATGAATGTGACAGGAAGACTGATGAGGGCACCCCCGTCTCTAGCTTGGCTGCTGGATGTGGCTGCAGACAGGACCAGAGCTGACAGCTGGGTTCCAGGTTCTCAGGGGGATTAAATCCACATGGGCCTGGGCTCTGACATGTCTGGGCAGTAGGTGGTTGCATTCACTGCCTTAGCAGCTGGTGGTGGGTAAAAGGCATATCATTAGGCCCGTGCGGCTGGAAGCTTCTTGAGGGGCAAAGAAATTTTTACATGAGGTTTGGAGTTGACACATTTGGGTTTGAATCCTGGCCTGTCACTAATCTGTGACCCAGGGAAGTGAATCAGGCTGAGGGTCAATTTTGTCTCCTATCACAATGAGTTAATAAGAAATGTCTCATCTCTTTTATAGAGCATCGAAAAGGATCAAGTTCAATGACATTCTAGTGTTTTTCAAACTGACATATAGACACATGGAATCACTGTGGACTAGCATTTATACTTAACGGTCAGTAAGCTACAACATTTTAAAGAAGAAAATGAGTAGGCTTATTATGGGAGATAACAAGTTTCAAATAAAGTTAAAAAAATTTTTTAATGTTTTTATTTATTTTTGAGAGAGACAGAGTGAGTGAGTGAGAGAGAGAAGCAGGAGAGAGGCAGAGAGAGAGGGAGACACAGAATCTGAAGCAGGCTCCAGGCTCTGAGCTGTCAGCACAGAACCTGATACAGGGCTCGAACCCATGAACCACAAGATCATGACCTGAGCTGAAGTTGGATTCTTAACCAACTGAGCCACCCAGGCACCCTATAAAAAGTTTTAACATAAAGCAAGAGACTGAAAATATTTTATGCTTGCCTGCCTTTTGGGGTTGTTTCCCTGTGCCCTAGGGATACACATCCAGGGTGTCTGAGAGAAAAAAATTCTGAGAGGTGCTCTCTATGGAGGCACTGAATAAAACGTAGGGCAGTGTCCGAACGGTGGTCTTAATAATTTGTCATCATCATTTATTGGTAGGTCATCCTCACCTCTCAAGAGCTGCACTACAGAAACGTGGCTTTGGAATTTGGTGGCTAAATGTTACCCACGTTTCTTTTTGCATTTACGAGTTCTTAATCTGTTAAAAATACACAAGAGTTGAGATCAAATTGAAGGCAAGTTTTACCTAAAGGCAGGGAAAATGTGGGGAATAAGAGGTCAAGATCCCCAGGATCCCACAAATGGGACGGGGCAGGGACTGGGTTCAGAGGACAGGAAACCCCAGGGACTGGGTTAGCAACAAAGTCTTACAGCAAAGAGACCGTTCAGCCAAGCCCTGAAGGAGGCTTCGGGTTTCCACTGGAGGATAATAAGGGCAAACGGAAGGGGGCAAGGGGCTGGGCTGTGAGGAGGGCCAGCCAGTCATCCGGCTTAGAAATCTGGATTGAATCCAAGAAGGACAGGAGAGGCAGAAACGTGTCTGTGATCCTGTATATAAAGTCACGGAGACATTACGTGGCAGGAAACGTCATGCATTCTTCAGGCCATCATCACTCACAAGAAAGAGGGGGCTGGACGGAAGTGGAATGGGCAGGACGTACCCAGCTCGCTGAAGGGTGGGGAGGAATCATGAACGTGCTCCCCCCTTTGGACTCCATTTCTTCACTCTGAGCACCAATATGGTGGAGTTGACTGAGTGCGAAGCAAAGCTGGCATATCAGAGAGAGGCTCTTGGCAAACAAGGGCCAGGCAAGTTCCACATAATGATGTCGTACCTCGATGGCACCTGTTTCTAGTCAGAACATCCCGGTTCAATATTTTATCACAGCTTGTCATAAATATTCCATGAAACAAAACTCAGGAAGTAATACTGGATTTGGATAATTTTTCTAGCCTCGGAAGTCGGAGAAGCGATTTTCATTTTCAAAGCATCTAATCCATTTCTTAATTATGCATGAAGATAGATGTGACTGCTATAATATTTAACACTATCAAGTGTAGTGATGGAGGACGCTTGGTTAAACAGTGAGGGAGCAAGGTAAGGGACCGCGTGACAATGGGCAGGAAACCGAGCATGGGTGTGACAAGTGCCGGGGAAAATTGGGGGATTAGCATCAATGCCACATGGCTTTCATTTGCAAGGATTGGCTCATTTTTATCGTTCCCAGGAACATACCCTGTTTTTATTTGTGGGTGTTTACAGATTGGCCATTGGGGAGATTGTGAAGTAGGCAAATTTTGGTTTTGGTGGTCTACTTCCCTTTCTGTCCTCCCTCAAGCCCCCTACTCTTTGTGATCCCTTATCCTTAAGGTGCTCAGAACATGTAGGGGCCTCAGATGCCTTGTCTCATAGGACAAAATAGGACCAATCTGAGCCTTAATACATTGTCAGCAACCTCAGGCTGAGACTTTGCACAAAGAGGAATAAGAGGTGAAGATCCCCAGGAACCTAAGCCAAGAGACTAGGACTGGAACATCTGGAAAGGTCTGAGTGCACACCCTTCATCACATGAGAGGAAACTGAGGGCCCAGGAAGCGGGCGTCCTGGCATCAGTCCCAGCCAGCAAGGCACAAAGCCAGAACCAGAACTCAGCTACCCTACATAGCACATTCCCGGCATCTCACACTAGGTTCCCTTCAATAAAGGAAAGAAAGTTTTAGACGGGAACCTCTTTGCATTCAGTCATTCTTCATAGCGTGGGGCTGGATCCCACAAACGGTGAGATCATGACCTGAGCCGAAATCAAGAGTCAAATGCTTAACCGGCTGAGCCACCCAGGCGCCCCCTCACGTAAATCATTCCTTAATCACAACTGTGGTGAGTGTGGATCATGATGGTGACTCTAATCGGAGGTGAGTAAATGGACCTTCTCCCTGAAACATCCATTCGACAGGAGGGGATTTAACAGCATTCATCAAGGGGGGATTCAATCTTGCAAGCCAATAATATCCCATATCCACTTAACAAGTGAGCTACATGGCTTCCTACTGCCCTGAAAGAATCACTGTGCTTTCAAAAGAGGCCAGTATCCCCAGGAGATCATTCACAACCCTGGCAGGATATTTTCATTTTCGGTTTGTTTTCACAGCTGCTGGTGGAGAGGAGCTCTTTCTTACGGTCTCAGCTACATTTACTAAACAGTGCCCTGATGTACACTTGTCCCACTTCATCTGCCTGTCACTAGGATTCTCGAAACGACGTGAAAAAGTTGAATTCCATCTGACATATTCGAAATCATTGCTGATTTGTTGACATTTCCCCAGTTGTCTGGGTGACAACAGCGAGTCGTCCCAAAGCACGCTTGTCAAAAGATCCCGCTGCGCGAGAGGGGCTGAGCAAGGGTCCCAGGGTGTGGTGCGCTGTGATGGGCCCCAGACTGACCGTGGTGAACGCTGATTCCACAGGACTCAAGCGGACACAGCTCTGTCTCGAAGCAGACACAGGGAAGCGCGTGCATGCACACACCCACTATGCAGTTTCCTAATTGAATCTAACATGTAAGTGCTTTGCCGTTTAAAAGGACCTTGCTATCTTGATAAGAAAAACTAATGAGATGCCCTTTCCAGGGCTGGTCACACAATAGCCCTAGTGACAAGGACCCCTATCAAGAAATAAAGCAGAAGATAAATGAGATTTTTCTAATATCCATTTCACCCATTGTTCACAAGTGTCAGGCAGCACAGATTCTATTTATCATGGGGTGGGAGAGAGGAGACATGCTTTTGTAAAGAAAGTCTAAATTGCAGCATCGTATTTTCGGCCACCTGGTAAACCTCTTCTGTCACCTGGTAGAAAACAAAGCAAGGTTTGGGTTTGCGGGGCGGAGAGCAGAAGGTGTCCATATTTCTGCATTTTTGCCTCAGGGCTGACAATGCGCTAGAAAGGATCATTTGGAAGAGAGGGGAGAAAGAGATTATTTCTGACTGTGGAGTATAGGAGTCTACTATTTATAACCCATTAAATTGTAGCTGTGTCAAATGTTCAAAATGCAAATGGAGACTAAGAAATTGCCACTTAAGACTGATGCACTTTAAAACTTTCAGAAGCTACATTAAGACACAAAGTAAAACACAGAAGTTCAATTCCAGGTCTAGGAGAAGGTTGGGTATGTTTATAGGAACTCCTGGTGTTCTTTTCTCTAGAAGAAGGGACTCCCCAAGGGATCGATATCTATGTTGTTCCATAAGATGCATGATTAATAAAGGAAAGCACTGGACAAAAGAATCGGGTGGAAGCCAAGAAAATATTTAAATCTCTGTGGTCCAACTTTGCAAAAATTTACATTTATAAGAATGACATAACTGTCAGGAATCTGACCTTGCAAAGGGACCGCTGGAGTGAGATGCCGAAAGCTCATATGTCTTCTCCCAGCCCTGTTCAGCATTACAGGGAAGGTAGCCTTGTGATAGTTAAGACATTTTTTAATATTTTACATTTCAAGAGAACCTACTAATCTGCAGACTCAGAGGGCTGTGGCAGCTCCAATTCTCAGGACTGCTGTTTACTGCAGATGCAGATGAGGAAATGTCCTTGTTCTTTGAGAGGGGGAGCCACTGCCAGGCTGCCCGAGAGGCAATCCACGTGGGGTGACAGGCCTGCCTGGGGCCTGGGGATCTCAACACGCACCCCTCCCTGGCTTCCGGTCTGAGCCCGGAGAAGGCAGGTCAGCACCTGCACCCAGGCTGTCCAAGGACCCATGGGGAAAAAGAACGATTTTGAGCCAATGTTGATTTACTCTTCTGGGTACTTTCACTATTCCTTTTGCTATTTTTAGAGGAAGTCTGCCTTTTTGAAATAAGCATTTCTTCTGCAAGATTCTTACATATTTTCATATTATTAGTGCCCTCTAACATTGTAGAGATAAGCATGGGGGGAGGGGAACAACACACATGCTATCTTCTAACAGATTTTCTTTTTCAAAAGAGCTAAAGAACAAGCACAAAGGGTTCATTTGCATTTCAATAAACACTTTCTCTCTCGAGTTGTTTCCTCGCTAGAAAGACATCCTCAGTCTGGCTGTGACATCATTATTTAATGCAGGCAAACAAGCAAGATTCTAAGTCTGTTTGGTGGTGTAAATTTTCAGGTAATCTGAGTTTGACTTCAGGACTTTGCTGGAGAAATGATTCATAGGGTAGTACGGTCGATGTGACCTGTCCCAAGTCCCTTTGGCTCCACCACTATGGTGACAAGATCCTGGGCAATAATGGCATGAAGGAGAAAAACTTGCCTCAGATGATACATAGCAAAACCAACAACCTGGGACTCATAAATATCCTTGCCAAGGCAAAAGGAATCTCTTTCTGCTCTTCCGTCTATGTCTAGCCGGCTTCCTGTTGTCTTTTGTTTAATTGCAGGATGGTCTTGGTTGACTACTGAATACATGAATGAATGAACCAACTGTTTACTGACCACCTACTGTCCGGTCTTTACCAGGCACTCGGAATCAGAAAAGCAGTGTCCTTCCTCTCAAGGGGTTTCTGATCTAGTTTGAAAGCTTATTAAAACAAACATATAAAAAATTAGGAGAGCAGATAATATAGAATGCCTCAGGAGAACAAGGAGGGAGACCTGATACAGCCTGAGGGATACCGAGTTGAATCTTGATACTGATTTTAACCCACTTTTTATCCAAAAATGATAATGGGGGTAGGGTTGAAGGATATGGGGGAGCAAACTGAGATGTAGAGAAATCTGTTTAAAATCTCTTTGGCATTTTACCTATGGAAAGAAGGACAAGAGTACTTAGCATGTTTTAGTCGCTGCCAGGTGTAAGCAGGTGCTATGATGTTAACCTCCTAGGAACAACATGACAGAGTACTGTATTACTGCCATTTTACAGATGAGGAAACTGAGACTAAATCACTTGGCTAAGGTCACTCTAGGAAACAGAGTTACTGATTTAAATCCTGGTCTGTCTAGATACAAGTCTATCATTTTTTCCACGACCACATACTGCCTTCTAAGTATAAACCTTATTATTGTTGTTGATGAGCTCAGATTATGGGAAGTTGGTGAAATTGCAAATTCACTCAGAATGTGTAGTAGGGTATGACAATGACTGGTGTATCACAAACTCTCAATAGCATGGTTTGTATTCTATGCAGATAGATTTTTCTTTTTCCCTAAAGAAGGGAAGGTATAGCATACTCATGTAATCCATGTATTGCCAGCCAGAATTTCTTTACTTCTCACAGCAAAGTAGATGGGACTGGGTGGTGGGCAGAGTGTGGAAGAAAACAAAGATGGCTGAGGGGTGTGCCATCCGTCGCCATAACTGGGCCAATATACTTATGCAATGAATAGCAGAAGTAGATGAAAAATGCAGTCAAAGATTTTGTAATATGCTTAGTTAATTAAATTTATTTTCTTGGGGCTCCTGGGTGGCTCAGTTTGGTTGATCATGACGGCTCGGGTCATGATCTCACTCACGGTCCGTGAGCTCGAACCCCGCTTTGGGCTCTGTGTTGAAGGCTCTGAGCCTGGAGCCGGCTTCTGATTCTGTGTCTCTCTCTTTCTCTCTGCCCCTCCCCAGCACATGCTTGCTCTCTCTCTCTCTCTCTCAAAAGTAAATAAAAATTAAGAATTTTTAAAATTTCTTTTCTTAATGCCTTTGTTTCTCTCATATTTATTTTATTTTTTTAAGTTTATTTATATTTTGAAAGAGAGCATGCATATGAGCACGCATGAGTGGGGGAGGGACAGAGAGAGAGGGAGACAGAGAATTTCCAGACAGAGAATTTCTTGCTGTCAGCACAGAGCCTGATGTGGGGCTCAATCCCTCGCACCATGAGATAATGACCTGAGCGGAAATTAAGAGTCTGATGCTCAACTGACTGAGCCATCCACATTTAGAAAATAACATAAGAATGAATGATAGCAAGATGCATTAATGTATCTACCAAATTTCATTTTAATATCCATTCATTCATTTGTTCAGCAAATGTTTATTGAATGCCTATTATGTTAGTCTTAGAAATTCAGAGATACAAGAAATGATTCCTGTCCTCAAGGAACTCACAGAATTACTAAGACCGCCTTGTAAACAAGCCATCATAAAATCATGCAATCCCTACCACGATTCAGGAAGATGGGGATTTCTACGGAAGTGTGGAGGAGAGACCCAAAACTTTCATGGCTGTTGGTGGAGGGGAAAGTGAAGACTGAAGAAGACTTATACAGGGGCATGACAACTGGGGAAATCCTGATGCATGAGTAAGAGATTTGGGTAGCAAAGGGGGTAGGAGTTGGGAAAAGGTGTTCCAGTCAAAGAGAACAAACAGTGGAGCTAAAGGCACATAGGTGACAAAGACAATGATACCTTCAGAGAATTACAAAAGTGATTGAAGCCAAGTATTTACTCAACACCTACCATGGTCAAAATCCTGTTAAGGCACAAAGATTCAAAGATATGATAAAATTTTCATTCTCAGCATGTTTAATATCTCAGCGGGAAGACAGAGATATACATAATGGCATACATAAAATAAATAAACGCGTGATAAAAAATAGTATTAAAAAGGGGGTGGGAGCAGCATGCTGGAAATACAGGAGAAGCAGTGATTAGTTGAGGGATCGGGAAACGCTTTTTGGAGATGACATTTGAAATGGGGCTTGAACGATGAACAAGCTTTTAACAGATGGTATTAGAAGAAGGCATTCCAAGAAGATCACACACAGAGATAGGAAGGTGTGACCCATTCCAGGAATGGAAGCTATTTCTGTGGACTGGAGGCCGGCATATGCAGCAGGGGTGGTGACAGATGAGCCTGGTCATGTTGACTCCATCCACTCCCACAGTCTTACTTTCACTGACTGTCCCTAGAGAGTCTCGTTAGCTTGGTCTAGACAACAGGGAAGTCCTCATATTTCAAAGTTGACCCCTGGAATAATCAGTTGCCAAACTAAAATAGATTTATTTTTAAATTTGGTAATTGCTTGCCCCAGTGAGAAACTATATTAAGCAAAAAACATTACCAAATGTTTACTGGAGACCATCTACAGCCCTTTCATTATTGCAATAATGTTTTTGAAGGAATACACACACACACACACACACACGCACACACACACGCACACACACACACACACACACATATATGTATCAGGGCTGTTAAAATCTACTCACCCCAAACTCTTGTAAAATATTGTTTGAACAAAGCTCAAGTGTAAATGGTAAAAATAAAGAGTGAACTTATCATTTGCATCAATGCTTTGTGAAAATAATTATTTCCTCTAACACTTATAAAATTCCCTAAATGTCTTTCATTTTATGTTTAATTTCCTAAAAGATAGGGATATTTTCAAAAAGGCACAAGTCCTGTAAATTGCGACCACTATTTCAATATCCACAGAGGGAAATCTCAAGAGGTATGGTACAAGTTTGTGGTATAGTCCAGTTTGGAAAACATTCTTTTGTCATAATCAAGAGTACTATGTGCCACAAGCTGACAATAATATTAGCTATTGAGGGTGCTTGTTGGGATGAGCACTGGGTGTGTTATATAAGCGATGAATCATGGGAATCTACCAAGATTCCAAGAGCACACTGTATACACTGTATGTGAGCTAACTTGGCAATAAATAATATTATTAAAAAAACAAAACAAAACAAAACCCAAAAACCAACCAACCAACCAACCAAAAACAAAACCACTCAAGACACTTAGGATATCCAATCGTTTAGAAAGAATTTCACAATGTCCAGGCTAACCACACAATCCAGAACAACTGCACATTTATCTAGGCTATGTCTTTGTTTTCTCATGATCATAAAGCCAAAGTCTGGTATTAAAAACTCTCTTTTGAATTTTTTTTTCAAGAGTAAAACCAAGAACCAAATAGAATCTTTCCATCCACACATGAACCAACACTTCATGGCCTTGAAGAGAGTTCTACACTTTGAAGAGAAAATTGAATCCAGAAAGTGTAGGGAATTTTGTCCTTTGCCAGTAGGTCTTGCCCTGCTCTGAGGCAGATGTTATCAGTAGGCACCTCTTCTAATCATATACTTCTAACAGCAACTTCTTTAGCGATCACCTACTTCCAGAACCTTCTGGGTCCTAATAGCAATGGATGCCCTCCAAAATAGTTAAATGCAGTGGGGATTTGTCTCTAGATGGGCATTTCTCTAAAACATTTCTTTTCTTTTAATGTCTCAAGCAGAGAATATGGAGCTAATCTTATTCATGATATTCCCGACCTTCCAGTAGATATTGCACAAATTATTGCACAGTTCCAAGCTCTTATTATAACACAATATGACCATTTACCCCTCACTCATAAATGGATGAATGGATGGATGAGAGAGTGAATAAATGTGTTCACATAGGAATTCATTAATGAATGAAGCCTTCAATGGTAAGATTAACTATAGGCTTGGCATAGAGGATACTTGTAACACAACTTCAGACACAGAAACCAAGAGGATCCATGCATTTCTATAAGCCTGGGCCCTTCAGTAATCGAGCGTCCATGATGCTCCTTTGGTGGCATTAACTTATATAAATGGAAGAAAACAGTATGGTGGGTGTTTTATTCTATAGCCCAGGAAGATGCTGGCAACATTTTTAAAATAATATTCCACATACTCTACTCCGTCCATGTCAGTGCCCTTAATTAAACTGAATATTTCTCTAGATTCTGTTTTTGATGAACTATTCACAAACTGAACCCAAGGCGAGATCACACATAATAACCTTATGATTTTTCTTTTCTTTTTCAAAAGAAGTATAATTTCTAACTATTATTGAACTTAGTAAATATGATGCTTGTTTTTAGGACCTCAGGAATTCTATTTAGCCCCTTCTCAAGGTATGGAATTTAGTGTAGTTGCAACAGAGGGGCTTCTGGTGCAAAGGACCAAAACAGTCCACAGTGTTCTATTCAGGTTGATTCGAGCAGAGGAGAGATCCCATGACAAGTCTCACTCATTTGAGACTGAGTGACAAATTGGAAGGCTTAATCAGAATCTTCAGATAACTATTGTGATTGCATGCCCACTAAGGAAGAGCACAGGTTTCCATTCACATTTGCTGGGCATTTCCCACGTTGAAGGACGGAAGTGACGGTGTATCAGAGTCCTGAAAGCCTTGTGTTCTCCGACTTTTGAGTGATGGCTACCAAGCTCTTCTCTGACTACCTGTTGCAAGAGCCAGTGCTGAGCTGGGATGTTTCTCCCCATGCTCTGAGGAAAACAAAAGCTCAAAGGCAATGCTTGCAGGATGTATTGTTTCTGTAGTAGTCAGGGAGGGAGTACACTGCTGTGGAAATTACACCGGCCTGTGATCTAGCAAGACCAGGTGGGGGTCCCAGTCCCAATCTTCAGTGAATCAAGCGTTTATCTATAGCTGAATGTCCCTGCCTGGGATTCCGGGACAATGCAGCACGTTTTGGGGGGGCACAGTGAATTCTCAAGGTATGCATACTGTAATTCAACATTTCTAGCTTTCCCTTATTAACTCACCAGAGATGGACCATTCATGTGGAGAAAAGTGGATTGAGGTGGGCCAGGACACTGGGTTGCAATGTAAATGCAGTTGCCTACAAGCTGTGTGTGTATCAGACTTCTCTGAGGCCTGGTTCCCTCACTTACACAATTATCATATCTAACATACTTTCCACCCGGAAAATCTTTTAACTTGTAGATATTGTTGATGTGTTCTACCTCAATCTCTTCCCTAGAAAGAGTTACATTTTATTTTTGTTTTAAGTTTACTTATTTTGAGAGAGAGAGAGAGCATGAGCAGGGGAGGGGCAGAGAGAGAGGGAGAGAGGGAATCCCAAGTAGGCTCCACGCAGAGCCCTACATGGGCCTTGATCTAATGAACTGCGAGATCATGACCTGAGCTGAAATCAAGAGTCAGACGCTCAACTGAGTGAGCCACCCAGGCGCTCCAAAAGAGTTACATTGTGAAACATATCCTAATATGAAAATAACACTTATTCCTCTTTATCTTAATAATTTCATTGCCACATGTGCAAATGTCTCACAAGTCTGGGTTTCCAGAATTTGGTGAACCACACCCTGTCATAATCTTGTTCACAGATTATCTTTAGAGGGAAGGTCTTTTTTTTTTTTTAATTGTTTTTAATGTTTATTTATTCTTGAGACAGAGACAGAGCGTGAACAGGGGAGGGGCAGATAGAGAGAGGGAGACACAGAATCCGAAACAGGCTCCAGGCCCTGAGTGTCAGCACAAAGCCCAACACGGGGCTCGAACCGACGAACTGTGAGATCATGACCTGAGCCGAAGTCAGATGCCCAACCGACTGAGCTACCCAGGCACCCCAGGGAAGGTCTTTTTGATAATAGACATACTTAAATCATTAATTTCATGATGTCAGGGTAAAGGATCTCAAGCAATGGAGATTTCCATTTTCTTAGAAATTGGTAAGAAACTGGCTACAGGAACCCTATCTAATGGGTTATTGCTAGCAGGTGTGGATATGACTTCCATGTTTGTCCTTGCTGATGGTAGGGGAGATTGAGGGTACCATATTTCCACAGCATATTTTTTCCACTTAAATTGCCCAATGCAGTAAACACACAATTATTGTGATGCAGCTCACTGACTTCCTCTGAAATGATATACTCTGCTCTAGCATGGGGCTATTAACATAATAGAAATGTGAATCTGATTTTAGTGCTGAACTCAAGGCTACTTTAAAATGTAGAAAGAAAAATGTTAATATATTCAGCAGAAGGTGTTTTAAATAAATATCTGTCATATATACTTAAACTTGTGCTTCCCTGGTGTTAATTATGGCACAATCAGAAGAGAATAGAGAAGAAGGTATTTTTTGCAGGTTGAAAAGCCAAATATTAGCTCTGTTACAAAGTAAGTCAAGTGAAGTAGCAATTATATATTGTTTTGATCACACAGGGAATTCTTTAAAACACATATTTTCTTGTGTATATGTTATTGATCAGAAGGGAATAATACAAATAAAACTTTGACTAACTGGCCATTACGATGGTATTTTGAAAGTGTTACAAATCCATTCCTTTAAGTTCTTTGCTATATTTCTTAGGTGAAAAACATCCCTACTCAAGAATCTCTTCTTCAGGATATTTGTCATGTATATTTTTGTTTCAATGGACCCAAATGGGTCCAAGGAAGAAGGAAGAAAATGCAAATAAACAATAGGCATTCTTAAAACATTGTTGTCAAATTATATTATCATCGTCACCACTAAGAAGCAAGGATCTGGAGGTCACACGGATGGTATCTGTTTACCAACTAAGTAATTACTTTGTTTTGTATAGAATTTGAAGAAAATAATGCCTAAAAATCTTTTCATAGGCATGTAGAATCTCTCCTATGCTGACATTTTTTATTTTGCTCATTATTTAGAGACAACTTGGACATGTTTATTTTTCATGTCATGGCTTTTGAGGACAGCAGATGGAGAGGTGAAGCTCTATGTATGTGTACACATACATTCATTCCCCTTCCACACATATATCTTAAAAACCAAGATTTTATATAAAACACAGAGCTTAATGGAAGAAAGTCTGTCTCCTCCCCTTAGGTGTACAGAGTTAATCTAGAAAGGGATAAAACATGGAAGAAAAATTCAAAGAGATAAACTCTGCAGTGGGGTAAGATTAGAATGTGCAGTGGCCCCCTGGAAGAAACACTGATAAACGGTACTTGGGATCTTTCACAGAGGAAGGCCGACGAGCTTGGAATCATGCCCCAGATATGTTTGAGAACTGGATTTTTTTAAAATTTATTTTTGAAGGAGAGAGAGAGACAGAGAATGAGTGGGGGGAGGAGCAGAGAGAGAGAGGGAGACACAGAATCCGAAGCAGGCTCCAGGCTCTAAGCTGCCAGCCCAGAGCCTGATGCGGGGCTCAAACTCAGGAACTGTGAGATCATGACCTGAGCCGAAGTCCAACTGAGCTCAACTGACTGAGCCACCCAAGCACCCCAAGAACTGGATTTTAATAAGGATTCCTTTGAACAAGATCTGAAATGATTTTTGAATCATTCACAAGTAAATTATTTCTACTTGCAGGATGATAAATAAATGGAGTCAGTTCTGCTGGGGGTGACAGGACAGTTTGCTGAGTTGGTCAAATAAATTAGGGAGAAGGCACATTAGACTGTATCTGAATGATCTCTACCTTCAGAAAAGCAGCGGGATTGCTCCCTCTGGTCCCTTGGATTTGAGTGCAGCGTGTCACTTGCTTTGAACAATGAAATGTAAGCACAGAGATGCATGTGCCTACTGGTTTAACTGCTGATACCTAGCTCTTTGTTCATTGCTTCTGCTGCATGGGTTCCACGGAAGCATGTGCTAATAATAAGAAGGTGTTGTAAGGGTCAGGCTGCCTGGAACACCCAGTCAACACACGGATGATCGCCGTCCTGGAGAATCACCCGGAGCCACAGCAGACATTGGTTGAGCAAGAAATGTGCTTTTGTTGTGCTGAATAAGAATCTGAAGGTGTTGGGGCGCCTGGGTGGCGCAGTTGGTTAAGCGTCCGACTTCAGCCAGGTCACGATCTCGCGGTCCGTGAGTTCGAGCCCCGCGTCGGGCTCTGGGCTGATGGCTCAGAGCCTGGAGCCTGTTTCCAATTCTGTGTCTCCCTCTCTCTCTGTCCCTCCCCCATTCGTGCTCTGTCTCTCTCTGTCCCAAAAATAAATAAACGTTGAAAAAAAAAAAAAAAAAAAGAATCTGAAGGTGTTTACAATTGCAGTCTAACCAAGCTTATCCCAATAGAGGCTAAAAACCAAACTAAGAAGGAATATTTGCAGTTGGCATGTTATTTACTTGGATAACACAGGGAATCAGTTGACAAACTATTATAAGCACTATGTTAATTCAGTAAGTGGTATGGTAAAAAATTAATATACAGAACAAAGAGCCTTCATATATACAACCAACACTAAAAACAAAAGTATGGTAAAGGAAAAATCTCTCTTTATAATCACAGCTCCAAATTGAGAAGATACTTAGGAATAAAAGTAATAAGCCATGTATATAATATATATAAAGGAAAATCTGAAGCATTACTAAAGAACTCAAAAGAAAACTTGAAGGAATACAAAAACATATCAAGTTCTTGGCTAGGAAGACATGACATCATAAAGATTTAAGAATCTCTGTGGGTTAATTGGTAAATCTCATTTTGATCTAATTGAAATATCAAGAAAAGCTTATTTCAGAGTACCTATGGTAACATAAAAAACGAAAAATCCAGGGAAATTTGAGGAAAGCAGAGAAAGGGAGAGTAGGCTGACCTTAGGACTTACTAAAACATAGTATAAAGATATAATAATTAAAAACTGGTAATTCTGGTAGCTGAACAGGCAGAGTGTTGGAACAGAGTTTAGAAATTTAGAAATAAGCCCAAATACACACAAGCATTTAATATATGGTAAAAATTGTATTTTAAATCAGTGGGAAAAGATGTAATACTCATTGAATAGCAAATGGATAGGTATCATGAAAATATCATATCTCTACCTCACTACTTACACAAATATACAGGGTAGAGAAGTCAAATCATTGAAGGCTAAAAAAACTAAAATCACTAAGATAGTAGAAAAACCAATAATTTCAGAGTAGGAAAGTTCCTTCTAACGTGACACAAAGCCCAGAAGATCTAAAAGCTAGAAATGAAAAATCTAGTTACGTAAACATCAAAACATTTTCTATGTGACAAAAAAAAAATCAAATACAAAGGTAAATGAGAAACTATAAAGACATTTGCAACTCATACGACTATAAAAAACCTTGCAACTTATAGACGGTTCTTAATATAAAAAAGATAGAAATTAATATAAACAACAACAATCCAGTAGAAAGATGGGCAGTGGATATGAAACAAAGCACAGACAAGGGAATAGAAACATACAAAAAAGATACTAGGCCAGAGAAAAGTAAGCAAACACTTCCCTGAGAGATTGTCATCACAGATGAGCAAAGAGCAAAGCAGCCTAAGGACAGGGTAAGATGTAGGGAAATAGGAACTTATGTGCATTTCTGGGGGTGTAACTGATAAAACCTCTATAGGAGGAATTTGGCCATGTCTATTGACCTTAAAAAGAAATCCCCCATAGTCTTTGAACTATTATTTTAATTTCTTCAAGTTTGTCTTATAGATAGACTCATGCAAGTATGAACTGAGTAAGGCCCAAGTATAGGCCCCAAATAGCTTCTGTAATAATGAATAATAATAATGATAATAATGAAGATTGAAGAATGATTTCAAGCTCATAAAAAGAGCACTAGTTTAAAGAAAAGCATGGTACATCCATACACTGGGACACTACACAGCCTTTATAAAGAATGAAGCTTCTCTACTTGACTACAGAGTGAGCTACAAACTATACTGTAAAGTGCAAAATGCAGCCCTCAGGTGCAGAACCTGATATTGACATATGTTTGTACCTTTGTGTGTGCAGAGCATAATTCTGGAAAAAGATCCCAGAGTCCTGGCAGCCACACTTGCCTCTTGGGACAGGAAATGTTGGTTGGTTCAGACATGGGAAGAAGGCTTTCCTTTCTAGAAATTCTTTCTATGAATTTCGTGCTATACGTCTTCCTTATGTACTAAAACAATGGAAGTAAGTTTTAAAAGGAAGATCAGCAAACACAACTAGACAAAAAGGAGGTTTAGAGATTTTATGGAGAGTGCAGATTTATGACGGATTAGCAATTCTAACAGAAGTGCAAAAGAGAGATCGCACCTGAGGGCTGACTGTTCACCGTGATCTATCTAACTGCCAGCTGGCCCAGCCTGCTCTCTATTCACCTTTCCTAGAAGATCTAGATGGTCTACTCTTCCATATAGTAAAAGCTAATACCTTTTTTTCTTTTTAATTTTTAGAGGGAAACTGAAAATGGAGTTGTGCCTACAGAATACACAACATGAGGCTTCTAGAACTACCTGTGAACATCAAAGAAATTACTGGGTGAGCCAGGTGATTACTTACAAGGTTAGACCACGAATATAAAACCCCATTCCATCCCTTGCTGCACCCCGTCCTTTGTGCTCATGTCCCTGAGAAAGAAGAACACACCATCTGCCTTGCTCCTGGGTGTGGAAGGTATGGACCAGATTCATGTCTTGAAATAAACTCAAAAACATAATTTCTCCACTTTGCTTTTAGTTATGAGAATATAGCCTAAAACATGTTGGCATCTGAAAATAAAGCAGAAGGGGAGAGCCAGAATGAGGATGGGGTTGGTATGTGGGAACAGAGGGAACTAACAGTCGGGAACACCTGCTATATGGTGGGTACAGTGTTAAGTAGTTCACGTGGATATTTCACGTATTCCTCACGATGCTGAGAAGTATGTACCATCAATATCACTTTATGCATGAAGAGAAGTGAGCCTTGCAGCTGGTAAGAGGAGAACCAGGTCCCCAGGGCACCAGCCACTGTTTGGTATCTTTGTTCACTACTTTCCCCTTTCCTTAGCTCGCATTTCATAGAATACCCTCCTTCCTTTGTGAGTAGAATTTCACCTGCGCTAGGGAAAATTCTGATGCTAAAAACTTGTAAGAAGACGCGCTGAAAGTCAAATGTGGAGGCTCTTCCAAAAAGAAAAAAGTATGGCGATTCACCAAAATCTCAACTCATTCACATTCTAGGAACTTACAGCTTCCCTCATCTTCTCAAATAAAGTAATATCTTACGTTTATTAGTTTTTAGCAAATTAAGTCATCTTATTGTCAAGTTTTAAGTCATTTCTCAATGGAACAGTTAGTGCTGGGATGACTATGCTTTACCCCTGCTTTGAGACAGCTTCTGGAATCTTCTAAAGCTAACATTCCTCAGACTGGCAATGCCCTGTAGAGACAAATGTGAAGTATATTTCTGGGTTGGAGCTGGTAGGTTAGTCCTGAGCCCTTCTGTACACACAGAAATTACCATTTCCATATAATGTCCATGCTTTTGAACTAGATGTCTCTTTATCCCTGGTCTAGTTTGTTCAAGCTCACCACCAGCTTGGCTTTGTTTCTAATGAGGAAAGGTAACTTTGTTACTCCAAAGACTTCTATTTAGAAACAAAGTTCCAAATGTCAGGCTGAATCTGGAAGTGATTACTCATAGGAATAAAACATGGTAAGTACATATTTGAATGGATGCTCACAGCTGTGTTTTTTTATTAGAGAAATTCAGCGAGAAGAGTTTTAACGCAGTGTTATACTTGAGAATCTTAAGGTGTGTAACGTTGGCAATTCCAAATTAGTGCTCCCCTGGCAACTGTCACTCTGTGACATCACATTTTATGTAATGAGGCATAAAAATGTATACTTTTGCACTCTACAGCAAATTCATGTGCAGGGGGAATTAGAGTTAAGGGGGGGGGGTCGGAGCTACCTCTGAAATCTTAGTTATAATGTTTAATCTCTTCAGTTTCTTTGTTTGCAGCTATATTTTTGCAGTTCTTAAAATTTAGTGATCCTAACACATTGCATATGTTTTAAGTGTTACGGAGAAAATACTCAATTCCTTTTCCTATTCCATTTATCTGACTCTCGTTAATTTCCCTTCCAATCCATAAGATTTTCTGGAACCATTAACAGGTTCTATGTTTACGCTTGTCCAAATCTCACTCATTTTATGAGCTGTTGGTTTAATGGCTACAAAATGTTTTATAGCATCTAGTGACAATCTCTACCGAGTGGATCTAGTTTCAACTAGTCGTCAGAGTCCTGATTTTGGCTTCTGTCATTCTCACAGCTAGGGGAACAGTCACTATTGAATACAGATCTGAGTGGCCTTCAATCCAAATGGTGGGTGTAGGGATTTTCCCTCTCCCCAGATGAGACAAACTCCTTGCCTAATATTTAGCACAACCCCTGCTGAGCCAAAGGAACAACTGGTGTGAACTGAGGACCGTGGGGTGGTCTTTACAATCGCTAACTTTGAGATTCAGAAGGGAACTTTGTGCTTGTGAACGCCCTTACATTCAAAATGTGAATTGAACAAGCATGAATTCCTCAGTCCTCTCCCCCAGACGGAGCCACACAGATGGGCTGATTAAAATCATAGGTCTGTGTTAAAGGAAAATTATTGCGTTAGAGGAAGCATTTGGGAAAGTGGGCGATGGGTTGGGGAAGAAAAAAAAAACAAACAAAAGCAGATGGAGTGTCTTGCTTGGCAAGATATTATTCCATTATTCTTTTATGATCTAACTTCTGAAACGGGAGAACGTAGCATAATCGTAGACACAGATTTGTCCATAATAAAACATCAGGTAAAACTCCTCCAGGGCCAAAGCAACTAATAGGCTATTGTTTAACAGGTTTGCAAAAGCTCGATTCTTTTTGTCTTCTTTTGTACTTTGCGATGGCTTGCTTACGTAGGGAACTACTGCACAGCCATGAGATCATGTGCAATGTGTCCAGACCCCTAAAACAAATACCTCCAATTAGTACTTTGAAATGGAGTACACTGGCCTCTCCAATATTCTCACTAGAAAACATTTCCCTGGAAGTGTTCTGCGATCTTTAAGCACACTGGTTCTTTTGTTGGAGAGATTGTTATTCCCCAAGTATCTTGGTTTATGTAATCCATAAAGAATGTAGCTCAAGGAGCAATGATTTTGAAGTTTATGTTGCAGAAAGGATGATAGTTAGGAATTTGTCTAAGATGATGTAAAGAGACCTTTAATTAAGCTTAAGGAAATCAAATTTTTTAAAAAGGAGGTTAAAAACAGTTTGCAGATTTTCTAGGGAATATAAGGACCCTCACATTAAAAAGCAAATGCACTCACTAGTCTAACGAGGTATGAATTGGATTCCAGGTGGAGGAATGCCTTTTGTGGGCACGTTTTTCTTCTAAAATGATAGGGGAAAATTATTGACTTCTGGCTACTTTCAGAGATTAGGAAAATGAACCAGGGTAAGAGAACAAGGAAGATCGGCATCGAGGAATATTTGGGGCAAAGATCTAAGGTCAGGGTGCTGAAGAAATTTGGGGCAATTATCCACCAGGGTCCAATACCTGAGGCATTCACTGTTAAACAAGCTCCAGGGGGAGTGGAACATCTGTGTTCACATGTGCCCATCACAGCCTATTAATACCATTGGATTAAAAATGGGGGGGTCCTCTCTGCTCTTGAGAAGCTTTGGGGTTTTAAAAGGTGATTCTCTTATTTATGTCATCATCGTTTTCTGGGCATCCTCTTCTCTGTAATCACGAATGTATGGGAAGTCTGTCTGGTAAAAGAGGAAAATTTCAGGCTATAGGTATCTATGAGGTTTCAGACTATAGATGTCTGCCACTTTAGCGCAGTGACTCGGGCAAGCTCCTTCATGTCTCTGAGACTTGATTGATACATCTCCAAAATGGAGAGTACGCTTCCCACTCATCCGTTTTTCGGAAGCACTGGTGAAACATACACAGAGCAAGGATCTAGCAGAGTGGGTGGCATAAGGTAGCATCTCCATAAATGAGATTCTTTCCCTCCCTTCCTTCTGTTTCCTTTTCTGTACGCTAAGCAGCAGCTTAGTGTACATGATAACAAAATAGCTGTCTCCATCAACACAAGGATCCTGATGAAAGTTTTGACCGTGCCGTGAGGCATTTACTGTTTTTAAGAGGGTTAGAGAAGAATTAGGTCCCAAATAATATGTGAAAAACTAGGAATATAGTGATGAAGACATTACATGCATGTGGTTCTACTGTTCTGGGGCTTACGTTCTGGGAGACAGTGAAAAGAAATCCCATTTTAAGCAGTTATGTAGAAAGTTTCCTTCGAAGGGTAGAAGCTGAAGTGTTCTGAGACGGGAGAGAGGGTGGGTCTGCTGGGTTCAGGGTGGGATGTGAGCAGCATCAGACACATTCCTCTCCTCGAGCTACATGGTGCCCTTGAGCGGGCCACCCCAGGCGCCACCTTCCTCTGAGATCACTGATGGCCTGGAGTCAGGTGGCTCACCTGCTAATAGAGTTTTGAAATATACAAAGTGCTAGCAAGAGACGGGAACTTTGGTCAACCTCAGCTATCTGCACGCCTGCGCCCTGGGGAGCCCTGCCCTCCTGCATGTGGGCTTTCCTCTCAGAGGTACACTCCCTGCAGGGGTGAGGGCTCCAGGAGGAGTTTTGAGACCACTTGTGCATCTCACAACAGCCCACAAGCAGACAGGACTCTCAGTAACATTGGAATATAACTACTTTAATTCTAATCATTCCTAAAGACCCCGCCCCCATCTACACTTCCCTCCAAAGGTACATGCACTTACTCTGAGGTTTTATGGGAAAGTGTGAGACCCTGAGATGTGAAGTCTTACAGACCTAACTCATTGGAAATCTTGCTATGAAAGCAAGTTTTTCCTCCTCTGTTCAGTGAATCAAATGAGGCTCTTTTAGGGGCTGTGGAGGCCCCACATACGTCTTTAGTGGATGGTTCTGGGACTTGGATTTCTCTGCCAAATTCTTTTTTAGCCTCAATAGCCACTTAGCCGTGGCTTCTTAAATGCCGGAGACCTAGAGTTTGGGATCAGAGAAACCCTCGTGAAGACTTCACAAAGTTCCATCTAGGGTTTAGGGAATGCTAAAAAAAAAATTTTTTTTTAATTAAAAAAGTGCATAAAACCCTCTGTGCCCTGTAACATTTGGTATGACATTGGTACATCAGTGTTGTTGACAGAAAAACACTCAACATCTTAATATTCAACTGTAAAGAGGTGATTAAGGACAGATTTTTCAGGATTTGAGGACTCTAAAATTAATATACAAGAGACAGCACATTTTAATAAGCTGTCAATGAAGTACACCAAATAGAAAATATACTGCTGCCTGCTATCAGAGCTAGCCAGCCGAAGAATTACTCTGCTTCAACTCAACAATATAGGAACCCTTAAAAGCATCAAATATTAAGTTCTAAAATAAGAAACAAAAGTGGAAAGCATAAAAATGTATAGCAAAAAGACAAGACCCTAGAGGGGAATCCAAGAAAATCTGTTTATTTGTGATCTTTTCTCCCCCCCCCCCATTCCCTTACAAAAGCTTTGTCAGTAGTTGATGGGTCTCACATGCATGAAGCTGTTAATCACATTTAGGAAATTTACACGCTGTTAACTGCATCTGAAACTCACTTAAGTAGGGCAGATTTACTACCCTAGATCAGTCTTATTTCATTTACCCTACTACTACTGCTAATACAGATTCATTGTAACATGAATATGTGAGTCTCGACTCGACAATCACCCTTTCTTTTCGTGTGACTGAGGGCCCCCGACGCAATTCCTGAGCTGTCTGGAGAAAGTGTGATTCGGAAGCTCCAATACAGGGGTAGACTGTAGATCAATAAAGCAACTACCACACTTCACAATTGGGTGCAGGCACAAAAGAATACCAGCTTAACGAAAGTAAACTCAAGGTGAGAAAAAGTCGACATTAGCTTTTTGTTTTGGCTCAAGTTGGGAGCAAATGCCAAAATGTTCTTCTCTTTCCAGGAGAAAGCGGGGCCCCAGTGGCAGGTGAGGCGGATGTTAACCACGCTGTTCTAAAGCTTGAAACTTGTTGGCGGACAACTTGGTATTTTCAGAGACAAAAAAAAAAATCGCATGAAGTAGATGCAGTGGCTACAGCTTTCAAATACATGAACAAAGCAAATGAGGAAAACCAGGCTGGCTCTGAAACCTGGATACCGAGGTCCACCCTGTCCCTTTGGGGCTCAGGATGATGCTGTATGTGACTTGTACCTTTAGCCTTTCTTCAGTAAAGAGCTGGTAAGAAGTCCAAGTGGAGTGCTCAGACTAAGGACGGAAGGGAAGGATACAGAGAAGAAAGGGGAGCTCTAGGAAGCTGGTTCCACACAAGGACACTTTCTAAAGCTCAAGTTACAAATGATCAAGTAAGGAGTTTTCACTTTGGCCCTGAGGCTATTTCATTATGGGGAAAACCGTGCTTTTCAGAGCTTCGAGATGTGAAGTTGTGAAACTTGACTACGTTCCCAGCTGATTCAGCAAAAGCATGATGCTCTTTGTTCTATGAAAATACAGGACATTATTCCTGTGCTTCTAACACATGCCATATAACCTCGTGTATGAAATGGGATTAATACTGGTACCTGCTGAAGTGCTTCATAAAAGGTTGCCATGAGTATTAAATGAGTTAGTTCATAATGGCAGCCTCACACAGGACAAGGGCAATGAAATCTAGCTTCTGTTGCCGCTATTTTTGTCGTTATTGTGGCCATATTTCCATAGCAGTAAGAATTGTGCTAAGTCACCATACTCAGAAGGCAGGTAAGTGATAACACAGTAAGTGGATTAAAGGCCAATGGGGGAAATTTTAAATTTGTCTCTTCTATCAATACTGTACCTACAGGACTAGGGAAATTTTTACCGCCTTCTCTACACTTTTACTTAGCTTGCTGTCTAATTAAACTGAAAACAAATCATGGAAAACTATAAGGGCAAAAGAAGGTCACAAGAGGGCAGTAAGAAGTTCAAATTTTTTAGTTGTTTTATTGATTTTATTTTCTAATATATATATATACACATATATATGCACACACATATATATGTGTGTGCATATATATGTGTATATATATATATGTATATACATATATATGTATATATATGTATATACATATATATATGTGTGTATATACATGTATATACATATATATGTATATACATATATATATTTGTAAATTTGAAGAAACATTTTCGCCCACATAGACTTGGCCATGGTGCTATGGGTAAAGGACATTAGCTAAGTGGATACATGTGGGTATGTGATATCTTATTTTATTACGAACAACAAAAGTGGCAGAATGAAGAACTTTCCTTCTGCCATCTGTCTCTTTTTGTCCCTAATTTTTCTCTTTTTCCTCTTGTTCCCTGGAGGAAGAGGATTATCCACTAGTTATTTCAGCGGTGCAGAATTTCTCTCAAAAATCTCAGGATGATTGCCTTCATTCGTCAAATTCCAGGAATATATCTGAGCGTAGTATGTTATTCACACATTTCTAGATCTAGTGGGATTTGAGACTATCCCCCAGGGTTTTCTGCAATCAACATATATAATAGCATCAGGACTAGGCTTATATGCTAAAAACATGGTGCAGCATTAATTTAGGTCATTTTTAGAAGCCATTATATATTGATTGACCAAATTAACTGAATGTGATGTGAATTGATTAAAGAAGCTAGGTTTACTAATTGATTGTACTAAAACAAAAATCGTCTTGATTATGTAGATACAGACCAAATATTTTAAGTGACTATTTTAAGCGACATGTGCTGGGACTCAATATGGTTCATAATGTGCTGGGACAAAGGTGAGAGGTTAAAGGTGCTAAATAGTCTTAATGGCTTGGAAATTGACATGGAGCAGATTTCTGGTTTGGATTGCAGAAATTTATACACAAGCTCAGCTATGATCTATGTCAACTGTCAGGAAAGCAGAGGAGATGGCAGAAATAAAGCAAAGGCCATGGAGAAAGCTCCCAGTTGCCCCTGGGAATATTCTGCCTAGTGTACATGCCTCCTACACACGATTCTTTCTCATTCCAAGTCACAGAGATAAGTAAAAGCAAGCAAACAAACAAACAAACAAAAAACACTGAATGGTCAATGGAAATGCAGGCACAAGAGTATAATCAAATGACTTGCTGAGTCCAGTTTTATCAGTCATATCACATGGGCCCTCCACCTTCTTGGGTATGGGGTTAAACATGTCACTCTACACTCAAACTCCCTGGGTTCTGGGCCAAGCTTGCCAATTTCACTCATTAGCTGACGCTTAACTTCTCTGCATCTCAACTTTCTGATCAGGAAATCAGATACAATCGATCCTATCTTCTAGAATTGTGTCAAGTATTTGATGAGATAAACTGATGTCAAGCACTCATATATGTCAGTGCCTCACGCATTATAAATCCTCAATAACTACAAGCCCCGTTTAAAGCTCATCCTCATTGTTATATCTAAATGTCTTTCCCCTTCATCATCTCTGATTTGTCTCAGTTCATCCTGCTTCTTAATGCTCAGGGTTCAGGTATGCTTCCTCTGAGACCCAGAAGCCCCTGGTTCGGGCATGCTGTTTCCAAGGGAATTTCCTGTTGCGGTGGCTTTGGGTTACGTCAGTGGCCAGGGAAAGTGGAGTGATAGCCAATTCTGCCTAAGGGAAAGAGGCATGACATAATTTCCCATTGCTAAGATTAGCATCTCTGCAGAATCAGAAGACAGTACTAGAGATAACTCGGAGTAAATTAAATGATTACTCTGCAATCAACTTGCAGCTGCCCTTTTACTTTTAGTAAAATATGGAGCTCTTTTTGGACGCACGTGTATGACATAGATGACCCACATTTGCCTCCCGCTGGAGAGTAAAGAAGAACCCTCCTCTAGATACTCTCTGCAGATAGGTTTCGAATTCTGGCAAATAGAGACAGCAATGCTGTTATTCACAGGAACAGATTCCACAAGCTGCATCTCCCATGTGAGTGACAGCGTTTCAGCAAATTGTTGTATTGTTTAACGCACGGTTGCTATGGCCATAAAGAGGGCTCCAACCACCTACTTTGAAACCAGGTCCACAAACACATATCCTGCCTGGACTCCACTCCTTCGCCTTGTTACTAACCTTTATTTCAACTTTGAAACATTCTATTCTTTTCCCCGATGTATAGTCATAACCTTGGCATCTTTCAAGAACCAGTCTGCCCTTTCAGACGCTTAATCTTTTGCTGAGTTACATTAAAAGTCTTACACTGGTCGGTCTCAAAACCAAAAATGTATTCATTTGAATTCTGCTTCTATGATAATCTAAATCGGGGGATGCTCTGAACTGGTGGTGGTTAATCCTGGCTGTGCCTCTGAACCACCAATTTTATGGAGACATCTGGGCCTCAGCCCTAGAGACTGTCAATGCGGGGGGGGGGGGGTGTGCTAAGGCCTAGGAATGGGTACTTCTGGAAACGTCCACAAGTTCTACAGTATGCAAGCCAACCTGTGAACCACTTTGCTTTTCATTTTGCCACTCTGAGTACCCTCAAGTTCCAACGTGAGAAATTCCTTTTAGAATTTAGAGCAGAGGAATGTTTTTTCTAATGAAGACATAGCTTTCTTCCTTCTCCTAAATAGAAAGATTTATATAATACACTTCATTTATTATTATAACTGATGTAAAGAAACTTAGAGTAAATTTAAGATTCAATCACAGAAGCCGTCTGAGCTCTCACAGCAAGTATATTCAAGCCCCTCTTTTTAAATTTAATTTTAATATCTCATAAATATGTTTGTTACATATTTTACTGTTCTTGAGGGAGTCGCTTCTTGTGTTTGCTTTTCAATTTTCTCAACCATCCATGAGTGAAAATGGGCTAAATAATAATAATAATAATAATTAACAATAAATAATAATGATATTTTCTGCTATTCCTTGAATGCTTTATTGACCAGGCACTGTGTTAGGGGATCCATGTATGAAGCCTAGGTCAGATGCTCTTACTCCCTTATGAAGGGGGGTAAATTTGGACTCAGCACCCCACAATCTATAGCTCACTCAGTTCCTGATCAGGAAATCCCTCTAGGGGATTTCTCTGCCTTTTCAGCAAGAATGCCAGCTCGGGCTGCTGCACCAACTTTTCTCCACGTATAAGAACACGCAGTGTTGTCTCAGATGTGAAACTCCAACTTTTCTTCAAACTTTCTATAAGAAGGCCTTTCAAAAAATGCTTCATGAACAAAGTAGCTCTTTCCAAAGAATCAAGGGGGCTGATGTACGTTTACACTATACATTTAATTGTGTGTGAGACCTTTCTGATCTAAAAAGTCCTGTTTAGCCATTCTAATAAGTGGAGGGTTTGCCCAATGGTTATTTCCCTAGATTAGGGATCAGCAAATCTCTTCTGTGCAGGACAGGAGAGTAACTATTCTAGGCTGTGTGGGCCCTATGGTCTCTGTCACAACTACTCAACTCTGCCCTGGTAGTGTGAGATCAGCCACAGACAGTATGTAAATAAATGAGCCTGGTTGTAGTCAATACAACTTTATTCAAAAACAGGTGGCAGGCTGAATTTGGCCTGTGGGTCACAAATTTTCAATCTTGCCCTAGAGTATTCTTTTGACTATTTTGTAGGTTCTTTCTCCCTTCTCTGTCTCTTTGTCAATCCTGTGTCTCATTCCTGTCCTCACCAACAACCCCAAATTACCTTTACTTCCTAGGTAGAGCAATTCTATCCTCTTCTCCAGAACCTTGAGATCACATGGTACGCAAGCCCCTGGGGTCTCAACTTCTAAACTCTTACCAGATGTTTTTGCAAAAACAATTCTCCTGTTGAAAAGGATTCTGGCAGTAAATGGTTAGATTAGATTACAGTATTCTCTGCCTCATTCAACCTTTTTTTTTTAAGTTTATTTATTTTGAGAGAGACAGAGAGAGCATGAGTGGGGGAGGGACAGAGAGAGAGCGAGAGAGAGAATCCCAAGCAGGCTCCACGCTGTCAGCACGGAGCCCAATTCAGGGCTCGAACCCATGAAGCCATGGGATCATGATCTGAGCCGAAACCAAGAGCAGGACGCTTAACCAACCGAGCCACCCAGGCACCCCTGCCTCATTCAATCTTATCATTTCACAACAATCCTGTAAATAAGTTGTCAAAACAGTAATACCTTCAAGATCAGGCAGTGGCCAGGTCCGTAAGACCACAGGAAGTGGGGAAACAGGAGCTGAACTGGAAAGGCATGCGATGTCTGAAGAATTCCCATCAATATTTAGAAATGATGGTGTGTTCATTGACAAAACACACATGTGGCCTAAGGTAAGCCCAGTGACTGCCAGTGTGCAAGCTGGTCCATAAGGCTTTTAGGTGTTATTTCTGCACATTTGAAACTGAGACTCAAAGTCTGCGTGTTTTTTCCACAGCTAGCAAGTGGCAGAGCACTTTAGAAAATACTAATCGAGGGGCCCCTGGGTGGCTCAGTCGGTTGAGCGTCCGACTTCAGCTCAGGTCACGATCTCGCGGTCCGTGAGTTCGAGCCCCGCGTCGGGCTCTGGGCTGATGACTCAGAGCCTGGAGCCTGCTTCCGATTCTGTGTCTCCCTCTCTCTCTGCCCCTCTCCCGTTCATGCTCAGTCTCTCTCTGTCTCAAAAATGAATAAAATGTTAAAAAAGATTAAAAAAAAAAGAAAATACTAATTGAAATCCTGCCTTAGCATATGCCAAACTCTATGATTGGCCTTAGAAACGCTGCGACAGACTAGGGGCAGTTCCTGTCCTCAGGGAGCCTGCAGTTTAATGGGGTGAGAGGCCATTCCAGTGCACCCTGAGAAGCGCCCTGGGGGGACTGGTTGGGGTGCTTTGCACTCACATGGCAGTGATATCCAACTCGATCACATGTGGTGGTAGCTTCCTGGATGATGTGCCAACTCATCTGATATGCAACAGACACGTGGGTTTTCATGAGGCAAATTTTGTACTGACCCAGAAGGCCAAGGGTCCAGCAAGTGCAAAGGCCCTGGACTAAAAAGGAACATGCTCCTTTCACAGAAAAACCTAGAATACTGAGTCATAGTGGGAGAATGGCAGAGAGGCTGGGCAGAAAGCAAGACCCACATCATCACGCATTTTGAAATGGGTTTACCTCTAGGGACACTGGGAGCCATCTGATGGTTTTAACTATTAAATGTACATTTTGAAAAGATCCTTTAAGCTGGATTCTAATGGGTGGACAAGATGTAGAAACCAGAGTGGGCTGTGGTAAAGATGTAGAAACCAGAGTGGGCTGTGGTAATAATCCACACAGGAGATGGTGGTGGGCTAAATGAACCCACCATTTAGCATGAACCTCTCATGTGAGGTTGAGAGAGCTGGCCAGAGTCAGAAGTATTAAGACAGTGAATTGATGAGTTCAAGATTGCTTTGCTTTATAGAAAAAGTCAGGGAAAGGAAGTAGTCAAGGGTAATGTCTGGGGTCCTTTCTGAGCCTTGTGTTGCCTGATTCCAGCACAGAAATTTAGTGCCAACGAGAAAAGAACGGAGGGGTGTGAATTGGAATATTAATGGAAAGTAGATACATGCCACTTTGGTGATGCCACTGCACTCGGTTGACTTAGTCCTAGTAAAGTGCTGTGCTTTGGTTCTCTCTCTGATTTCCCTTCCTGTACTGTTTTTTCTCTTCTGGACCCTTTCTCTTCTCTTCCCAAATCCCAGAGCACTTTTGGGTTTCTGATATTTTCATGTTTCCTAAGAGGATATTTGGGGGCTGCTGTATTTCCTGGCTAAAGCCAAGAATGTACAATCAGAAGACCCAAGTTCAAAACCCAAGTTAGCCATGGAATAGTTGTGTAACCTTTGGTAAGTTACTTAGCTTCTTGTGCCTCACCTTAAAACGGGGTTGATAATAGTCTGTTCCTTACAGTGTTGTTGAGGGTATTACATGAGTTACCACCTACGACACTGCCCAGTACAGAGTGAGCATTGAGTAAATGTTAGCTATTATTTTGGCATTCTATGTAAGCCTGATTTTCCCTCATCCCCATTCTGCAAACCCATACTCCAAGTTATGAAGCCAAACTATCACCATCAAAACTCTCGTTCTTTTAGGAGATATAGCAGCTGGACATCTGAGAAACTATCTGAAGGATGTGAATTGATATTGGCCAATCTAGGATTTTCCCAATTTAAAAGAGAATGTTAGAGAGGAGGAAGCAATATTATTGGTCTCGTTCTCCTGGAGGGCATTAGGTAGATAGTCTCGTTCTGCTTAGAGGGGAGCAGCTTGGCTGCATCATGACACTAGCAGCTGAGCATAATTCCTCATGTTAGGATCACTACTGAATCCCATTCATTCATTCATTCATTCAATAAAGGCTTGCTAAACCTGTCTATAGAATCTGACACCTGGAAGAAACCTTTATGGAGCCCCTTTATTTTATATACCCAGATGTACCCAGAAAGGTAGAGACTTGCAAAAGACCAACATCATTTTAATGGCACAGTCGTTTCTAGGACGGGAGGCCATGGAATCCTCCCATTACCTCTGACAAATACGTTCTGAATTTGCTTTGTAGAAGAACTTTTAGATAATGGGAAACTTTTTTGAGTCCATATAGTACTTTTTACCTTCCAAAATCTAGCTGATGCTTATCTGTGGTAGTTATGTGCTATAAAAGTCATTGCAAACACTAAATTAGCAAATGCTGAGCCACTGCTCCTAGGGGAAATATAAGGTTAGGTTTCTCCGAGACTCTGGTCATAACACTTTCATCAAACAACCAATATATAGCTTTGTTTTATGTGTTTAAAGTTTAAAGACACCAGTGCTTCCATTTAAAGACACCTCATTTAATGTATACTGTTGATTCATTAACATTGAACTCATGGCCAACAGCACTATAGCTTATGTCTGAATGAAGCTGATCTAACGCAATTTACTTTCCCCATGAGGCACAGAACAGCCTTCTTGCCCTAGACCCCTGCATGGCACTTCACTACTGTGCTTGGGGGGCATGATAAACAGCGAAATCACCCACAAAAAGCACAAACATGTAAAAAATGGGGCGCAAAGCAGACCATGTGTACAGCATGGGAGCTAAAGCAAGCGGGACTTGTTGGACCTCAGCTGGGAACATGCACATCTGGAAACTCAAGTGGGTTTTTTTTTCCCCTCTTGCTTTATACATGTCCACAGATGATTACAAACGTGCTGCAGGTAGTGACTTTAGGGTTACAGATAATTTTAGTGAGTCGGCCTATTGACAGATTTGGGATCAATGAATAATGAGAATGGGCTGTACTTCAATATACATCTTCCCAATAACTGCACGAAATATTTTTAAACTCTTCTTTTATAAATTAGAACAGAGAACAGTGAATGAGTCATACAGTCACATAACAGGGACTAGAACCTAGCAGACCTCATTTATTAATGGGAAGATAGCTCCCAAGCTGAGAGACAGGAGCCAGGCTGGACAAACTGAACACTGTTTAGTTGAGCCTATAGGTACCATTGAGCTATTCGGAGCTTCCCTGTCCAGCACTTCTCAGCACGTGATCACTGTTCACCATTCTACAGAAAAGGCTCTGTCTGGCTGCATAAGCGCTTTGGTTTGCTCATATGTCTGTTTCCTAGAGAGCTGCTTTTTCATGTACCAACTCACCTTCATCTGGGCTCTGGCCAATACTTGCAGAGAGGAAAAAAAATCTGAATTCACTATCCAACTTCCAATCAGTGGCTTATAAACCCAGGTAACCTGCTTTATCTTAATAGTGTGATAGCAACTGGCAAGGGCACTAACATGAAGATAAGGCTGGACTCCTATCTCTTTCTGTCAACTGGCCTGGCACCCTGCTCATTTTTATTCTTGAATAAGCGACTCAATCAATTCTCCCTCGTGGAGTTCCTTGTGGCAGCCTCTGTGAAGTTGTGGGGAATGTTAATCACTCACAATCAGTTCTGGAGACAGTGGGGTTTTATAACTTTTGTTTTGTTTTGTTTAAATGGAGCCATTTGCTGTAAGATAAATCTGCCTTTACAATCAGAAAAACAACTTCTGTGGAGACTGCCTTATGAAATTTGCTGCTGATGGAGAGACATATTTCAGATTGGCTTCATGGTGGAGGCCTGTATCCCAGGGATGGGGAAAATTGCTTATTGGGAGGGAAATGGATGGGAGGTGGTCATTCTTCTACTGCTCCAGTAGAGTACAAATACTAACAGGCATCTAACAGGTGTTCAATCCAAGGGCATAACAAGAACTATTAAAATTACTAAAAGAGCAATGGGGGAGAAAGGGACATCTGGTCAACCTATTCAACCCTAGGGATCAGTTAACCCAGATCCTCAAATCCAAATTACTCTAGAAACACGAGCCCAGTCCCCTTTCTACAAACATTACTCTGGGTACAGTCCATGGTCATGAATTCTATATTAGGTGGGGAGAGGGCCAAGGCCTTTGTTTATTCCCTCATTCTGACTTACTCTCTATTACACATTTGCTAGCACAAATAATGACATTTAAAAATTATACACATTGAGTGCAATAAAAAAATGCAGCCCTCATTTCCAAAAGAGCTGATCACCTTATACAAGAAGGGGCAATAAATCTAAGGGACATCAGCAAGATGAATAAGCATTTCAGGCAGGTTATAGTACTCCAAAGCATCGTTTCTATTTCGCATTATGATTATCTCACCAGAATCATACCCTTGTGTTACATTATTGCTCATAATAAAAGTCCACATATTGGAGAGGAAAAGTGGGTTCTTTTAAAAGCATTTTCAGGGAGGATTAAAAATTATTTGAAATCTGAGCAATAGCAAACCTAACAAGAGACCAACTCATATACTTCTGTATTCAACAGTTTGAGAGCAAGCTAATAGTAATTAAGGGGGGAAAGTCAGGAGTCTGCTACATTCTCTGTAATTAAACAATAAAACTACTATATCATTTCACACAGACATTGTAAATACTAAATTAAGAAGCTCTGATGAAATGTCAGAAGCATTTTCTTATGAGTTTATATCAGCCATGTGACTATCATATCGATTCTGCATGCCAATGAGTTAACATTCCACTGTGTTTATTTTTCTCCCAATTGCCTTCCAGAAAGTAATAAAATTAAATCCAATATGATATTAAATGTAAATATGCATGGATATTATATGTAAATACCCATTTTAAACTCTCTTTGCTTTTTGATATTTTCTGAGCATAATGTTGTCAAGCCGCAGTAATATTCCTCTCCCTCCCACAGCCCACCCTCATTTCCACTACCAAGAAAGAGAACACCCTTTGCAATTCCACTTGACATTTGTTTCATGATTTGTGGACCATACCAAAAAAAATCTGCTTTTAAAAGTTACTGGGCTAAGATTTTAAGAGTTTATAAGCTAAGAATGGTTGATTTTCGACACTGATGTCTCTAATGAGGGTCAGCTGTAAGCTTCATACGATGCTTTACTGTTTTTTAATGTTAATTTTATTTTCCTCTAAATCTGTCACTTCATGTTAAGTGGATAGTTAAAACAATTTTACTCATTTGACTATTATTGAAATGTCCGGCAAGGACTCTTTCCTTGCAACTCAACATCAAAAGACTTTTCTATTTGTAGAAGACAAGGATAAAGGGTCCAGCCATCTTTGCTAAGGCACAAGGGCCCAATACAAGAATGTGCCTCTGAAAGTACATGTAAGTTGGTCAGCCGTGGTAGGCCCCAAATGAGAATGACAAAGGGTATCACAAGGGTTAGCAGAAGAAGGGTTGGCTGAAGGCCAGAGCCAATCAATTACTTTAAAGTTGTTGTAACGGAGGTTGGGTGGAATTAAGAGGCTTGCGGGCCATGGTTCAACCTCCTTCTATTGTCCTGCTAAGTATCTTCTGTTGCAGAACTTTATAACTTTGCACATGTTGTTCCCTCTGTCCAGGAAAGGGAAGTAACACGTCTATTGGAGATTTGGCTCTGTTAATCATAATGATTTATTTGCCCTTTCCTCTCTCTGGCTTCTATGTCCCTGTATCTAGCAGAGTTCTTGGCACATAAAATTCTTGATAATTGTTTGGTGATAGGATGCTTAAGGTCACACAGCTAATTAGCGACAGATCTGAGATTAAAACTCATATTTATTTATGTGTGTGTGTGTGTGTGTGTGTGTGTGTGTTTCCCCCATTTGTGCTTCCCCCTCTTCACACAATCTATAGAAAAGCTTACCATTTCATCATTTCCTGGATAAAGCAACTGAGAAGTAAAATGGATGGCTGGATTTGATTTATCCGTAAAACAAGCTGGTATTTTTTTGTTTTTGTTTTTGTTTCTGTTTTTGTTTTGTTTTTGTTTTTGACAGTGGAGACTTCTAAAAAAAAGGCTTTATTTTTCACAGAAGTTTTAGGTTCACAGAAGAACTTAGCAGAAGGCACAGATGTTTCCCAAATACCCCTGTGCCCCATTACAACCACCACCCCTGCCCGCCAGCCTCCTCCATCGTCAACATCCCCCGTCAGAGTGGGACATCTGTGACAACTGATGAGCCCAAGTGGATATATCATTATCACCCAAAGTCCACAGTTTGCGTGAAGGTTCACTTTTGGTGTTGTGCGCTCTATGGGTTTGGACAAATATACAATGACAAGCATCTACGCTTATGGTTTTGACACAGAGTGGTTTCACTGTTCCCCAGATCCACCGTGCTGCACGTACTCATCCCTCCCTCCCCACTAACCCCTGGAAATCACTGATTTGTTTTAACTGTCTCCACAGTTTTGCCTCTTCCAGAATGTCGTATAGTTGGAATCCTGGAGTACATATAACGGGGCCTTTCTGCTGTTGTTTACTGTATGGAAACACCACTGACCGTATTTGGGATAAAAGCTACTGCCACATTTTTATGGGTGGGACCTAATATTACAATAACTAGTCTTGAAGGGAAAGTTCCACTTTTCCAACTGAATGTTTCTGCTACAAAACACTGTAAGAAGTAGACAGGGTGTTTGTGTTTCTCTTTGACCTCGAATTAAAAACTGAAATAATAGACTCTGTGGAGACAAATTTAACGTGTAGATAATGCTGTAGATGAAAACAATCCCCGCTTCCTCCCTCTGCCCAGTTATGATGGGATATGCTAAATTTGTGCCTGCCCTGCCTTCTGACAAATAGCTGCCTTTACTAGAGAGTTGGCTGGTCATAAAAGAATGGTATAAAAGGAGATTTTAGATATATTTAATATATATGCATGTAAAACATATGTGTGTGTGTGTGTGTGTGTGTGTGTGTGTGTGTGTATGGGGGGTAGGGAGATATGGATGTGTGTGTATGTGTATATGGGTACGTAAGTGTTTTTATATAATTAAAGGGGCCTTATGTGTCTTTGGCCTCCTTGTCATTAATCTCTACCTTAACCAGGAAATCCATTCAGACATGGACACAGATGACACTGATTTTCAGGGTCTTTTCGGGGAAAGGGCTTTACAATCATGTTGGATTTTTTACGGGCAATAATTTGAAGTGATCTCAGTTACGGTTTGTTACAAATATGGCTCGTTACAACCATGTCTTCATTTCAAGTGTTTGCGACATTGCTGCTCTAGAGGGCATTGTTAGGGCAACACTGGTGCCACTTTCCTAAGTGTTTTGCCAAGGTAAGTTCACTGAAGGTTGCATCCTTGCAGCTTAAAGAGGAAAAGTCAAGTGAGATGGTGCAGAGGATGCAAAGTTTCCTTAAAGTAGCTCAGTGAAGATAATCAGGATGAGTAAATGTGCTTGGGCCTCGATGTCTGACTATAGGGTCAGCCCCCTAGAAGGATCAGATGCTACAGACATTTTTGGATAGTAACTCTTTACAGCAGAGTGGGGTGCTTAGGCTTCTGGCTGCCTTCTTCCAGAAATGCCTACATGAGGCCAGCAGTGCCTTCTTCCCACACACAGTAATTCATGGGGTATAGAGGAATACACCTGACTTGGCCCCACTACAGGGTATTTCCAACTCACATTATAGTTGGCTCGTAGTAGGACATAGCAGGGCATCCAGAAGAATGACCTCCGTACTCATCACTCTTATCTCTACTCTCCCATTCCTGAGAGAAAGCAAATAATATAGTCCTAAGGCACCTCTGATCATTTTCCTTCCTGCTATCTTTATTTGGACCAGTACAAACTTGCAAACCTGTGTTTGTTGGCTGTATTGTCAACCCAATACAACCCAATTGGCTGTATGTGTCTCTTTGTTTTCTCAACCCAGAATTCTCCAATTTACTCCCCCAACCACCATAACTGTTCTGAAAGTGAGACGCTGAGCCCAATTAACTTGTTTTCTTTATACTTATCAAAGTACGAGTTTCCCTATTTTTTATTGACTTCTGTATCCACTGTTGGTTTTTCTGGCATTACATAGACAAAAACATTTACTGGCATGAAAGAATAGTTTTGTGCACACGAAGTGGAGTTGAATCAAAGAAAAACGCCTTTCTCCAAACTTTTAACTTCCGTCTCGAAGAACAGGTAAGTTGGTCTAAAGATAAATTTCAGATTTTAAAGTTATGTCACATTACAGAAAACAACTTGGGGCAATAATCACTTTAAATGAACCGTCAAAAAAATGTCAACTCCAAAAAAATATTACCAGCCACTCACAGAATAAAATCATATTCACACATGTTCTAAAATCTAGAATGAAAAATTTTCTTTGGCACCATTTTAAGGAAGCTCCAAGGGAGAGGGAATGTGAAGATGTATCTTTACTTGTGTAGGAAGAATATTTTTACACTTTTGAACCATGAGCATTATAAAGATACAGCTCTAATTAGTGATGCTGGGTGTTGAGGCACATGCAGTTAGGCTTATGGCATATTCATTTTGATAGATCTTATTTAAATGACTGAAGAAAAGCAAGGTTCACATTGTTTTGCAGCCTTTTAGTTTTGATCAAAATATCAAAGGTACTTCAGCCTGAACTAGTTATCTTAATTGATATGATGCACAGCAAAATATATTGATCCACATGAATAGGTCCCAGATCAATTGTGCTTTAGAAAGTAGTATTCACATTTAGGAAGGACCTCAGAAACACATTGAATCTGAAGGTGAAAACTCATTTCCCCTTAACCACAGTGATTAGTTGGGTTTCTTGTACCTTGAAGAGTTTTAAATTAATCCAAAATCTCTGAGAAGCTTTGTAATGTTGTTCCTCAGAGCGTATCAGAGAGGCAAGTAGGTGCGGAAGATGATGCGGCCCATTATTTTAGCACATTAGCAGATGGAGAGAACTGAGCCACAAGCCAGTTGGGTGATTTGGCTAAAACCACGGTATCTACAGTGATTGCTGCAATCCCAGAATAGAGTTCTCAACTCCTACCCCCCATCTGTTCTTTAAAGTGACTTTGGAAGCCAATTATCTGTTCTTTTGTAAGAAGAATCTATTGATTCTATTAGTAGGGACGGAGCTGGCCCAGGGCAAAGTTTGCTTGGACTTCTGCACTCCCGTGTGTCTTGTTCTTGCTGCACCCGCCTTCCTGACCCACCCCCTTAGCTTCCGGCCACAACGTCCTCACTGACTATTCAAGCCTTCTACTGTGATGCTCCAGAAGAGGGCTATGTGTACTCAGGTGGTAAAAGGAGATCCTTGAAAAAGGAAACATTTTTCACCCCTTTTCCCTGTTGCAAACACAGCTCTGGGTAGTCTGTACTCTTCCCTCATTCCAGCCTCATTAGAACTTATTGGAGTGGCGCCATATTTCATAATGTACATGATAGATGCTGGGGAAATAAATTGAAGATGGTGGTGCTGGTGGCGGCAAAGTAGAATGTTTACTGAATCTGAAATGAAATAAAATAACAGGATTCTGGCTTTGGCTGTTGCCACTAAACCTGTGTGACCTTGGTTAATGCATATATATTTTTTTCTCTCTGGACTTAATTCTTTCACCAGGAATACAGGCAGGACACAGTAGACTAGATGAACCCTCAGACAGAATGGACTCTGATATTATAGGAGAATGTGATGGAAAGTGTTGAATTATGGTGAGGAAGATCAATGGTTCTCTCAAGGGAGATTACATTTGCAGGAAGGCTGCTTTTCAATTTTGGTTCAGTTTAGCTGGTGTTCTCAGCTCTGCCCATAAATCAGAGTCATCCCCCATCCCCAGAGCATTTGAAATGTCTAATACCAAGCCTGCTTATTCAGGGCATCTCTTGGGCATCTATCTCTATGGTTTTGAAAGGATCTTGGGGTGTTTCTGATGGGTCCTTCTAGATAGGTGGTTCTAGTGAGGAATCACTACTATTACCAAGGAATTCCAAAAAATAGAGGAAGATACTTGACAGAGAGTCGAGGGTTTCCCAAGTCTCCTTCACTCACATCCTCTATCCAGTCTCAGTGTGAGTGTAGATCTACCCATTAGGCAGGTGGCTGGGCTACGGAGAGTTTGGAAAAGCTGGGGAAGTATTGATGGTAGGACCCAAGTTGAGTGCTATCTGAGAGGTCAGGCCTCATTTGCTTTTATTTCATGCAGGTCTTTTTCCCCTTCTGCCAATTCAACCTGGATAGAGTTTTAAATCTTTCCTTAAAGAACACCCATTAAAGATGATGAAATAGTCTGGCTCTCAGATCCATTCAGCCCCTCAAGCTTTAAGATGACATAACAGAGGCATCAGCAGTGTCTGATTTTGTCTTTGGAGCTAATTAAGCATCCTGTGGGATGCACTAAGTCCGGGATGTTATTTTGCTGAGAGTAATGGACAGTCACTAAGGATGAATCATTTTAGGTCCCCAGGCCAGTATTAATCTGGTTGTCTTAAGGTAAACACATACGGTGTTCAAAAATGCTCTCTCATTTAACTCAAACAGCTATCTGAATCTGGACATCCCCAAACCAAGTATCTTTTGTACAATTCCATGGATTTCTAGGACGTAACACAGTTTGTAACAAATGCTTCCCCTTACTCAAATGACATTTAGACCTTTCTCTTTATTGGTATCCAAGAAAACAGCCTGTGTCGCTTTAAAATGCCTGGACTCTCATTCCCAATGATCCTGGACAAGTTGTCAAACCTAATTGAAAATGAGTCACTCACTAGTTTTAAAGTAGTCCACCTTTTAAACTTCTCACTTGGTGTCTTGCATCTGAGGAAGCAAATTTACCTAATGGTCTGGTTCCAAAATTAACAGAGAAAGAGTTATTAATCCCACCCTCTTTCTTGACAATGTTTTCCTTTGGAAACCTTTGTGTTTTGGGGGCTCCAGTTCAGGACGAATGGAAAACACCTGCTGCTTTTCCGAATGGGATCCCACCCATGCTGGGCTTTGAGATACATCAAAGGGTAAAACCTGTAATTTCAATCCTTGTTGTTTGAACCTACGAGTTACAAATGGAAGTCACAATTCCTGTGGCAGGCGTTTTGTTAGCCTGTCAGGTAGCTCATTTTGCTGCTGTTTCCTATTTTTAACATTCTCTTTACATAAATAAAATGTAACACTGTGAAAAATGAAACACCTGAACAAAACACACGATGAGGTGCACCAGAGAGCATTCGCATTAGTCATTTCAAGCAAGTGGATGACGCATGATCTTCGCTGAATCTTTCAGTGTTAGGAGCATTACTGAGGTTATAAACTGAGTAAGGAAATCAAATTGCTCTTGGTCAAGGATCATCTTCTAGCATTAAATAGCTTTTGAATATTTATGGGTAGCAGGTAATACCATAGTGATGCTTAAAGGTGATCTCGGTAATATTTTTCCTCGGTTTCTCCTTTGATTAAAACCATGGAGTTTCAGGGTGGCTCAGGGGGTGGGAGCATGTGACTCTTGATCTCGGGTTCATGAGTTTAAGCCCCATGTTGGGCATAGAACATAGCTTAAAAAAACATGGACTTTCAGGTCTGGAAAGAACTTCAGAGTAAAGTGGGAATAACCATTCCCTAGTTCACACAGCCGGTTCTTAACAGATCCCCTCTGAAACACTAATCTGTTACCTTCCAGTCTTGATACCCTTCTACAAAGCCACGCATCTCCAGATAAATGTGGAACCAGACTTTTCCAGTGTGTATTTCATCCCAATTTTATCAAATAAATTCTTATTTTAGTGTCCTAATTTTACTGTAGCGACTTCAGAAAGCTTCAAGGTACAGCTCAAAAAGGGCTCAACAGAATTTACTTCACAGAATCTCATCTCTTAGAACATGTTACGAGGCAACAAGTCATGGATTTGAACCCCGTACGATGCTAGTTAATTATCTCTTGTGTGACCATAACCGGTACCTGTAACTTGTGAAAACATGTGCCATCAGCCCGAGGAGTGACCTTGGTGCCTGCTTCTCCTCACTCTGTCATTAGTGAATCTTGTCCAATCCAAAGCTCATTCTCAAGTAACCATGGGTCAGTAGCACAATGTTGATTTACAAAGGACATTCATGCTCAGAAAAATTGCCTTTAGTTTCAGGACTGGTACCAAAACTTAGAACTTTTATTCTCTGTCCAGTGGATTTTACATCACAGTCCAACTCTTTCCAAGGACTCCCAGAGGAGTGAAACCAGCCAAGTCCCCTGAAGTCACATTTTTCTAAAACACAGATATCTCAGTGCTGCAGATATTTTATTAAATGCATCTTCAGTTGCAGAGCCCAGCACAGCCAGTGAATGCAGGCAGTCCCTTTGTTTACCTCTGAAACCGAGGCCATGTCTACTTAAAGGGGAGACAAGGGCTGGGACAGAGAGGAATGGAGAGACAGGAAGTAGCACAGAGCACAACAAAACACCAGCACGTTCCAGCTCCGAGTCACGTGCAGGGTTGTAAAATGACTTATAGCCCTGAAAATGTTGGCAGAACATTCAGCATAGATCATGCATTTCAGGCACATGATACAAATGCTTTTTGGCTCACGATTACAGGCCAGTAATTTCCAAGGCGCTAGCGCCGTTCCAAATAATTCATTGTATTCGCTTTCTGTACTAAGTCCCTTGGACTGATTAAAGGAAACCTTCCAAAAGTGTGCCTGCACTTGCTATATGACTTTGCTATTTCTCACATGGCTGATACGGTCCTATGCTCTTGCACGGGGTTTTACAGACCATTTGTGTGAACACACACACACTCTCCCCTTTCCTGGACTCTTCCCAGAGTAAGCATGCTTGTACAATGTGGTCAAATCGGCCAGGGTGCCAACGCCTTAAGCTGATTTCATGTTGGACAATGTGGTAAACCACAGGATCAACCATGTACTCTGACTTGACCAATAAGCCAGCCAAAAGAGTAATCACATTATGGGTGATTCAGCTCTAAAGGAAGAGGTTTCCTTGAACATATGGAAAACCTAAAACTTCCAAATAGTTGGAATTACATGTTTTTATTTGTAAATTCTTAGGAAGACAGTAATGGAATAGTGATATGAAGTACACAGATACAAAGGACAGGCATCAAGAATATTTCCAATTGTTAAGCAATGTTTTTATTAGTCATTACTAATTTGAACAAAATATTTGCACTAACACTGAAGATATTAGACATGATTTTTTGACTATTTTATCTCTTAGCTGATCAAGACTTCTGTGCTCATGACCGAAGGGCTGCTGGCTACAAGAGGTAGGTAATTTTAGCCAAATCTATTGGAGCAGCTCTTTGTAGAAAGACTAGGAGCCTACAGTGAATACATCTTTTTTCTGGGGTGCCTCGGTGGCTCAGTCGGTTGAGCATCTGACTTTGGCTCAGGTCATGATCTCACAGTTCATGAGTTCAGGCCCCACACTGGGGCCTGCTTGGATCTTCTGTTCCCCTCCCTCCCACTTGTGCTCTCCATCAAAAATAAACAAACATTAAAAACTACATCTTTGTTCCTATGCACTTATGTTTGTTCCTCAGCTTACCCATCATAATTTATATAACAAGTCAGTGAATTATTATTATTATTTCTGCTACTACTGCCATTATGAGAGGCCATTTTTCTCTGTCTATAGGAGGCCATCAAACTTCTTTTTGACCAGAACAATGATTCACTAGTTCCTAGTGAACCACAGCCCAAATACTAAATATACAGAGCCTTAAGTTAATGTTTTAAAATTTTTTAATATTTATTTATTTTTGAGAGAAAGAGAGAGAGAGCATGAGCAGGGAAGGAGCAGAGACAGAGGGAGACACAGACTCCAAAGCAGGCTCCAGGCTCTAAGCTGTTAGCACACAGCCCTACACGGGGCTCGAACCCACTAAGTGGGAGATCGTGACCTAAGCCCAAGTTGGCTACTCAACTGACTGAACCACCCCAATTTGCAATTATGCAGCCCATAATTTGTATTACCTTATGAGACTCAATTATTATTTGTGAATCTTGTAAACATTTCAATTGTATTCCTCTCTAAAGCACTGCAACCTTTATCATTTATATCATGAAAAATATTAATTTTGGGGGCACCTGGGTGCCTCAGTCAGTTAACATCCAATTTTGGCTCAGGTCACGATTTCACAGCTCATGAGCTCGAGCCCTGCATCAGGCTCTGTGCTGACAGCTCAGAGCCTGGAACCTACTTTGGATTGTGTGTCTCCCTCTCTCTCTGCCCCTCCCCCACTCACACTCTGTGTCTCTCTCTCAAAAATAAATACGTTAAAATTTTTTTTTAACTTTTAAAAATATTAATTTTGTAGGTTAAAGGTTTTCTATTTAAAGGTGATTTTTTTCTTTTCCTTTTTTTTTTTTTTGGTGAAAATATCCCAGACATTGTTTCCTTACATTGTGTGTCTTTAGGCAGCAAGACATCTGACCACTTTCTGTAGTAGAACTCAGGGTTTAGAGGTTTATTAGCAGACTATTAAAGAAAAGACATTTATCCTTCTTTTATGCAGAGAAGGGGCTTTTTTTTTTTTACAGTAAAATATTCCAAGTTTTGGTTTAAGTTAGTGGTGCAGTTCTAGTGATAAGATTAATGATGAAGTCTAATTTTGTGATAATTGGCCCCCTTTCCTCCCCACTCTCCCCAAATAAGAAGAGAGTTTAGACTGAAATGCATCCCAGGAGGCGGAAGACAGTGGCCCCAAGGTAAAAGCAATTTAAGCTTTCATCTCAAGCTTGCTCCCTTAGCTGTTCATTCATTTTGTGGCTTGAATGGAGAATGCATTGCCCGGATTTGCAAAATATATGGAAAATAATTCTACCTCCAGTTCATTGTCCTCTTGGCTATTTTTCTCATTTTGAAGCTGCACGGAACTATTTTGGGCCTTCCCACTACACTTAACATTGCTTTAAAACAGATTTAAGTCTCCCTACAAGCCTGAATTTCCAATTCTCCATCCAACAGAGCAGTGTGCTATTAAAGGTCTACCAGGTGTTGCAAATATGCACACATTTATCTGACTTCTTTTAGTTAGAAATAATAGAAAATGAAATCGGAGATTTATGGTTACATCACGGGCTGATGAAAATACTGGTACAAAGGCAGTTTTAGGACTACTTGGCAAAGATACAAATGAGATCCAAAATATTTTTAAATGTAAATGTATATTCCCTCTTTGTGTACCTCTTTGATATGCACAGTTACATATTTTAGAGACAACTGCAAATCCCCCAAAACCACATCAGTTAGGAAAAGACAGGGAAAATTATCTGTGAGTTACTCCTTATGGTTTGTCAATTTTGTGGCTCACATGTGACGAGTTGTTGAAAACAAAAAAACAGTTCCCTATTGCCATCATGGATACTTTTGTGATGCGAGCCTAGTTTTTATAAACACATGTGTTCTCACCAAGTGTCAATGAATCAAAAAATAGCTGAAAATCACCGTAGGAAATACAATTGTCTTATCTCCCTCCAGTTTTGGGAGGAACTCATGGCCCAAATGATAATTTATTAATTTTTTGAAATCTCATCACCAAACCTAAAGTTTGAGTAGACACTTAATGAATACTTGTGAAATGGTAATGAATTTACCTGAACACTAAGAATTTTCAAGTCATGGTATACTTGCTGATTTTGGTTCATCCAGGTCGTAATACTATTGTGAGCAATTCAGTTCTATTCTATTTTTAAAATAATTAGGCGCTGGGGTGCCTGGGTGGCTCAGTCGATGAAGCCTCCAACTTCAGCTAAGGTCATGATCTCCCAGTTTGTGGTTCTAGTCCCTGACCGGCTCTGTGCTGACAGCTCAGAGAGCCTGGAGCCTGCTTCGGATTCTGTGTCTCCCTTTTCTCTCAGCCCTTCCTCCTCTTGCACTCTTTCTCTTTCTCAAAAATAAATGAACATTTGAGAAAATTTTAAAAATTAAATAATTAGGTGCCAACTGTGTGCATAAATGCGGGATGGTTTTCTTTTTGGGCCGGGGTAAGCAGATATAATGAAAGAGAGCCCTTATTTAAGGAGCCCAGACTTGAGGCCAGGGTTCAAAGACTTTGGACAACTATTGAAGGTCAGCAAAGCCTTGAGAAGTTCGGAAAAATATCCACATACAAAACTCATCATCGCTGTGCAGCACCAATCCCAGAAATCAAGAAACCCGATGCTTAAAGCAAATTGCTATTGAGGGAGCCCAAATCTAGGAGCTGCGTTTGTTTTTTGTTTGTAAGAGGGAAGAGAGCACAGATGGGCCATTCCTTAGATTTACGACGCAGCCAATTAGACATTTAAAAGGTTAGAGACAGAATGTTTTGAAGAGAAATAAACTGCAGTTTAAATGTGCCTCATTTCAGTACGGGCTTTCCTAGCCCAAAGCTCAGGGAGTGGTCTGTTTCCCACGTACCCATATATAGGGTTTTGTTTTTGTTTTTGTTTTTGTTTTTGTTTTTGCAGGTCTGGGCTGTGGAAAGTTCTTTATGATTCCTGATTAAATCCTATCACCCCAACTAGAGATCCACCACAATTCTGACACTACGAATTTCTTCCTCTCCTCTCCTTTGCCGGAGGTTTCCACCCCCACTCTCTCTGCCAACGCAACAACGACTTGAAGTGACTTTCTCTATCTTTCCCCTTATTCCCTCTTGGAACATCACTTTAGAGATTTGGGTTGGAAGCATTATGGAGAGACTGGGACTATCTTTCACAGGACTTTGGCAGGGAAATTAAAACCCTATTTGTGAAGAATGGAGAGGAAAGGGAATTCGAAAAGTTTCATTGTTGGCTAAACATTTTGGAGCTAACAGATCACTATTCTTTGCTGTTCTTCCCCATTTCTCCTAATCTGGTTGCTGCTCTGACCTCTTTAAGACTTATTCCTCCTCCTCCACAATATCTTCTCAGACCTTTCTAATCCTGGAGTTAGGTTTTCTGGATCTAAACTCTCGGATCTACCCCTTACTGGCTGTGTGACTTTGGGCAGATTACTTCACTTCTCCGTGCTTCAGTTTGCTTATCTGTAAAAGAAGCAAATATAAGAGAGTAATAATAGTCCCTACGTCACAGGGCGGCACAAAATTTAAATAAGTGATTTAATTTATTTAAACAAGGTTTAAATAAATAGGCACTTTATATAAGATTTATAGAGAGTGCTTAAAAATGCCACATAGCATGTCCTACCAGTTTTCCCTTGTTAGTTTATTTATTGAACTTTGCATAAAATCCTTTGAGAAGAGGATCTATGTCTAAAAAAGTTGGAACATCTCTGTTGAAGTCTGTCCTCCTCCCTTGCTTTGTGTGTCAAATAAACATATTGGTTCCTCTCTCCCTTTCAGACTATTAGGATTGTCTGCTTTTTCTCTATCTGTCATCTGAACGGAGGCGTTTTCCAAAGGTCTGCACCCAGATTTCATGCTTCCTCCTTGACTTTGGGATCTTATTTGTTTCCATGGCTACAAATATCACCACCATGCCAGCAACTTCCGTGTCTCAGTTTTTATCCAAATTATCTCCTTTAAAAACATTACAAGCAAAAATCCTTCCAACCCTTTCAATTAGAGGAATACAAAATGGAATGTTAGGGACATGTTAGGAATGGTGCTGTGGTCTTCAGAATGACTTCAGAGATAGACCAGACTCCTATGAAGAAGTTTTAAAATGGATTTGAGTAATTGATTCCCTAAGAATGTCGATTGAGAAAATAACTTTTAAATGGAAGCTTACTCTGCAAAATCCTCTATCTCTACATCATGAACCAGCTTCCCTGTCCCTCGCATCCCCCTCCCGGGACGCATGAACTACACGGCATTTTCCTGATGACATGTTCATGAGCCCCCACCACGTTAACTGGTAAAAACTATTAAGGATTTAATAGCATGTTTGTGCAGGAAGTCAGCATTAAGGCATACCAATATGAGGGACAGAGAATAAACAATAAAGACAACAGAAAAAAAATGAAAAACATGTCACAGGTGGTTTGGTAGCAAAGGGCATAGTGATATGATAATCTTGTCACCCATTGCAGACATGTTTTCCATTTTCCCCTTTGCATGCCCACCAGCCACAAAGCTAATGCATCTCCTGATGTCAACATTCCATAGTATTATAGACTTGATGGGCATGTTTCATGCTATCACCTAGAATTCAGAGACAGGATAAACCCTTTATAACATGACTTTGTCTATTGCTGGTAAACATAAAGATGGATTGTTAATATTTATTGAGTACATATTCTGAGCTGAGCATGGTACTAGGTGCTTTTAATGTATCTTCCTCATTTCATCTCAGTAACTCCAGAGAGAGAGACTACTTTGATCTCCATTATACAGGTAAGGAACTTGAATCTCAGAAATTCAGAGCCCGTGACAAGTTCTGGTCACAGTTTATAAGGGGTGGAGCCTAAATGGCAATTCAAGTCTCATCAAAAACCATGGTTCTCAATGACTTCTTTATGTTTTTGTCTTAGTCTGTTGGTCTATTGCCTCATTTTGTCTGCTATAACAAAATGACACAGACTGGGTGTCTCATGAACAACAGAAATTCATTGCTCACAGTTCTGGAGCCTGGAGGTTCAAGATTCAGGTATCAGCACAGTCAGATTCTGATGAGAGTCTTGTTCTGGATCGTAGACTGCCAGCTTCCCCATAAGCTCACATGTGGAAGGGTTGAGCTAGCTCTCTGGGGCCTCTTGCACAAGGGCAGTAATCCAACCAGGAAGTCTCCACTCTCATGACCTAGTGACTTCCCCAAGGCTGCACCTCTTTACACCATCCCACTGGCGATTAGGATTTCAACATATGAATTTTAAGGGTACACAAATATTCAGACCACAGCAAATTTCTTCTCATTTATATTAGTTAATGGTTTTCATCCATACACCAGCCAGCTTAAAAATCAGGCCCCAAAGCAAGCACAGGGAGGGAAGAGAAGCAAAATGCTAAATTACCCACAAATTAGAACATCAGCCCTTAATTTTCAAAAGGTGCCAAGAACCCATGGATTGTTGAGGATGCCTAAATTCTTCAGCTTTAGCAAGTTATCCATCTGAATAGTATACTCTGAATATCCATACACATTCACAATAATTTGCCAGGTATGGGTGCCCTCACAGCTGTATGCACATGTACTGTGATTGTGTAAGTGGAACCAGGTGGCCCCTGACCAGCATGCTGTCACATCGGAGACCTAGGCCACTTTACCACACCCCAACGACAAGAGTGAGGCATTGACTGTGGCGTCTCAGTTTTGTGTTTTGCTATTAATTATTACAGCTGTCCAACATGAGTCACAGCCTTCATGCATAACCCACTGCCAAATCCCTAAAGAGCTGTGGTCAAAGTGAAAAAAAGCTCCTTGAAAGAATGATGGCCGACATAAATCTCTGAAGGGCCTTTTCTGAGGAGGGGCTGAGACTACATGTAATAAATATGTTCATGTTTTATTCATGCCTATCTGAGGTTCCAGAACACAATCTTTGGCCATATCAACATCTCATACTAAATACTCAGGTGGAATATAAGATTTGAAAATTAAGTGCGTTGGAAGTGCTCCATTCATTAGGACCCCTACTCTCTCTGGACACAGGTTTCTATCAGTTTAAGAGAAAGCATTATCTGAAATGCTCTTCAGTCCAGGAACCAAGGGGTTCCCTCTTAACTACAAAGCACTATTTTGATAAATGATACCCCCTCTGCACACAAAGGTAGTCTCCCTAGACTAGATTCATTAGAATAAAGGGCACACGCCTGGATTTTATTGAGAAGTAATACTTACGTGTTAATTCTGGGCACCATTTTCCTTTGGAATGCACTGGGGAATATTTAAGAGAAAACATTTAATTGGGCAAATGGGTTGCTTTATCTATAGTCGAGTGTCGGGGTCATTAGGACAGGCACTTGAGAAAGATTGGAAAACATTGTGCATTGTGGTAGAAGAGGCCTAGGGATCAGGGCACTTGAAAAATGTGATTTTTTCTAATGTTGTCGCACTTCATTGCATTCATTTGCTCAATCTTACCATTAACTTGGAATCAACTACAAGGGGTTTTCAGAGAGATGTGTATCACACACTGGTCCTCTACAGTTAATTATAATTGCTATGTAATATACAAAGGTTATTATACAAAATGTTCTTTTTGTCATTAGAGTTCATTTTGTCTATGTCACATTTATGCCTGCCTGGAAAGGATTTAGAAGTGTGGTTTCTCATTATTAGTCAATAAACCCCAAGCTTTGAGTGCTCATTCCACAGCTGTTTGTGTTTACATTCTAGGAGGTTTGGGCATATGAGAGAAAAAGAAATGACAGTGTCCAGGCTTATTTTAAAATATGCCTGTTGTTTGGAATGGCATTTCCAAGTGTACCACCACTCAGAGTTCAGCGTGGACAATTACAAGTGGCTGAATATCTTGAGGCAAATTCTCTGACTCATTGGGCCCCTCATTCTCTTAGATCAAAACATCAATCTCCTTCCCAAATTTAAATTACTAGAGATATGTGTCTTGTTTTAAAAAAAAAACAATTAAATAATATTTTTATGTTTAATTTTGAGAGACAGAGAGAGGTGGGGGGGAAGGGGAAGAGAGAAGGAGACAGAGGATATGAAGAAGGCTCTCGCAGAGAGTCCAATGCAGGGCTCAAACTCACCAACCGGGAGATCATGACCTGAGCTGAAGTCAGATGCTTAACTGACTGAGCCACCTAGGTTCCCTGAGATGTGTGTCTTTCTATCCTGGATTAACACACTCAAGAAACTCAGATTTGGTTTGAGGATGGGAAGGGGATTATGAGAAGAGTGCATCTCTTGAGTGAACTTGGAGGAACCACTGTATTCTAGTGGGCCAAGGAGGAAGGGACATCCATGGGAGGGATCCCAGAGAAGTTAGGGAGATGCTGTCACAGTAAGGCCGAAACCCCTCATCCCTGAGTTGAGTCTGTGGGCCACCTCCACAGTTTTCAGTGTTGAACTTCAACCCAAAGAGAGGAAACCATGGGGAATGCTCAAGAGGAGGAAGTGAAGAAGACAACAGAGATGGTGGCTTTCCTCCCCTCTGACAACTGGGTAAAGATTAAGCCGATATAGGCATACATGCAGGGGTGCTGGGCAGGAGCCCACGCCTGAGAACATCATGCTCTTTGAAGCAAGAAGTGGCGAGGTGGTTGAGGGGGCTTAACCCCCGTCCTTCTATTTGCTCCATAACATAGCGCTGCCTGACGCTACTGGGACACCTACGCTTTTTGCAGTAGCAATTGGGTCTCCTCACAGATTGCTGCCTACCCACCACAGCAAAGCAGACCCAAGTCTCATGCACACAATGTTCCCGGAAAGGACACCGAGCCATGTGGGCCAATCCAAGACAAAGGCAGAGAGTGGGTGGGTTGCCTGGAATGATAATCTAAACCCAAGAAAGTGAAAATTGAGTTTCTTAAATGCCTCTTTCAAAGCAAACTTTACAACAAAGACTTAAATTTGGTATTGTTAGGATTTTTTGCTTTTTTTTTTAACAGGTAGAAGTCAGAATCCCTTTTCAAATCCCAAAATTCTTTACTTTTTCATTAAGCTCAATCCTATTAGCCTCAGTACCTATACGACCAAAATGGAGTAATACAGTGGTTTTCCCAAACTACCTTCAGCATGTCATGGTCAAATCTCTCAATCATTCCAGCTAACATCCTGGTGTAATTGTGCACCCCTTGTATATCTTGGCCTTGACCTGGTCCCTGTACCACTCTTGAGAATGAGGGCTCATTTGGTGACCCTTGTGTTTCCTCCTACCCACTTTCTGTGTCTATGTTGATAGCTTTGGGTCCTCAGGTATGTCTATTTTCCATGCATGGTCTCTTAAGAGTCTTATGCAAGTTCTAAAATTGTATGGGTAATTTTCTGTGAATGTGAATTTTCATGGGGAGATAGTTTATGATTTTCATCAGTTTAAGAACTAGTGATTGGGGCACCTGGGTGGCTCAGTTGGTTAAGCATTCTGACTTCAGCTCAGATCATGATCTCATGATTAGTGAGTTCAAGCCCCACATCAGGCTCTCTGATGTCAGCAAAGAGCCCACTTCAAATCCTCTGTCTCTCTCTCTCTGCCTCTCCCCTGTTGTCTCTCTCTCTCTCAAAAATAAATCAATATTAAAAAAAAGAACTAATGATCTAGGAGTCATACATTTTAGGACCCTTTGTCCTATACACTAGCATGTTTGTGAACTCTCCTGTCTGCAGTAAGTCCAAGGGCAGAGGCTCCAGCTAATTCTACTATACTCTCTGGGGACAGACCTCCGGATGAGCACCCAGCTCACCCTCTGATAGCTCTTCTGCCTGAAAGACTTTATGGCCACCTGCAGGGGAGAGATGGAGTGGTCCCAGAGTTCTGAGAATTAAGGGGTGAGGGAATTAATTCCTAAAAGAACCGAGTATGTACCTTTTACTCTTCTAGTAAAAGTTCTACAGTTCTTGTTAAGCAAAGTTGTGTCTTTCTTCTCTTCTTGCCAGGTGATCCTTGATCCTCATCATGTAATTGGGAATCTGCAGTGCTTTTGTTTGGAACAGTCTACATTGCTGTACCCAATTAGAGGAGGCAAAATCCCATCTCGTTCCCCCCAGGATTTTGTTTTCCTCTCTGGTTGACCACTTCTGGTCTTCTCTGCTTCCAGGCATTTCCCCTAAGTCAGCCCCTTCCAATGGAGACCTCTGATGGGATGATGAGGTAAGCACTGTCTTAACTTCCAGGGAGGCTGCAATTAGTTAAATAACACTGAACAAAACAAGGAATGATAGGTACTTACTTTTGCTTATTAGGGTTTGGATTTTATGGAAGAATAAGGGTCTATTCACCTCTAAAAATACAATCCTTTGAAATTCTTGTACATTGCTGCTGGGATTATAAATTGGTGCATCCACTATGAAAAACAGTATGGAGCTTCCTCAAAAAAATTACAAGTGGAACTACCATATGATCCAGCAATTTTGCTTCTGGGAATAAACCCGAAAGAAATGATAACACTATATGAAAGAAATATCTGCATCCCCCATGTTCACTGCAGCACTAATCACAATAGCCAAGCCATGGAAACAAGCCAAGTGTCCACTGACAGACGAAGGGATAAAGAGGTTGTGGCATATATATGCAACAGGATATTATTCGGCTATTAAAACAAAGGAAGTCCTACTATTTACAATAGTATGGATGGACCTTGAGGACAGTATGCTAAGTGAAATAAGTCAGACAGAGAAAGACAAATACTCTATCATCTTACTTATAAGTGGGACTCAATAGCAACAACAACAATCAAGCTCATAGACAAAGAGATCAGATTTGTGGTTACAAGAGGCGGGGGCTGGGGAATTGGAGGAAGGTGGTCAAAAGGTACAAACTTCCAGTTATAAGATCAATAAATCCTGGAGATGTAATGGACAATATAATGAGTATAGCTAATACTGCTATATTGGTCTATTTAAAAATTGTTAAGAGCATAAATCCTAAGTATTCTCATCACAAGGAAAAAAACCCCAATTTTTCTTTCTATCTGTATGAGATGATGGATGTTAACCATTCCATTACTGTGGAAATCATTTCACAATATATGTAAGTCAAATCATGATCCTGTGCACCTTAAATTTATGAAGTGCAATATGTCAATGATACCTCAATAAAATGGGGAAAAAAGAAACCTTTGCCTGAAAGTATATACATTTACAATTAAAGTTTCTTTTCACATTATGTAATCTCACGGCTGGGCACAGTTAGGTTTGAACTTCAACTAACAGTGTTTGTCCAATGGGTGCCCATAAGCCTAGACTCTCATAGGTGCCTCAAACTCTCCTTAAAAAAAAAAAAAAACACCTCATCATTTTTCCTTCTATCTAAACTTGGCCTCCTATCCTAACTATGTCAGTTATAAGCAAACAGCTCACGCAGTAGCCTAAGCTAGAAAATCTGGAGATTTCTCTTGAGTTTTCCTTCTCCTTAGAGCTCCACACGCAATCAATTTCCTTCATCCTCCAATGGTAACTCCTAAATATTTCTCAAACCTCTCTTCACTGCCTCAGCTACTATTGCTCATTCTAGGCTTTTATCAGCTCTCCCATGAACTTCTATATCTGGGTCCTGATTGCTCCCTCAGATTCATAATAACAATAAACTAATAATGGCTAATGCTTCATGCATGGTTAACAGAGGCTTTAGACTATTTTGAAGTGCTTTAGATGCCTTATCTCATGTAATCCTCACTATAATCCTATGGATTAGGCATTCAGTGTTATCTCCACTTGATAGATGAGAAAACTGAGGATTCCAGAGGGCAAGGAACTGGCTCAAAGTCACATACTTAGACTGTGGTATGGCCAAGATGCAAATCTAGGTCTGCCTGTCTTTAGAGCATGAGTTTTTATCACGCTATACTTTCTATAATTTCTCCGAACTCTATAATTTCTCTGAACTCATAGTTGCCTGGGTAGTCCTTTTAAAATATAAATTTCCTGTGTTTAAATGCCTGAAGGGGTCTCCTATTTCTTTAGCATGTTATTCAAGGCCCTCTATCATCTCACGTCTTGTGGCAGATTGTGAAGAGTACCCACTTGCAACATATCACACTTCCATGTATCCATGTCCTTGAAGGTTCTCTCCCACGCTGGCTATGGGCTTGGCCACTGGGACATCAGCAAGTGTGATGCAAATGAAGTCTTGAAAAATATCCTCACATGGCATTTGCATTCTGGGAAATCTCCTTGCTCCCTGGGGACCCTGTGGCCTCCATAGGAAGAATCTAAAGCCAACTTCCTCCAAGATGGGAGACCACATGAAGTCATGTCAGTTATCCTAGGTGAGGGCCTCAGATGCGTAAGCAAAGCCATCTGAGAACATCCATCTCTGGCTAAGCTGTCCCAGACCAAAAGAAACACCCAGATGACCCACAGAGTCATGAATGAATGACTGAAATGATGGTTATTTTCAGCCAGCTTTTGGGATGGTTTATTTGGGAGTGGTTTGTTACACAGCAAAAGCCAGCTGATACACCTGCCTAATTTTCTATCTTCATCTCTCACCACTCCTTGCCTGCCATTCATTCTGCTTGTTGGCCTCTCTGCCTTCACTCATGTTGAGCCCTTGGCTGGGACTGCACTTCCTCTCAGCCTGGTTAACTTTGATTAATCCTTTACCACTTTGTTTAGATTTTACCTCCTTGTTCCTTCCTTGACACTTCTCACCCATCCCTGTGGCCCTTCAGGTTGGGTTAGGTAGCTACCTCTTCTAACCATTTTCACAACTCCCTATCACCACACCTCCACATAATTTTATAATCTCTTCTTTGTGGGTCTATTCCCCTGCTAGAGGCTGGGGTATTTGAAGACACAGACTTGCTTTGTTCTCTCTTCTCTATCTCCTCAGTATCTAGCAGAACGGCTGACAGTAATATCCAATAAAACTTGTTGAATGAATGAATGATGGAAGGAATAAAGGGAATCAGGAGGTAGTCTGTAGCTAGCTAGGGAAAGGCCCCTGAATCGAAGGTATTGATTTGCGTCGACACTCTTTTTTTTTTAACATTTATTTATTATTGAGAGACAGAGAGAGACAGAGCATGAGCAGGGGGGTGGGGGGCAGAGAGAGGAGGAGGCACAGAATCCGAAGCAGAGTCCAGGCTCCGAGCTGTCAGCACAAGGCCCGACGCGGGGCTCGAACTCACAAACTGTGAGATCATGACCTGAGCCGAAGTCGGATGCTCAACCGACTGAACCACCCAGGTGCCCCAACACTCTTTAATTTAACTTTTATATATCTTTGTCCTACCCCAATAAAGTGTGATCTTGGCAAGAAAACCTACATGAATTTGGGCAGATATCTCAGAGAATTCAACTGTGTGGCTTATATGATGGTGCAGAAGCATGGAAGGTAGCTACGAGAAACGCCAAGGAAGTAGGTCTGAGGTAGATTACCGAGCTTGCTTAGGTGTTCAAAATGGAAATCTGAATCCATTTTCTAATAGGTTTGCTTTAACTGGATAGAAAACAGAAAGAGATTTTTTTTCTTTCCTTTCTCTATCCCAAACCTCCTAGCGCCATCGTAAAACTCACCCCGAGACAGAGTTGATAAACTGACAGATAGCATCAAATGTCAGCCAGGGCTTCGCTTCCATCCTGAGGCTCTTGGGAACAGCATTTGAACAGATTGTTCCTGCCAGAGTATCTCATTATTTTAAGCAAATTGAATTTCTCATTGACTATGTTGAAAGGTTGTACGCTAGTTATAATTACCGGTTTTACTTAATTTCCTTTTATAAATAGGTCGGTACTCTGTACTTGAAAGTAGTATGTTGATTACTGATTTTTTTTTTCTCTTGGCCTCGGGGACTGTTTAGAGGAGAAACTGCTGACCGAGTGAATTTAATGAAACAAATACACGTCCAATTACAAGAGGGTGTATGTGCGCGAGCACACACACAGGCATACAGGTGGCAAACACACACTAAGCCACAATCATGTGTGACAATGAGGGCAGGAGAGGGTTTGTGTTCCAATGCTGGCTTAGGCACACCGGAACTGCTGGTGGAGAAAGCTACCCAGAGGCTGGGGAAGTCGAGAGGCTGGAAAATACCCCCTCTGAAGCATTATCTTCTCTATTTGAATCGCCACTGACGTCTACTCATGGAACCCCTGTGTCCTAACGAGAGATTCCTAAAAAGGTGCGTATGTGTTGTCTGCGAAGGGGACGATCAAACTGTCGATTCATTAAAAACGCATTTTTTTTCCTAATTATAAAAGTGAAGCATTTTTGGCAGGTGGGGGCAGAACATTTAGAAAATGAAATCTGAAGGAGAAAAATAATAAAAATTACCTATAATCTCACCTCCTAGAGATAAACATTCAGAATTTCACATATTTTCTTTACTTTTTGTTTATATGTATGTATGTATATATATGTATGTGTGTATATATATATATATGTATATATATATATACACATTCATATGCACAACTTTGCATTTTGTCTTTTCAGTAATATTAATCTATTGAAAGCATATCCCCATGTTCTATGCCTTTGTAAGAGGAACTTTAAAAAATTAAAAAGAATGCTTATTTATTTTGAGAGAGAGAGAGAAGGAGAGTGAGGGGACGGGCAGAGAGAGAGAGTTGGGGGGGCAGAGAGAGAGAGAGAGAATCCCAAGAAGGCCCTCACTGTCAGGTCAGAGTCTGATTCAGGGCTCAATCTCATGAACTGTGAGATCATGACCTGAGCCGAAGTCAGGTGTCAGACGCTCAACCAACAGAGCCACCCAGGCGCCCCTGTAAATATAACTTTAAAAAAATTTTTTAAAATGTTTATTTATTTTTGAGTGACAGCATGAGCAGGGAGGGGGCAGAGAGAGAGAGAGGGAGACACAATCCGAAGCAGGGTCCAGGCTCTGAGCTGTCAGCACAGAGCCCGATGTTGGGCTCAAACTCACAAGCCGTGAGATCATGACCTCAGCCGAAGTCGGACGCTCACCCGACTGAGCCACCCAGGCGCCCCTGTAGACATAACTTTTAATGATTATATATTATTCCATAATGTGTGTAGACTGTGATGTCTTTAATGATCCCATTATTATTATTAAATGCTTCATTTCACTTATTCATCATTTCTGATATCATAAATAACACACTACTGAACGTTCTCATACTTCACCATTCTGCCTATCTTTCACTGTGTTCTTTGGGTAAGTGCAAGAAATAAAATTTAGGCATCAGCGCATTTAAGCTCTTCTCTGTCTTAATTACTTTTTTTAGAAATGTGTCAGTTTATACTCAATGGTACATAAGGCTGAATGTTTTACCATATTCTCGTAAACACAAGGAGTTAAATATTCCAAAAATATTGCTAAAGTGATAAGTGAAAAGGTCTATTTCATTGTTTTAATTTGCATTTCCTTTGCTCTTAGTTGGGACGATTTTGTCCACCATAGCAATTTAACTTATGCATTTTGCTCTGGAAGGGGAGAGGATTTGACTGAATGGAACACACACACAAATACATTTTGATAGAAAAGACAAGAAAAGAAAGAAACGTCCAGAGCTTAGATACAGCTGCACAAAAGTATCAGGTGAGGAATTTATGAAGATTTTGACTTAACTGCTTATGGAGAGGCCAGGTATTGGTACTTTCTGAAAGCTTTGTCAGGAGATCTAACATGGAACTAGGGGTGAGACAGAGATTTGCCAGGGAGAGCAGGACTGTGTGGGTCCCCAAGAGAGGCTGACAGTGGGACATGAAGGCTCTGGGCTGCTGGTGGGAACAGTGCAAGAAAGTTACAGAAAATGAGAATCTGAGATAAAAATAGCCTAGTGCCATTCTGTCTTTCCTTATAACACTGATTCTTGATTTGGGGCTGATAAATCTGCCTTTTATTATATAACTTACTCTCCACTTGGAGCTGATAATTCAGTTTGTGAATTGTTCTGGCTCCTGGGTTTTCTTGCTCCAGGGTGAGTTTTAGACACGTCCTTGCTCATCAGTACCTCTATGGAATGTTACAAAGTAATGGCTAACATGAGGGCTGGAGATTATCTGTGGATTCCCAATAAGCAATTTTTTTCTCAACCTCTGTTGTCACAAAAAATAAGAAATGAACTTGTAGGAGCTTTTTCTCTTCATTCCCCTACCTCAAATAGAGACCAGTTATAGAAAGGGTGTGTGTGTGTGTGTGTGTGTGTGTGTGTGTGTGTGTGTGTGTGTGTGTCTGGTGTGTCACATTCTGGATCAGAGAGTTACTTTATATTCCTGGAGGACGACCAGCATCCAGGAGAGCAGACTCACATGTGCTTTCTGCTCTGGCGATGGGGAAACGTTCTTAAACTGCCTGTGAACAGATCACACCCAGCTGCCCTGACTTCCTGAAAGCTGGCCGGCCACACATGGGCCGCCTCGAACGCAGCACTTTTATGATCCTAAGGACAATGGTCCTAGTGTTTGAGGAATGTCTAGAACTTTAGCCAGGGCTTTAGAAGCAGCATGATGCACAAAAAGAATATAAACTCAGGAAAGATGGGTTCTAGGGTTGTAGTCCTGCTTTCTGCCACTAACAGGTTAAAGGACTTCTGAGGAGTCACCTAACTTCTCTGGGGCTCAAGGTTTTCTCACATGAACAATGAAGACAGTGACTCACGTCCTCTGGTGTGGTGGTGGAAAGGACACATTCCATCCTCAGCTGGGCTGGGCACTAGCTCGTGGCCTGGAGTGGTCACTGGGCATCGAGGAGCCTTAGTTTTGTGTTCTATTAAATAGGGCTAACAGCACCAGCCACAGCCATGGGACATAAATAGTGGAAAAGTGTAGGGATTCCAGTCAGTTAATGTGTGTGAACTCACTAGGGCAGTGTGCATTAAGGAACGTGATAGCGCCAGGGAGACTAAATTGGTATTTCAACATAAGGGGCTAATTCCTGGCATCCACACCAGAATGAGGTGGGGCAATGTGCTTAGTGAGCAAAGCCTGGAACACCCCGAGGACAGTGAGAGGGTTCATCCTTCCCTCAATGGGCTTTGAGGCAAGATTGCTCCCCTTTTAAACTCATGACCTCTTGTGATAAAAATATGCCCCCTGTGCTTCTTTTATGCTGTTTAAAATGTCAAAATATATTAACTAGCAAGACCAAACTGCACCATCTACAACCCCTCAAAGAGCTGCCCCTGTATCCCACCTTCCCCACTGCTATCCTGAGCGCCACTTCTCCGAGGTCAACCCTAAGATGACAGCAACGGTTCCCCTCCGAGGCTTCTGGGGATGCCAGGATGGTGTAGTGGTACATCCGGACCAACCTTGCAATCAAACCTCAACTGAGGTTTGGAGCAGTTAATGACAGGCACACGGTCCCCCTGCCTTCCAGGCAGTTAGGGACAAGATGGGAGCCAGGATCACGTGTCTCACTGACCTGCTCTTTCATTTTGATGAAAAGCTCTCAAGGCTGATGCAGTTTCCTTCCTGTGGCTCAAAGTTCCAAAAGCAATCCTCAGGAGACCCCAGGGCGGGGCCACTGGCTCATGAAGAGTCTGCCAGTTGTAAAGCATGCACAGTTTCAGGCCTGCTGGCTCAGCTGGTGGAAACTTTTTTATGCTTCTTTAACATGGAATCTGTTAGAAGGGGGCCATATCTTTATCTTTGGCAGTTTTAGGTAAAAGATAAGAATTGAATCTGTACTTTCCCTCCTAGGTCCTCCTTCTCAGGGTGAGTGGGGGCCAGTTCACATGTGCTTGGGTTGGGACATCTGGTAAACTTTCTCAGGCCCTGCAAATATCTCTTTATAAGTTACCCCAGGATCTTCCCCAGGAGCCCGTAAAGCCCATAAGCTAGTTTTCCATATTAGCTCAGCCCTAATTTCTTCTCTTGAATTTAGCTTAGTTGGGCCCTTCAGTAGAAAAATCTTGACGGGGAAAAGTAAAAAAAAAAATTAACAAACAAACAAACAAACAAACAAACAAACAAGAAAAGAATTGAGCTGGAAATCTCAGCAGGCAATACTGGCACTAAACTGTGTAGTTCTGATGCTCCAAGCTCATGGGAACTTCACTTGAAAAGAGAGGAGGAAATAAATCCCTAGAATTTACTTATTGTTTTGCTTCTTATTATATTTTTAAGTTTACAAAATGATCTCTTTTGCACAAGAGTCTCATGAGTCAAAATAACGTGGAGTAACAGGTACCCACTGTCCAGCATCCACGGGCATTTACTTGTGTGGTGAGGGTTCCATGGGCCCCACCTAGTTGTACAAAAGATAATCCCAAATTCAAATCCTTTTAGGGTTAGGCAGGGACATACATGACTAACATGAGTGAGGCAAGTTGGTTATAAGACAATAGCATGGTGAGGCCAGAGCAGCCAGTATGTGCACGTCCCGCCTACAGGCGTCACATTGAATTTTTAATAAATCCCATGCAGGCTACACAAAATATACATTTCGCCCAAAGTAGGCTGCATTGTTTTCTGATTCTACACAGTGATGTGAACTCCCTTCCCTTCCTTCCTCCCTCTAAGCAGTAGTGTGACAGAGTGGTTATGAACATGGATGTCAGGACACAGTTAACCGTGTAACCCCGGGCTAGTGCTTTCACCTTTTTGCGACCCAGTTTCATTCATGTGTAAAAGGTGGATGGTAAGATTAACAAGCCTATCAAGTGCTTAGATCACTGCCAGGTACACATAAAGCGTTGTATCTCTGTTTTGTTTTATTATTCATTCATTACCCATTTGGAATTATTCAAGCACCTTTCACGTTCCAGGAGTTGTACTGGCTTTCCTGGGAGCTATGTCGATGGATCAGGTATGAAAACTTTGTTTCAAGGAAGTAGGGGAATGAAGAACTAGTTTTGTTTTTGTTTTTGTTTTTGTTTTTTGCCTTTTAAGTGCTAGGTATGTTACAAGCTTTTAACCCATTATTAGTTTAGTGTTCAAAGGAGTTTATGAGATATGTTTTATTTTTCCTATTGTTTAATGAGGCAGGGGAGTTGACCTCCTCAAGGTGACACAGCCATGAATGGTGGAAACTCAGGTTTGAATCTAGGCCTCTGAGGTTTGTGGGTTTCAGACCTCTTAGGGTCTAAAAGCAGAGTAAGTGAGGCTTCTGTGATCACTCTTGCATTAACCATTCATCCTGGTACCTTGCTCACCTAGCCCTGGACTTGGCCTTGCTATTCTTCTTATAAGGTTCCAGGTTCTACCATTAGTCAGTTATAGGTGACATGAGAGCAGGAAACTATTTCCCATCCTAGCAATGTTCTAGGCTGCCTCAAGGGAAAACTTGACCCATCTTACAACCATTTTCACTGTGCCGCTAAGAAATGGCCTTGAGTGAACAGGAAAGGCCACAGCCCACTCTGGTTCTGCTCACATTTTATATATTATTTGCATGATTCAGACTGGTAACGTCTTTCTTCCTGAGGTCTCTGGCTTATACCCTGCACGGATACATTTCAATCACAGACATTTAGAACAGGAAGGTACAGTGAAGACCCTTGAGTCCCCCAGCTGCCATATACCATCCACTGGGTTTGTTTGGGTATGAGAACTGATAGAGGAACTTGTTCAGAGAAAACAATATATACACACTCACACGTGTGTGTGTGCGTGTGCGTGTGTATATATATGTGTGTGTGTGTATATATATATGGATTCATGGGCCTTAATCTTTGAAAATTCTGACTTAGTAGTGCTGGAGAAAGGCCAAGGAATATGTATTTTAATAAATTCTAATGGAAAGAAAGATTAGGGACCACTGATCAAGATGACCTTCTTAATTTCAAAGAAAAAGAAATTATATGATTTTCCCAAGCTTACGCAGCTGGTTCATATCAGTTAGATTAGGACTCAGCACTGCTGACTTCCAACTGAATAGTTTTTCCACTACATTGTATAGTTTCTAAAAGGGGGCATTGCCCATGTCTTTAGGACTAATATCTTCCTAATTTGCAACTGACATTAAATTGTAGGATTTCACTGTTAGATTTCAGGGCTGGAGTTTTGCTTAAAATCAATACATGCAGAAGAACACACAAACACAAACATGTTAATGTCACCTGGGCAACACACTTATGTAGATTTCCCTTGGCCTAAATTGGAGCGATCTCAGAGGGAGTGAACCATGGCCTTTTATTATCCCGGGATATTTCAGAGAAAAAAAAAAAACGAAAAAAAAGATTTTAAAAATAGATAGTAACTAGATTTTAAGAATAGAAAACCTATTTTCCCTGTTACAAGGTTATGGTCCCAAGGGGGAGATGGAATAAGTATAAAGCATGCCTATTTCAAGAAAAGATTAAACAAAGGCAGACCTGACTCAGAGTTGTCAGAGGGAAAACATTTGCAGTGGAAAAGCTTAAAAGCACGTCTTATTTTTATTAGCATCCACTTCTTTTCTGAAAGGCTAATTGTAAAATTTATAGAGCTAATTATCTCTCTAGATTAATATTTATGAACACACAATAGCAAATGTGAGTTCCAAGTGTTGTATTAAGCGTTGGATTTTCTCCCTTCCCACATACAAGCAAACAACAGATAGCTCAAGGTGATGTTAATATTCTCTCTACAATGTATGTAAACAGTCATGCCAAATTTTTCTTCCCAATTGCTGCAAATTGGTATTTACCCAGCAACTGCAAACTATTTTTAACAGTTAATACTCCTGAAATGTATGGGGACCTTCCTGCGATACGATAAAGAGGCTGCAAAATCAATTGCATAAAGGCTCCCCTAATCAAACACCAAGGAGCAAGACTTCTCTTTATTGACTCCTTTTAACCACGTTTTATTCTTATAAGAGCCAGGAAAGAAAATCAAAAGCACTTTGTTGTTCTTCCTGCACTTGGAATATGGAACTAATGGTTCCTTCATTTCCAGAAATGGGACAACAAGGTTAAGTATTACAACAATACATTGCACTTTCAAATAAATGCAAGGGTGTTTATTCCAGCACACCCTGCTGAACTCCCAACCTTTGTGGATAAATCAAGCTCATTCTACTATCAACATAAAATGTGAAATTTACATGACCCAGGGTAAAGAAAGATGTATGGAGGACAGGGTGGGATGCACTGAAAGCCAAGCTTGACGATAAATGAATGGCTTTGGGCCAATCCTGAAAGTCTGTGTTTTAGTGTTCCTGTCTGTAGACTGAGGGTGTTTGCTATATCAGGAATTCCCAGTCAGGGATTTGTAGTTTGGAAAGGGGACAGTGGATGCTTTAGGGATTTTCTAACTCTTCTACCCAAAACCTCATAGAAATTTATCATATAAATTAGTACCTTCCTATTACTGGCTCTGAAAATGCATTGCTTTCATCAATTCTCAAAGGGTTCCAGAAACTCAGAAAGGCTATGAACTATTCCACGAGATGAAGTCTGAGGTCCCTTCCTGTTACAATTTTCTTCAGTTTTTGCTGCATCTTTGCTCTAACCTCTAATTGCCTCGATGGCCCAGCCTTACTCTTAGGCATCGCAAACTTATTCCTCTCTAAGCTTCCTTGTTCTAAGACTTTAGAATTGTGCTATTCAACATGGCCGCCTCTAGTCACACACGGCTATTGAAATTTAAATTAATTAAAGTGAACTAAACTTAAAGCTTCAGTCCATTAGTCACACCAGTCACATTTGAAATGCTCATTAGGCTCATGTGGCTTGTGGTTTCTGTATTGGACAACACAGATATGGAACATTTCCATCACTGCAGAAAGTCCTGTTGGATAGCACCTCTTTAAAGACAATGATTTCTAAGCTGTCATTCTAAGAATCTACATTTTTAATGAGCTCCCGAGGTGAGTTTTGATGCAGAGTGTCTGCACATCATACTTGGAGAAACAGCACTAGGACTGGCACATAGAAGAGGACCACAAGACATCCTGACCCTTTGTTTTCCACTTGTTTCAGGGTCTGTGATGACGACTGCCCCACTGATCAATATCTACGACCAACATCCTAATTCGGTATCCAAGGTGAGTAAATAGCTTTAGACTCTAGCTTTAGACTCTCACAGTCTTAGAGTTGGATGGGATCTTTAAGCTTATCTAGTCTGAACACTCATTTGTTGTTTGAATCCTCTCTAGATGACTTTCCATCAAGCACTTGAACTGGAATAGCGGTGGGGAGAAAACTTTCAAGATGGCACATCTGATCTGATAAAAGCCCCCAATATTTACTAGTCTTCCTTTACTTGGAAGCATGTCCCAGTAGCTTCCTCTCATTGGTCAGAGATTTCTCTGGCCAGAGCTCAATCTTGACTTTGGTGTTTAAGATAGATGCCAGTCAGCCCCTCTTTTCCCGATGTCATGCTCTGTGCATATATTTTATAGAAGGAAGGAGCTTTTGGAAAAGAGAAATTTTGGGTGTGATAGGAGAGAATCTGGTCTCTGGTTTTGACCCAACAACAAGGTCTTGGGCTTTATTGGGAGAAGGGATGGTCTCCTCATTTAGAGCAACACAGAAGCAACTTTAAGCCTAAAACGCCCATAGATTTTTGCATTTGAGTAACTTTGAAGTTTTGGGGCACACAAAGACCACATCCTTGGCAGAGAAACAGTTTCCACCAGCAGCACTGGTACTCATGAAGTAAGTCTGTCATGGCACTCAGGAGCAATGGAGTGAGAGCAGAAAAATACAGAAGGGAATAAACTGTAAGTATTTGGAAAATAGCCTAAGGGCACAGACATAAACAGGGCTGAGTCTGAGGGGCAGAACCCAACTCTGCAGTTATAAAAGTGGGAAAGGGCAGATAAATAAAATCACTTCTACCTTTGGCCTGGTGCTTTTAGAGATAACTCAGGCTATATATATACTATACACACACACACACACACACACACACACATATATACACACACACATATATAATATGCTATATATGATCATTATGCTCTTTCACACAATTGCATACAAGACCTTCTCATATTTGAGGACAGCTTTCATTATCCCCCTACATACTCTCTTCTTTAAGTTAAGGTCTGTATTATTCTTCAGTCTTCCATTATTCTACACAGTCTTGGGATTTTTTGTTATCCCCTGAACATACAGCTTGTCTAACTCCTCTTAAATTGAGAGTCCAGGACTGACCGTCTTATTCCAGATGTGGTTTGATCACCTTTGCATAGAATGAAACCATCACTTCCTTCTCTCCAAATCCTACACTTCTGTTAACACAAATCACCACCACTTTTTGTTGAAGGCTGAAGCTGGCAGAATATATATAGAAGCTCATGAACCATCAGTCCCTGATATTTCATTTATTTTACCCTCTTTTCTAAGATTTTAATGATCTTAGGGAAAATATCATGATACCTAGAGTTCTACCATATCCTCTAGATCAGCTAGCAGACTTTGGAGTATGATAAATACTCAAAACTTATTGATTGTTGAAAGTCTAAGCGTCCGACTTCAGCCAGGTCACGATCTCGCAGTCCCGGAGTTCGAGCCCTGCGTCGGGCTCTGGGCTGATGGCTCAGAGCCTGGAGCCTGTTTCCGATTCTGTGTCTCCCTCTCTCTCTGCCCCTCCCCCGTTCATGCTCTGTCTCTCTCTGTCCCAAAATAAATAAAAAACGTTGAAAAAAAAATTTAAAAAAAAAAAAAAAGAAAAAAAAAAAAGAAAGTCTAAGAATATACACAACCGAGGAAATTATAAAATTTGTTGTTTTGTATATTTATTGTTGCATATTTACTATTTTGTATATTATTATCTGGGGGATGATTAGGAGAGCTGGTTGGTAAAACAATTCCAGGGAATAAAGTTTATCTATCTATAAAGTGAGAAGTCTGGACCCCATAATCACTTAGTTTCTTCTTTGTCTCAATTTATATATTTCTATGAAAACATATATTTGGGTGCCAAGAGGCGAACTCAGTCATTAGCAAAAATACTACCAGCCTTTGTAATATCCTGGTTATCTCGGCATGATTGAAAGCCTCACCAAAGACACATAACCAAAAACCATCTAATCATGGGTTTTGTTAATATATTTCAATTCTGATAAAACATTTAAAATCTTGGGAAGCCATCAAACTCCTCGAGCAGAAAGCAGGCAAAAACCTCTTTGATCTTGGCTACAGCAACTTCTTACTCAACATGTCTCTGGAGGCAAGGGAAACAAAAGCAAAAATGAACTACTGGGACCTCATCAAGATAAGAAGCTTCTGCACAGCGAAGGAAACAATCAGCAAAACTAAAAGGCAACTGACGGAATGGGAGAAGATATTTGCAAACGACATATCAGATAAAGGGTTAGTATCCAAAATCTATAAAGAACTTATCAAACTCAACACCCAATAAACAAATAATCCAGTGAAGAAATGGGCAAAAGACATGAATAGACACTTCTCCAAAGAAGACATCCAGATGGCCAACCAACACATGAAAAAATGCTCAACATCACTCACCATCAAGGAAATTCAAATTAAAACCACAATGAGATATCACCTTATACCTGTCAGAATGGCTAACGTTAACAACTCAGGCAACAACAGATGTTGGCGAGGATGCGGAGAAAGAGGATCTCTTTTGCATTGTTGATGGCAATGCAAGCTGTGGCAGCCACTCTGGAAAACAGTTTTTGAGGTTCCTCAAAAAACCAAAATAGAACTACCCTATGACCCAGCAATTGCACTACTAAGCATTTATCCATGGGATACAGGTGTGCTGTTTTGAAGGGACACATGCACCCCCATGTTTATAGCAGCACTATCAACAATAGCCAAAGTAGGGAAAGAGCCCAAATGTCCAATAATGGATGAATGGGTAAAGAAGATGTGGTATATATATACACAATGGAGTATTACTTGGCAATCAAAAAGAATGAAATCTTGCCATTTGCAACTACTTGGATGGAACTAGAGGGTATTATGCTAAGTGAAATTAGAGAAAGACAAATATCATATGACTTCACTCATATGAGGACTTTAAGACACAGAACAGATGAGCATAAGGGAAGGGAAGCAAAAATAACATAAAAACACGGAGAGGGACAAAACATAAGAGACTCTTAGATATGGAGAACAGAGGGTTATTGGAGGGTTGTGGGAGGGAGGATGGGCTAAATGGGTAAGGGGCACTAAGGAATCTTTTCCTGAAATCATTGTTGCACTATATGCTAACTAATTCGGATGTAAATTAAAAATAATAAAATTAAAAAAATAAAAAACAAAAAAAAAGGAAAGAAAAAAAAAACATTTAAAATCTTATAAAGGTAACTAATTACATCAAGTAGTTAATATAGCTTTAGTACCCAAGCTGGGATTCAGAAGTTCAGGGTAGTGTGCAAGAAAACTGTGTCAAGTGGAAATGAAATTTTATTGGAAAAGAAACTTTATGGGATTGTATAAAGAATTGGGGAAATACGGGCACCCGGCTCAGTTGGTTAAGTATCCGACTTCAGCTCAGGTCATTATCTCGTGTTCCCGAGTTTGAGCCTTGAGTAGGTCTCTGTGCTGACAGCTCAGAGCTTGGAGCCTGTTTCAGATTCTGTGTCTCCCTCTCTCTCTCCCCTCCCCTACTCATGCTAATGTTTATTTAAACATTAAAAAAAATTAAAAAAAAAGAATTAGAGAAATATTCACAGGAAGGAGTTAATCTTGCTCCTGCTGGTTGGAATATGGAACTCTTTTACCCTTATAGTAAGTAGTAGGTATGTGAGGCGATTCAATAATTGCCCAAATCTTTAGGTTAGATATTTTCTTGATTTTCAAAAGAACTTGGAGACGGCTATGTAACAATGGTCTCCGGGGTGAGCATGGTGGCCGTTGCCAACTTTCTGTCTCCATTCCCCTCCTTCTCTTTGAAGCCTCGCGTGACTGAAATACCCGTTTGCCTGAATGTGGGAGGGAGATAGAGTGGTCTTTTTCTGTTACTGGTGTCAATGTGTCAGCTTTTCTGAGTACTATTGACGCAATATCCACCCCTGCCAAAGTCTTCCCATCATCTCTCATCTCGACTGTCATCTCCTATTTGCAATGGTCAATCCCAGATCCAGAGCTTTGGGCTTCTCCATCAAGGCACTCTCTTGGCAGTAAATGGATCAAAATCGGCACTATTTCCAACTTAGCTTTCACAGATTGTTTCTTGACTCAAATAATTGGCTACTTATAAAAGTATTTTCAATATGCAAGTTACAGCTGAAGGTTATACTTAAACTACTATGTGGGGAGCAACTATTAGCAAATGGAATGAATAGGGCCACATCCTTTGTTCAGTTTGTGAATACTACCCATTTGTTTGCTTGTAAATACCACATATCTTCCACAACAATCGTTACATGAAAGCGCTGACATCTTATACTTGGCAAGAGATTCAAATATATGTAATTCAATAGCATTAAAAAATTTAAAAAAAAAACACATTATCTCTGACATACAAGCAGTAATGACCACACTAAGCTGAGAGGGCCAACAAAGGGCTATAGTAACGGTAGTGTAATTGTGACCTGAAAAAATCTGTTTCTCTAAAATTGTAACCTTCCCATGGACATTAGATAAAGAAGTGAAATTTATAAATGAAAATCATTCCCTACCACCTGCACTATATTTTCAGATAATTCTATTGACTTCTACAGGGTTTACGACGTCACTATGAGATCTCTTCACCTGTTGACTCAATCATATAGTAAATATTTACTGACCCAACAGAATACAGTTTGTTAAGCCATTTCTACTGCCTTGTCTCCGACTCTCAGGAGACAGAATTTCCAAGAGGAGAGAGCTTGAAAACTGCAAAATACATTGATTTGGGCTCTATTTTCTCACATGTATTATGATCTGTGCCATGTATTAATTCCTTAAAATCAAAGTTGTAGCACTTTCAGGATTTTGAGAATTGTTTAGTTTTGACCACTCTATTTTAAACATGGAGAAACTTAGTCCCAGAAGAGTTAAGGAGCTTTCTCAAGATTACACAGTTGATTAGTGAGAGTGCCAGAACGGTCTTCCTGCTCAACCAACCTCCATGTATGTGTACAAAATGCAAATTGTTTCTACTTGAGAACAGGTTGTGAGCTTTGAAGATTAGAAAAAGGACTTCCTACAGTCACACCTGAGTGGATCCATGGGAGAAATAGGGCCTGGAGTCTTCATTTCAACAAAGGGCTCCGGATAGTTGCGAGATTAACGGCAAAATTAAATAAACTAACCCTTGCAAAGTGCATGGATGAATCTGGGAAAGGAACAGATACTCTTTTCCTCTCTACTTTCCTCTGCATAAAATTGATCCTGTATTGATTAATCTAAAAATGACCATAGGCTTTTCAAACGGCTTGAATTTGTAAACTCATTCTCTCATTTTAAAGTTCATACAAAATGTGTTTTTTGTGATGCGGTATTTTAAGGAAGATATTTAACTATGTTTTTCTTGTGTGGCAACTATTACTACTGTGTAGGAGCAGAACACGATTTATGTTAACCTTTTTTGACATGTTGTTGGATCCCCAGAGGTCAATCCATATCTTACATTCTTTGTTATCTGTTCCTGTAATTCAGATCTCTCCCCCACCCCATAAGCGTTCTATTTATAAGTCATTCCATCACTACTTAATTGCATTTTGGGCATATCTTCTTTATTCTGCAGGTCCCACTCAAAAACAATTTTTTCTCCCCAGATGTATGGAGCTTCTATGTATTCTAGAGTATCAGATACTCCATGTTTCCCAGAGGAGATTAAAATTCCTTCAGTGTATTCTGAGAGGGAAATCTGTAGCACTAAAAGATGAATATTCTTATTATTCTGGGGCAGCACTGCTTCTGTTGAAAGACTGCCTGTTTACCCTCTCTTAAAGATGCCACTTCTTCAAGGTGGGAGAAAGTTTATTCTAGGTTACATATTTTCATTTTATCCCAATCCCAAAGCTGTGTAACAGAGGTTCTAAGGCTAATAACAAATGCAACACAATGAAAAAGTCATCTTAAGTAACAATTTAACAACCTATACTGATCCTTGAGGATCTAGTCAGATGGAGCTGAAATGAGACTTCTGTTTCATCTTTACCAGAGAGCCTCCAACCAATGGAGAAAGGCAAACATATGAAGAATGCTGAAAGACAAGAACAGCCCTTACATGGAGGCCTTTTCGTGAGTTTAACTCACACATTTTCATCATTCTTGAACCCTAAGCCCCAAATTCATAACATTCCTTGATGCAGTGGCTGGAATTCAAATTTTCCTAGGTGGCCAGCTGAAAATTCCAAGAAATCAGAACCTAGAAGAATTGTGTTATTCTTTTACAACAGTGTATTTGCTTCTTTAATCACTTATTACATGAAATGTTTGTTCTACTATATGTACAGAATTAGCAGGCATTTTCAAATTTTCAAAAGAAGGAAATACAGTTCCAATGTTCTAGACCTGGAGATTATAATGTAATTGAAGAGCAAGGACATGCATAAGATAAAAAGCTAAGGGGCATGTATGTTACTAACTTTAAAAAGATGTAAAAATGCCAAGTCTTGGAATAATCAGTGTAGAATAAAATTATTATTTAAATTAAAATTATTTTTTAAATTTTTTAATGTTTGTTTTTTAGAGAGAGAGAGACAGAGAAACAGAGCATGAGTGGAGGTGGGGAGGGGCAGAGAGAGAGGGAGACACAGAATCGGAAGCAGGCTCCAGGCTCTGAGCCCAACGTGGGGCTTGAACTCACAAACTATAAGATCATGACCTGAGCCAATGTCAGACGCTTAACTGACTGAGCCACCCAGGTGCCCCTAAAATTATTGTTTTTTATAGGTAGAACTGATATAAAGATTTAAATGGCTAAAGAGTCTCTGGACCCATGGAAAGACCCAATATATGCATGAAATATGAGCAACTAAAGTCATCCTAGTGAAAGCTGTAAATGCAGTGAGAGAATATCCAAAGAGAAGCATATCTGGTTAAGATGATTATAGTTTATGTCTGGAGGATGCCCAATTGGTACTTTGCTCACTTTGTAAATCAATATTCTACTTGAAATAGTCTTGTAGGCAAACCCTGGATATACATTTACACTGGATTATTTCTCTGATGTATGAAAATTGAAAAGCTTGTGAAACCTGATAGATTGATTTGTTGAGAACAATTTAACTTAAATTTCACAATAAGAACAATATACAGATTTTTCCACCTGCCAAAAACATCTGAAGAATTGACCAAGTGATTTCTCCAACTCTAGTTCCTCTCTGCTAAGGGAAAAATAACCCATGGCCATGGAGCCTCAGCAAATAGATCTAGTCTGGTCTACATATTTTTCTGGGAGTCCTGCAATACTCTCATCACTCACTGTTGGCTTGAGGCAGCTTGCTTTTAGCACTTGCTCAAAGTACAGTCTTCTTTTATTTTCATTTTAAGTTTATTTATTTATTGAGAGGGGGGTGGTTAGGATAGGGGCAGAGAGAGAGGGGAGAGAGAATCCCAAGCAGGCTCCACACTGTCAGCACAGAGTCCTATGCGGGGCTAGAACTCACGAACCATGAGATCATAACCTGAGCTGAGTTCAAGAGTCAGATGATTCACCAACTGAGCCATCCAGGTGTCCCTCAAAGTACAGCATTCTGACTCTGAGTTTCTCTCTGCTGTGATCTGAGATCTCTGCTCTGATGGCTTCCGTCTCCTTGTGTGCTTAGTATTTTCTTTGCTGTGGTAATGAGATTGGATTGGTAAGCCAGCTTGGGGATAGCACAGCCTTTTCCTATTTGGCCTCTAAAATGAAAATGGGTCTTTCACTTACTTATGCATAAGAAACACTATGTTTCCTGTACAACACAATGAAACATCCTACTGGTAAGAGTAATTCTGGTGTTAGTTTATTTACTTTCCATAGGATCTTCAGGATCATTGCATGAGTGCATGAGGAATAGGAGAAAGGATCAGAGTGGGTAGAATTGGGCAAGGTAGAGAAAGAATCTCGAAGGAGATGCATTTATGCCAAGTTTTATAGTTTGGTGAAAGATGGTTGGTGGATAGTCTAAATAATGGAAACAGCATGAGTAAAGGCACAATGACAGGAATATGTAAGCCATCCCCCCCCCCCCCCCAAATGAAGGCAATTGCACAAATGCAGGTCATTATTGTACCCGATCAAGTTTTTATTGTGGGTAGGCTCACAGAGTAACCACAGAATGGCTGGCATGTACTGAGAGCTTGGTAAGAGAGAACTACTGAGCCAGATGTCCTGTATGTATTAGCTCATCGCTTTTCACAACTTCTTGGAGTAGAAGCTATTTTTATTTACCTTGTACAAGTGAGGAACCAAGGTCTATGGTGTTTAAACAATTGGAAACAACATTCATAAGTAGTAGACCCAGGACTCAAACCCAGGTAGTTTGGCTCAAAGGAGACCATGCACTGTTTCAAAGATTCCCTTATCTATTCGCTGATGACTTCATAGTTAACAATACATTGACTAGCTAACTAAGAGCATCAGAAACCTGTTTGGGGGTTAATTTCTTCTTTTGTGAGTGCATAGTATGTCAAAACTTGGGCCAGAGAAATCAAACACTTGAGCTCACCTTGATCTTATTAAAGGTAAGAACCTAAAAATTAGTCCAGGCTGTCTCTTGTGTTTGTGTTAACTATGAACTTTAGAGATAGAGGCAATGGGGAGGAAATTTTCAGTTAGCTATACTCAGTCATCTGACCCTTCCAAGTTCTTTAACTTCTTGTACAGCCTGAAGCCCCTATCTCCCTGCAAAGATGAGACTGGGCTCCTGGAGGGCCCGCCATGTGAGAAACAGAAAAACTCTGAGGCTAAATGCCTGTGGGATAAAGAAGCCGGTGGATGCCTGTCTATGTTGGACTTTGTGGCTTTTGCAAAGGATTCAAAATGCAGAAGCTTTTATATCAGTCCATGAGACTGATAAAATGTCCACTCTGATTTGATTTAAAGTCTACTTTGATATGATTTACTTTTCCAAATCTGGAGATAATGCCTGTTCATGATTATTGACCTTGCCAGGGGTCACGGGATACCTTTAATGCTATCTTGAAAAAATGTTTTTTGAGTGGCTGAATTTTAGAGTACCCAGCACTTCCAGCACAAACCAATATGAAACTTTCATTTTTCCCCCTTAATTATGTAACCTCAGACAAGTGAATGTCTTGTCCTTTGTAAACCTTCCACCTTTTATTGTCTATTCTGAACTGAATCTGTTTTAATTGGATATGTTGACCTAAAAAATTAAACACATGACCTTAGTAGCCAGAGGAAAGCTAGGCTTTCAATTCTGGTAATGCACGATAGCTATTTGATGCAAGGTCAGACAGAGATTCCATACTGAGAGTGTATTCCTTTTGTATGTTGGTAGAATGGGTCCTACATTGGAAAAAAAAAATCCTGGCCGTGGTACATAAAACACTCAACAAAAGAAAAACCTGTCTAGATCAGATACTTTGAAAATGAAAATCTCCTTCCATTTCCACAAGCATGAATCTCCAACATGAAGCAAGCTTTATCAGTGCTTTAGTCTATACAAAATACCAATTAACCAAGGCCAATAACGTTTGTTAATAAAGCAAAATCAGAAAAGCATAATCTAAACATGAAGCATGGGTTTACACAGATTTCTTCCATGATTTGTCCCTTATTCTACATCAGGCTTTATATATTCTCTTTACTCAGTGTCTAATGCCCATCAAGAATAAGGTAACGAGTAATGTGCACTCTTGTGTTTATTTATGTTTCTGTTGCCATTATTAGGAGCAACCTGGCTCAATGAAACACTGTATGCCTGGCATGGTGATCGATTGTGCCTCTATTTATTCTTCCAATGTTAACGCTGGTTTTAAAAGTTATTACACATACTTAGCATTCCTAATAAGAACAACAAAATAAAAAGTCACTTGCTTGAAATAAAACATTAACATACACACTGCCAGCTTCTAATTTTGGGGTTGCTTGTATATATTATCCTTTGCAAGCACGAGAATACTAAGTTTGAGCTAAAACAGTTTTCTTTCCTATTTTTCACTCTGTTCATAATTTTATTAATTAAACTGAACTCCTGTTGGACTCTTTTGAATGCCTGATTTATTCTTGCCATCACTTCACTGCTGATGATCAGCAATGAAGTCTATTGGTTGACCCTAATGTCTTTTTCATTCAGCCATATATTTTTTCTTTCTCTCTTACCTCTGGAGTAGGCTCATGTCTCTTCAAGCCTAGGACTGAACTTCTAACAGAGTTTCATGACTCTAATATCTTTGTTATACTATTTTCTTATATCTTACCATCAGTCAGTCCTAAACCACTGACTCCATGATATCGTTTATCTGCCCCCAAACCTTCCCATGGCCCAAAGTGCCTATGGGTTAATGTCCTTGGCATTCAAAGCCTTTCACCATGTAATCTGTATTTTACATTATTACCACAAAAATACTCTATATTTAGGAATGGTTCTATGAAGTAGTCTTCTGTTTTGCTGTTTCTCAATTTGTATTCAAGCCATTTTTTAACTTTCTATTTATCTTTGGAATACAGAATCTCTCTGAGATTCTCTTTGAGCAGATCAGACCATATTGACCCTATCTACTCTGAACATGCCGAGCAATTTTTATAATAATCTGGGTAATACTTCTTTTGACACTTAATATGTATCAGCTTTTCTAAAATATTACATATATTAAAAATACATACACTGAAATTCTGGAAAGCAGGGACATTGTCTTATACTTCTTTGTATCACCTGTGACACAGAAACCATCACCTAAGATGTTCAAGGAGGTCAATAAATATTTTTGTTTATTTTCAAATCATGTGGAATCTAAAATACTTATTTAATCTGGGGCACCTGGGTGGCTCAGTTGATTAAGTGTCTGACTCCTGTTTTCAGCTCAGGTCATGATCTTGGTGTTTATGAGGCTCAGCTCCACGGCTCTGAGCAGACAGTGAGAAGCCTATTTGGGATTCTCTCTCTCCTCTGCCCCTCTCCCACTCCATGTTTTTCTTTTCTCTCTCTCTATAAATAAATGAAAATTAAAAAAAAAATAAAGTACATGATTAATCAGGGTGTTCTATTCCTTATGTATTGAGCCTAATTTTAGATTTAAATTTATATTACAGATAGATTTTATCTATATACTGCAGGATGTTTGCATAGTTTATTTATAACCAATATATAATCAATATAAGCAATAAAACATAGAAGTGTAGGTACTCATAATGACATATTTCCTACTCTTCTTTCATTGGACTGTAGATTCCTTGATAAATAGACTTCTGAATCTTGTTGGTGTAGATTTCTTCCTTGGAGAATAGTATATAGTTCCATACAATCCTCGGACACTTATCAAATTGTAAGGCAATGCGAACAAGGCATAAGAGCTCTTCCAAAAATCTTGACATTAAGTCAGAAAATCTAATCTTGAGACATCCAGAAAGAACAATGACACCAACCTGCCCTTAACGATAAAAAAAAAATGAATTTCTAGATTCCCTTTATTTCTCATTTAAGCCTTGCAAATAAGAACTCTAAAAAGACTCATTTTGCGGTGTGGTTCATTGGCCCAGACTCTCTTTCTCAGAAACCCACACTATACATGTTGTCATCATTTGGGTGGAAAATAGAACATCAAACTTTCAAGAGCTGCTCCTCATGGCCACACCCAAGTTCTTTCAAGACACACCACTCCATCAGGCTACTCCAACTCCATGTTTTCCTTATTGCCTTTATTTATAGATCACACCATCACTCCCCTCACTTATTGAACCCTTGGATTTTTCTTTTTTTTTTTCTTTTTTAACATTTATTCATTTTTGAGAGTGAGAGACAGAGCATGAGCGGGGGAGGGGCAGAGAAAGAGGGAGACATAGAATCTGAAGCAGGCTCCAGGCTCTGAGCTGTCAGCACAAAGCCCGATGTGGGGCTCGAACCCACAAACTATGAGATCCTGACCTGAGCTGAAGTCAGACGCTTAACCAACTGAGCCACCCAGGTGCCCTGTGAACCCTTGGATTTCTGACCCTCTGCCTTCTCCTCCATTCTCACTCCCATCTCATTCTGAGGCATGATAGAATTTTGTCACTTCCTAGATTTTGCTTCTAAATTTTTTTTCTTCTGCCTTATCTCATGACTCACACCCATGGTCATCCCATCAGAGCAATGCCTCTGAAATCTGTTGCAAGGATCCGATCTTTCACAGCTTTCTATCCTATCTTATCAGGGTCCTGATTGTCAACTTTTCCTTGACCTCATTGAGAGTTCCTAATGATCCTACCATTTTTGCACTATTTATTACAGCTCAGATGCCTTTATTTTCTTTATAATTCCATTCACAACCTATGCTCCACCATTATTTTTGTTTCCTGATACATGATCACCAACCTGGCCTCTGTTGCTGACTTTTAAATTCATGTGGTAAAATATCAACTACTTACATTCTTTTAAAAAAAATTTTTTTTAGTTTATTTATTTATTTTGAGAGAGACAGAGACAGAATGAGTGGGGGAGAAGAAGAGAGGGAGAAAGGGAGGGGGGGGAAGGAAGGGAGGGAGGGAGGGAAGGGGGGAGAGAGAAAGAGAGAGAGAGAGAGAGAGAGAGAGAGAGAGAGAGAGAGAGAGAGAATTCCAAGCAGGCTCCACACTGCCAGCATAGAGCCCGACTCAGGGCTCAAACTCATGAAACCATGAGATCATGACCTGAGCTGAAACCTACAGTCAGACACTTAACCACCTGAGCCACCCAGGGGCCTCAACTATTTACATTCTTTATGCCAACACTTGAGCTGATTAATATGCCTAGATTTTGGAGAAAAAAATATATTATTTGGGTGACTAGATTCACTTTTTTATTGTTAACAGTGATAATATTTACTGACATTTTCATCAATGTCTTACTTGTGATTTCTTCTTTTATACATGCCAACTGAATATGTTCACTTATTGTTCTTGCTGAAGTACATTGTTTAATAATAATTTCAGTAAAGGTCTGTGGGTGGTAAGTACTCTATGTCTTTGAATGTCTGAATATTTTGTTTTGCTGTCATTAAAAAAAAAATCTAGTCAAACTAGACAGAGTTGTGGTTGCCATTTATATTTTTCAGTCCTCTGAAACTAGCATGACATTTACTTCTGAAAACACTACATTATTGCTGATGAGAATTCTGATGGTATGTACTTGTCTGGTTCTTTTAAGCCATCTTTCTTTTTTTCTCTAGAAGCTCTTAAGATTTTAACATTATCCTTGAAGTGCTTTTATTTAATTACAACTCATCTCAGTGTGGGTTTATTTTTATTTGAGCTGCTTAGTATTCACAGTACACTTGCAATCTAAGAAAAACTATCTTTTTTCTTTTTGCAAAAATCTCATAAGTATGTTTCCAAATATTATTTGTCCATTATTTCTTGCATTCTCTGTTTTTGAAAATCCCTTTAGATATAAAAGCATCTGAAATGATCTTCCACATCTCCTAATTTCTTGTTTATGTTTTTAATATCTCTATTCATGTTCCAGGTAAATTCATCATTACTATGTTTCAATTTACTAATTCTCTCCTTAACTATGCCAGTTTTGTATTTATGGCATCTATTGATTTTTTTTAACTTGACAACTACATTTTAATTCACAGACCTTAAGTTTCTCTTTCATATCCACCTATTTTTAGGCAGTTTTTCTTTCACAGGTTATTGTTCTTTTGAAATTGATACTATTCTTTCATTTACATCTTTGAACATCCTAAATGCTTGTATAAAGTTAATTTCACCTGGAGTGAATTTGTGTTCTAATTGCTGATTTGTTGCTTTCTTCGAATGCATTTAAGTTGTTAAGTTCATTTGGAGTTGATGTTCTCTGTTTTCTTTCTTTCACTTTCTCTTCACTAGTGCCAACCTAGCAGCTGCCTCCTGGATGAAAACTTATCACTGAGTCTTACAATGGTTTTCCGTGCTCACCAGACCATTCACTGAGCCAGGAGGTGATCTGACTCTGTTTCTGACCCTGAGGCCTTTGTCCTTCTTCTGGCTGCCCCAAAAGACCCACAGCTGTCTTTAACAGAAGACCCCAGGCCTCAGGGAGAAACCCCTTCACATGATGATACCTCATGGTGGTGGATACTAGATTGGTTTCTGCCATTTCTTTTTCCTTTTATCTGAAGAAGTTACACAACTGTGAACTCTTTCTCAGATGTGAAATAGGTACATCCATGCTAGATTTCAAAAGTGCAAGTGAGGTAGAGGCAATCTTCCTGAAGCCTCTGTCTGCCTCTGTTGGGATGCAAGTGCACAGCTTTCCTGAGGCAGTCTCTGGTGAGCATTCTTCCGATGTCCAGAGACTTGTGAAGCTGCCAGTTTAGGACAGTTCCCAGAGCAGCTGAGGTTGTTGTATCTGGCTCCATGGTATTCTGCCATCATTCCAAGATGTCCAGCCTAAAACCTGATTCTTCAACCCTCCCAGTGACTTGTAAGCACCTAATTCTCTGTACTAAATTCCTCTATGTTTTTCTAGAATGATTTGTATTTTTTCTGCTGAACCTGACCAATACACACACCCTAACTTCAGCTTTAACAGTGAGACTCTCAGAGGCAGAGTGTCTCATTTTGGCTCAGGTCATGATTTCATGGTTTGTGAATTCAAGCCCCTCGCCGAACTCTGTGCTGACAGCTCGGAGCCTGAAGCCTGCTTTGGATTCTCTCTCTCTCTCTCTCTCTCTCTCTCTCTCTCTCTCTCTTTCTCTCTCTCTCTCAAAATTAAACATGAAAAAAAAATTTAAAAAAAAGAGTGAGCCTGAAATTGAGCTTATTATATCCCTCACCCTGATAACCCCCAACTCTAGGCACCAATGCTGGATTCTTCAAGTGAACTATACTGCCGTGTTTTCTGCTGTTTTGGGTATATGGAGATGATTATCTTCTTTTTAAATTCAATTGAGTCCCTTTCTTTTCTTTTTTTTTAATTCTATTAGTGTTTTATTTCTCACTGCTTAAGGTTGGAGGAGAGAGACTGCTGTCAAAGTATAAATTTATTACAACATCATAACTAGTGTGCTCTTTATTAATTTGGGTTTACTTCAAATTTGGGGCCACGATCTCCTCCTCTTTCAGTTCTACTACACTACCATAGTAAATTAGCCTTTATTAATCAAGAACTTCAAGACCTCTCTACCTTTTTTCAAATACTTCCAACTCCTCCCTTCGCAGTCTTATTTTATTTGCCACTGAGAAAATAAATGCCATCCAAATGGAACTCCTTTCTTTTTGCCACCACCAATCTATAAACCTACCTACCTCTGGGTAGATTTTCTTTGCCTTTCCTCCTGTTACATCCCAAGACAGGCACCTTCTCCATCCTTAGGTGAGCATCTTCAGATCTGCCTGGGATCCCATTCCTTCTTGCCTCCTCAAAACCACAGGTCAGCAGACATTTTGGTAAAAGTCCAGATAGTAAAAGTTTTTGTGGGCCATGAGGTTTTGTGGTTTGTAGGTTTTGTGGGCCATGAGTTCACTCACAATAACTCAAGGCTGCTGATGTAGCAGGAAAACAGCCACAGACAATAACTCACCAAGTGGGTGTGGCTTTGTAAGGCTTTATTTTTATTTTTTATTTATTAGAAAAATTTTTTAATGTTTATTTATTTTTGAAAGACAGAGAGACTGAACATGAGCATGGAAGGAGCAGAGAGAGAGGGAGACACAGAATCCAAAGCAGGCTCCAGGCTCTGAGTTTCCAGGCTCAGCACAGAGTCCGACACAGGGCTCGAACTCACAAACTGTGAGATCTTGACCTGAGCCGAAGTTGGAAGCTTAACCGACTGAGCCACCCAGGTGCCCCGTGAAGCTTTATTTACAAAACCAGATGCCAGAGTCGGGGCCCTAGTATGCTGATTCCTGATGTGGGACCTTGCTTCTTCAGTTACTTTTTTTTTCTCCTGACTCACCCTTCCCTTTTCTACCCATCAACCTTGCAAACATATTATGAAAATAACCCATGACCTTTTAAATTTTTTTTTTCAACGTTTTATTTTTTTATTTTTGGGACAGAGAGAGACAGAGCATGAACGGGGGAGGGGCAGAGAGAGAGGGGCAGATTTTTGGGAGAGAGAGAGGCAGAGAGAGCCCAGAGCCTGACGCGGGGCTCGAACTCACGGACCGTGAGAACGTGACCTGGCTGAAGTCGGAGGCCTAACCGACTGCGCCACCCAGGCGCCCCTCCCCCATGACCTTTTAGACACCATGTCCTCCTGTAGCTATGGTCCCATTTCTCTCCTTCACCTCATAGTCAATGTTTTCAAAGGGATTGTTTGCTCTCACTCTCTCCATTCATTCATCGGTCCTCTCTCTTTGAAATGGCTTGATTTAAAGTGGCCTCTCCTCCTCATCTCTGTCTTAATCACTCTATTTTCTTCAGAAGACTAACACTTGGCAATTATTTCATTTGTTTGTTTCCTTTTTATAAAACCTCCTCCCCATCCTCCAGAGCATAAGTCCCAAGAGGGTGAGGACCTGATCTGTGTTGTTTATCACTTGATCACGGGCACACGAATTGCAGACTAGGAAACTTCCATAAATATCCATTGGCTGAATACATGAATGAGTACAGTGTACTGTTTCAGATACTGAGGTGCCCCTTTTCCAGAATTTATTTCTCCAGATACTGGGAGTGCTCCTGGCAGATGGCTTTTTGCTCGTGCCTCTGCTGAAAGGAACCGTATTGCTCAGAGTCATGGCCTTCGTGGGGAGGTCCATCCAGTGAGTCAACAGGGTGGGAATTACAAGGGCCTGATCCTGTTTGGACCCAGGACCATTGTAAAGGGTCAACCCAGCTTCTTGTAAAGCAATTGGAAGCCTCCACTGAGACTACAGGGAAGCTCAACTTCTCTCTACTCAATCCTGCTTCAATCTCTTCATTTTCCTCCCTTTTCTTGGATGTTCATCCCAAGTGCACCCCCAGATAAATCTCCTATTGTAGAGTCAGCCTCTTTAGGGAACTCAACTTGTAACAGTTGGCTGAAGTTGAACTGATCTGTAAGTGGCAAGTTGGGAGTCAAACAAATTCCTGCTGGATTTTAAAGTCAATGCACTTTCTCTCACCTGTTTATTGGAAGTCTTATGTGATTCTGTAGTTTTAAAATAAACCTCTTTCCGTTAGAGTGGAAGAGAGCTAAAGCATAAGAGACTCTTAAAAACTGAGAACAAACTGAGGGTTGATGGGGAGTGGGAGGGAGGGGAGGGTGGGTGATGGGTATTGAGGAGGGCACCTTTTGGGATGAGCACTGGGTGTTGTATGGAAACCAATTTGACAATAAACTTCATATGTTGGAAAAAAAACTGTACTGCTTTGAAGCCAATAAAATACACTCACATAATAAAAAATAAAGAGAATTAGTTATTATTTTGCAATTGAATAAATCTTCCTAGATTTCTAAGCAAAAAAAATAAATAAATAAACCTCTTTCCTTTGTTTTCCTTCTTTAGTTCTCTTTACCATTAAAACTGACTTAGAGCAACAGAGTGAGTGTTTATTTTACTCATCAAATCTCTATGCATCAATTTTTTTAGTTTAGAATAAATCTATCCAGATATTTTAGTCTTTCATACATCGTTATGGTATCTTTTCTTAAATGCCCACTGTCTTTCTATTTGCACCGATGCTCTTCACTCTTAGTAGCAATGTGACGAATATTTAAATATGTGTAATTATTTATATATATATTTAAGTATTTATGTCTCTGAAAGCCACAATGCATTGCATGTTCTTTGGCTATAGCTTGATACTCTAAGCAAACCCAAAAATTTAAGGACGGGTATGTGGAAGAAGCACATTGCAGAAGAGTTATTTATTTCCAAGAAGCTAAATCAATTTCCAGGGGTGTCTTTTTAAAAAATCCCAAAATAATAGCCTTGGAAAATCTAAAGCCTTTTGGACTCAACCTAGAATTCAGCTATAATTCACTTATTTAAGTAATGGACAAAAATGGCCAACCTAGAAGTTTACGAAATATGATTGCTTAATCTGCTTTTTTTCTGAAAGTTAAAATTCTTTATTTTAACCTGCCATAGAAGGTCCTTAAAAGAGCTTGGCACAATCGCTGAGAATTGAGAAACCTTTTTCCTACGTGTTTTCAGTATAAGAGAATGGGAAGCCCGGCAAAATCCTCAGCACTTTGGGACTCAGGTTGATCGCATCTATATAGATTATTGTTCCCATTTTCCCTGGAGCCTTCTTTTTAAATGATGTCTGTGGAAGTCTTCTATGGTTATGCCTAGACTCTGAGTTCTTTGAGCAAAGGGACCATGTGGGGTTCTGTTTGTATCCTCAGGTACTGAATACATTCTTGCCACCCAACTATATGGGGATGTGTTGGAACACAATTCTGTGTTATTTCCAAGGTCTTCCTTTGCATAGCAGTCCAAGTGCAGGAAAAGGGGCAACTGATGCAAAGTTGCAACCGTGTTTAATTTCTGGTAACTAAACATAAAGTCTAGCATGGTAACCTCAACTGCTGCATTAATTGCCCACCCTTATTTCACAGCATTAAGAACTGGGCCTAAGTAACGTAAATGCAAAATTAGATAAGCAAAGCCGTTACCTTCATATGAAGCTAATATAGCTCCTTATTTAATGATTACACAAACTGGGGCCCGTGCTGAAGATAACTGATTTTTTCATTACTACCATGCTTGTTAAAAGGAAAGCATGAGTCCAAAATTCTCCCCGCGGAAAAATTAACGCACATACATAAAGGCTTCCACAGTCTTATAAGTTCTTGGGCCAGAAACATCTAGGAATGACCCAGATAGTCTTCTCATGAGGGCCTTTTCACACCCTCTAGAGCCAGGTCTCACAGAAGTTAGAATCAGGAGCTGTGTTTCTCATCCAACACATATGCTTAGGGCTTGACAGAATGAGGGTAATTGGATTATACCATTCATTCGCTCTGGGCAAGCCCCTCTCCCTATTTATTTTCAAATATTCTTGTTATGTTTGTTTCCCCTCTGAACAGAGGGGCCTGTGGGTTCATTGTCACCATCATTACTACTTAGCATTTCAAAACTGTTACCTATTGTTTATTTCAGTCTCTTGTTACATAACCCAAGGAAGCAGGTCAACGTTGCTATTAACATTTCCCAGAAAAATGAAGGAGTAGGGCTGCAGAGACTTGTTTCGAATGGTGCCAGCCAGTGCACAGGGACTCCAAGCACTCAGATAATAGCCTGGATTTCTTGACTACACACCTCTCCCCATCTATCATTTCTCAGACCCGAGTGAGAAAATCTGTCCCTTTATCAGTTAAGTCAAGAGCATGGGCACTGCAGCCAGGTGAATTTGGGTTCCAATTCTGATCCAATTCAGACACATAGGGCTGTGTGATCTTAGGCAAAATTTCTTTATCTCTCTGAGCATGCAGTTCTTAATTTGTATAAGGGTGAAAATGCTGATCGCATAGGATCATGATGAAATGATTAATGCAAAGCTCTCACCACGGCACTGCACACTGCTGGTCCTCAATAAAAGGGATGCCCCTGCTTTGTGTATTCATCTAACTAGTTATTTCTTGTGGATGTATTTTAAGTGAACCTTCTGTTTGTGTTTCTTGGTGAGAGAGAGGAAGGGCAGACAGTGAGTCAGGGTGGTGTGTGTTTCTCTTCTCTCTCTGGGATTCTCCTCTGGCACTCTACCTACTCTTGCAGAATGTATGTCTCTCTTTGAAGGGCAAAGGGCAGGTGGTAATGAGTAAAAGACTCAGGGACAAATGAAAGAGGTAAAAGGATGATAGAAATTGTGGTAAGCCCTTGTCTTCATCCCTAGCCACTTTCACGTAAACGCAATTCAAATGATTTGCTACAAGAAATATCTTCACAGGTGTGATGTGTTGAAATGAAAAGAGAAGACCAACAGTGAACAAAGAAATCAAAACGATTGTCTTTGTAAAATTATTATTAATTTCTTAGACCCAGTGCCCCCCCAAGAGGGGGACCTGCCCAGCCTAGCTTTTCCTGACGAATGTGTTGATGTGGAGCCATTTCTGCTGGTGCATTTTTAAGCAGCGCTGCAGGGGACGTCATGTGTTGCAGTCATTGCCATGGAAACCATTGTTGTGGAATGAATAGGAGAGGTTTTAAATCCTTGGTAATGAGCCTGAGAAACTAAGTAGGTCTTCAAGTTTAACTTGTTTGGAAGTGGTTCATATTTCACACAGAGATATTGGAGGCAAAATGTGGGGGGCAAAGGATCAGAGAGAGGAAGTTTTAAAAAAAATCACAAATTAACTTAATATGTTACACTTCTCCTAGGACTTTTTAATAATAATAAAAAAAACACCAAAAATGAGTAGTATCAAGCCTTAAGCCTTGAGCAACACTCCTGTCTGTTGAACAAAGTGTAATTTTGATATATTTCTACTGAAGTCAACACTCAATTCACCTCACTCAAACCTTTGCAAATGAGAATGTTAAATACTTTTTTTTTATTAAAAACTTTTTTGGGGGGGTGGGGAGAGAAACAGAGAGCAGGCAGAGGAGGGAAAGACACAGAATCGGAATCAGGCTCCAGGCTCTGAGCTGTCAGCACAGAGCCCCCCACAGGGCTCGAACTCAGACCTCAAGATCATGACCTGAACAGAAGTCGGCCACTTAACCGACTGAGCCACCCAGGCACTTCAAGAATGGTACATGTTTTTAAGGCAGTTTAACGATCAGGTTTGTCTGGATTGTGAGATCCTTGAGAAGGCAGGCTGAGCTTTGTCACCTTTGTATGACCCTAAGCTGTAAAATGTACCATCACAGAATATATGGTCTCAGTATGTGCATTATATTTGAATGGTGATCAAAGAATGACCAGTGATTAAGGTATTCCCACCTCAGCCATCAACCATTTCTGAGGCTCTCTCTTCTTCCTCACATCTTCACGGTTCTATAATCCTGGCACCTTCTTTCTCACCCAAGACTTTTTTCAGGCTGGGCGCCCTCTAGGCAGGACTGGTGATAGAAGCATTGGGAGAGACAGAGAACAATGGATAAAGGGCCAGTGACAAGGGGCTCCCTATTCAGCTCTTCCCCCTCAGCCAGAGACACTGTGGCACACATACAGGATTTGGGGGGGGAGAAGTGGCTTCCTGAAAATTAACATGGTGAAGGGGGTCAGGACATGCCACCCCCAAATATGCCATTTTGGCATAAGAATTCTTTTGATCTAAAGGTATTTGAGTTCCTCGGGGCACCTGGGTGGCTCAGCCAGTTGACTGCCCGACTCTTGTTTTCGGCTCAGGTTATGATCTCGCAGTTTGTGAGACTGAGCCCTGTCAGGCTCTGCCCTGACAGCTCTGAACCTGCTTGGGATTCTCTGTCTTTCTCTGTTCCTCCCCCATTCGCTCTCTCTCACTCTCTCAAAACAAATAAGTAAGCTTTAAAAAAAAACTACTTAAAAGGTATTTGAGTTCCTGAAATCTCTGATCTGCCTGAAAGCAAAGCCTCTCCAAAATATTCAACTCCTCGGGCAACTCTGCTCTCTCCAGCACCATACCCAGACACGGCCATGCACTATCACGTCGTTCATCACTTCTCCTAAGGGCCCACTTATCTTTCCAGACAGTCCCTTGCTTTTCAGTGTCTTTCTTCCCCTCCCTTTCCCTGCTAAGTTAGCTGCACAGACCTCCAAGCCCAACCCTCCGTTGAGTTACTCAGGACTGGGCACCGTGTGAATGCAGGATGCACCTGTGAGAATGCTTCTGTTTTTCTCTTGTTGATCTGCTTCTGTCAGACCAAGGTACAGGCTGTGGCTGGAGAACCCGGCAGGGTGGAAGGAAAAATAACATTTCCTCCCTCCCCTACAATGGTAACTTTGTCCTTCTCTGCAGGATTTAAGAGAAAGAGAAGGTGGTGAGGAGGAAGGGCCCTAGGAAGAAGTCTTTATGTTCTGTCTCTTTATCTGTGTTACTAGCGTGTAGAAAAAGTATTAGGAAGGCTCCCCAAAGGTTCTGTGCTAGAGGGTAAGAATGAGAGCATCCTTGGCTGGAAGCACCAGGATAGCAGAGGAGGGCAAAGATGTGAAATCAACATCTGACCCAGAAATTAAAAGAAAGGAAATAAATGGGAAAGGGAGGAAAGGGAAAGGAAGAAAGGGACAATACCATGGGAAGCTTGAAGGATCAAAGCTTGTAGCTCATGTGGGTAACTTAACCAATGAGGATATTTCCTTTTAAATCGCCATATTCCAGTATTCCATGGAAAATACTGCATGGCCTCTAGAATGAATGCTCTGGAGCCAAAAGGCCTATGTGTGGGTCTTAGATCTGCCATTACTCGCTGCAGATTACTTAACTTCTTTATGGTCTGTCCTCCTTAAATGTAAGAAGTGGATAATTATATACATAAACAACAAAATTATTGGGAGGATTAAATATGATGATATATACACATTTTTAGTTAAGTGCTAAAACATAGGCATTTCAATAAGAAAGTAAGTGATCAATAAAAATGAGTGAGTATGATTATTCATTTCTAATTGCACGGAACTGCTCCTTTTTAGTTTTCACTGAACTAGAAACCCAGACTTGGCTGTAGAAGCCATTATTCACAGTTTTAGATTGGGAATCTGTTCTTCCTCCCTACTCTGCAGGAGCTTAGGGGAGATGAAGAGAAGAGAGAAGCCAGAGGGTAAGAGTGTTGCTTTTGAGTACTATTTTAGAGCTATTACAACTGGAAATACAGCAATTCTAAAATTCTGCCCTGCTAATAACTTCAACTTCTGGAGAAATTGTCAAGGGAATTCCAGGTAACGAACAGCAGAGTTGGTTGGTCATGTTGGTAGGTTTATAGTCCTCTGGTTAATGCTGGAATTACAGCACACAGCTTAGATTTTCTCTGCAGAATTTAATCTTGAGATTGAACCACTCTCTAACTAGGCTTACAAAGAAATGAAGTCAAGGAAAAGGTGGGAGCCAGATGGCTGCATCTATAGCCAGTTCTTAGGACATAATGCCACCTTCTCAGTGAAGTTGCCCTCCTCTGTCCTGTCTTTAAAACGCAAGACCTATACCCCCCACTCCCACCCTCCACCCCATTTCCTGGCTTCATTTTCTCCTTAGCACTTATCACCTGAGATACTCAATGTCTTAGTTATTTATCTTGTTGATAAGGATCACTCACAACTAAAATGTAAATTCCACAAAGAAAGTGATTTGGTCTGTTTTGTTCACTGCTTTATCTCAGCAACTAAAACAGCCTCTAAAATAGAGAAGGCACTTCTCACGTATTGAGAATGAATGAATGAATGAATGAATGAATGAATGAATGAATGAAGTAGAAGGGTATGAATCATGCCTATGTATCTTTTAACACAGAGTAGCCCATGCAACTGGTAAACCCCAGCCCAAATAAATGGTCTGGGATGTTACCCAGTCAGGTCAGTAAGTCTTCTAGTGGTACTGGGTTGCAGTGTGGCTGGGAAGGGGACAGAGCAAGTAGATGTGGTTCTTTTGAAGAGAGAGGAGGCTGAGAATTTGTTTGTAAGTGGAGGGATCAAGCAGGAGAACCAAGGAAGGGTGTGACAGATGAGAGAACACCATCCTCAATCCCATCAGGATAGAAAAGAGTATATGCTAGACTAATGTTAGGTTCTGGACTCTTTTCCATGGGGAAAAATGGTTAGGTTTTTTTGGTCAGTAATACTTCAGTGTGTTTCAGAGATATACGCAATATGGTAGTGGTGCAAGAAATTACTTCTATGTTTCAACAAAAATAAGCATGTATGTTTTAGTATGCCTATATTTGATTTATGCCTACCTATCATTCTTTTGAGGAAAGAATAAGGAGAGCTATGCACCTTAGAAAGAATGGGTTCAGAGTAAAATTCTCTTGGATAGGCTGTAGGCTGTTAAGTAACAGGAAAGCTGACCTGAGTTTTGGGAAGTCTGTCCAGAGTCATAACAGAGATGAATCATATTGAGGATTTCATGACATTGAGAATTCATTTAAGATTTCCTGTTTTACCTGGTTAAATGGTTGGAAAGCCAACCTACAGCAGTGGGAGGTTGGCTTTGTAGTATTTTTTTTAGAAGCATAGAGAACTATCAGAGACTTCTGAAGCTTCATCAAACAGCAAATTTGCATTCAATAACTATTTCAGTGCCCATTTTTATACTCCTAGAGCTCTTTACCAAAGATCACAGCTAAGGCTGTGGAGGTCTTAGGGACAAGGGGAGACTATGGCAGGCAGCAGAGAGTGGTTCACAACTAAGCAAAGGGAAGCATGCCTCGCTCCTTTCCCTATGCCATTGGCATAAATCCTACCTTGGAATTCCCAAGTAGGCCATTTAAATGGGTTAGAGATTTACATGATTTGTAATTAACAGAGTTAAGGGAGCCTTTACCAAATAACACTTTGCTGGTGGGACCCTTCCTTCCATCTGCCTCAGTCTATTCACTGACCACCGATGCTGCTTGAGTTGCCATGCTGACCGATGCTGTCGGTCTGGTGCTACCCACCTGTTCTCACGCACACTCGATGTAAAAGCAAATAAAATAATTGGTATTATTCTCGAGCAGTTACTATATGCCAGACACTGAGCTAGGCACTTGACATTCATTATCCTTAATCCTTCTAAGCATCCTGTGGGGTGTCTAATTGATGAGGAAATTAAGACTCAGAGAGTTGAATAACTCGCTCAGGGCCACACAGCTACTGAGCACTAGATTCAAAGCCAGATTTCTCTAGCTACCAATCTCATTTGATTTTGCCCTACTTCATGTCTCCCAGACGAAACAGTGCATTTCCCCAAATCACCAATGAGGTGGCCAGATATGCTTAATGGTGGTGGTGGGAGGAGATTTGAATATCATGGTACCTATTACAATCTGTCTTTAGATGGGTGATGATTTAAACTGCCCTTAGCAAAGTATGTATTTTTTAATTTTCCAGTAGCCACATTAAAAAAGTAATAAGAAACAATTAAAATTAATTTTAGAAGTATATGCAATTTAGTATGTTTGAAATATAATTACTTCAACATATAATCAGCACAAAAAGTATTAATGCAATATTTCATATTATTTTTGTATTAGGTCTTAGAGGAATCCAGTGTGCATTTTATACTTACAATACATCTCAATTCAGACTATTACTTTTAAAGTCTTCAGTAGCCATTTGTGGCCAGTGACTACCATCTCAGATAGCAACTGAGGAGCGCTGGGTGAGGCTGTGATCCTGGTATGCGACATATTTGCTGCTGTAGCTTACTGAACTTGACTTGAAAATCTTGAATTAATGGTGTTTGGAGATTGATGTAAGTGTGTGTGTGTGTGTGTGTGTGTGTGTGTGTACACTCACATGAGGAGGTGGAGAGGTTACATAATTTAACTTGTTTAATATACTAAATGGTGCAGGGTATACTATATATCAAACAATGTGGGCTATTTATAAAAGCCACAATCTGGGTCATTCCCAGCACAAATTGCTAATACATAGGTTATATTTACAACCGAGCAAATCCAATTTTGTATTACACTAGAATTATCCTCATGAGTGGATAAAGGTCCCAGCTCTGAACAAATACGACTTGGGTTCAGGCTTTCACGTCCTGCCCTGGTATATCAGCCTTGCATTTACCAATGATGTGTACACTATAAAGACATGATGTTTTTTTGTGTTTGGTAAATGGCAATCAATATAGAATGGAGACTGGACAGCTAGCACAGCTTGGTATAGACTTGAGGTGGAAATTATTTTAACTGTATCATAGATAAAGTAAAACACCGAATAGACTTTTTGGTTCCCACACTTCTATATTTTGCTAATATAGCTTTCTAATTATTGCTCTTGAGATCCTACTTTTAGCTGTCTAATTGTTAATAACACTTTGCTATACCTTACCTAATCTTTGGCCTTCTCCTTGTGATTCTGTTTAATGTTCCTCCATCCCAACCCCACTGCATCTTGTTCTCTTGTACCAAATATATACATTGTGCTGTCTGGGGGAAAACATATGTCCTATGTATAATTCAATTTGTAGAACCTCCTAGGATTATTTGCATCTAAAGCCTTCTATTTCACGGTGGAGGAAAACTAATGAGTTTTAGACATTGAGAAGTGGTTGGAAGGGATGCATTTCTGGCCTTAGTGGCGTAAGAACCACAGGAAACAAGGTCAGACCAGGCACACAGAGGAAGCTTAATTCACAGAAATAGTTATACAGACGATAGAAGGGCTGAGAAGCCAAATAGGGGTTAGTGAGATAAGGCAGCGACTGGTAACCAGAAAAATACTATGGCATTTAGTGTGGGGGGACCATGGAAGAAGCAGTGATTTTGGAACCCAGGGCTGGGGCCATCTGAGGGCAGCTGGAGGCAAGGCAGACCTGGACCTGGAACTCCAGAAGATACTATCTGAGACTGTATCTTGTCTTCTTCCTGTTCTCTACTCTGCAGAACCTCTCAATGGCCAGATGCAGCCAGAAGTGGCCTGGAAAACAAAGACTACAGGGGCCAACCTCTCTGTAATTAGAGCAGAGCAGGAGGTCAAAGAAGAGGGCTGAGAGCAAACAGGTCATGACCCACCAAGGCCATGGGGAATATGTATCATCTTGATATAGGAAGCATACCCTGAGTGCTCCATGTGAAGACTGACGGGTATAAGATCTGGAAGGTGCTGTGTGCACACACATCTGGGCCAGATTCTTCTGTCAGGTGTCAAGGATAATGAGGTTCACTAATTCCTTCTCCTTTGTCCCCAGGATCTAGTCTATTGTCAAATCCTGTTGCCTTTACCTCCCCAGTGACTCCCAAATCAGCTCACATGTCTCCTTTCCTACCATTACCACTCCGGTCCAAGCCACTGTGGACTCCTACTTGGATTACTGCAATGACTTCCTACCATCTACTGGCTTCCATTCAGACTTGAGCCACTTTTCAGTCTGTTCTTTACACCCAAGACAGGATAATCTTCTCAAACCGTGAAAATGATCATGCTGCCACCTTGTGTAAATTCCTTTAGAGGATTCACTTTGGGTTGTGTAGGCAAGGACCTGCTTGGTCTGGCCCCACCAGCCTCTCTGGACCACACCCTGCCCATTATGCTTCCCTGAGTTCTTTCTTCTCTAAGTACAATGAAGACCTTTTTTGGGCTTTGAACTTGTCACATCTGCTCCTGCTATGGGGCCTCTGCTCCTACTGTCCACTTGCCTCAAATGCTCTTTCCTAGTTGACCTCTGTTCATCTCTCAGAACCTGGTTTAGTCATTTCTTGAGGGAGGTCTTCTCTGACTTCCCTAACTATGTTATGTCTCTCTCATCCCAATCTTTGAAAGCAGAGACCATATCCCTTCTACCCCCTTCTCTCCATGGCATAGGTGGTGTTGTGGACTGAACCATATTCCCCAACATATTCATACTCATATGAAATTAACATATTCATATTTAGTCTTTCTGAGACTCATGATGTAATGGGATTTGCCTTGCTGGGTTTTGGCTTGCTTGGGACACATCACCCTTTCCTTCTTTTCTATTTCTCCCTTTTGGAATGGTAATGCCTATGCTCCCCTGATCCCACCAGTGCATTTTTGGAAGCATACAACTTATCTAGTTTTATAGGGTCTAGTTTTATATAGTTTTTACATCTCAAAAGGGATTTTGCCTCAGGATGAATTATACCTCAAGACTCCCTCACATTTGATTTAGATGAGACTTTGGACTTCACACTTGATGCTGGAGTGACTTAAGACTTGTGAGGTTGTTTGGATGGAATGAATGACTATAATTTGTAAGTGAGAAGAACATGAATTTTGGGAGCCAAGGGGACAGAATGCTATGAAATGAATTGCGTTTCCTCAAAAGGAAAACACTGAAGTCCTAGTATGATGGTATTTGGACATGGGGCCTTTGGGAAGGTTTAGAGGAAGTCATAAGGGTGGGGCCCCCATGATGGGATTAGTGCCCTTATAAGAAGAGAGCCAGTGAGCTTGCTCCCTCTCTCTCTGCCATGTGAGCACAACGGGAGAAGGTAGCCATTCGTAAGCCAGGATGGGACCCTCACCAGGTAACTAAATCTGCTGGCACTTTGATCTTGGACTGTCAGCCTCTGGATGTGTGAGAAATAAACGTTTGTTATTTAAGCTGCCCAGTCTATAGTATTTTGTTACGGGAACCTGAGCAGAAGGTGCCCTGTAAATGAAGAATTAATGAATAAACAACGCTACAAGGGAAATGGCAACCCACCGAGCCAACAGCATCCCTTGGGATCTGTCTCTGATCCCTGACTCACGTAATGGGAAATAGCCTTCTCTACTCTTTATTCATTATGCAGGGTGTGAATCTGTTTTACGCCACAAAACACAAAACACTCCAAAGACACCTTTGTGGTCAGAGCAAACCGTTTCATTTCACAGCCTGAAGCATTTTTTCTTTGCTTCTTTATCCTTCCTTACTTGGGGGGTGTGAGTTTATACCTGGAAATAGGATCCACCTCCGGGAGGTACTGAAGGACAGGCCACCTGAGGTGTTGTCCTTGGGAGAACAAATATATCAGGCAAATCTCCATTTGTTTTCTGCTAGTCTCCATTAGGAAAAGCTGCAGGCAAGAAGGATCCTACGTACTTCTTTCACTCCCACACGGTGCCTTTCTTTACTTAAAATTCTTTATTTCTTCCCATCCATTCATTGCTGGGTTACATTTTCCAGAACAAAAGCCTGCCATTTAGCTTCTCCCTCTAAGCCTCACTGCACCTCAACCCAAGGACTCACCGCCATGAAGTATTATTGCACGGTTTGGAGAGGCACGTGGCTCTCCCAAATGGACTTTGATTTGCACTGATCAACAGCACCGACAAAAGCCTCGTGTCAGAGATACAAGGCAACCTCTTTGTCTGAAATCACCCCCTCCTCTTTTGTTTTCTTCCAGAGCTCACTGTGCATTATGTTCCACGTGCTCTTCTCCGTGCCTCTGCAGATGTGAAACTTTAAATGCAGGGTATTTAAAAATAATAAAGAAAAAAAAAACACCGTGAAATTTACAGAGCTTTGTAGTGGAACAGCAGCACGTGGCTCCCTAAAGAGCTCTGTTTATCAAGAGTTCAGATGGTTTATGGGTTGTGATTTGAGCTATATGGATGACAGAAGGAAGGGGGTCAGAGGGGAGGGAAGTTAAATATCAACACTGGAAAGTAGCTGAAAACCAGCTCTCCCGCACCCTGTTCCTATTCAGCAGAAACTCATTAAGTAGATTTGTGTGGGAGGCCAGGATCCTCTACTGCTTGAGGATCTTGCTGTCAAGGAAAGGCCTTGTGGACATGCGCAGATTGGGGCCATGGAGGGGAAATCATTCGAGATTCTAAATATTAGTCCACATGCTGGTCTCAGTCAGTCTCATCCAAATCCTATAAAATGGTGAAATTGAAATCTACTTCTCCAGTAGAAGTTGGGGGCACCACCCTGCACCCCACCTACAGGACCAAGGCACTGAACCCTCCGGCTGCCAAGCTGAAGGTTCACATGAATGACCTTCAATTACCGGGAGTCTCCTGGCTCAAGGATATACCTCCTTTCCTTCCCTGGGGGCACCTGGTCCATGTCAGGGTGCAAAGACAGCATGTGGGTCAATGGCAGGGCACAAAGATGACATCTGGTCCATGTCAGGGCACAAAGACCTGGCCTCCAAGTAGGGCAACTCTAAAGGGCCATCCTAGCTCCAGCGGTCTCTGGGATCGGTCGAGGCCTCTGTTACAACTCTGTCATGGTTCAGCTTCTTCCACTGCTCAATGCTGTTTCCTTCGCTTCTTTGCTGAGTTTGTTCCTGAGACCTTGCCTAACCCGTCACCCCCAGCAGGCCTGCCACATGCAGATAGCCAGCTCAGGGACTGCTGCCCAGGGAACCTGCCGGTTGTGAGTTGTGTTCTCCCCCAAACTCATATGATGAAGTCCTCACCCCCAAAATGACTGTATTCAGAGATAAGGTCTTTATTTTTTTTTTTTTTAATTTTTTTTTTTAACGTTTATTTATTTTTGAGACAGAGAGAGACACAGCATGAACAGGGGAGGGGCAGAGAGAGAGGGAAACACAGAATCGGAAGCAGGCTCCAGGCTCTGCGCCATCAGCCCAGAGCCCGGCACGGGGCTCGAACTCGCGGACCGCGAGATCGTGACCTGAGCTGAAGTCGGACGCCCAACCAACTGAGCCACCCAGGCGCTCCCAGAGATAAGGTCTTTAAAAAGGTGACTGAGTTAGCATGAGGTCTTTAGGATGGGTGCCCATCGAAATGACTGGTGGCCTTATAGGAGAAGGAAATTTGGACACACACACACACACACACACACACACACACACAGACACCAGACACCAGACACTGTATACACAGAGGGATGGTCATGATGGCAGAGAAAGGAGGCTCCCATGTGCAAGCCACAGAGAGAGGCCTCTGAAAGGACTCACCCTGCCTGCACCTGCCTTCAGAACTGCGAGAAATACGTCTGTTGGGGCTTAACCATCCAGGCTGTGATATTTTGTTATGGCAGCACCTGTGAATTAATACACCACCTAAGACATCTTCTGAGTTGCTCTATCTGTCCATTTTACAAATGAGAATCCGAGGGTCAGAGAGGTAAAATAATTTGTTTAAGGTCACAGAGCACAAAAGTGAGAGTCACGAGCCCAAGTCTATGCCCTTCTGCTACCGGAGATGAAATCTAACCTTCCTATTGCCACCTGCTAATCCTTCTGGAACCATCATTAACCCCACCAGAGACACTAAGGACTAAATTGCACTCAATAGCATTTAGCCCCTGTCCAGAATGAAGGCTCCTTCTAATTGGGGTTGATCAAGAGGAATAAGCCACAGACTGCTATTTATTTGCTTTACTAATCATTTAAAAAAGCATGTTCCCCCACACCCGAAACATACTTATGAAATTAAAGGCAATATATGACTTGAAAAGTAACTATGGGAAGGAAAATGGATACTCATTTAAGAAAACTATATTAACAATAACTTTAAACCATATCAAAAGAGAGATTAAGAAAACCTTGATGAATTTTCTCAGATAACAGGAAATTATGATCTATTCTTAGCCAAGGGAAAATTATTGATCCAGGAAGAGAAAAGCTATTTATACTTAATTTTGCAAAATACTGTGGTCCCCATAGCCATGAAATAAGTTCGGTTCAAGTCTTCAATGTTCAAAATGTCAAACATACCAAACTGTTTGGACTACGAGGATATTTATTAGAATACATATTCATAATTAAAACTAAAACCTTATTGAATGGCTTAAAGGCTCGCGTCTCCAACCCTCGCTGCCCCCTGTACTCGGAAAGAAAGGCTGATGGTTAGCTTGGTGTTCAGGGAGTGTGAGGCTGAAATGTGAAGCCGAGTCTGACAAATCCCCTTAAGGAGGAAAAAATGACCAGCACATGCATGCTTGCAGGGGTAATTATACAGAGGGAGGTTGACAGTGAATGATTTCAGATTGTATGTTAGGCTGGGAGGGACCTCGGGGACGCTCTAGTCCACTTAACAGATGAGGGGACGGGGCCCAGGAAGATTGAACGGTGTGTCTGCAGTCACACGCTCATTAGTGCTGGAGCCTGGGCTGGAACTAGGGGCCCCCGGCTGCTCATCCGGGGTTCTCTCCCCTGTGACTTGCTGCCTTTTCTCTCCATGGAAACTGAACTTAAAAAGGTGACCAAATTAAATGAAAGCCGAAAATAATCTTTAAAACGGATTTTGGTGAACGGTGTTCATCTCTGCATGTTGTAAATGGGATTAATCGATGCATTTTGCTTGTGTTCTCTAACACGTAATAGAATCTTAGCTCTTTGAGGGTGGGATGATAGATATTTTATAGAGAACAGATCAAAACTTGCTCAACAATGAGGGTTAGAGAACAACAGGCCCAATAATCTCACCAGTCTAATGAAATGGACATAAAGAGAACTTAGCGCTGAGGTGACAAAAAACATCATTGTACTATATAAGACTCCTTGCACTCTTTGCCATTCTAAGGACAAATCAGTGATATTTCGTGGGAGAGGGGACCAGCCGGCGTGAGATCTCCACAGAGACTGAGTGGCTCACACATGGCTAAGTGACTCCTGGTGACATAAGAGGCAAAGGCTCTATACACTTGAAGAATACATTGCATATTGAAAAGACACTGAAATCCACAGCATACGACCTCCTGTTTCTGTGCTTTGAAGATCCTGTGGTATCCATTTGTGAGTTAAGCCCACATTTATCTCTTATTAGCTCTTCTGCTGGAAAAATCAGTAGGTATAAAATCCGCTGCTGTTTAAGACGTATTTGCGACCATTGTAGAACCAGTTAAGGTAATTACTGGGTGGTATGGCAACCCACCATACAGCCTGGCTGGGCAGTCAGCCCCCAGTGGGGCCGCAGTTTTGGTGAAAAGATGGCAAGTGTACAATGGAAACTTCTTGACAGGCAAATATTTGGGTAGGGTTAGGATGCACAATACGGGACTCTCCAAGATTCCTCCTCCTGCTCACATACACACAAAATCATTTTTATTCCTAGGTGCTTCCTTGAAAATCAGGTTTCCGGGGCGCCTGGGTGGCGCAGTCGGTTAAGCGTCCGACTTCAGCCAGGTCACGATCTCGCGGTCCGTGAGTTCGAGCCCCGCATCGGGCTCTGGGCTGATGGCTCAGAGCCTGGAGCCTGCTTCAGATTCTGTGTCTCCCTCTCTCTCTCTCTGCCCCTCCCCCGTTCATGCTCTGTCTCTCTCTGTCTCAAAAATAAATAAACGTTGAAAAAAAATTAAAAAAAAAAAAAAAAGAAAATCAGGTTTCCAACCATTAAGAAAAACAAAACGTCTGTGAGGTACTTGTTCCCTCCCTTCTCACCTGTTTGGAGAGGACTGTATCGTGTTCTTTCCCGACAAAAATCAGGAAAATAATTTAGCTGCAACATATAAATCCATTCTCACGTAGCCTGTTCTCGACTAGAGAGTAATTATGGTGTTCAGTTGGGTGGCTGGGCTGGCTCATTACCCTCCGGTGCGCGTCCTCGTGGAGAGGAAGTGGGTCACCCTCTGACCCGCTCAGACACTTACAACCAGTTTATTTATAATGTCGTCAGCTTGCCATGAAAAACACAGGGTTCATCTACCTAAGCATCCTGGACGTAAACTCAATGACTGACCGTGAGCACCCTCTCCTTGCAATCTGCGGCAACCGGTCCTCATTAACGAAACCGGGATGAGCTCTTGAAAAAGGTGTCTGCCTGAACTCTGCGAACAAAAGCGCCTGTCCTGCTATTTATAGGTACTTTATCAAAATTCAGCGGGTACAATTAGCGGGTAGAGATTATTTGATGATGGCTGCCACGTTATCCTGCACTGTGTGGATCTGCATGGCACCCGCCGGATGACAATCTGTGGGAATGGTCTCGGCGTTTAGTGGCAATTTTGTAGATGACTGCCATCGGCTATACAGCCCCGGTGCTTCTGACGCTGTTCTGAATGGGTTATTGGTGCCGGCTACCTGAGGTCTGCATAATTTTTCTAAAGCGCTTGTCAAACTTCTTTCCCTGATTGTTATCAGTGTCATCCTGTATCCTGAGGGGTTTTTAGCACAAGGCCTGTTCTCTGAACCTCTCACTGGGCTGTTACCTTTCTCCAGGAGCACAGCCAAAATTACACACCTCGTCTGTGGACATATTCCCACCCGTCTTGGTGCTTTGAACCACAGACGGGGCCTTATTTTGATAGGCTCTTCATTTAGACACGGCTTCTGCCAGAGCTCATGCTAATATTCCTCAGTGCCCTGCAAAAATGTCTCTTTGAGGGGTTTGCTACCTCCCTCATCCTAAAAGGATGAACTTCTCTCTCTCTCTCTGTTTTTAAATATATCTTCTATTTGAAGAGCTACTCCTCCTTAACATAAAAAGATTATATGTATAATTTTATTCCGAGGATAATACCAATGCAACCAAAGCATCACTTGATTTGTGTCTTTGTGCTTTATTTGTTTTTGTGACTCACTGTAGAGAATAATGCAGTGGGCGATCAACTCCTTCTTCATATGATAGGAAATCTTTGTCCTTAATTAAAACACCCTTATTTCTTACTTAGAGAAACATACGTAGTGTCAAGTCTTTGTAGTGGGACTTGTTTGGGTTTCTTTTGATTGTAGGCAGAAATCCAGTTAATCCAAGTATAAGACGACCAGCCATACTAGATGAAGTGGAATGTTTATATCTAAGAATGACTGCTGTAGCCTGAGAGGGGATGTGTGATTCAGTGTCCTTACACACACATATGCGTGCACGCGCACGCACTCACACGCACCTGCCGACACGCATCTCTCTAGATCGTGTCTGGCTTTGAAAATAAATCACAAAAGAATACTTTACTTTAAGGTGGAAATGGGCATCCTTATGTAAAGAATAGAAAGCATCATCTCTCAGGTTGTATTGCGGTCTCTCATTTTATTCATCAAGTGCTCGAGGAGAGCAGAGGAATTGCGTGGGCTGATTGCTTAAAGGCTCTATGTGTATTGAAGAGAAACAGAAAACCCATTGAGATGTGTGCATGACGGTGATTAGGAATTCAGGTGCTTCAGGTTTAAGGATTTTAAAGACGACTTTGGACAAAATATTTGCTTTTAGATGTAGAACTAGATACTCATTCAAGGGTCCTGGAGAGACGACGGGGTTTATTTTGCTATTGTTTGCCAATAGAATATTAAATTAGGGAATTATTTTACATGTGTTATTGGGAGTAATGTTCAGGGGCCCCTGGGTGGTTCAGTTGGTTAAGCCTCTGACTTCGGCTCAGGTCATGGTCTTGTGGTCCGTGGGCTCAAGCCCCGCACCTGGCTCTCTGCTGACAGCTCGGAGCCTGGAGCCTGCTTCGGATTCTGTGTCTCCCCCTCTTTCTGCCTCTCCCCTGCTCATGCTCTGTCTCTCTCAAAAATAAATAAATGTTAAAATTTTTTTTTAAAAAAGGAAGGGATGTTCAGATTCGCTTCAATACCTATTGGTGAGCAATCTCTTACAATTCCTTTTTTATTTATTACATGTGTGGCTTCTTAAAGGAAAATGCTCCTTCTTTCTTCTGTCTGTAGAGTTAATGGTGAGAAGAGTTTGCAAAATTTTTGGCTTGTTCTTTTCTCTTTTCAAGTCTTCCATTACTTTTCCTTCTAGGAAGCCATCATTTTGGTGAATAATACTAGCAAAATTATCCTAATAGTTTTCTACATGGAATATTCTTATTTTAATTTTAAACACTTTATATAAGAGTGCCTGGGTGGCTCAGTCAGTTAAGCCTCCGACTTCGACTCAGGTCATGATCTCACAGTTTGTGAGTTTGAACCCCGTGTCAGGTCTGTGCTGATTATTCGGAGCCTGGAGCCTGCTTCGGATTCTGTGTCTCCCTCTCTCTCTGCCCTTCCTCCTCTCTCACTCTGTCTCTCTCTCTCTCTCTCTCAAAAATAAATAAACACTGAAAAATATTTAAATACTTTATAAGTCTATATACATACATTACCTATATATGTAATATAATATTATATTGTCCATATATTGGACATATACCATATAATCATATTGTACATATATAATATATATTGTCTTATAATGTCCACTGAAGCCCAGAGAGGGAAGCAATTTGCCCAAAGTCATTCCTCAGGTAACTGAGTCAGGTTAGAACCCACATTTATTAAACTTCACACTATCCTTGCTGTGCTGTATATAACAGGATAGTCCTTACATCCAGTTTCTTGGGACTCTTTTCCTGGTCCCAAATTGTTCCCTGCCAGGAGGAGTGAGTAAGATCATGGCCTTGGCCAAACACTCCATGCCTTCATCAGCATTTTACCTGCATTGCTAGTGGGTAATGTGCTTCTGGATTTGTGCTTACCCATTAGCTGGAAGGAGCCATCATTTACTTTTATATTAGATTCCAATGTTAACACTGGTCACTGGCACTTGTTACATCAGAACATTCATAGGTAGGATGCTGGCATCCCTTTAATTGTGTTCTCCTCCTTTAACATCTTTAGAACATATATCTGTACTTGTTGTGGATACATAATTGATTCAGGTCCCCAAATGCAAGCACTTGTGTTAGCTTTCATATTAACTTTGTGTTAGAAAGAGTCAATAAAATCACAGCTAGAGCCATATCTCATTAGGGGCTCATGTATTTCTCAAGGCAAAACTCACTGAATGCTTAGTGTTGAATTTGTTTATCATTCACTCCAGTCATTGAAAATTGGTATCTCACACAAAAGACTATAAGACTCTCTGAAGGCAGGGACATTACATTCTACTTTTAGCATAATTAACACAGAATTGGTTCTTAGGAAAAAAAATATTGATTAGCTCCGTTATTTATATTTCAGTCTCTCTGGGATATGCCTGGTTCTCTTGAAAACAGAACCATCTGCTAACATAATGAGAGGTTTAGGCTACTGTGTAGGTCACCAGCTGCTGAAAAGGATCTCAGTCTTGGGGAGCAAAAGCCTCATGAACAGGTTGATTATCCTCTACTTCGCTTGAGCAGTCATTTTGAGATCTGCATTTTAGCTTGAAAATGGAAAAAGAAATTCTCCCCTCCTTCTTTATCTGCTAAGACCTTGGTCAACTTTTGGCATTTATTCTGGGGCCACAATTAGGGGTAAGGCCAGCAATTTTTCTACTCTTTGGCTCCTCACCACCAGGCAAATATTCAGTTGTAATGAAGAGATCACCAGGAAACTCAGTGGACATCTGTTTGTCAGAAATCAAGACTTTGACCTAATTCACAAACCTGCTTCAGTGCAAGAATCTGACAGCTGGAAGACTCTTCCAGAAGGAGGTGTCTGTCATTCCATGCTTGGGGAAAATGAATGATTCTAGGAGATCCTTCTGCCTGAGAGATTACATCTACAAACTGACAATGCCAGACCATATATAAAAATAGGACTGCGACCTACTCTCTGTAGCAACTGGTTCAGGAAACCAACCTATTATCTTCAGTAACCAGCTCTGGAAGCCAGCTACCCAGAAGCCAGACTTGTAGAAAGTGTCCTTTTAATATTTCTAGAAAGTAGTCCAGGAAGCCAAACAATAACCCTTTTAACGATTGGCTAAAATGACCAGGACTTAATCAATAACTGTGAGTTTTCCTAATTTTTGTTTCTGCTTCTGACTTAGGGTCAACCAGAGAAAGCCAAATGTGAACCTCTACCAATCACATGGGATGAGTCAGTTCTAGTGAGCTTGCATAAAACCCTCCCATGTCAACAGCCCCCCATCAGGGCATACCTGAAGCTTTTCTTTTTGTCTCTATACAGTGTCCCCACTTCCACAAGACATGGCGGCTGACTCTTCGCTGCAGCAAACTTGGAATAAATAATCCGTGTCTGTTCTCATTTGCGTGATCTTTGTTTATTTCCACATGCCCCAAAGCTTCTTTTCCCATCTTGTTGTATAGTAATTAAGTATGGGGCTCTGGAACACACTAATTACCTGTGTTTTAACACAGGCATCAACACTTGCCAGCTGTGTGGCCTTTGGTGGGTTACTGAACCCTCTATGTGTCAGTTTCCTCAATTATAAATGGTGCTGGTAATTGCATTTGCTTCACAAGATACTGAGTTAGATGATGTCATACCCATTAAAGCGCCTAGAACGCTGTTTAAGCACCACTGTTAGCCATTTTATCAGCCCTATTACAATGAAGTTCATTGTCCCATCACCCATTCCTTTGACCTGCATTATACAGGTATAAATCCTAAAAAGATGTAAATCCTATCTCGGAAAAATAGAACTTGAAACTTTGACTTTATTCACAAAAATAACCTGAATTAATTAGCATATAATATTTATTAACCTAAGAGGGGCCCCTGGGTGGGGCTTATTAAGTTAAGAAACTCTTGCTTTCTGCTCAGTCATGATCTCATGGTTCATGAGATTGGGCCTCTTGTCAGGCTCTGTGCTGACAGCGTGGAGTCTGCTTGGGATTCTCTCTTCCTCTCCCCTGCTCTCTCTCTCTCTCTCAAAATAAATAAATACACTTTAAAAATTAGGAAATTTTTACACGTGTGGTCTTTTGGGTGATGAGGTGGTTAGGGACTTCAGTAGGCATCAAATGAACACCAAAGGGGCAAGAACGGGGAGAGGATTGAATTTTTTAGGATGTGCATGTGACTGTGGGGGAGGATACCAGCACTGGGAAATCCATCCACCTAATGAGGGTCCTGGTAGCCTCATAGGTTTTAATTATTGGTGGCAATAGATGAACCCACTTCTCCAGAAAATACCCAGTGCTCCATGTGCAGATTTTTTATTTCTGTTCATTAGGAAGTTATCTGGATAATTTATCATTTGTCACATTCACCAGTTTGGACTGAGAGGGATCAGCCATTTCCTCCCTGCTGTTCTGCAACCTCCTGTTTAGTCATGAATCGCTTGTGTGGGTAGGCAGGTCCTAGAGTTAAAGCCTTCAAAACAAAACAAAACAAAACAACAACAAGAAAAAAGCCTTTTTCTCTTGTCAAAAGGCAAATCCAGCCTAGGTATCTTGCTAGAAAATAGTCAAGGCATGAGATACATCTTGACGGTGACTGTGAAAGGCCCCCTTAGCAAAAAGTCCCTGAGAGCATGTCACTTTCAAGCCTCAGAGCCCAGGCCTGTGTGGGCAGCAGATAAGGGGAACAGGTGTGAAAAGCCAGGAGCATGCAGCCCTTTGTCTCACATTAAACTGAACCTGTTCCTGGGGTGTTCGGTTTGGGGGTAGATGTATTATGCTGTGTGCGCTGACATGCCTGCTTCCACACTCTCCAACGAAACAGCTTGGACTTGATCTTGAAGAATTAAAGAATTAAAACTTCACCTTGAAGTCCTTTTTCACCTCACTGAGGAAGGCTGCCTCCAGCAAAAGAAGTTACAGAGTTCTTAATATCGACTCTGCTGTTCAAAACTGAGACACCAGAGCAACAGGAATTATTACTGCCTCAATCGTTTTTGGAAAGAATTCCAGTATGAGTATTTAAAGACACACACACACACACACACACACACACACACACACACACACACAAACCAAGGGAGCCAGAGAAGTCCAGTTCTCCCTTTACCTCTGCTGAAATACTCTGTTTCTTAAAATTTGTTAGAGCTACACCTGGTAGTTTTCCCTGAGGACCCGAGGGAAAAGAAATAAAAATCTAGGAAAGATTCCCTTATTTAGCCTGGCTTATTTTCTTACTTTCTGCTTCAAGTAGCCAAGTTATTTACTTTGAAAGCTTCTGTAACTGAACATGTATATTTGCTGAGCTATTTCAAATGGGTTCTATTATGCCTCAGCCTTTTCCAGTGATGGACTTCGCACATACTTCTAATGCCTGGTGGTACAATTTCTTACTGGGAGGCATTCTCAGTGCAGGCTGAGTAAAAGCAGCAGCACAGTTGAGGAATAAAAATAATCTCTTGAGAATTGGTGTTCCAGAGTTTTCCGTTTAGCTCCAGTAGCCAAGATCCTCCAGCCCGGTTCAGGGAGTGTGCCCTTGGGTGTTGGCTTTACCATCTGCATAGTGGGAGTGAAATACCTGACCCAGCCTCTTTTGCTGCAGTCATGATGAGTGACATCTGAATGGGTGAGTAAATTTCCAAGGTAGCATAGAGAGGGAGAGTCCTGGTTCTTTGGAAACCATAGAGTCCCTCTAAAGTTAGCCAAGCAGAGGGTCACCTTCTGCAGTGGCCAGCCCCATAGAGAACAAGGGAAAAAACTAAACATCGGTCCCTAGTGGTGATCAGTGAGAACTGTGGTCAGTCCTCTTACACGTATTATCTGTTATTTACTAAAACAGAATAGATACTGTTATTTCTTTTATAGATGATAAAAGGCTCAGAGAGGTTAAGAAAGATTTCCTAAATCTCATAGCAACACTGTAACTGTAGCTTCACTGCTTTTAACCACTTCAGCAATGACTTTAGGGCCAACTCCTAGAAATTTGAAATGTAGACCAGATACTGGCATTTTATAAAGCATCTGGATGATTCTGTTATGAATCAGTGGTCATCAGACTAATGAGAAACATTGAACTATACTACTATTCACTGTCCTGCTGCTGCTTATTATATACAGCCTTATCCTACTTGGTTTTTAAAAGAATTTGGGAAAGATTTAAAAAAGGATGTTGCCCACACTAAAAGGTTAAAAAAATACTAGGGAACATTAGAACTAATAAAGAGACCGAGAGAACAAGAGAAACAAAATGCTTCCTTCCAGTTAATAGGACAGGGAACAGTGGTATATATTCAGCATAACCAACCTCTTTCCCCTGACATTTCTTCTTTCCTTCAGTAATTCCTACATGCTTAGCACATATGGCTGTTTTGAGGTTATCCAATCTTCATACCTTACTGTTACTCATCCCTCTTCTGTAAAATGTTCTGGGCTGGGTATTTGAACTCTGACTATATTATGACCATGCTGGGCTTTGGGGGGACACATGAGAGGTGACCCTGCTGTCACATGATGGATGAAAGCCAGGAGGACACAGAGAGAGAGATGTAGGGGCTTAACCACGTCTAGACACGTGGGGCCAGACATAGCACAAAACAAAAGCTTGAGGGACTGGTATATCAGGTATGTGGTATGGCCTCCACTTGCCCCTCCAGACCCACCATTCTCCATCTCCCTCTGTGCCCAGGAGGTTGAGCTCTATGGGTTGTGTCAACTGAACTCTCTTGCCCATTGGCTTGGCTTCCAGTTGGGTTCAACCACTGGGGAGTGGAGGAAATTTCACAGAGGAGGGGGAATGGAGTATTTATATTCTGCTTATGTCCCTACCGGGCAAAGGGGTGGTTGACAATAGCAGTGTTCCTCTGCTGAAGGCCACACTCTCTGTCAGATAATCATCTCCTTCAGCTCCTTGAACAACGAGAGGGATTAGAAGCGCTGACCCCCTGCACAGCTGAAAATCCATGTGTACCTTTTGATTGTTCAAAAACTTTACTCATTAGCCTACTGTTGACTGGAAGTCTTATTGATAAAACAGTTGATTAACACACATTTTGCATGTTAAATGTATTATATACTGTATTCCTATAATAAAGCACGTTAGGGAAAAGAAAAAGTCATTAAGAAAATCATAAGGAAGAGAAAATACGTTTATAGTACTGCACTATATTCATCAAAAAAAAAATCTATGTGTGTGGACCTGTGCCATTCAAAGCTGTGTGGTTCGAGGGTCAACTGGACTCTCTTGGTTCCTGTGACCACTCTCTCCTTGCCCTTTCATGCCTACAGGTCATAATGGGGCCTGAACTGCTTTTAGGGCTTTTACCGGTTCGGCTTTGCCCCTCTAGCCATAACCCTCTTCATTCCATGCGTAGTCCTCGGGCACAAGGTGTCATGCCACTTGAAGGTCAGGCACCACCTCCTTCTATGTCAGGCTTCAAGTACTGAGGACCTCAAATTCTCTGTCTACATGGCTCCAAGCCTAGTTGCAGGTTCCGCCAGGACTTTCTTCTGGCCTGATCCCGCAACAGTACTGTTTTCAGCCTCAGGCTCAAGGAGTGGTTACAGCTCAGTTGTTTGTGGGGGGAGAGTGACCTGAGTTGGGATATGTGGGACCCCCTCATGGGACAGTACAGAGATTGAGGTGGGAAGAAAAGTGACAGCACAGATTGATGGCTCCCGCTAACCACAAATTTCCAGCAGAACTCCAAGGAGTCCCAGAAGCGTCCTTTGGAGCCAGCTCCTGGGCCAGCAGGAAATGCTATTTGGTTAGGTAAGTGGACAGGATATATTTTAGTTCACAGTTGGTCTGCTTACTTTATCACGTTTACATTTATAGATCTATGGGGAGGTGGGTCTCCATTTGTGCTCTTGCCTTGGGCCTCACAAATGTTAGGGATAAGTCTCCTGTGTCCCCCACGTGCCTCGGCAGTTTGCCTTCATGCTGGCCCACCTTTTGGAATGTTCCTGTACTGGTTTTAAAGCTAGTGACTCTCAGCTTCAAAACTCAGCCCCCTGGATGTTTCTTTGTGATACAGGACCTGGTTTGCATTTCTGCTAGTCCAGCTAGCTCTTTGTTAGGCTCTTCACACCACAGGGAGATGATAAGCCTGGAGGAAAAAGGGGTTTCTCCCTCTTATTTATTTCTTGTTCTTATTAGTATCATGGCAGCTATACCTGACACTCTGGTGGTGGCATTTTTTCCATAGCAGTGATTGAATCCCGTTGGTCTAATTTTTTTTTAGGTTTATTTATTTATTTTGAGAGAGAGATTGAGAGAGAGAGAGAGAGAGAGAGAGAGAGGGAGAGAGAGAGAGAGAGAGAGATTGAATCTCAAGGAGGTTCCACACTGTCAGCACAGAGCCCGATGCGGGGGTTGAACTCATGAGCCATGAGATCATGATCTGAGCCGAAACCAAGAGTTGGACGCTTAACCTAGTAAGCCACCCAGGCACTCCCGCCCCCTGTCTAATTGTTGTTTGTTCTTCAAAACTTGCACAACCAGCCTCACCATGACCCCCCAAGAGCCATCAGCACCCGCCAATGGAGCCCATTCCTTGGGGGCTTGGTTCCCATCCATGAGGGCCCTCCTCTAATCCCTGTTAATACTTCCTGTTACTGCCCATCATTTCTCCCAGTCCAAGCTCATGTACCCTCTGCAATTATTTAGTGTTCTCTTTTTACCCTTTCACGTACCCAGGAGGCACATCCTCATATTAAATTCTCTGTGTTAAAATGGTGCAATTTCTGTCTCTGATGGGATCCACCATCAGACTCTTTTGAATGGCCCTGCTTGATGGAGCTGTGTGCTACCTGCTGGGACCCTGAATGATTTTCCTAGCCAAGAGTGAAGCCCAGAATCCTGCTTCTGGAATCACAGTTAGGGCAAATGATGAGTGTTGCCATCCACAAAACTGACTTGATATTTAATCAGTGGCTTGGGATTCCTTAAATTCTCCTCAGTGAGGAACACTTCACTTAGACAAAGAACATATGCTTACAGAGCAGATGCCATTGCAAAACAGACCACAAGCATTAGGAGGTATTTATGGGAGCAATTCTTTTTGTGGTGCTTTCAAACCGTGTATGTGGAAAGCGCATAAAGTGTCATTCATACAAATCACTCCAATAAGAGTCCAGAGCTTTCCTGAGCCCGCCCGCCCTCGGCAAAATGCTTTGCTGCCTCAAATTCCAACATGATCCCATTATAACATGACTACTTATTATGTCGTGTTGGTTATGTCACGAGTGTGGTGTAAGGCATAAAAGTAAGGCTCAGTATTACATGCTGGCTTGACATGTGGCACAATGAGAATGGCCTTGAATGGCCTAACCACAAGTTTCCCTCCCTATCCTGCTCCTGTGGGTAAGGTCTCCACCTCAACAGTCCTCCTTAACAGGCACAATTCCTGCTCACCTCTGAGCAGTATGTTTCAGTTCTCTGTAAGTTCATAGATTTATTCAAACACACCAATTGCACCCTCCCATATGGCAGCGAGGGGGCAGCTCACCCTTTTGATACCATAAGGGCTACCTCCCAGAGTCCTGGTTGTTCACCCTGTCCCCAAATGCACAGCCCTATGGCCCTATGTGGCATGCAGTTTCCTCTTCCTCCATGCTGTGAATATACGTAACCAATAAACCACAGGTGGTTTCACTCGTCCAGTGTTGGCATCCCGTGTTCACAGATACCATCATAACCCTGGAGCAGGGGTCTTTCCTTCACCAACGAAATGAATGGGAGGTGTTGAAAAGGTAGGTATAATAGATCCTTCTAATTGTATACTGGGGCTGATATAATGGGATTTGGTTTACAGAAAACAATTTTTTTTTCTTTCCTGTAAACTTTTCTTAGCAAGGAGTTCTGTAGTATTAAACAGATTAGTGTTTTATCTGTGCCTACACAGTCACAGATTTGTTTTAACATTGCACTGTTGATAAATAAGATCTCTTTAAGTATTAAGTATTCTACCTTATGCTTAATCCTACTTGGGGAAAGAATTAAGTTGCCCCCCCCCCCCTTTCAAAGCACATCAATTCTTTTAGACCATAATGATATATCAGGATGACCTCTTGATTCCTAAGAAATGCCTCAGTGGTCTGAAGTTAACCATTTCTTAAAAATGAACCTATTCTTTTCTTTCAAAGATAGGAGTCTAGTTGATGTCTGGTAAGGGGGTACAACAGGCACAGAACAAGTGAGGAAAAAACAAACTGAGGTGGAGCATGAGGTCCACGTGACCCTCACAAAATCTATCTGTGTTTCCCTTTACCCTTCTCCCTCTGGCTCAGATGAAAAAGATTCTCTCTTTTCCAAGGTTATCCTAACTCTATGTCCCTCACCTTGTTTCCTCCTTGGTTCACTGGAAACTGGCTTGATGCATTTCTCTTCCTCTCTGAGCTCTTTGCCCCATCAACAAACACACTCTGGCCTCCCAACTTTAAAAGAAGTTTGCTGGATTGCCTCAAATCATTGTGCTATTTTCACCTCTCCTTTTACTCTAAACTTCTTAAAAGTGTGTCTATATTTAGTGCCTGCCTTTCCCTACTACACTTACTCCTAACCTCTTGGCTTTTATTTTTCCAGCCCTGATCTTTTTTGACAACTTTAAAGCACCTGATCTTGTGGTCTACTTTCTCTCACTCCAACACTCTGCGAAATGGAAGTTGGTTTTCTTTCTATTTTCAGCGGATCCTTCCTTGGTTCTTTAATTACCACTGATCTTTCAATTTTCCAACCATATCCTTAGAGTTCTTTTTTTTTTTTTCTCTCTACTCTTTCCTATTCTAGCTCTCTCCTTGACCCTGATACCCTACTTCCTGCTATATATCTCTTTCTGGATGGTCTGCTGGTATCTCCGAGTCAACATACCAAGATCTTAATGACATATTTATTTCCCCAAAAAGGTCTCTCTGTCTCTGGGCATAGTCTTTGTCCCATTACCTCTGATTCTATTTCTCCCTCATTTGTGAATCTTACCTCTCTATCAGAGTGGTTAGGCCATTTACCCAAGGTCACACAGTTAGTCAGCTGTGATACAAGAGTCAAGCCAGAGTATGTCTGACTCCACTACATGATACTCTTTCCTTTATCAGCTACTCTGGGCTGGAGAGATTATTAAGACCTAGTTTCAGCTCTTGAAGGACCTATAACAAAGTTCAGGGAGTACTATTAAAAAAAAATTAATGACCCTTGGTAGATTCTTAAAAATTGTTAGTGTACCTGGGGCACTTGGGTGGCTTAGTCGGTTAAGCACCTGACCTCAGCTCAGGTCATGATTTCAGGGTTTCTTGAATTTAAGCCCCGCATTGGGCTCTCTGGTCTCAGCACAGAGCCTGCTTCCTATCTTCTGTCCACCCCCCCTCTGTCCCTCCCCTGCTCATGTGCTCTCTCTCTCAAAAATAAATAAACATTAAAAAAATTGTTAGTGTTACCTTCCTACCTCCCCATAATAATCAGTGAATGTTTGTGTCATAATTATAAAAATAATTTATTCTGGGTCTTCCAAAATTTGTATGGTCTGAATATTGGACAGTAGCCCCTTTCCAGTGCCCCTTAAAATTGTCTTTATTTAAAGACAAAACAAGTCTGTTTGATCAACACTTATGGTTAAAATAATAAATGACAACCTGAAATCAAAACACGTCCCCATATTTAAGCCCATACTGTAAATCACACTCTCCACATTCAAATGTGCTCTCTCTAATTAATTTCAGGTGTTTAAAGCTATATTATGGTAAGTTGTCATGGTTTCGAACAAGTGAAGATAATTTAGCCATCTGCACTATTTCTTCTCAGTTAGAAACCCAGCAGTCTGAAATAAGATGGATTTAAATCTGCAGAGACAGCATTCAGAGAAAGAACAAAGCCAGAAATGCTAAGTTCATGAAAATTCCCATCAGCCCAAATCTCCCGCCAATATTTGGAGGGTGTCTGATTGAGCGTGGCTGCTCTACATTTATGTTGTCTTTTGACTGATCTCTTTAAGAAAATGATATCTCCATTTAATTTTTTTCCCTCTCGTATCATTGTAGCATCTAATCTCCCAATGATAGGCCAAGATAGCTCACAAATCTCCCAGATCTCTAGTAAGTAAATAATTTTTTTTGGTAATAGAAATATGTGATGCTAAAGGAGATATAAAATTCGCTAACAGGTAGGGACCCACACCTAACAAGTGATGTCTAAGACAAGCCTTCAAGCTGCTTGTATCCTACTTAGAGATCAAGACTACAGAAACTAGAACAATGATGCAATATTATTTAACTTGTGTTGTGCTGCTTACAATATTAAGTTGTATAATCACAGAAACCTTTATCACAGGAGAGTACGCCTCTCTCCCTTAACTTGTGACTCCCATTTAAACCGTTAGGATTCCAACTGTGCAAATAAAAGTGCTGTTTTGGTAACAGCTTGTTGAGAGAACTCCATGTTTCCCCAGAACATACTTGAAGAAGATTAATGAGTCCTACATACATGCCAAGTCAATCTGTTCCTCCCTGTCAATCACCACCCCAAGAACAAGCTTCTCTATCTCTGCCTATAAGTTTGCAAACAGATGTGTGGCTTAAATTTTAATTAAATTATTGGAACAAATGATTACTAAAGACTTTCCAAATGTATGGCTAAGGAGTTTTCCAGTAGTATCAAATGGACTTTATTGAGAAGACCTCTCCACTCCTGCCGTTCTCCACCACAGCAGTGACAGTAAGGGTTGAAAAGACGTTGCTTGCCTGTCATTTGAGGAAGTTGAGTAACTTCTACTGTATTGGTTATTTGAATACCTAATACTTAAACTATTATGTTCTTTCTTTTTTCTTAGCCATCTTCAGCTAAGGATGTCCAAACATTTAGTCAACTCCCCGGGTGCCTGCTTTCCTCATAGGGTAATGGCTAAAACTGTAGCTTTAATGCAACTGCAATACCATGGGAGTAGTCGGGGCACCCTGTCATGGTGGGGACTTCTGAAAATACCAGCTGTTCCTGGTTGCCCACAGGACCAAAGGGTGCTACCTCTCTTAACAGTTGATAAAGTGTGTTCTTTCTACAAGTGGTGAATTTATAGTTAAACAATGTCTAAATGGAAACTTAGCTGATTAATTCTGATTCAAAATTTATTTTAAAAACAAGAAGTGAGAAGAGAAATTGAATGTAGGGGACTTAAATGCTAGGCATCTCCTGCAGGATTCATGGATAATCACATCTCAGCCCTGTGTGAAGAGTATACTGCCTAGTGTTCCATGGACTGGGCAGAGCTGGCTCAGTGTGAAAGATTCAGGAGTGGCTCATGCCTGAATCCAGAATTGCCCAAGATTTACCCGAAAGAATGATTCAGAATAGGATCTGAGGTCAGGATCTGGGGTATGTGGTCAAGTAAACAGTATTTTCCTTTCACAGGACTATTTGTGTTGCTTATTTCATCATCATAAAGACACCATAAGACTTTGGTCAATCATCCTACTTTGTTTTAGAAGGTGATTCTTAAACATGGCACCCATCAAAACCTCTCAGGAAAATATTAAAATACAGATTCGTGGAGCTTAACCCAGTAGATCCAGAGTGAGGTCAAGGAATCTGTATCTTAGAACGTGTCCCCAGTGGATTCTGATGTATGTGGTTCTCATGTCCTACTGTGAGAGACCTTGAGAGACTGTGGCTTACAAGAATACCAATTTACATGGAGATAATGTATGATCATAGTTGAATGCCAAGTCAAATGCATTTCTTTGGAAGGTGTGGCTAGCTTATTTTTGAAAGATCTGGCATTAAATTAACCATTAGTTTTTAGCTTGCTGATACTGTACAGGGTAAAAGCACATAGAGACACAACCATGATTTTGTGTGCTAATATCAGCAGAAAACTACCACTTGACCATAATCTTAATTAGCTATTTTGTATTATAAATACTATGAGCAATCATCAGCTGCAGGTGTAGGCCCACCCTCTAGTTTACTCCTATGTAATTTGAAGACAGGACATTAAAGAGACAATTCTATTCTGTATCTGGGATAAAAGAACAGTACCAATTCAACCCTGAAAATAGTTTTTAATAAGAATTAGTGAATAGCATGCTGTACTTATTCACTGCTTCAGAAACCTTTCTTCATTCAATATACCCCTTCCATCTCTGCATTCACTGTTTTCAAACAGCTTTGTAGGTAACCAGGTATCAATACATGAGAGTTGTGTAGCAACTGAGAAGGGTCTGCCCTGGATCTCTCCTAACCTTTCGTGAATTCTCAACCTGAAGGGCAGGGAGGGCTCTAGACACCCAAAGAAATCTCCCTGGACGGTAGGTGTGTATTTGTGTATGGGTGTCGGAGGAGGATGGTATGTAGGAAAAAGGAATAAACATCCCTCTTATTTCCCATTAAGAACACAGAGCAGCTCTAGAAATTGTTCAGCTCCTACAAGGTTTGGATATTGTCTTGAGAATAAAGATACGTGTTAAGCCACAGCCTAGAAATGTTGGCACTGCCTTGATTTCTTTCAGAGTTGATGAGGAAGGCCCCAGGATAGAGTGCCTCTGTAGCCCTTGCAAGGGATTCTTAATGTTCTGACTGAGGCTGGGGTAGATTTCATTGACTTTATCTGTCCACCAGGGAACCAGGTATGGAGGTGGCTGGAAGACACATTCATAAATGTAAGTGGTCTCCAAAATGTGGCAAATACTTTACTAATCTTTAAGACTGGTGTACAAAAAGAGCATGACAGGTGCTTAATATTTTATGAACCAAGCTCTGATGGGGAAGGCTGACAGAATCTCCACTCACTAAGAAGAACACACCATCCCCTATGCACATGTGCCTCAGAATGTGACAGGGCAGAAATAAATGGCATGTCTACTAAATATCATTCAGCAGCAGCATTAGACTCTGTCCAGGAGGGTGAAATGGACTGAATTTGCTAGGATGCTGAGTTGCAATACCTTTAATGAACATACATGTTTAACTCATAGACGAAGAAGTGTTATTGTACACCTAGCTTCTTTCTACCCCATTCGGGCTGATAAGACATTCTCCAGACAATTGTAATTATGGGCAATTTGTAACGATAATAATAGTTGCTTTTTATTAGATGCAATAAAAATCAATTCTCCATTCAATTACCGTTCTTGACTATGCCATGATAGATAGTCCTTGGTAAATACTAGTGTCAACATAAAACTAATAATAATGACAATAGTAAAGTTTTAGAGGACAAAATCCTCCATTTAAGATCAAAATATACCCCTTTATTTAAGTCCCTCCCATACCACTGAGTCATGAATGAATTATCTACATTTTTATTTCATTTGTTTGATGATAAAGGACCTTAAACAGATATTGCCACATGTAATAGCACAAGTCTTTTCAAGAATGTGACACCATAGTAATTATCACCACTCAGTAAATAAAGGGAATGGATCACGAGTATGGGCTGAACATCAACTCAGCATTGACACGGGCCAGCACTGCTGATGGACTCTGTATATACGATGAGATACCTCCTCCCCAAAGTCTCCCGTTAATTTACAGGGGGTAGATTAGCACATTTCATGTTTAGGTTCAAGAGTGAATTCTCTAAGCTTGGGACTTCCCTCTTGTTATGGAGCTATTATGTATTTGGCAGGAAACCTCCCACATTAATTTTGAATGCTAATGTCAACTAGCTGCCCACGTGACAGGAAGGCTAAAGGGGTCTACTGTCACAGGATCACCTTTCTAAGCCTGCACGCCTGTCTTGTTTTCATCCTCCAGGTGATCTGTACCTTTTGTTCATTATGTCTTCCACCTTAGTATCATCTCCCAGAGAGTCTGGTGCATTTGCTCATCCCTTCCTGGTGCATTTGCTTTGTGACAAAAAGAAAACAAAACGGATATATCTCAAGTTGTGAAAATTCAAGCACCTATGAACTGAAATCAAATGCAGTGAGGTGGTTTGCTTAGCAATACTGCATGATGAGCATGAGGAGGCCTGGGCTCTAATGTGAGACCCTCTACTATCTGTGTGATCTTGGGTAAGTGTTTTAACCGGGCATGGAATAAAACAATGTATGGGAAAGTCCCATACATGTCAACACTAAATGAAGCTCTGAGTATATGTCATACAGTCAATTTGTTGGGTTTTCTGATACGAACTTTTCTTGAGTAAGGACTATAGAGTCAAGTCAAAGAAGTGTGAGCACTTAGGAATCTTCATAGCAATTCCTTCATGATAGGGTGGCCTTGTCCATGCACTTACTCCTGAGGGGGTCAAAACTCCAGAAAAGCTATGTAAGTCACAGCACTGCTCTTCCTGTAAAGAATTAATATGAACCACTGGACACAGTAATTGGTTCTTCAATTGCTGTTTGAGATTCCTTGGACTTTAGCCAGAATACCCTCTGCAGTCACAGCCATGTAAAAAGTTAAAGACTCATAAAAGAAACACAGACATCATTTAGAAGAACTCAAGTATTGGAGTCACACAGCAGAGTCAAATAAATTCCACATACTCTATGAAATATATTATCTTTAAAAGGAGAATCATGCATTAACACATTATTCTACTCTGTAGTTTGGCTAATTAAGAATAGGCCAGATTCACAACCTCATTCATTTATCATTGGAGTATGACATCACTGAGTACTGGAGTGGTGGGAGATGGTCAACCAAATATTAACCAACTTGGTCTCCTTTTATGTGTGCAAAGGAACACATCTGGATCTTTCTCTGCTTCTAATGAAACCACAACATTTTGCTTGAATGGATCAAAATTAAGTGCTACAGATGATTTATAAACTGTATAAACTGTATAAATTTATATACAGATTTATAAACTGTGGTACAAGTTTAATATATCCTTGTCTGGTCCTAGCCTAGAATATGCTTCTTTGCTCAAATGACCAGAACCCCAGGTCCCCATTACTTGTCTAGCCTCTGATTTCCAGAAAGAATAGCCAAACTAACCCTACTTAGAAAGGATCCATCCAATTTAAAAGGAATCCATCCATCCATCTCATTACATAGAAAAATGAATGCTTGCCTTCCATATGACATTTGTTTAGAAGTTGTTGAGATAATTCATTTATTTATTCAACAAACATGTATTGAGTAAAAGAAGAGTAGCAAGTGGCAGAGTGTAGGGTTGGTGGGGAATGAGCTCAGAGGGGGTCTGTGGAATCTGAGATGTCCAGCAGGCAGTTGAATAGATGTTTGAACCTAAGGGCTGGTTTAGAAGCCATCAGTATCTGCTATGTATGGAGTCACTTTCAATTTAAGTGAAGTGGCAAATAGTGATGGCGGAGGGAAGCCTGTCAAATAGCAACAATTTAAGGTGGACAGAAGGAACTTACTAAGAAGTCATCAGACAGTAGGAAGACCAGTCCCATTTGCTCCTTTGTAACTACTCATTACTGTAATGTCTCTCCATAAAACTTTATCTGACATTTTGATTCCAGACAAAGGTCTTCGGAGAAACCTTTATGTACTGAATTACATGTGACGGTCTATTATTTTTGATTGTATAATGCTTTTGCAGAAACAGTTGGAAAAGAAAGGGGTATAAACTTGGTTAATAAATAGATTAAAAACCTAAGAAGTTCAGTAAGCAGATATTTAAAATCTTTGTTAAAAAAAAAGCTGAGAAACTTAGAAATAGAGCCCCATTTCAGAACCTTCTATTGTTAGGGCTAGAATAATGATTTTATCAGAAACACATGCACATATTCACACACACATACATACACAAAGACATAACATTCACCATCCACATGTGATATTGGTAGGCCTCCAGGCACTAAAATAAGCAGTACATACTGACCCTCTCCTCAAGAAATACACAGCCTATTTTTCTAAACAAAACTTAAGTTTCATCCCAAGTTTCAAAACTACCTAGGTAGCTTATTAGCTCAAAAGGATGTCCTCACATCTTCCAACAGTGTGAGGCATCATTTGAATACTGTTACAATAGAAAATAGATGACAGTGCTTGAAATCTCTTTAAAAAGCCATGTACCCAATCCTGGAAGTTTCAGTGGGAGAAATTCTCTCACTTCTATCACTGCTAATGACTGTCTCCTAAGTCATTATTTCTGAATGCAAAATCTCCTTTGAAACAACTTAAAGTTAAGGTGATGGGCTGCCTTTGGTGTGATGGGCAGTTTCATGGGGTATTGGTATACAAATGGCCATAGACCCTGGATCTCAATCCCATGTTAATAATGGCTGAGTATCTATCTATTCATGAGTTTGTTCATCTTGTGTTCATACTAAGCAGAAAGTGATTGCCGCCTCAAGGTCTCTGAAATCTCTGAGGAGAAGATTATTTTTATTTTAGGGTTAGGTATTCACAGAGAGAGGCATACATATAGGCACATACACGCCCAGAAGGAACTTTTTCAAACTTCTCTCATGATCTTTGCCTTCTGAAACATACTTAGCTCAAGAGCAAACTGTCTCTTGAGGGTCCCCATATACTTTGCCATTCTAATTCTTTTTTGTTCCTTCCATTTTATCTTATTTTGATCTTTCCACATTTCTTATTATATTAGGTACCAAGTGTCTATAGAGGACGCCCTTTATTGAAAGACTTTCCTGCCAGATAGGAACATACAGATTACAAATCTCTCTTACAACTTCTATTTGTGCAGAATTTAAACCAACTCTGCCTTAATCATTAATGAATAGAGTTTACAGAATTTCATCTCTGTAGAATTTTACTGGCTGAAGGATTTGGACTGGAAGCTGGATGGTGCCATTCATAGGTGTAAGACGCTCTTGTCTTGTGTGACCAACCAGATTGAAGTGTGAAGGCTTTCATTTACTAAATGGAAATTGTGGGTAGTTCCTGGGCTGCTGACCTCACTCTCGCACAGCCCCACTCTGGAGATTGCACCTGCACCTTCAGCCCTGGGAGGGCAGGGACTGTGCTATGTCTCTTTCCATTGTGGTAACCTCAGTATTAATAACAAAGAATTATGTTCGGTGAACATTTGTTAAGTGAATGAATGCTGAATGAAGGTTTAGTGGATGCATCATGTTCCTAGTCCCACTGCAAGGACTTCTTAATTTGACTTCAGGAAATGGAAGCTTTGGTGGTAGAGGCTGAGGAGGTCTCCTATGCTGGTTTCAAACTAAGTTAACAAGGTTTCACTAGCTCCTCAGCAACATCTAGTTAAGTGTACATAGCCCTATAGTATGATGCCTCCAAATTCTGGAGATGAGTCACCTTCTGACTGCTAATCAATAAAAGCCGAAGTACAATGGATGTAAGTGGCCATCTTCAGACTAACCCATTATTAGTAATGGCTTAAATGCATGCAGCTAAAGTAACTCAAATGTTCCCAGATATCCTTTGAAAGATATATGTAGAGTCGAGCCTGGAGTGTTACTGAAGAATGTTGTAACCTAATAAATTGCATTACAACTCAATGGGCTGAAGGAATTGCATGGTGCATGCAAAAGGGGAAATTTGACAAGAGGAATCGTCAGTGTTTGTCAGGTCACTGTTGCCTGCCAGCTCCTCCCTGCTTCCTCTCCCAGAGCCAGACTCATGTGGCTTTCCACAAGGAGGCACCATTCTGCAAAAGACTCTAGAATCCACCCTTCCTCTCAGCAAGGGAGACTGAAAGAATTTCAGCCCTTTGGATCTCAGCATCCAGCATCTTTTCTGTTTGCCTGGCTCTGTCCTAAACTCCATCCTGGTGTGACCATTGTGCTAATGTCATCCAAGGAAGAAATATGTTGAGTACGATTAATAATAACCTTTGTTTCCACGAAAGGAATATTCTGTTGACCTCTCAGAAATAAGGACGGGGGAGTGCCCTACAGGATGTTACCTGTTCTGTGGGAAGATGGTTCCAATGATCCTCAGTATTGGGAAATGCTGCATACTATATCCAATTTATGTAGACATAACAGTTCAAATTGGCGTGCCCAGGACAGAGAAGTGATATGGTAAAGAAATATATTTTGCCTTTTTGAGCCCAACATTTCCCAATGTTTGCTGAATGGATTTCCCAAGCCAGGAAGTTCTACTTCCTGGGGTCCGTGTTCAACAAACATCTTACTGACAGTTAATTGGATGCCCTAGACACCTTGATACTAAGAAGTACTGCACTGAGCACTTGCAAGTATTCTGGCAAAAACAGAATCTTGAACCATGTGTGGAGAAGGACTCTCGGGGCCCAAGGATTGTTGGGATTACTTAGCAATATTTGCCAAGGGTTGAACAAGTATGAGGGACTCACTCATTTTTGTCATCCTTGCCCCAGATAAAAGTGACCTCACCAAGATGCTTCCACCTTACAAGACCCTGGCCAGGCTATGGCCATTCTTTTTCATAAACCGCAGCCAAGTGTGGACGATCACTGCCCAGTTACGCCTGTTTATTCTTTCTTCATGATCTGGTATTTGGGAAGGATGTGATAAGCATGCAGAGCCTCATATTTGTTGCTGTTGTTGTTGAAATAACACATCTGCTTATGGATTTTTTTTTAAAGTAGGATGGACATCTTGGCAGAACCCTGGGAGTTACATTTAGATGACAAAATTACATAAAGAATTAAGTGTTGTGTACTTTGCTTTTTAGCTAACAAATCAAAGAGATTCTATAGATTTCATGAAATCTAGGGTGAGCAAACAAACAGACAAAAAGCAGAAACAGATGAATAAATTCAGAGAACAAACGGATGGTTGCCAGAGTGGAGGAGGGTGGAAGATGGGCAAGATGAGTGGAGGGGCCTGCGAGATACGGGCTTCCAGTTACAATGAAACTAGGTAAGTCACAGTGATAAAAGAAAAGGTACAACATGGGGAATAGAGTCAACGGTAGTGTAGTAGCATTGTACAGTGACAGATGGTGTCTACACTTGTGACGAGCATAGTGTACTGTATAGAGTCATCTAATCTATGTTGTATACCTGAAACTAATGTAACATGCATGTCAACTCTACTTCAGTAAACAACAAAGACAAACAAACAAACAAACAAAACCCCAAGCAAACAAAAAACAGATAAATGAAGCTCCTTCCCTGTTTTACACCATTCTAGCTCTCCCTCTTTGGATCCTTTACATGATGAGTCTCAGGCCGAGGGAAGTTGGGAGTTCATAAAATTTAGATAATAAGTGTACCTATCTTACCAGGTTAATGAGATTATCAAATTAAAAATGCACACAAAGTACTTTGCACAATGCACCACACCGATTAATAATGCAAACTACTTTAACTATTATTAATCTGACAACTAAAGCCACAGAACCTTCTCAGGTTCTTGCCTCCCCTAAGATACCCCACATCTGCAGGAGTCCATCCCAGGTTCTCCCACTTTGCCTTCTTTGGTCAAGTGCCTGACATTTTTATGGAGACACGGCAGCTCTATTTTGGAATATGATACTTCCATGGCCTCGGCCTTAGCTCTTATCACCAGTGGCCCCCTTGCCAGTTGAGTTTCCCTTCCTTCTGTGCTTGGTCTGGGCCTGAATGACCCAATCTCTAACTCACCTTGACTGTCCTGTGGTGGGGATACCTGTGCTCCTCTCCCAGGGTCAGTGCTCTGGTTTCCAGTCACTTCTCCTTTCCTCTTGCTCAGTGCCAACCCTGCATGTGCCTCAGACTCAGCCACCTGAAATATTCCCACTCCTTCAACAGAATTTTTAACAGGAACTTGCATTTCTCAAGCTGGTTTTGTTACCATAGCACCATGACTCTTGTCAGGGCCTGATTTGAAACCATCTAGCTTGACTAAGTAGTTACTAATCTGTTTGGTTTCCATTTAAACTTCCTTTTCCCCCCACCATGTGCTCATTACTGTGGTTTATATTCAGCTTCTGATGATAGCTAGCCATTTTTGTGAAGCCTAGAGCATAATAGGTATTAAAAGCTCAAGCCTTCTGATGCATCTGCTATTTGTTTTCCCTCCCTACTAATTAGCGGGTCTACATTCTCCTTTGTCTTGTTCCTAATGTATTTGTGAAATATTGTCTGGCTGCCCTTTGTTTCTCTTGCTAGTTGCATCTCACATTGTGCTTTGGCTTTCCGGCTGCTGTTCCCACATTATACATGCCCAATTCTCTTACCCTTGCCTTTAGCAGTGTGCCCTCATTTTCCCTTTGCATGTCATTTCATCCTGGCAGCTTAAAACTCAGCGTGGGTTTTGCTTTCCATAGAATCACTAGCTGGGTGAGAGCTTGAGGACAAACTCTTAAGCACTGGAGAATAGGAACGTTTGGCTCTGTGGTATCTCGTGCTTAGCACAAAATATAAAACATTCCAGTGTGTTCCGGAAAGTTGACCCACCCAGACCCAGCAGCCTGGACGGTTTGCCACGGTGTTAGGTCAAGGTCGGGATATTCTAAGGCATTCAGTGGTAGCCTCGGTTGACTTGGGTGAAAGCTGGACAAGGCATCAGGTAGGAGAGGGGCCTTCATACTACCTCTTCTTGCCTTCTCTGGCTCCCGTGAACACTGGTAGAAGTTTCAAAATTTCTCCTTAGCTTATTAAATAAGTGCTTACAAAATTGCTGGGGACAGTCTCATGCCATGTCATTTTTAAAATGTGAAGCAGGCTCAAATCTTTTGTCCACTGGTGCACTGAAAGATTTAATAGACCCAGTTGTGAAGCGAAAAGTCGAACAAAGAAGTCAATAGTCGTGGTGTCAATTTCCTCAGCTGGCAATCAGATGGGGCGCCCACAAGGCCAATCACGGCCCCTCTTCTGCTTCACCTTCTTACATACAGTAACCAGCCTGAGGGTCTGGGCTTATCTAGACAGAAGTACTCCTTACCTTCCATGCTCTGGGAAGATCACTTCTGGAGGAACTTGGCCAGCAACTCACACCTGTCTCATGTGTGTCTCTTGAACTGAGTGTTTGCTGATTTCACAGTAAACACAAGGAAAGCAACCTAGCTGGTGCAACTCTGGATTCTGATGAGTCTTTGAAGCTGTGATGGTCTCTGTGGTCTAGCCTCGCTGAGCGTCTGGGAGGTGGTGTTTGTAAATGGAACAACCGGAAATTGTTCACCTACAAGAAGGTTTGCTTGAGAAGAATGGGATCCGGCAGGATACTGTAGGCACTCTTTCACTTTTAGTACTCTGCTTTCATGGGATATGTCTGTCAGGACTAATTTTCTCTTCTTTTTCTACCACTAGGAAGTCAAATCAGCTGTTGACTGTAGAGGTCCAAAGGCTCTCTAATGCTATCCTAAATGATAATATGACAGACATGTCTTACCTACCATAACATAAACTGTCAAAAGTGAAGGTGTGGGTCATTTCATTTATTAAAATCCCGATCCAACCATTCACGATCTGAATTCTTTTTTTTGATGTAGCCTAATATTAGGCTACATTAATTTGCTTAGATTTACTCAAAGTATTCATACATCCCTATTTTAATAGGACTTCCTGAGCCTGACCCTTTAAAAGAACAATTATTTCCAGAGATGAGTAGAGGCATCGTGAACAAATAGGACCTGCCCACAAAACAGCTAAATAACTTACCATTTTGCTAAATTCTGTTCCCAGCTTATTGCTTGGCTTTCCTACCCCAGTGTCCACACCAGGCTGCCCTCATATTGCTATTCATATTGGGCCTTGGATCATCCTATTTAATGTTATTTTACTTTTTGATTGACTTCCTGAAATTCTACCTGTTTTTCCTAAAACTTGGCTCCCATTCATCCCCTTTCTGACTCCTTTTGGATTGAACTCCTGACAAATTTTTGGCCACTTGCAAAGCTTTTCTGGGCTCACCTCAGTTGCCCAGCTCCCAGCAGTATGCTTCCCCAACCACATGAAGAAACTTATTTTCTTCAAAGATGGCCTCTCAGCCAGTCTGTCTTCTTCTGCAGCCTTGGAGCTTGGGTCACCAGTAAGATGATCCTTAAAAGAGGCTTCCTCTGAGTATGGACCTGTTTGTCTCTTCCAATTTGTGCGATGCTCTATCCATTCTGATGTCCACTGGATAAAAGCACATGCCAACATTGGGCATGAGCATTGTATTTTATCAGGTGTTGTGCATCATTACCTGCTATAGAATTAGGAATTTTTACTGAGTTTTAGTAAATTATTTGCAGCTCAAGATAATAAGAGAGGAGTCCTACTCCTGTAGTGTTTGGAATTATAGAATCATTACAGTGAAAGGGCCCATAAACATTCTCTAGTATAATCCTCTCCCAAAATCTATGAGGAGCCCAGAGAGGTTAAGTCACTTCTCTGAGATCACACAGCAGCAGACCAAGGCATGGAAACACAATCTCCTGTCTTTTATTGTATTTTTGCTTTTTTGCAGTTTCAGTCTGGTATAAGTAATGCACATACATGTTGTCCTATTTGTCTTAGGGCTATTCTATGGGCCTGGGAAAATAATCGTAGTCTCACAACTGCTCACAACAGTTTCTATTAGAGAGAAAGATAAAGACACAACGACAAGGGGAAGCATCATTTGCAGGATGCTGGGAGAAGTTGGGCCAGGTGCCACTGAGAGGCCCCTGGTCTCGTAGTCACGTAAAGCAGATAGACGCCAGCGTGATGGGGGTGTCTGGATGGCGGGGTGGGCTTCAAGGAGACTGTGGGTGGTTATGACACGGTCTGTCACCTCTTCAATGGAAATGAAATGCAACAGCACCTGTGAGGCCATTGTACTTATGTGAGAAACTGGCACGCCCTGGGCGCGGGTGGCTGGAAAGCCGGAAAAGGAAATGCCACTTTATAAAGGATTTTTCTAGCACATTAACCGCATAATTCCTCAGCAGGATCATGAGCTCTGTGCAAAGTGCAGCCCTCTCCCACATAATTGCCAGAGTGGGATTGCTTTCGGAAAGGCTTCAAAGCTCTTGTTGGGAGAGGCAGAGCGGCATTTCAGCACCTGGTGGGACCACGCCCTCGCAGCGCCCCTCTTCACCTATCTTTTTAATGCTGCCAATCAAAATCGCTTTCTAAAACTGGGCTAATTTCATAAGACAATCTGACATTAGCCCTTGCCGAGGTCTTCGATGCACCCGACTAAGGGATCCAGGCTTCAAATGTAAAATATGGGCTCTGAGTGTCAGCCTAAACTCCAGGAGAGGGTCACACGTCAAAATATACTTCTTATTCGAGCCGAGCTGACCGAGGTCACGATTATGAAGGTTTGACAGCCTTCCCGTTTTTCTTACTACGACGCTTGCCTCTCCTCCTTCATGGCCAGAATCCTCATAGCAGGAAGGCGAAAATGAGTAAAATGGCTAAAAGGATGCGCTTGAGGGTAAAAACAACCTGTGTCTAGATGGAAATGGGCATCACCGCCTACTCCTTCAGGCCACTCCTACTCGGCCTGGGAGGCTGGTGTGTCTGTTCAGTTCTCCTCAAGCTGTAGCGAAATTCGGTCACTGAATTCAGAATGCCTACCCACGGGGCATTGGGGTGGCTCACTCCATTAAGAGTTTGACTTCAGCTCAGTTCATGATCTTGCAGTTCATGAGTTTGAGCCCCACATGGGGCTCTGGGCTGACAGCAAGGAACCTGCTTGAGATTCTCCCCTTCTCTCTGCCTGTCTCTTTAAAAAATTAATAAACATTAAAAAAAAAAAAGAATGCCTACCTACCTTTGACCACAGTGCTGTGAGCCTTGGCTGAGACAAATGGCATGGGGTCAACCCTCAATACATAATAACGTATTAGATAATGTTGTGTTGCTGGCCCCTGGTTTCACACGAGAAAAATTAATTCATGCATGAATGTTTCCATGCACCCGTCCTGGCAATGTTAGCATTAAAACATGAGGGAGGGTAAAGTATGAGACTGTGGGGGCCCCTGCCAGGGTGCACCTGTTGGCACTGGGGTAAATGAATGAAGAGGTAAACACAGTCTTCCAGGGCTGGGTGTGTATGATTGTGGTGAATGAAGACGCCAGGCTGGGAGACGTTTTACGGAGACGGAGATGCGTAGGGTGTGTCGGACCAAATGATTTATCTAGGACTGGGGAGGGGACTTGTCCCCCTCCAAACTTCAGAGGATTCGGGGGAGAGAACGCAAACATAGCAGAGGTGAAGTTTGCATTTTTTTTATGCTGCTGAATATTTATTTTCTGCCATCTTTTCTCTCCAGATCTATGGACATAATTTACACAGGACCCCGAGGGTAATTAAGCCAGCAATTCCTTTGCCAGTAAAATGAGAAAAGCCAGCTCTCAGTAAATTCTGAATTCCACTATGGATGTTGCAGAAACAGAACTAAAAACAGCTGCGGTTTATCTGTGCTGCAGAATTGACTATAATTTGCTGCCACTCTTACCCTTACCACATAGCAATCAGTGTACAGAAGTGCAGAATTTTAAGATGATGAATGTTTTATTTCTTAAAATAAACAGTAGCAATTTAGAAACACATTTATGTATTTTACATTTTTTATATAGTAAAAGTATATTGGAAACTTCCTTAGTGTCAAAATCCTCACATGCACCTGTCAAAAATATCAAGATGACAAGCTACGACGGCACCCAGATTTAAATAATAGACTTTTGAGATATATTCCATGAAACTTCTGATGGTTTTGTTTGCACTGACCAAGCAATGCCTATTTCTCACTCGTGACCAGGCGTCTTCAGTGTGTCAGACTTAGCAGTCACGCATTCCAAATGTTAGTACTAGACCAACATGGGAGTTGTTTTGCTTTTTATTTTTAAATTATTTTAAAGTTTTTTTTTTCATCCACCTAGCAAATTCCAGTCGCTGAATAAGTTTGTTGGGTTGGACGGACTTCCCCAATGTAACAAACTTCATGCGTATACTTGCTACATTTGCCTTTTTTGCGTGTTCTCATCAGAACTGGTTATTACTGGGGCGCCTAGGTGGTTCAGTTGGTTGAGCATTTGACTTCGGGCTCAGGTCATGATCTCACAGTTTGTGAGTTTGAGCCCGCCTCCAGCTTTGTGCTGATAGCTCAGAGCCTGGAGCCTGCTTTGGATCCTGTGTCTCCCTCTCTCTCTGCCCCTCCCCTGCTTGTGCATGCTCTCTCTCTCTCTCTCTGTCTCTCAAAAATAAATAAACTTAAAAAAAAATTTTAAAAATGAACTGGTTATTACTCTCTTTTATCAAATCTAAGAAGCATGGCTGTGTTTTTGTTTTTGTTTTTAATGTTTATTTGTTGAGAGAGAGACAGACAGAAACAGAGCACGAGCAGAGGAGGGGCAGAGAGAGGGAGACACAGAATCCGAAGCAGGCTCCAGGCTCTGAGCTGTCCGCACAGAGCTCAGCACGGGGCTCGAACTCACAGACCGCAAGATCATGACCTGAGCTGAAGTTGGACACTCAACCGACTGAGCCACCCAGGTGCCTCCGTTTTTTGTTTTGTTTTGTTTTTATAAGACATAAACAGAAAAAGTGCTGCCCACAAAAATATGCTGCAACATAGGTAGTTAAGATGTTTTCCCATCCAGGTGATATTCAATGAGAAGAAAAAATGTTCTTAGAATTCATGAAATATGGGATGTCCACGTGTCAGAGGAGAAAAACGGGTATAATGACTGATCAAAGTTCACAGAGCTACTAAGTGACAAAAACAGGAGATGAGAGTGTTTCTGACTCCAGAGATCTCTCCAACTCAGCTTGTCTAACACTGTGACCTTGAGTGGTCATGGATTCTCTCTGTGCTACTTTTCTTCTTTGTTTAAAGTGAAGTTCACAGTGATAATAATAGAGTATTAGTGAGGCACAGTGGGATACTGGGCTATAAAAGTTTCTTTGAATTCAAATGATCCTCTGCTCCCTTCAAGGTCACTTGGTTTCTCTTTTACCAGATTGAATGATGTTCATTTTTCCCCTAATTATTGAATATAAATGTTCAACTACTAGATATCAGTGTTGGAAGACTGTGTAGTCGCAGCCGAGAATTCAGTTCAAACGCATGACCTTTAGTCAAAGCCACTGAAGATGTGGAAGACTTCACTGGGCAAACATGGCTGGTCATAATAACACCTATCATAATTGTGTGATGTCATGAGTTCACACAGCTAACGGATGTCAGATTCATTACATATATCAAATCAATTGTGAGAACTTAATGTGTTTATAGAATGTGACCAGATGCCATTGTAGAGCTCAGTGTCCCTGCGATAGCTCAGAGGGAGTAGATCAGGTGCTCAGTACTCTCTGTCCTTAGTAGCTCTTCTCAAACTTGGTGGGATTCTCTGTTTTATCTTTTGTATTTTCAGATCTCCTTTCAAGTCAAAATGCCACAGGCAAGCATTTTGGTCCTTGCTGCTATTACACATTTACATAAACTGTTGTATAACTTCTACTTTGTCATAGATGCTAATTAGCAGTGCTTTGCAAGGCTTCCAGAGGTTATCCTGACTTTGCTGATGAGGAAATAGAGGGTGAGATTTATCTGGGAACACGAGGTTGAATCGCACCCAATGGTGATACAATGGTGGCTTCAGGAATTAGCACTCACGTTCTGGATTTGTTAGTTCTCTGTTTAAGCTGTGTATTAAACAGTCTGGCTATTTGTTTTCTTTGGAAAGGGACTCAGAGACCATGTCTCCTGCCTATGCGGCTCTCCTAGCTCTTCTATTACTCCACCATGCCAGCTGCTCTCCTCACCACGCGGTGAACACCCAAGCCCATCCTTTCTCCGGGGCTCCTGCTAGACTTCTGCTGTTAGCCAGGAGTCAAGGCACTGCCCTCAGAAGGCTTTCTGAGCCACCAAGTTCCCAGCCCTTACCCATCCTCTGCCTTGTGCCTGTTGCTCCTTGTGTTATTGCTCTAATACCTTGCTGAGGAGCAGAAATCATACCTTTTGTCGGTCTTTCCCCTGTCCCTCCCTTGGAGTGTACCAAACATAACTCCTATTTATTAAAACAACTATTAATTCATAACAAAAGGCATGTTTGAATTAGTTGTCCATCATCCCTCAGTAGGTCAATTATGGATTTGCCCAACCAACTGCAAATCAATTCCATGAATGGATTTGTCTACAGCTGCAGTCCAAAGTGAACTTTCTGTAAACTTCTCCGTTTCCACTATTCCAAACTGAGTTTTGCCATATCTCATTCCAAAATATCTGAAATCAAGAACTTTTTATTTGCGTACATCCCCTGAGGATCTAGAGATAACATCTTCTACAGCCCTTAGGGGTTCTGTGTGGTTGGCCAAGAATATGAATGAGCCTGTCAGGATGGCAACCATCAGGAGTGTTTGAGTAGGTGATAGAAAGTGGGAGGTCTCCTGGTGAGAGAAAGAGTCTAGGCTTTGTTTAGAGAAAGAACCGAGCTTTGCTTACATACATTACCTTTGCCCCTTCTTTGGAGCTAATTTAGAAAGTGACAGGGTCTGTGGCAAAGTGGAATCTGAACGTTTATATTTTCCAAAATTAAGTCTTTGAAGAACACACATGCTTTATGCTTTAGGTTTATAATATATATTTTAGGTTAAATGATACTGTCATCTTGGCTATTTTACTGTAATCTGAACAACTTTCTATTCTATGTAGGTAGCTCTGCTAAAACAATCTTGGAACAATCATAGGATAAATTGAGGTTTTTGTATGACTCTTATTTGGAGGGGTTTCATGTCTTTTTATCTCTGTCTCACTTTATACTGAATGAAGGAGGATTTCACTTAATTGGACAAAAGTATTTGTTGATTGATGGACTTCATCTTCCTCTTTAAAAAGCTTTGAAATTGAAAGTAGAAGAGGGAAATCTTCTCACCCTAATAAATTGATTGTGCCAGGATAAAGGAAATGCTGCTCTTTGAACACATCAGGACTAGTCGGGCCAGTTGTGAGGACGATCTGGTTCTGATATCTGTCATCCTTTGATTACCAGAGTCGATGGGGTGATGTAATTTCTTAAGTGTGTCAGAAAATTCATGAGAAAAATAAAAAGGGACCAAAACCCACAGTGCTCAATGAACTGTTAAGGTCCACAGCATTTGGTCCATTATTAATGCTTACCTTAAATCTTTTAATAGACACTGATTATTATCATCGTGCCATACTCAGAAAGAACAGGAAATAGGAGAGTGAGTTTCCCAGATGACCTTATGTAGCTGCAGAAAACAACCACCTTCACGACCTTATCATCATGTCAGATGAGTCACTGAACTGTTGGACCTCAACTTTAGGCAACAGGCAGCTTCTTATAAAGTAGGATGCTAAAATCATCAGAAAATGATTTCTTTTAAGCCCAAGATAGAGGCCAGAGTGTTGATGATCTGACCGCCCACTAAGACTAATAGCTCATCTTTCCATCGTCTCATGCAAAACAAAATTCAAGAAAGGAACTAAAGAGATGGCTGTGTTTTATCAGGAGAGTAGGAATTGCCAAACAGCAGAAACCAGAATGTCTTTAATTGATCTTGTTAAGAGTTCCCAGAGGTGTCTGCCTACACTGGACCTTTTGGAAGAAGGAAGGTCTCATGGTACATGTTCGCTGGTAGAAGAGAAATCATTCTTTCCTGTTGTTAGGGCAGGCCACTATTGACACTTGGTGGCTGGTATTCCAAATCCTGAAGCACAAATATCTTCTGAGTTCCCACTACAGGGATAGAGGAGGAGATGTCCTCTGATCAGAGACTTCTTTAACTGATTGCTTCACTTATACCCTGGATACATTTGCTTATTCATTTATTTAAAAAATGGGGTGCCTGGGTGGCTCAGTTGGTTGAGCCTTGGACTTCAGCTCAAGGGATGATCTCACAGTTCCTGAGTTTGAGCCCTGCATCCGGCTGTCTGCTGTCATTGCAAAGTCTGCTTTGGATGCTCTGTCCTCCTTTCTCTACTCCTCCCCTGCTAGCCCTCTCTCTCAAAAATAAATGAAAAAAAAAAAAAAGAATAACCAGAAGGAAAACTGAAGGTAATTTGCCAGATTCCCATGGTCCTTTAGGAATATTGCCTACTTCTATATCTCTGTGTTTTGGTGTTTGGGGGTTAAAATCACTCGATTCAACAAGTACTTATCTACAGACAGTCTAACATTTGCAATCTCTTGTTGGCTCTTCAAAATCTAGTCAGAAGAAAAAGAGATTGTTCTCATATCCCCAAATCTTAATATCTTTGAAAAGAGAAACGATGAGTGCAAAATATCAGCCTCAATAAGGAAAATAATAATAGCAAACCTTTGTATGGTTCTTACTGGGTGCTGTGGCCTGTTCTAAGTGGTTTACTTACATTTACTCACTTGATTGTCTCTCTTTATTTATTCATTTTTTTGAAAGAGAAAGAAAGAGAGAGAGAGAGAGAGAGAGAGGCAGAGGGAGAGAGAGAGAGCTCACAAGTTGGGGAGGGGCAGAGGGAGAGAGACAGAGAGAAACTTAAGCAGGCTTCACTCTCAGCACGGAGCTTGATGGGGGCTCATCATGACCTGGGCTGAAATCAAAAGTCAGATGTTTAACTGACTGAGCCACCCAGGTGTCCCTGCTCATTTGATTCTTACGGCAACCCTTGAAGTAGGTGACAGTATTATTCATGTTTGATAGACAAAGGAACCCAGGCACAAATAACTTATCCAAGTTTTCATGATAGAACCAGGGTCCTAGCCATATAAATCTAAATATAAACTTATTTTATATTTAGATTAAATACTTATTATACTTATATAATTTATATTATTTAATTAAATAATTAATTAATATAATTAATAATTAATATGTTGCTTAATATATATTTTTTTAAGTAAAACCAATCATATGATACTCTGGTTCAAAACCCTTGCTTTACTTCCCGTCTCATATAGAACCCAATCCAACCCTCCACACAGGCTTGCTGGGCCTCCAAGTTTGCTGCTGCCCACCTTTCTGAGCTTTTCCTTCCTCTCCTCTCCCTTAACTGTCTCCCCTTAGTGCCACTGGCCTTTCTACTCTGGGAATGCCCCATGCTCATTCGCTCTTCAAGCCTTTGCATTTTCTCTGCCACCTGGAAGGCTCATACCCCAGCTCTGTGCATGGCTCACCTTTTAAAATTCACATCTGTGCCTCAATATCACCTCCTTGGACACAACCTACAATGGTCATCCCACTGCCCATTCCCCTACTGTTTTATTATTTTTTTTTAAATGATGTATATCAGTACCTGACAATTCATAACTTATGTATTTATTTATCGTCTGTCACGGTTATTAGAATGTAAGCCCAAACAGGGTAGGGATTATATTCATTTTGTTCACTGCTGCCATCCCCAGTGACAAGAACATGGCCAAGCACATAATCAGTGCCAGTAAGTATTTGGGAAGTGAACAAATAAAACAAATTGATGAACTATCACCTCAGGGAAGATAAACTTATTGTCAAGGTAAAAATGGTTCATGACTGAACCAAAGCTGAAACAGTGGAATGGCAGGGACTCTCAGAGATTATTCTCCAAAGTGGAGGTTTTCGCCTGGGACAGGATGGGGGCTTTTCTGTACTGGAAAGTCACAAGCAGACATGATGGAATTAGAGCAGTTTACTCCAACAAGAGTGGGTGAACCCATCCCTTTCCATCTCACTACAACCACCTCCTGATTCTTCTAGTACCTGAAGTTATTTATGAAAGGGAAATCAAATACACAGGCAAAACAGTAGAAAATAAAATTAAACAGATGCTCTAATCCTTGACTTTGCCTAATTCTGAGCAACTGCATATTTCTAAGTGGAAGAGTATTCTAGGCTTCCCAGCCATGTATCTAACTTAGGATTCAAGTTATTTGATGATGATGATGGTGATGATGATGATGATGATGATGATGATGATGATATTCGGATTGGTCTTTCTGAAGTTGTTGGCTTTCTTTTTTTTTCCTTTTCGAATTTTTATTAAATTCTAGTTAGTTAACATACAGTGCAATATTGGCTTCAGGAGTAGAATTCAGTGGTTCATCACTTACACACAGCATTCAGTGCTCATCATAACAAGTATTAAGGAAGGCACTTGTTATCATTAATATCTCATTAATTGAAAATATGCCTCTCTTCCTTTTGAGAAATCTGGATGAAAGAGGCATTGAAACTCTAAGAAGTAAAACTCTACACACAGCCAATATCCCTAACTGACTTTCCTTCCTGTGGAATATTGGAAGATCTTTCTGAATAATTCCTAATGGTCCAGCTAAACCTGACAGTGCATTAAAGATGGCTGGGGCAGCTCAAGAGCATGCTGCGGCTCTCTGATCTAAGTTGTTTGGCTTCAGGATTTGAGGAAGCAAATAGAAGCAGCTGCACTAAGGATTTTCTGCAATTAGGTTCATGCAGATTCTGGAAGTTGCTTATTAGGTCTGTCACTTTCAATCCATCTGGTATTTTCGTGTTCAAGTAGTATTGCGAGTTGCTCAGTGGGGTCAGTGGTTTTCCTTTTACCTGCTAGACAGCATTGCACAACAGTAAAGGCTTATCTGCTGGAGGCAGGATGCACAATTTGGCTGCATATTGCAAGGCACATGAATTTTTGATTTGTCTGTGTGAGACAGCACAGACACCTCTGAGGAGTTCCGGTTTGGACCAGTCCAAGATTTAGGTAACATTACCAAATTGTCCTGGGCTTATTTATTTTTATTTTTGCACGTGTTCTTTCCCCTAGTGCCTTATGTAACACAAGAACCAAAGGTAAATGCTATGGGCAGCTAGTTATTTCCATTTTATTTTATCACCTGTCTGGTATTGATTCAGAAAGCTATAGACTAAACTAAGTGGTGTTCCTGGAACAGAGCTTGATCCATTCAAACACTTGCTATATTTGAGGGTTCTCAAAAATAAAGAGCATATCTGACCCCTTAGAATCTGCTAATTTTTGAAGGTATTCTGTCTTTTTACCTTTCTCCCCAAACTGCCTTTTTATAGCGTCAACCTTCATTTGGATGGAGGAAAATTGAATTCAAACACTTTCTGAAAAAATTCCACATTGATACTTCACATCCTTCTCTTCCCTGGTACCTCAGTTTGCCATAAATTTTCAATGCAGGTTTGGGGATGAACTTATTTGGAAACTCTGTATCTCTTCTTCCTCACTACTCACTTGGTAACTACATGGGGTTATGCTAATTTTTACCATATCCTCTGGATTATGCGGTTATGAGAACTTCCCACTCTCAGGCCTAATCCTTAATATTTTGTGTACTTTTTTTTGGCATTTGCATCTGACTTATTGAGTCTCTGAGAACAACTTTTTCCAATTAGGCATCGAAGGGGCCTGTTCTAAGTTTATTAGTTTGCTCGAGCTTGTTTTATTTATGTTATCTCACTTATACTCAGACTTTAAATTTACCAAAAGATGATAACCAGGAATGCCCTGTGTTTCTTAATAACATACACTAAAATAGTGTCATAGCAGGGAGAGAGGTTGATTTAGGAAGATGAAGTGGCTGCTTATTCTCTTTTATCTTGGCAATTGCAAAGTGGGTCCTGCAAAACATACACCGTCTGGCTTGTGTACTTTGCCAGATGGTTTCCATGGTCTCATTCCCAACAGGGGTGGGGATCCATGGGGTGGGGAACTGGAGCCCAGGCAAAGTGACTCCTTTACTTATCACAGGGCTGCTTGGAAAGAAAACAAAACAAAGCAAATAAGCTTGCAAAATTGGTGGTGATTTCAGTGAAAAGTTGGTGGCTATTTTGCTTCTTAAAATTGTGGTTCCCTTGAAGTATTTCTGGAGATTAGTATGATATATGCTTAGATGTAGCCTTTCATGTTTTTGGACCCAGAGGGCTACAGAACCAGGAAATAATGGTAGCCAGGTTACTGGTAAAAAAGAAAGAAAGAAAATGGCTCATTTTAACACATTGTTGAAGTCCTTGAAGCTTGAGGCTGGAGCAGCTGAAGTGGAGGACTGAGATTCCTTTTGGTCAATCCTCTGGGCTAAACCCCAAAACGTCCCCATATCTTCATCATTTGTTCTACAAAGCACATCCCTCATCTGGGTCTCCACTATGGAACATAGTTTTAACCAGAATAGGACTTGGAGTGACGTGGTAAGTCATAGGTGCACTATGTATGCATTCTTCCAGAGTTCAAGATGAGAACTTGTGCTCCCCAAGGTTAAATTCCAGCAAGTTCTGTAGCCTCCTCTCTTTCTTAATGGAAAATGGGGTGGGGTAGGGAATGAGTGGATAACTATGACGGTTGTCTCTGGAATTCACTCTCCACCAAGTGATTTCTGGTAGCTACTTTGGTGTTATTTGAAAAGCATCAAATATTTGAATAGCATTTGGTATTATGTGATTAAGCTTTTAGGGACCGACACTCACTGTTGGCTATGGACATTCAGTATGTGTTGAAATTATTTATCATCAGACACACACACACACACACACACACACACACACACACACATTGAATGTACTCACTCCACATGAGTATCCTGAGGATTTGATAAGAGTTGGGTGAAAAGCAAAAAAAAACAAAAAACAAACAACAAAAAAAACCAAAAAAACAAAAAAGCATGAGACTCAACAGTAGAGAACTGATCATTTCCTACTGAAATGGATAGCCTGAGGCAGTTTTTTCCCCTTGCTTTGACTGTTGCAAGAGGTAGACATTTAAGTCATAAGTAAAACATTTTTTAAAAATTAGTAAATACTGCCTTCCATTTCCGGAAAGATAGAGTAGATGGACTTTTACTTATTCCTCCTACTGGAATTCCTGAACATTATATATAAAACAAACATAAGATGACTGTGATAGAACAATTAGAAAACAGCAAGGATATAGAAGAACTCAACCATCAAGCAACAGGTATCTAACATACATTTATAAAACATTCCACAACAACAGAATACACATTTTTTTTCAAGTGTCTTGGAACATATATCAAGATGGTCTATATCTTGTGGCTAAAATGAATCTCGATACATTTAAAAGAATTAAATTTATATAGAGTGTTTTATAATCATAATGCAATCAAACTAAAATCAATTTCAAAAAGATAACAAGAAATATCCAAACATGTTGAAACTAAACAGCCTAATTCTAAATAATCTATAGGTCATGAGAAAGTCTCAAAAGAAATTTAAAAAAATTGAACTGAATGATAATATACAGTATATCAAAATTTTTAGGACACAGAGAAAGCACTGTTCAGAGGGAAATTTATAGCACTAAATGAATACATTACAAAAGAAGAAAAGTTTCAAATCAATAATCTAACTTCTCACCTCAAGAATGTAGGAATAACAGAACAAAATAAACCCAAGGCAAGCAAAGGGAAAAACATGATAAAGAGCAGAAAATATTTAAATTAGAACCAGAAAAATAAATATAGCTTAAAAAAAAAGATCAGTAAAAGTGAAAAATGTCTAGCAAGACTGATAAGGACAAAAAGAGTATGCAAACTGCCAATATCAGAAATAAAACAGGGAACATCACTACAGACCATGCAGACATCAAACAGGCTATAAGGAAATACTATGAACAATTTTATACATCTATATTTGACAACTTAGATGAAATGGACCACTTCCTCAAAAAAGCATAAAGTAGCACAACTCACACACATGAAATAGTTTGAATAACCCTATACCTATGAAGGGAATGCATAATTTTAATACTCTTGAAAGAGAAATCTCCAGGCCCAGAGAGTTTCCCTGGAGAAATCTGGAACCCAAAGCCAAATATGTTAAAGAAAAAAGGGTTAATACCAATGCTACTAAGTCTGTTCCAAAAACAAACAAACAAACAAACAAACAAACAAACAAACAAAACCCAGGAGAAAACACTTTCCAATTCTTTTCATAAAATCTGACAAAAGGCAGTTCACAAAAAGAAAACTGCAAACCAATATAACTCATGAATGTAGACATAAAAATCCTTAATAAAACATTAGCAAATGGAATTCAGCAATATATAAAAACAATTGTACACCAAGACCAAGTGGAGTTCATTTCAGGGATGCAAATTTGATTCTGTATTTGAAAATCAATTAAAGTAATCTACCACATTAGCAGACAAAAGAAGAAAAATAAAATATCAACTGACAGAGAAAAACCATTTGTCAATCATTTTTGATAAAAACTCTTTACAAAAACAGCAATAGAGGCAACTTCTTTCCTTGACAAAGAGCATTAAAAAATTCTACAGCATACACTATTCTTTTTTTTTTTTTTAATATTTTTTTCAACGTTTATTTATTTTTGGGACAGAGAGAGACAGAGCATGAACGGGGGAGGGGCAGAGAGAGAGGGGGACACAGAATCGGAAACAGGCTCCAGGCTCTGAGCCATCAGCCCAGAGCCTGACGCCGGGCTCGAACTCACGGACCGCGAGATTGTGACCTGGCTGAAGTCAGACGCTTAACCGACTGCGCCACCCAGGCGCCCCAGCATACACTATTCTTAATCGTTAAAGACTAAATGTTTTCTCCAAAGGTCAGTAGTAAGACAAAGATGTCTTCTCTCCATTCTTGAACATAGTGCTGGAAATTTTAGTTCATTAAGGCAAGAAAAGGAAATACAGAACATACAAATCAGAATGGAGGAAATAAAAGTGTCCTCTTTGCAGATAACATGATTATCTATATAGACAACTCCTAGAACAATGGAGTTCAGCAAGGCTGCAGAATATAAGATAAAAATATAAAAATCAATAGTATTTGTATGAACAAATGAACACAGGGGATCCAAAATTAAAAATACAATACCATTTGTAATTGCTAAACTAATAAACAAACCACCCCAAAATTTCAAATACTTAGTTGCAGATCTAATAAAACACTTAAAGGACTTCATGCTGAAATCTGCACAATGCTGATGAAAGAATTTCAAGGAAGACCTAAACGGATAGAGACACATACTATATTCAAGGACTCGATGATGCAACACAGTAAAGATGTCAATTCTCCCCAAGTTGGTATATAGGTTGAATACGATTGCTATCAAAAACACCGTGTTTTATTTTTTATATAAGGCAATATTCTAAAATTTATGTGGAAAAGTAAAAGAACTAGAATACCTGAAAAAATTCTGAAAAAGAAGAATTCAGTGGGAGATCTCAATCTAATGAATTATAAGAGTTATAACATACACTAAGCGATACTAGTAGAGGAATAGACACATGAATCAATGGATAAGAATAGACAACCCAGAAACAGAACCACACAATATGCCCAATTGACTTTGATAAAAATACAAAAGCATTCAATGGAAGAAAGACATCTTTTTCAACAAATTATGGTAGAACAAGTAGATATGCGTAGGCAAAAAAATAAACTTGACCTGTCTTACACTTTGTACAAAAATTAACTCAAAATAGATCACAGGCTTAAATGCAGTACTACATAAAACTATAAAACCTAAAAATTTTTTTTAATGTTTTTATTTTTGAGACAGAGAGAGACAGAGCATGAGCAGGGGACAGGCAGAGAGAGAGGGAGACACAGAATCCGAAGCAGGCTCCAGGCTCCGAGCTGCCAGCACAGAGCCCAACATGGGACTCGAACCCACGGACTGTGAGATCATGACTTGAGCCGAAGTCGGACGCCCAACCAACTAAGCAACCCAGGTGCCCCAAAACTATAAAACTTTTATTTATTTATTCTTTTAAATGTTTATTTATTTTTGAGACAGAGCGCAAGTGGGGGAGGGGCAGAGAGAGAGGGCGACACAAAATCTGAAACAGGCTCTGAGCTGTCAGCACAGAGCCGGATGCGGGGCTCAAACCCACGAACGGTGAGATCATGACCTGAGCCCAAGTCGGACGTTCAACCGACTGAGCCACCCAGGCGCCCCAACTGTAAAACTTTTAGAGAAAAATATAAGAGAAAATTATCAGGATCTAGGGCTAGGCAAATAATTCTTTTAAAAAATTTTTTTATTCACTATATTTTTAGGTAAGGAATTCTTCAGACTTGACACCAAAAGCATGATCCATAAAAGGAAAAACTAATAGTTTGGAATTTATCAAAATTTAATATTTTGTTTCATAAAAGATATGTTAAGAAGATGAAATGGCAAGATATGGAGAGGGAGAAAATCTTTGTGAACCACATACCCAACAAAGAGACAGTATCTGACATATCTTTAAAAAAATTAAAAAATCCCAAAATTTTAAAGTGGGCAAAAACACGAGGAGACCTTTCATGGAAGAGGATATACAGATGCCAGGTAATCACATGAAAATATGTGAGTTAACATATTTTAGCCAGTAAGAAAATGCAAATTAAAACCACAAGGGGACATCACTACATACCTATCAGAATAATTGAAATTAAAAAAAAAATAGTGACAAAACCAAATGTTGGCAAAGAATGATGCAAAGAAACTGCACCACTCATACATTGCTAGTGGGAATGCAAAATGGTACAGCCAATTTAGAAAAGTTAAGCTGTTTCATAAAACAAATAATAATAAAACATACACACACACACACACACACACACCAAACCATAAATACCATACAACCCTGCAGTTGCACTCCTGGACATTTATCATAAAGAAATGAAAACTAAATTTGCACAAAAACCCAGTTCATAATAGCCCCAACCTTGAATCAGACCAGATGTTTTCCAGTGGGTAAGGGGTTAAACTGTAGTACAGGGTGGTATGTAGCATGGAATAGTACTCAGAAAAAAAAAGGGAGAAACTATTAATAAATGCAAAATCTGGAGGAATCCTCAAAGGTTACATGCTGTGTGATTCCATTTATATAAAATTATTTGAAATGACAACATTATAATAATGGAGAACAGATAACGGTTGTCTGGGGTTAGGGAAGGGACAGAGGAAAGTGGGAGTGGATATAAACGGGCATCATGAGTGATCCTGATTGTGACATTGCACTACAGTTTTGCAAGATGTTACCCTTGGGGGAAACTGAATAAAGCATACTTGGGGTCCCTCTGTGTTAGTTTTCAAAACTGTATTAGAATCTACAACAATGTCAATTAAAAAGATCAATTAAGTCATTTAAAGTTTAACTAAATGATATAAAATGAAGCAAACAGGGTAATAATGCTTGGGACAATAGAGTAAACTGGATTCTACCCCAAAATGCCACATCAATATTATGTAGTGCCCAAATGAGACTTGAGATAGTCAAGAAGCTTCAACGTAGAGGGTTTAGTTTCCATGACTCAACGTAACTGAGACGCTGTTTCCCATTCTGGTTTACATGATGAGGTTGTATTTCACCCTCATGTTTCATGGAGTCTAAACTGAGCTGACCTCAGCTTACCTGCATACATGCCTCTCTTTTGCCCTTCGTCATGGCTCCTGGTATTGCCATTAAATGGTTCTGGAATGTCCCTTTCTGCACAGCATCTTCCCAGTATGCCTTTAAAAGACCCACCTTATCATTCTTTCCCCCCCTTCCCACAATTGCCTCCACTTAAACTGCCAATCCAAACTACTAAGCAAACTCATCACAGCACTAAATAAACAGGTTTGAATTACCAGTTTAACCCTCCTTCTGGATGTCTTATATTTTAAAAGAAGCAAAAATGATTTCAATTACTCTTCTATTGGTAGACTGCCGGAAGGAGATCCAGTTGTCCCTACGGGACTGGTGGTTGTAAAAGAGCAGGGAGCCTCCCTTTGACTCCCCCGACCCCTTGATTTTAGTCAAGGAGAATGGTGAAGGGCTAGGAAAATACCAAAGCGCATGCTTGGACTGCCCTTTCTTCTCCAACTCTCTCCCACCTCCCTGTGGTCCTTCCCTAATCTGTGAGTAAATATTTTAATGAGACCATTAATTGTGTTACACTATTTTGTTTGTAAATGTCCTTTTTAATGAAATGACTTAATCAAATTTTAGTTGCAAATCCCTACCTCCTAATTTTTCATGGACTTGACGTTCTCACTTGCGCGGCTTGTTACATGATGTTTTCCATCAGTGTGCCTCTGTATTAGCTGTTAGGTCCGTAAGGAGAAAGAGGGCAGGGCAAGGTGAAGTTTGACTATAGTCTGCAAAATAACCCTTGCCAGAAAGGCACTGTATCATGAACTCAGAAGGCATTCTGTGCTAGATTTATCTAGTCTCTTTTACCCAACTGCAGTCTTCTTTATGCCATGCTTTCTTCCTCACCTTTTACTCTTTCCTCAACCACTGGCAGTCAGAGGTCTGCCCCTAGTAGCTGAGCTCAAATAGTTCCCTTGATCAAACCCAAAAGATTTGGCCCAGTCTTGCCACTATTAGCCCATCTGTGGTTTTGGCCTGACTATTCACGTCCTTACTTTTTAAAAAATGTCTGCTTATTTTTGAGAGAGAGAACACAATGGGGAAGGTGCAGAGAGAGATGGGGAGAGGGGATCCGAAGTGGACTCTGGGCTAACAGCAGAGAGCCCAATGTGGGGCTCGAACTCACAAACCAATAGATTATGATCTGAGCTGAAATCAGATGCTCAACTGCCTGAGCCACCCAGGTGTCCTCCCACCTCCTTACTTTGACACTCTCTTTCCCTGATTTCATGAATGTTGCCTCCCCTGGTTCTCCTGAAGATGGGAGGCAGTTACAGTTCTCCTGTAAACTGGCTCCTCATAATCTGCCTTTGGATGGGTCATTGGCATTTCAAACTTGCCCATCACTGAGCTATTGATGGTACTACAAATCTGCTTTCCCATTTCAGTTAATGGCAACCCCAATCTTTCACTTGTTCAGGTAAAAATCTTTGAGTATTCCTTGATCCTCTCTTCTTCTCCCCAGTTACATCTGGTTCATAAACAAACTTTCCTTGCTTTCCCTCAAAATATGTGTAGAATCTGAGCACTTCTTACCACTTCCATCATCACCACCCCCATGTGTGCCACCTTCTCTGCTTGCCTGGGTCACCGCCATAGCCTCGGGTCTCTGCTTCTGCCCTTGCTCATCTCTTAATTCCAATAGAAAAGCCAGTGTGATTACGTTAAATTGTAGCAGGTCAAGTCTCGTCTAGAAATCCTCCAACAGCTTCTTGTCTGGCTTAGAGTAAAAGCCAGTCCTTCCGCTAGCTTGTATCATTGGCTCACTCCCACCTTATTACATGATCCTTCACTCTGATCTATCCACACCAGCCTCCTTGGTCTTCTTGATCATGCAGACTTCTGCTTCGGAGCCTCATGCCTGCCATCGGTTTCCTCTGCCTGAATGCTCTTTCAAGGGAGTGGCATGTCTGACTTCTTCATGTCAGGCTTCAGAGGGTCTCCCCCCACCACCTCTGGGGACGCTGAAAGCCCTCATCCCAGGCACTTCAGACATCTCTCTCATTCCTGTTTTATTTTTCATCAGTAGCACCTATTTTACATAGTATATATTTGACTTAATCTTACTTAGTGCCTTTCTCTTCTACTAGGCTGTGAGTTCAGTGGGCAGACATTTTTGTTTTTTTTAAATTTTTTTTTAATGTTTATTTTCTTTTTGAGAGAGAGAAAGAGACAGAGCACGAGCAGGGGGAGTGGCAGGGAGACAGGGAGACACAGGATCCGAAGCAGGCTGCAGGCTCTGAGCTGTCAGCACAGAGCCCAACGCGGGGCTGGAACTCACAAACTGTCAGATTATGACTTGAGCCAAAGTGAGGGCTCAACCAACTGAGCCACCCAGGTGCTCCGCAGACATTTTTGTTTGTCTTTTCAATGCTCTGTTTTCAGCACCAAGACTAGCGCCTGGTGCGCAGACTCATGGTCAATATTTCTACGTGAACTGAATGATTATTTTCTTTGTCTTTGTGTCTCTCCATTTCTGTGTCCCTTTATTATGGCATTTCCATTCTTGGCTATTCTTTCCTTCCTCTGCTTCATAAATGTAGGTATGTCCCAAGAGTGTCTCCTTGGTGCCCTCATCTTTTATTACATTCTTTTTCCCTTTCCTTTTCTCTTCCACCTTCTTCCCTTGACCACTGGCCCCTGATTTCAAGGCACAGATATCTCTCCTTCCCTCTTACACTTCTCCCAGGCCTCTGACTGTAGTTTGGGGTGCTACATGTCTGGACCCTGCAGGGCAAGAGAAGCAGGAGAACAGGCGGCATGAGCACTGAGATGATTTCAGTATTGTTTACCATAAAGGCCTTGAGTTTCCATCTTGGGTTATAGGAATAAGTTTATATGTTCTATTTTCTTTTGTCTGGTAAGCTTCTGGGGGGCAAGAATCATACATTATTAATGTTTATATTCATCAATTCTTCCCTCTACCTATCCATGCATGCATTCACCAATAGAATAGAATAGTAGGGCACCCACTAGGTGCCAGGTCTTTTCCCAAGGCTCTGGGAATGCAAAGTTAGGTAAAACCTGAGATGGTATTAATAACAACCAGAAAAGCTCAAAGGTTTCAAGTTATGGAGATCAGGGATACAGTGAAGAAAAAACCAATTAGCAGAGTACTACTGTAGTATAGAGAATAAATCAAGGCCATTTCTAAAGGAGGGAAGGTATAGATGGAAATAAGTAATCAGATTTGAGAAATATCCAATGAGAAACTTACCTAGAATAGCCACTCCATAGTTTTTACTAGATGATTTGATTTGTTATAGAAGAAACTGGCTTATAAGAACTCAGGATTTGAAGTTGCATCGAGTTGAGTTTAAATCCCCTAAACTCATCTGTTTGCTAGCTGTATGGCTGTGGGCAAATTATTTAATCTCTCCAGGTCTCAGTTTCCTTAGCTGTAAAATGAGGTGGGCAAAACTCAACTCAAAGGGTTTTTTCAAGGGTTAAGTGAGGAAATTCATGTAAAGTGAACAGGGCCAGGTACAAACTATGTGATGTATAGGTCACTGTTTACATTATAATAAACATTTAATGTGACTATTTAAAGAGTCACAAAAAAATAGAGTGACAAATAGATATTCCCAACAAGTTGAAATGTCAGCTACTCAAATAGAAATAAATACAAACTTTTATTTCAATTATATTATTTCTCCTCTTTCCCAGTACATGAGGATATCAGGAGAAAATACCTACAGTTCTCAGAAAGTGAATCAAGTATAATAACTAATAACTAGTGAGTTTGTTCTGTTGGGGCAGAAGGGATCATTGTAGAACATAGCAAATAGAAGTGCCCAAGTCTGTCTGTCTGCCTGTCTCTCATTGTCCGTGTAGCTTTAAACATTATGCAAAAAAATGTCATTTAGAGTCATTTTAATCATGGTATTGCCAGAGAGCAGTGGATAACCATTTCTTCTGCCAGAAATTTTGATTTCTTTCTTAAAGGAAGGGGAAAAGCAGTTCGTGCTCAGTGGGACAATTCTGGTTGTCTGTGGATCCTGCTGCCTGCTCAACTCTTGGGAACATGCATTACAACATGGATAGCTTTCAAGGCACCTTTGAGGTCCTCAATATATCTACTAGTATCTACTTTAGTAACTTAAGCTCTATGCTAATTATCTGTTTTGAGATACAGAGTAGAAAGGGCAATTTTACTTTCAAGAGATGATAGGTAAAAGTCACACAGCTATTTACTAACCTGATCAATAGCTATCTAATATTCCATACATGATATGAACTGTTTTGTTTTCTATTTACAAAGAGATACATCTTTTAATGGGGCAAGGTAGATTTTGAATGCAACCCTTGATTGCTTGAGGACTGATATTAACTTAAAATAGTTCAAGCAGATGTTATCCTAATCCTCCCTACTTTGAGTTTCTCTATTGTTTGGCTAAAATCCATATATTTTGTTGTATGGATAGATCCATATAATGTTTGTCTGGGATATCAAAAGCCCAGAGTTTAATCTTGTTATGCCTTTCATAGATGTATTTGATAGTGATTGCAATGTTTAGATGATAAACTCTGAGAACATGGACTGGGCCTTTTACATGTTTTATGTATCCCTCCCTCCTCTCCCCAAGGTCAAGAACAGGGCAGAACACACAATATATGCTCAACAAACCCTCACTGATGGGTTCAGTGTTTATGAAAACAACTCTACAGTAGAATACCATGGTGAGGAAGTTTGATAGTTGTATAAAACAATGAGCTAAAGAAGAAATTGTCAAATCTCTCAATCACATACTTATTGCTTTTTCCTTATGGTAATTGGAGTAAATGCATCATCTTTTCTATGCACGTATCTTCCTACTTGTAAGATGAGGTATTGGAAAATGATTGTCTCCAATATGAAGAGAACTTGGAATGTACTGTGGTATCTCAGCATGCCCATTTCTTTGACTGGGAATGGTCAAACACGTTGGGTTACTTACTCTTGATATTTTACTGATCAGTAACAAAATGTACCAAAAGAAAATGTCCAGATGATGTTAGGAAAGGAAGTGGTTACACAACCCGATTCAACTTTAAAAGGAAACATTCTTAATTCTAATATTTCAAAACCCTTCTCCATTTATCTTCTGGTTGCTACCTTTTTACCCTTTCCCTTTAAAGGAAAAATAGTAAATTGGACATATGGTAATTCTTAGAAAATGTTCTACATACTATAAGACTGACATTCATTCATTAATTCAATGTTTATGAAGCATCTTTTGTTCTGTGCCAGAGAAAAATTGTTCTGTATTTGTGAAATTCATCCTCTCTTGGAGGAGATCTTAGGATAAACCTCTTAGAGATTCTACCATAGTAATGCTATTGGGCTCATGAGGACAAGAACCACTGGGTCTCCACAAGACAGCAATATATATTCTGCTCTGAATTGTCAAGAAGAGCTCAGAGGTAGGCTGGCAAAATGGCATTTTCTAGGCAGCAGGAACATCATGGGCAGGGCTTGGAGGAATAAGGGCACAGAGTAGCCTATGGCTTGGTAAGGAATTTGGGCTTTTGCTAAGGGCAGCGAGGTCTGATTTATTTTATTAAAATATACATAACACACAATTAACCATTTTGATCGTTCTCGAGTGCACAGTGTAGTGGCACTAAGTATATTCACACGGTTGTGCAACCATCACCACTATCCGACTTCAGAATGCTTTCATCTTGTGAAGTCAAAACTCTGTACCCAGTAAATAATAACTCTCCATTCCTCCCTTATGTCATCCCCTGGCAACCACTGTTCTACTTTGTGTCTCCATGAAGTTGACTAATCTAGATTTCTCATATAATTGGAATCATACAGCATTTGTCCTTTCTTTTGTCATTGGCTTATTTCACTTAGTGCAATGTCTTCAAGATTCATCCATGTCGTAGCATGGGCCATCATTTCTGTCCTTTTTAAGGGTGACTAGTAGTCCACTGTGTGCATAGACCACAATGTGTTAATCCATTCTTCTGTTGCTGGCTTTGCTTGCTTCCAACTTTGGCCTTAAGTAGATAAGGCTGCAGTGAATGTGGGAAGTCCATATATGTCTTCAAGACGGTGATCTCATTTCCTTTGGATATATACTCCGAAGGGCAATTGCTGGATGATGTGGTAATTCTGTGTTTAATTTTTTGAGGAGCTGCCTTACTGTTTTCCACAGTGGCTTACAATTTTAGCATGCCTAAATAAGGGTTGAATTTTAAAGGATGTTAAAACTAGTGAGAGACTGATCATTTGGTGTGGATAGCACACCGCCTGCTGTGCGGAGGATGGACGAAAGGCAGTGGAGCTGGCGTTAGGATGCTGACAACCAGCTTAGAGCTGAGGGAGCTGTGACCCGGGGCTGGCCCTGTGTGGATGAGGACAGACGAGGAGCTGCAGAGATTCCTGAGAAGTACAATCACGTGCTTAATAAAGCTTTCTTGTAATGGTATCACCAATAACCAGCCCCAGCTGGAGTTGGGGGAGGAATTAAGGAAAGAATAAATCCTAAATTATTAAATGAATTGTCTGGGAATGGCAGAAGAACTGAGAGAAAGGGATATGAAAAGGAGGAGGAGACAGTCAGACAGAAACCCAAGGAAAAAAAGGAAAAAGGCCAGGAGACACTGATCCTATGATAAGGCTTATGAAAAGATGATCAGGTAGTCTTATATACCACAGAACTTTAAAAAGAAATTTATTAAGATGGGGGCGCCTGGGCGTCTCAGTCAGTTAAGCATCTGACTTCAGCTCAGGTCATGATCTCACAGCTCGTGGATTCAAGCCCCGTGTCGGGCTCTGTGCTGACGGCTTGGAGCTTGGAGTCTGCTTCGGATTCTGTGTCTCCCTCTCTGTCTGCTCCTCCCCTGCTCATGCTCTATCTCTCTAAAAATTAAAATAAACCATTAAAAAATAAAAAAAAAAGAAATTTATTAAGATGTACTTGAGAAGTGGTGGACGAAGCAATTGACAAGAGAAAGACATGTGCTTCTCAAATAAGAATGGAGTAGTTATGGGGCAGCCCAGCTAGTTCATCACTTTTTTAAAAAGTTTATTTATTTATTTAGAGACAGCGTGCATGTGAGCAGGGGAGGGGAAGACAGAGAGAGGGGAGAGAGAGAATCCCAAGCAGGCTCCTCGCTGTGGGCACAGAGCCCGACGCAGAGCTCAATCCCACAAACCCGTGATCGTGACCTGAGCAGAAATCAAGGGTCGGATGCTTCACCAACTGAGCCACCCAGGCAACCCAACTCATGACTTTTACATTGTGGCTTCACTGGATCACCTATTTAACTGAACAAAAGATCACACTGGTTTTGTGTGTGAATGTAGAACACACTTTTGTTTTACAGATTAGAATAGGAATCCACGTGTCATAAGGATTCACAAATCACAAAAGTAAGAAAATCAACATAAACAGTTTGGGCAATGGATTTCTTGCCCTTAGCTTTCAGCTGAGAAAATCCCAGGATTAGAAATAGAGTCCAGTTGCCACCCATATTTAGAGAAAGAGAGGGTCATCCACTGATAAGTGTGATTAGAATGGAGCTTATCTTCCCGAAGATATTGAAGAGCTGGAGCAAAAGGGCACCAAATGAATTTGAAACTGTTTCTAGCGCAGACACTGCTGGAAATCTCATTTAGTCATATTTTTGAATGGATAGGCTATGCAAACAAGTATAATTTCTGTGCAAGAAAATTCTGCATTTATTGAATGTGTCTGGATGAAGTTTTTGAAACATACTGAATAAAATATATTGAATAGATTGTAATGTTAGTGAAAGGGGACGGATTGAAGTACCTAGACACATTTGTTTGCTCTGCTGGGGAAGCCTTGTTGCCAGGCAAGTTCCTCTAACCTTGACCTTGGGAGACAAACTGCCTCAGAGGAGGAATCAAGTGGTTTTCTCGCAGTGAAGAGATTTAAGTTTTCTTTAACCTGTCCCCCTACAGACATTTAAATAGGATTGACTTCCTTACAATAGTCATTGGGGAGCAAATAATGACTAATTTTAAGAAAACTTCATATCATCCAGCCCGACTACTGCTGGATTTTTATGTGACCTTCTCATTTTCAGTTTGGAAGGTCACCTTTTGGGGGTGAAACATCTCAGGTCCTAAGACTCTTCCATTTGAATCAAAGCTTATTTTCACTTCCAAGTAAGTAGCCTTTCTTTATTAATTCCCTTAGGCGACTTGCATCAATTTCTGTTTCTTGGTTTCCACCTGATGACAAGCCTATTTACCTCTCCAGATTCAGAGATAGGAGAGAGATGACCATTCTCAGCCCAGAGCCTTGCACTAATTTGTAACCTGCTCACATATTCCTACTACCCTCCCTTCCTCCCTCTCTTCTTTTTCTGTATTCTATGTAGTGTGTGCGTGTGTGTGTGTGTGTGTGTGTGTGTGTGTGTGTTTACAGTAATGTGTGTGTGTGTGTGTGTGTGTGTGTGTGTGTGTGTATAATTTCCAATTTATTGTGCATACGATCTCTCCTTGGCCAGATAGACTATAAGTTATATGTCTTTAAAACTGTTTTTTTCCCCTCTAAATCCATCAAACACATGTTTGACTCCACAGTGAGTACCCATTAGTGTGTTCAGCTGAATGAAGTCCAAAATAATAACCATAGTAAAATTTTCTGGTTCAGACAGGGACATTTTCCAGAGAATAGTCATGTCAGAATAACTGGCAGGTGTCATGTGATAATAGAGAAAAATGATTCCTGCTTCTGGTAATTTTTCAAGTCTTAAACTGAAATTTTCAACTATAGTTACCCCTAGCCCCCATATCGTTTAATAACAGAATTGTTTCCAATTTAGGCAAAATTGACCTATTCTGCTCTCTGGTAATTAAGCAAGCCAAAAGGCTCACATTACCCATGTCTTAATATCAAATGGACATCATCTTAAGAAACGGTGAACAATTTGTTTAAATTCAGGTGTTCTAATAGTTTTTATTTTTTTGATAATATGATAGAAGTGATTTTCCCCATGACATGCCAGAGAATTTTACTGGGAGAATCATCAAATGTGCTTTTTCAGATAATAAAGGTTTATAAATTTCAATAATGTTATAAAAACACTCTGCATTCCCTTCTGACATCTGAGTCCCTTTACCAAATAGTTACAAAAATAAATGTTCCTTCTAAATAATGGCAAGAGTCATGAGATACAAACATATATACATGGCTTTCTCCCAAATCTGGGATATACTCATGTAGATTAAAATTTTTTAAATTAAGGAGAATGAATGGAGAAAGAGTTATTTTGCTGAGATTCTTGAGCTCATGAGGCTATTTAATTGAAATTGTCAACTTCGCTCCTGAAATCCTGACATTTTACTAATTCTTCTCATATTTTGCTTTTATGGACAAGCCAAAGAAAGTATGTTAGCACAAATTGCTCTCAAATAATTCATGGACTACTTTATGATAAAATTTCTTCAGAATATTAAAAAGCCCAAACATTGCCAAGAAATTGACAGAAAATTTTGGTTTCCCATGCCTTGATGAAAATCTTCAATTAGAATTGTTGTTTTTAATTGACTGGCTTATATAAAAATCAAAACAATGAAATACAAGGCATTTCTAATACATGCTGTATACCCAATGAATCATGTGAATATTTTGGGTACCCTAAGTGAAATTATTAAATAATGTGAATTAATGAATGAATGAAGAAACATGAAAAATAAAGTATGATTTGGACACTGTCAAGACAATAAGTTCTAGACTAAGCAGACATTGAAAAATGTGTCTAAATTTTACATGAACAGTGACAAGAATTCTCTGTATAAGTATACCTAGACTGTTCTAAATTAAAATTCCGAAATCCAAGGGCCATTTTTCATTCTGGATAAGGAACATGACAGGACTAACATATCTGGACTGTTTGTAAGAAAGATGCTTTATAGCGCTGAGGTTCCATTCTTATTAAGTTGAATTCTTCTCCTCCTCCTCCTCCTCCTCCTCCTTCTTCTTCTTCTTCACTATTTATATTCCCCAGAGTATAAGTAAGGTGAAGTGGATTTTTGGTGAAAACATTGGTTTGGAAATAAGTTATTCATCAGTGAGGTGTTATGGAGCTCCTAGAAACTGTTTTACAAGGCTGAATGTTTGCAGTACATATCAGAACCATGTCCTGATAGTTAAATGAAGATTTGACAGGTCTTCCACAGCTTTGTTTAGCAGTTAAGTTGGTTACCATCACCATTCCTGAACTCATTTTTTCCACTTATAAAATAGGAAGGGAAGTTCAGATGTATTACCTTCATGCCTTTGTAGGAGATTTTGACCCTTTCCTGTCTTTTATGTGGTGTTTCCAAGTCTTGAAGGGGAAGAATTGAAAGATGTGGTATGAAGTGCATTCCTTAGTTTAATAGCTGTATTATTTTACTGATTTAAATTAATGTTACCTTGGTCAGTTAGTCTTCGACAAAGGAGGCAAAAACACACAATGGGAAAACAACAAATGGTGTTGGGAAAACTGGACAGCTACATGCAAAATAGTGAAATTGGACCACCTTTTTTCATCACACCCAAAAGTAAATTTAAAACGGAGAAGGACCTAAATGTGAGACCTGAAACCATAAAAATCCTAGAAGAGAGTACAGATGATGTCTCTGGCATTGTCCATAGCAACATTTTTCTAGATATGTCTCTTGAGGCAAGGGAAATAAAAGAAAAAAAAACAATTGGGAGTACATCAAAATGAAAAGCTTCTGCACGGGAAAGGAAATAATCAACAAAACTAGAAGAGTACTGAATGGGAGAAGACGTTTGCAAATGACATATCCAATAAAGGGTTAGTATCCACACTAAATCAAGAACTTAAACAGTTAAACAGTTCAACACTAAAAGAAAAACCAACCAACCAAACAAAAACCCAACAACAACAACAAAAAAACCCAGTTAAATTAATAATATACTGGTTTTCATGTTATATAAAAGATATCATGCAATGAAAAACTGTTAATCAAAAAATATAGTCCTAAAAAGATCACAAATAAAAGTTTGCAATCTTTGTCTTGCAGGTACAACTTAGTTAACTTCCAGTTCTCATTCTTATGTTGAACTATTTGCTACAAATATACTCTTGTATAATTTAAAGGGTTATGCATAAAGACCATCATTACTAATTCATTTGGCATTCATTATAAGACCTTTAATCATGATGTATTAATTTGGTATAAATGTGGATATAATATATAATTTCTAAGTGATTCCATTATAATTTACCAGTTAAATAGTCTATTGTAATAAAAAATAGTCTATTGTTATTTCAATATCTTCTCAAATATGTATCAAAGTGTAATGTTTTGTTTCTTTATGAAAGAGACAAAGTTAAGGAAAGAACCAAAGCATACTCCTTTCTTCAGAGGGTAGATATAGTAGCAGAATCTCTAGTAGGAGGATAGGATTTTTTTTATTTTTAAAGTTTTTTTTTTTTTATTTTGAGAGAGAGGGAGTGGACACAGAGAGAGAAGGAGAGAGAGAGAATCCCAAGCAACCTCCATGTTGTCAGCATGAAGCCCAATATGGGGCTTGAACTCACAAGCCACAAGATCATGACCTGAGCCAAAATTGAGAGTCGGATGTTTAACTGACTGAGCCACCCAGGTGGCCCAGAGGATAGGATTTTTTTTTTTACTGTTTACTTATTTATTTTTGAAAGAGGGGGTCAGAGAGACAGGGAGACAGAGAATCCCAAGCAGGCTCCACACTGTTAGCACAGAACCCTATGTGGGGCTCAAAGTCACGAACTGTGAGATCATGATCTGAGCCAAAATCAAGAGTCAGATGCTTAACTGACTGAGCCACCCAGTAGGAGGATAGGATTATAAAAACCATGGGTGCCTGAGTGGCCCAGTCGTTAAGTGTCTGACTTCATCTCAGGTCATGATCTCACAGTTCACGGGTTTGAGGCCCTTGTTGGGTTCTGTGCTGACAGCTTGGAGCCTGGATCCTACTTCAGATTCTCTGTCTCCCTCTCTCCCTGCCTGTTCCCTGCTCACTCTCTGTCTGTCTCTCTCAAAAATAAATAAACATTAAAAAAATCGTGAAAAGCCTATCTAAAAACCACCCTAGGTTAGTAACACCAACAAATGTACAGTGGTTTGTTTGATGTGAAATTTCTGGAGGTTAATGCAAAAACCTTTAGAACCACTCCAATCCACGAGAGACCAAACAAATCTGACTGAAGTTTGGCTTTTTATTTTGTTTATATGGTTTTTTAAGGCTTGTTTATTTATTTATTTATTAAAATACATTTTTTTTACTGTTTTATTCTTTTTTCAGAGATATATAGAGAGAGATAGAGTGTGAGTGGAGGAGGGGCAGAGAGAGAGGGAGACAGAATCTGAAGCCCGCTCCAGGCTCTGGGCTGTCAGCACAGAGCCAGATACAAGGTTCGAACTCATAAGCTGTGAGATCATGACCTGAGCCAAAGTTGGATGCTTAAATGACTGAGCCACCCAGGCGCTCTGAGGTTTATTTATTTTTGAGAGAGAGAGAGAGAAAGAGAGAGAGAGGAAATGCATCAGTGCAGAACCTGATGCAGGGTTTGAACTTACAAACCATGAGATCATGACCTGAGCCAAAATCAAGAGTCGGATGCTTAACCAACTGAGCCACCCAGGTACCTGGCAATTTGGCTTTTTAAATAGCTGAGGTCTAAGAGAGGGACATTTTGACTACAAGTAGCCACCCAGCCTTCATGTGGTACTGGCTCCTGACATGGTCAATTGGCTCTCCTATAATTTAGATATTACATCTGTGCTGTGAGTGTGATGCTGGCAACCTGTGTATAATGATAATGAAAGAAAATGCAAACATAGAAGAGGTGTCTGGAAAGAATAAGCACCCAACATGTTCTCTGAGAGCCATTCCAGAAACCATAGGGGAAACCATCTTACTTCTGAAACAGACACACCCTTATGTCTCCAACTGGAAAATGCTTGCACATTCTCTAGTCCAATGAAATACATCCCTAGACATATACAATGGAAGAGGAAATTTCATTTTATACTGGGGGGAGTAAGGACATGGTGGAGAAAAACACAGTTCATCTCTTTATCAACTTGTTGCTTTGAGCTCTTTGTAATAATTCATTCTTGCTCCTTTTGGCATTTACTGACCTTCAGCTGACTAATTCTTTCCCATCACTGTTGGATCTTTCTGCTTTTAACATCCTGGCAACAGCTTCCTAAATTAGTGTGTGGACACTAGGACAACAAACCCAGGGATGTGTACCTAGATTCCTTTGAAAAAATACAACACTGTAAAGATAGTAAACAATAAAGAAAATGATACACAACTGTGTGAAATGTGTGTTACTTTTGTATAGAAGAAAAAATATATAATTTATTATGAAAGACTCATTTGAGCTCTGATGGTTAGCAGTTGCTGTCTCTGAATCACAAATAAGTAAATAATTGTATTGAAAGATCTTCAGAGGGGCCAGTACCTAAGCTTGTCTGTGTGTGTGTGTGTGTGTGTGTGTGTGTGTGTGTGTGTGCGCGCGCGCGCGCGCACGCGCACGTGTGCGCGTGCATGTGTGCGTGTTTAGTTAATCAGTGAGAACAGGGTAAGGTCTGGGCTCCTTGCTTCTGTGTTCATAGTATCTGTTCATTGTTTTTTCCTATTTCTTCGTCTTTAGCAGCAAGAGTATGAGGACCCTCAATTCGTCACTACCAGCTATTCCACACACTCGTGGAGGCTCTTTGACCTTTCCAGGAGAATAAAGAGGATAATCCGAAGCTCTAAGGTTTCTTGAATTTCCAGATGCTGTTATTCTACATTTCTACGATTCTAATTCTACTCCATGCTCTAATGGATGCAATTAACTCATTTTAAAATGGTGTCTTTCCTCACATGACTGCCAAGTATAGAATCTGAAAGTTTCTGATCATAAACACTGATGATTATGTGGGTGATTTCACTTGCTCTCCTGTATTTCTCTACACTGGAATCCTCAGATTTTATTTATTCATTTTTTTTATACAGATAGCCTTTATATTCATCCTGATGATGCTAAGGTTCTAAAATGTAGCTTTGCATTTGTATGCTTCGCTCGGAGATGGACAGGATGGGTACCGCTAACTTCAGGCGACAATGGCTGCAGCACTTCTGAGGGTATTTTGGGAAGAGGTGCTGTATAAACACAAAGCACTCTGCAAAGACGGTCTTATTCATTCTCATAATATCTCATGAGGTGGGTGCACCGTGAACATTGTTAATACAAAGCTGCCAGTGCCATAAATAGAACGGAGGTGATTTTCTCTCACGGCATGAGAAATGACGACTTTTTCCTCACATTTCTTAAGGGGAATCATCCATTGGATGGCTTTGTGAATGCCAGCCTGTATGTATCTGTCTGATCGCTCACAAATGTGACCTAAAGACTGGTTTGCAAGAAAAGCAATATCCCAAGCTTAAAAGTTTATACATATGCAGGTGCCTCTCACTGCAAACCAAATTGAAAAAGGTTAATGTGGTATACTGAAATAAAACTGTGTAGAACTGCTTATAGAGAACAGCATCTGTTGAACAAGGAAATGAATACATGTTACCTCTGGACATTCGTACCTTGCAAATGCAGGTCTTTGGTATTATTCATCATTGCTTTTAACATTTTAATAAAGATTATGCTGTAACAACATGAATTTTATCTTGGCAATGAGGCTCAGAAATGGCAGTCAATGTAATTATATCTATTATCAATCACAGAGTAAGGAGTTAACTCTTATGTGAACCCAATCCCCTTAACAGACCACGTAAAAATTATTACTCAAATACCCCAGTGAAATGTCATAGTGTCCCTAGAGGGCAATTTCTTGTAGCATCAGAAAGAGTACATAAAGAGATATAAAGTACAGGCTGCCCATAAAGCATTACCAGGAAGCTATCTAAAAAGAAAAATTCAACAATAGGGATCATATTTTCATTGGAAAATACCCTTTTCCTCATGGCAGATTTGGAATGCAGGATTTTAAAATAAAACCCATATCCAGAAAAGCAGATATACCACCTGTCTAATTTAATTATTAGGTATACTAATTAAGAATGGCATTGCAGCAGTTTATGACAGTATTTTATGTGGTGTATTTCATTTTTAGATTCTTCACTTGTTGGGAGTTGAGTTAAATTTTGATCATTAAAATGTGCAAACCTGGCTAGTTGCATATAGATCGGAGCATGGCTTATATCCCTAACCCACCGAAAGGTCACCAGTACATTAGCTGAAGGACATTTTCAAGAGGAATAAAATTTTATAACTTGTAGAGTTAAGGGGGAAGTGTTTTCTTTATAGAATACTTTGAATTAAGTTTAATTTCCTGCATTTGTGGAGTCCTCCTTTCAGCGAACAAACACAGGCCTGTAGACTAGCCTAGCTGATAGAATGTATAAAAAAATGAAATTGATCTTAAAAAGACCTACTTCTGCTGCCTCCCACTACCAAACTAAGCAAAACCAAAGACACAGATAGCAATCTTAAAATTGCCTTCAAAAAACTGGTTGATTTTATTTAAGGGCAAATAAATAAACGAGACTTTTTCGTATCTCAAGGATGATAAATGACTAATATGCAACTTTCCTCACTCTTTGGTGTGTTCATTTCTCTATTTACATACTGAATTTATGTAAATACTTAGACACTGAACTCCTAGCTTTATCAGAAACTGTGTTCTAAATATCTTGTCTTATTCAATTTTCAGAGTACCTTCGGAGGGATTATTACTTTCTTTTCCATCTTATGAATGAGAGAGGAGATGCTTGGCGAAGTTAACTCATGATATTTTAGGTAGTAAGAAGCAGGGCTTGCTTGGAACCCACCTTGACTCCAAAGTTTATGCTCCTTTTTACTCTACTGGTGTTAAACCAAACTGTTTAACACACTGTTTATCCTGATTGTACCTGTGAGATTTCAACTTTTGGGGGAGACTGAGTGATGACACACAGAGGTCAATGCCATGGGAGTGTCTGAGAGAAGAGGGCCCACCAGGTCATGCAGGGCTAGATGGGGAAGCACGGGTTTGGTCAAGAGGCAGGAGAGGAATGCATGGTCCAGAGCCTTCATTGTGTTCTCCAGGGAAAGGAGGATGCAGGTTAAACATCAGTACAGCCTCAGGATGGGATGGTTTGAATAATTTCAGCAGGCCCCAGGGTATAGGGGTGGTCCGTGGTTTTCCACTAGCTGGCCCTAGGGTGATCTGGGACAGGGAAAATATTGGTCTGGTGTGTAAGTTAGAAAAACCAGGCAGCTGGGATGTGGACAGTGGATATATTTGCATATGGAAGACATGTTCACAAGTAGGTCTGAATGTTTCTTTCCCCCAAATTACTATGCTGAAATCCTAACTCCCAATGTGATGGTATTGGGAAATGGGGTCTTTGGGAGAGGCTTAGGTCATGTGATTGGAGCCCACATGAATGGGATTAGTGTTCTTATAAAAGAGACCTTGGAGAGATCCCTCTCCCCTTCTATGACATGAGGACACAGAGAGAAGTTGCTAGCTATGAACCTGGAATAAGTTCCCCAATAGAACAGGACCATTCTCATGCCTTCATCTTGAACTTTCCAGACTCCAGAACTATTAGCAATAAATTTCTATTGATTAGAAGCCACCTGGTCTGTGGTACTTTTAATAGCAGCCCAAACAGGCTGAGGCAGCTGGGAAGTTTGCTGTCTTTAGAAATTAGCTAGTCCAGGGAGTAGTCTGTCAAAGATTAGCAAGGCCCCCAAGATGCCAAAATATCATAAAATACAGAAAAAAACCCTCACTGTTGTCTTTGGTATGAATTTGGTAAATCATGCAAACTTCACACTTGGCTTGAATATTCATGATGCTCATTAGCATATTTAAGTTTGCATGAAGTCCTACAGTAAAGTAACCTTTTTAATGTTGTTTAACCCAGAGTCCTTAAATTGATTTGACCCAACACCTATTAACATTTAGCTGAGCATTAATTTTATGAACTATAGCTTTTTAACCAACTTTTTTCATATTTTAAATTGAGTGTTTTTCATAACTCTGTCATTGAACATTAATTATAACATACACTTCAAATGCTTAGTGTATTGGCAATAATTTATAATGTTAAAAAAGTACAATATGCATTGGGATATTCTGAAACAATTATCCTTCTAAACAGAATTTTTCCCCAGTCAATGAAAGGTTTGAATATAACCAACCATTTCCAAAATGGGATCATCTCCTCAAAGACATCTACTATGCAAACCACTTGCAATTCTTTTCCAGAGACAGTGAATATACGTGCAAATCAATATTGTTCACCTACATTTAGGAATCCTATAATGCTAACTCCTATATCTGCTTTAAAAGATAGGAAAATGATTCTTAACATCAGTAAGTTTAAGAACATCCAAAACATGGCCATTGAGGATTCAGACTCATGCAATGCCAGAAATAACTTTTGCCTAAATTGGACCTTCTACATATGCAATGAGACCTGATTCTGTATTATTTCATGTACTGCTAAGCCTGTGTTTCTGTCAGTGAATAATTATTTTGAGTTATTAGAAGGAAAATGAAGCATAACATTTGCATGATTTCCCCCATACTCCAGAATTGAGTCAACAATTAAAAGGGGGAAAAACCCATCACAGAACATCTCGTGCTCTGAAAACAAAGGAATGATCTTGTTTCTTTTCTCCCTCATCTTCCCAAGTCTTGCTGACACAATTACAAATTTTCCAATAGTATCATATATAACCCAAATGGCAAAGATTTGTCTAAAAGTCCTTTCAGAGAGTCTGTGACTGGGATGATATCTTCACGTCTAAAATGACCCAACTTGGGTCACCTAGATGGCTCAGTCCGTTGAGCATTTGACTCTTGATTTCAGCTCAGGTAGTAATCCCAGGGTTGTGAGAGTCAGCCCTGAATTGGACTCCACACTGAGCATGGGGCCTGCTCAAGATTCTCTCTTTCTCTCTCTCTCTGTCTGCCCCTCTCTCTTGCTCTCTCTCAATAAAATAATAAAATGAAATGAAATGGCCCAACTCAAAAGGGGGAAATGGAGAATGGGGAATCTGATTACCTTAACTTTGGAGTTAAATTGTTGCCAAGACAATTTTTCCTTTGTCATACTTTTCTCACCCCAAAGAATTCTCTTTGTGGTAGTTCAAAGCAAGGGCTCACTTAACTAGTTCATTCATTCATTCTTCATTCAATAATATTCATTATGAGCCAAAATGGCCAGGCCCTTGATGTAAGTCCAAGTTCCTGTGCTCATGGAGCAAATTCAATAAGTGGAAAGAACAAACAAATAAATAAGTTCATAAATAAATAAACATGAAAATATATGGAAAAATGATATAGAGAAAATTAAAAGTTTGATGTCAAGGAGAATGACTTGTTCACTACTATGAATTCAGTGTTCAAGGGAGGACTCTCTAAGGAGGCAGTTGTTTAAACTAAACAATAAGGACCTAGAGAAAAGTAGCACATTCAAATCTTCCTTCTTTAAAAATACATTGAGGACTCCTTACTATACGAATAATATTAAAGTGTACACAACAACAACAAAAAACATGAATTATGTTTGAGATGAGAAATAAGTAATGGACTGTTTAGAAAACAGTTCTCAAAAGGTTGATTTACTGAAATGTAGATGACTCTTTTTTCCTTTTGAGTTTTCTTTAAAACTCGGTTTTAGTTGAACTCGGTTAGTTGAACATCTGACTCTTGATTTTGGCTCAGGTCATGCATCTCTGAATTGTGAGATTGAGCCCTGCATCATGCTCTGTGCTGACAGTACAGAGTCTGCTTGGGATTCTCTTTCTCTCTCTCTGCCCCTCCCTGACTCGTACTGTCTCTGTCTCACTTTCTCTCTCTGAAAATAAACAAAAATTTTATATAAAAAATAAATAAAATATCCAGATTTTTAGTTATTCTTTCTGATCCTCATTTGCAAAAGCAGGTGTTAAACAGCCATCCTCAAATGCTTAAATAAGAGAGTGAGTTCGTTCCCTTCAGGGAGTTAGGAAATCTACGACCATGTTGCCTTTTTAGCAGTGATTCTCAAATGAGGCAGCATCTCTATCCACTTGGGAAGCTTGTTAAAATATGAATATCTCATCCAAACCTTCAGTGATTCCAAAAAAACTACATCCCCAAATTGTTCTAACTTAACCTCAAACTGAGAGAGCAAAAGGCTGGGCTAACAGAGCTTGCGTTGCAGGTGTCCATGTGCAGGGATAGGAGTGGAGTTACACAATGGGAGAGCTGGTTCTCCAGGAACCTGGACACTGAACTTGGTTCTGGGAGATCCACTACGGTAGTGGTTTTCCTAAGGGGTTAATGAAGTCTGGGGTCCTTCAGGCATTATTCAGAGGCCTGTAAGGTGAAGCTCTGGTCTCCACTTCTGTGGAAACTAGAGTGACTTTTCCTTTGACTGTGTTATATACTGGGGTTACATGTATGATTGCATTTGGGAGTTTTATTTCTAAATAGATTAACCACCATTGAACTATTGAGTAGACAAAGAGCTGGGAACTCGATTTCCATAGAGCAGGCAAGGTCCAGAGTCCACAAAGATTCTAGGCAACGGAAATAGTTCTTTGGAACCAGGGTAAATTTACAGGTCAAGCTTAATAATGCTTGGTTAAGATATTTAATGCACAGTTATACTTTCTTTGAACAGAAAAAAGGTGTACAGGGTTAAATTGTGAATAGTCATACTAATAAATAATTTATTAAGAAACCATTAAATTAGAGGATTGCATACCTCATGACATTTATTTCACACAATGAGTCACTGAGGAAGGTGTGAATATTCCCATTTTCCAAGCGAATAAATTGAAGCTTGGAGATAATAAATACCTTCCCCAAGGTCCTGTGGAAGATCCAGAACTTTAAGCTAGGATCTGTCTGGTTTCAAATATCATGTTCTTAATCACAACTTCCAAGTAGGTCATACTTTAGAACAAGAGGGCTTTGCCTTTTTTTGGTGGTGAGATTTACAGACAAGTTGATAAAGTCATCATGATGTTTCTCTCACTCCCACCAGTTTAGAAATAATCTAGATAAAGACTGAGGGAAAAGCAGGAGAGGGCGTCTCTTTCCTTCTCCACCCATTTCAGAATGTGAGTGGCAGTCCTTGCTTGAAGAGAAAGAAAGTTATATAAAAACTCAGGGCTTCACAAGTGCTTTGCCAATGTGGTAATAGAGGGGCAGGGGTCACAGGGCAGGGAGCATGAACAAAAGAAAGATTAAGAACTCCTTCCAGTTTTACCAAACCACACCAAACAAAAACAATTACTTTAACCTATTCTTTGTGCTTTTACCCTCTTACTGCTCCCAAACCAGATAAAATATTCAGTTGCTGCCAGTAATTTATTGTGAATGCTTTTAAAGCTGAAATTGTTCCAGCCAGAAATAATAGAGGTCTGTTTCCAGAAATGTCTGGGGCTAAAGAAAGACATGGTCAATTGTGTTCATGAGTTACTGACTTCTTATGGCCACAGTCCCTGAATAGCAGTCACTTCTGTCATTTTGATTTAATAATTTATTTAGAATTCTTTCTCATGGACTGTATTCATGGTGAGTCCAAACAAAATGAAAAAATCATTTTCCTCTAATTACTATATAACTCTGTTTTTGGATTTGGGCAAATTTAGAGAGGTCTTTGTCTTCTATAAGGGATTGCTTTCCCTGATCTAAAATTAAATGTAGTAAAGACGCCTCAGTTGCTATAAAGAGAAATGTATATATGTTAGGCCCTTCCTTCTAAATTGGGCATTTTCTGGAAAGTGTTTGAATACTAGGAGGCACAAATTGTACAAAATGTGTAATGTTAATGCAGTTTATAATGAAGAAGTATAACTGGGGTGGTAGGCTTCAATACATCAAAACAGCCTCACATTGGCCAGATTTCATCTTTTAGTGGGTGAAAACCCATAATGTAATTGAGAAGCAAACAGCATTGGGGTCTATAGTTTTTCCCATCGAAGGCTTGGCTCACCTGCTGACAAAAGCAATTTACGTGCTGCAGAACATAATCTTCTATCAGACAAAAGATAGAAAAGCTGATGGCCATCTTTTTCCTTGAGGGTATGTAAGAAAACTGCTCATATGGAAACTCATACCTGAGTGATATTTTTAATTGATGTTTGGCAGTGACTCAACCATAAGAAGATCAAAACAACTTCTGAAAGAATCTTGTCTGTAGGATTAAATTGTATTACTGATATTGTCAGGGCAGAAATAAATAGCCTGCCACATTATGTGAAGGATCTATTTTCCCTGGGGAGCAGTTATTGATATGCTTACTAAAATAATATGAAGAATATAAAGATTCTATGTTATGCTGTTTAAAATATTATAAATCCTATAGGTCAGGGGTTGGAAAAATTTTTGTTTTCTATTAAGAGCCAGTTTACAACTATTTTAAGTGTTGCAAGGTTACACAGTTTCTATCTCCAATTTCTCTTTCTCTCTCTCTCCTCTTCCTTCCCTCCCTCCCTCCCTCCTTCCTTTCTTCTTTTCCTTCCTTTTCTTTCTTGCTTTTTTTTTTTTTTGGTTTTGTTTTACAACTCTTAAAAATGTAAAAAAACATTCTTAGCTCATGGGCCATACAAACAGGCTATGGGTCTGTTAATCATATTTAATTTTTAGGGATATTACATAATGATAATCTTCTGCCTAGAAAATGGCTGAGTCAAAAAGATAAGAAGGACCAGGTAGGGGTATGCAAATGTGATTGACAATGTTTTTAATTAAGAAAAGATTATCTCCAAAATTTTGGATGTTTGAATGCCCACCAGATATTTCCATTTTCTCTACCTACTTAGCTATGAATATGACTTGGGCAGACCAGAGAGATGAAACATTTTGGGGCTCACCCATTATATTATAGCAGTCACACAAAAACTCTCTGAATCAAAAGCAGCACCAATATATGCTAGACAGAGTTGTAATTTTAGTTGTCCATGATCTACAATGACCTATTTCTTTTTTTTAAAAAAGGCTTAAGTTTTTTTAGAGTGGTTTTAGGTTTGTGAAGAAGTTGAGAGGAAGAAACGACAATTTCCCATATAATCCCTGCAAACCTCCCCCTCCCCCCACCGCCCCCGCAACACACAGCCTTCCCCATAGTCAACATCCCCCACCAGGATTGATGCATCATCATCACCCAAAGTCCATAGTTTACATTAGGGTTCACTCTTGGTGTTGGACATTATATGGGTTTAGACAAGCATATAATGGCATGTAGCTATCGTTATAGTGTTATGCAGAGTAGTTTCACTGCCCTTGAAATCCTCTGTTCTCTGCCTATTCATCCCTTCCCCTCCAACCACTGGCAACCACTGATATTTTTACTGTCTCTACAGTTTTGCCTTTTCCAGAAAGTCATATAGTTGGACTCCTACAGTATGTAACCTTTGCAGTTTGGCCTCTTTCACTTAGGAATATGCACTTAAGTTTCTGCCATTCTTTTCATGGCTTAATAACTCATTTCTTTTAGTGCTGAAAAATATTACATTGTTTTGGTGTACCACAGTTTTTTTATTTTTATTTTTTTAATATAATTTATTGTCAAATTAGCTAAGATACAGTGTATACAGTGTATTCTTGGCTTCAGGAGTAGATTCCCGTGATTCATCACTTACATACAACACCCAGTGCTCATCCCAACAAGTGCCCTCCTCAATGCCCATCACCCATTCTTCTCACCCCCTCCAGACTTCCCAACCCCATCAATCCTCAGTTTGTTCTCTGTATTTAAGAGTCTCTTATGGTTTGCCTCCCTCTCTGTAACTATTTTTTTTCCTTCTCTTCCCCCATGATCTTCTGTTAAGTTTCTCAAATTCCACATATGAGTGAAAACATACAATATCTGCCTTTCTCTGGCTGACTTATTTCACTTAGCATAATACCCTCCAGTTCCAGCCACATTGTTGTAAATGGCAAGATTTCATTCTTTTACATCACTGAGTAGTATTCCATTATATATATATATACCACATCTTCTTTATCCATTCATCAGTCGATGGACATTTGGACTCTTTTCATAATTTAGCAATTGTTGATAGTGCTGCGATAAACATTGGGGTACATGTGCCCCTATGAGTCAGCACCCTGTATCCTTTGGATAAATTCCTAGTTGTGCTATTGCTGGGTCATAGGGTAATGCTATTTTTAACTTTCTGAGGAACCTTCACACCATTTTCCAGAGTGGCTGCACCAGTTTGCATTCCCACCAACAGTGCAAGAGGGTTCCCTTTCTCCACATCCTTGCCAACATCTGTTGTTTCCTGAGTTATTCATTTTAGCCACTCTGACTGGTGTGAGGTGGTATCTCAGTGTGGTTTTGATTTGTATTTCCCTGATAATAAGCAATGTTGAGCATCTTTTCATGTGTCTGTTGGTCATCTGGATGGGCAGAGGACATATACCATAGTGTATTTATCCGTTCACCTGTTGAAGGGAGGCTTAGTTGCTTCCGAGTTTTGTTAACTATGAGTAAAGCTGCTATAAACATCGTAACGGGTTTTCATGTGGACATATGTCCTTAGTTGCTTTGGGCAAATACCAAGAAGCACAGTGACTGGATCAACAACCTTATTTTTAAATATGCTAGATTTCAATATTATGGGATATACTATGGAAATGCCCAATAAGGGGGCTGACCTAAGACTGTGGAGTGGCCATTGTTCTCAACCCTATGGTTTGGTTTGTAGCATAAATTCTCCCTTTTAAATTATAGCATGAAGGCTAACTATTTTGAATTGCTTACCTCTCTTATTTCCTGCATTTGTGCAGATATTTCAGTTGGCTTATGGAAATTAAATAAAAACAATATATTCATTTAAATTACCTAATTTTCTGGAATTTCTCCTTTTTGTGTATGGGAATAATTTCAATTACATTATTTGTCCTCATAATATTCCTGATATGCTAAATGAATACATAGTAAAAATTTATATATATATGTATGTGTATGTATGTATACGTGTGTGTATGTATATGTATGTGTGATGTGTGTGTGTGTGTATATATATATATATATATATATATATATATATATCACCAAATGGGGCATCCAAAAGGAAGAACAGTTAAAATCCATATCTAAGAACACATGCAGGTTCTTAGATATCTAAGAACACATGTAGGTTCTTTTAACATGGTCTAAGAGAACCTGGGCATTAAAGACCAAAGTGGGGACAACGTTGGCAGATTACTAATCTCATAAGCAAGAACGTAGGGAATACAGAAAAGCATAGCCCTGAAAAAAAAAATGCAAAAACAGTGTGATTGAGGGATACCCAAAGATTCCCATTTTCAAAAATATTTACGGGGCGCCTGGGTGGCGCAGTCGGTTAAGCGTCCGACTTCAGCCAGGTCACGATCTCGCGGTCCGTGAGTTCGAGCCCCGCGTCGGGCTCTGGGCTGATGGCTCAGAGCCTGGAGCCTGCTTCCGATTCTGTGTCTCCCTCTCTCTGACCCTCCCCCATTCATGCTCTGTCTCTCTCTGTCTCAAAAATAAATAAACGCTTTAGAAAAATATTTATAATTGTGAATGCTCTGATGAGTAATAAATTTATATTTTCTCATCAGGCAGGTGTTTATTAGGGCATTTGATGCTTTTCTTTTCCAATACTTGCATGCTAGCAAACATATTTGGTTTAAAATTTTACTTACTGTAAAAATCTTTAGGGTTTATATATTTGGTAGTAGGACAAGAGCACAGACACCTATTCAAATATTGATGTTAGAATGCCAGAAAAATGGGATTGATTACTTTGATAACCCCACTTCCTGGTTTCTGGAGCTAATTCCCTTTTCCCAAAGGAAATGCTTATAGATATCATAACTCTGTTAACATTTTCAACTTGGTAATAAGTGAGTGTTTTTACATTCAGTTAGCCCTTGGTATCAGCATCACACTTACTTTTCAAATATCTTCTTGATAGTAACCCCAAACTTGAGTAATTCCTGCCATTATTGACTAACAGGGACTCAACATCTTCTCTGAGTGACCTACATGGAGAGGGATGAGGGAGTGGTGGAAGATCCATTTGATTAAAGTGAGATCAGAAAGTAGAGCTGTAGGGTGATAAAAAACAGTCTTCCTTTATAAACGTGAATGGCATGACATGGAAACAAGATGAGATCATGGGATTTTGCCAACAGCATTCTTGAGTTTGAGAAAATTTCCCAAGTTATTTTTTAATTGCTTCTTACTGAACTCTGCTAACCAATTCTCTGCCTTGGAACAGCTATTCAAGAAAGCATGAAAACCCAGCAGTGTCAATACTGGAAAGCCCCAAACTGTCATGGAACCAGTTGCCAAAGTGACTCAGAAGCAATAGGTTACAAAAGAAAAAGGAATTGTTATCAACCACTATGAAATAAGGAGCTAAACAAGTTAAAATGGGGAATATGCCACAGAAGAAAAGGAAGAAAATATCTGCCTGCTTGAAGAAAAATGCACTCCCTGATCTTAATTGCTCAGATCATTATTTAAATGTTAAGCGTTTCTATGCATTAAAAAAATACTGACAAGATCTCAACAAATTGCTAACAAGTAATCAGGAGCATTCTTTGCTAGCCTTAAATTACCTATGTGAACAATGCTTATTGAGCATATGAGTTAGAGGCAAAATATTTAAGAATGGTACAATGGCTTCTTTGTTCTTTTTCCACTAATAGATTGAATTACACCTGTTCCCCAGAAGGAGGCCTTCAAAAATCATATAATTGAATCTTTGTTTCTTCCAGATAATGATGCCACCCTGAAAAGTTGATCTGGAAGCAGAAAAGAGAATTACTTTACTACTGTTTTTTTTTTCCCTCTGAGTGGCCAACCACAAGAGCTTGAATAATTCTGCCAATAATTGACTTGTAACATTGATAATTCAGTGCTGTTGCCTTGTCTGCACATCTACATCCATCTGGGTGAAGCATAGGCAGGCTAGTGTAGTAGAAAGGATCCTGCTCAAGGTGTGTCAGAGCACACGAGACCTATAGGATTATATCACCAGGCACCCGATGCATGCTTCTCAGTATGGCCTGTAATCCCCATGTCCAGCTGCTTCATTTTTAGAGTGGGTATGACAATAACTGCCCTACCCAAATCAGAGAGATGTGGGGGGGTGGTCATGATGTGTTCATAGAAAAATTCTCAAGAAATGTAACCATAGGGAGTGTTCAACATACAGCTCATAAGTCTCCTTTCCAATACGAAAGCTTCCGAACCATTTTTTTGAATACTACTTTGGACATTCTGACCTTGAATCTTGGTCCTCCTCTTCTTCATCTTCTCTATTGACCTCTGTGGTGGGGATGCCATTCCCAACTCATCAGCGAAGCCTTTCAGATCTACTTTTGAGTAAGTCCTAAGGCTGTTCCCTTCTTGCCATGTCCAGAACTCACATGCTGGTCCTGGCCTCATCATCTCTTGCATGATGACCCTAACTTTTCCTTGCTGCCATGTGTCTTCCCTCAACAGTTTACTCTCCAGACAGCAGCCACAGCAATCCTTTAAAGATACAATTCAGATCTAGTCACTCCTTGGTTCAAAACCCTGCTGATGAGTGCTTCTCACACAGAGAATTTTATCAGAAGTCCTTACCACTTCTTACAATGCCAGTAGGAGTGGCAAACTACCGTTTTTGTACAGTCCATGAACTAAGGATGATTTTTATATTGTTAAATGATCGTCACGTGAACATACTACATAATTCAATGTCCATAAAGTTTTATTGGAACATAGCCATGTTTAGTCATTTACAAACTATTTGTGGCTGCTTTCATTCATCCACAGTGCAGAGCTGAGTTGTTGCTAGATACACATTATGGCCGGCAAAGCCTAGAATGTTCACTAGCTCTTCACAGAAAAATTTTGCCAACTTCTGCCCACAGGGTATGATCCCTCTCCTTTCCTACCATTCTTCTCATTGTTATTCTGCTTCAGTCATGCTGATAGCTTATTCTTTTACACTTGTTCTTGCTACAGTGCTATTTTATATGCTGCTTCCTTTTGCCCTTGGATATTTCCCTGGGTATTCTATGACTTCCTCTTTCATATCACTCTAGAATCTGGTACTTTTCCCAGAGAGGTCTTCCTTGACAATCTTACAGAAAACAGCACTGTTATAAAATTCAAAGTTTTTTTTAAGCTCTAATCCATGGTTTGTCAGAGTTTAAACTCTTTCTCTTTTAGATATTAAAATTTTTAATTGTTAAAAATCAATGTCAAATATCACATATTTGATATTTAAGGGCTCAGTTTAGAGGATGAACTAGGAGTGAAAAATTACATGCTTTTTTTTTCCAGTTCTTCCAAGAGCTTACTATGTGACTCCAGACAAATAATTTAGCATAAGGAGCCTCAGTTTTCCCTTCAATGATTTAATGATTATTTCCTTTGAGCTGCATAATAAATATGATGGATACACATAGGCATATAACAGTTGCAGTTTTAAAAGCCTCAATAACAGGGGTGCCTGGGTGGCCCAGTTGGCTAAGCATCCGAGTTGATTTTGGCTCAGGTCCTGATCTCACAGTTCATGAGATCAAGCCCTGTGTCAGGCTCTGTGCTGACAGCATGGAAGCTGCTTGGGATTCTCTCTCTCTCTCTCTCTCTCTCTCTCTCTCTCTGCCCCTTCCTTGCTCACATACTCTCTCTCTCTCTCTCTCTCTCAAAATAAATTAATAAACAAAAAATAAAAAATAAATAAAAGCGTCAAGGACATCAAGAACAATCAAACATCTATTCAATATGTTATGGCGTATGCCCTCTTTACCAGGATTTTATTCTTAAGATTCTCCTTAGAAAAATGACTACCTAGGGGCACGTGGGTGGCTCAGTCAGTTAAACGTCTGGCTTCGGCTCAGGTCATGATCTCGTGGTTTGTCAGTTTGAGCCTTGCATCAGGCTCTGTGGTGACAGTTTAGAGCCTGGAGCCTGCTTTGGGTTCTGTGTCTCCCTCTCTCTCTGCCCCTCCCCTGCTCTCACTCTTTTTTTCTCTCTCTCGCAAAAATAAACATTAAACAAATTTTAAAAAGTTTTAAAAAAAGAAAAATGACTACTTTTCTGAAATGACTATTTTTACTTAGACCTGCAAATCATGTATCTAGCAATGGCACCTTTATTGGTTTCCTAGGGTTTTCATAAAAAAGCACCATGAACTGGGTGGCTTAGAATAATAGAAATGTATTGTCTCACAGTTCTGGAGGCTAGAAGTTCAAAATCAAGGTGCTGGAAGGGCCATGTTCCTCTGTAATCTGTAAGTGAATCCTTTCTTGCCTCCTTCTACCTTTTGGTGGTATGACAGTAATCTTGATGTTCTTTGGCTGGAAGCTGCATGACTATAACATCTGCTTTCTTGTCATAAGGGGTTCTCCCTGCATGTCTCTGTCTTCACATGGAATCTTCTTAAGCCCACCAGTCATACTAGATTAGGAACTCACCCTATGCCTGGATGTTCTCTAAAACTTAACCAATTCTGTCCATAATGACTCTATTTCCACTAAGGTCACAGTGTGAGGTATTGGGGATGAAGACCTCAACATATATCTTTTTGTGGTGGGATACAATATAATGCACAATAGTGCCCAAAAGCACAATGGCAAGGATATTTAATTCTTATATTCATAAACACAGGTGAACTGCTTACTCCCCAATGCATATTCTTTCATGTGTGTTTGCTTGTTATCATTGTGAACAGCATTTTGAGGAGGATGAGGGAGAAAACCAACGATTGGTACTGTGTTCGCCCAGTTTCTTCCAGTGGTACTTGATAGTCACTCTTTGAAGCCTGAGTTAAAGAATAAGGATGGACAACTGATTACTTCACTATCTACCTTATATATGACACTAACATACTTATAATCATCACTGGAGTCCGTAGTCATCTACAATGAGACCTTGATGTTGTTAGATTAGTGGACTGGAATCTTGTCAGTTTGTTCTAAACTAGAAAAAAACCTAATGAAATGCTCTTTATTCATATACCTTTTCATAAAATTGAGTGCTTTCAATTCTTAAAATGAGTGAGTTGTGAATGTATTAACCATTTAATAAGAGATGTAATAACCACAGGGCAGGTTTAAATTGTCATACATGAAGAAGTCAAAGAGTTTTCTCTTTGGATTAGTTTCTTTCTTACTTTTTAAATAGTCCCTATGACATATCAGACACAGAAAATACATTAATATGCCTACAAAAGGAACTTACAGTCATGACAGTAGAGTTAAGTGGTTGTGCCAACCCTTCCACAGATAACAATGATAAAAACTAGATAAAACATAAAAAAAACCCTATTAATTTCAAGATACTGGATGTGTCCAACAGTGTACAAAAGCCGTGAACAGTTTATTCTTTAAAAAAAAGAAAGAAAGAAACACATAGTTACAAAGTGTAAGAATTGGGAGTATTTCCCAATTCCCATGGTGACAATAGAGGAAAATGGTGGTAGAAAAACAAAGCCTTGTCAAATGTGTGCAGAAATCAGAATTTACGGCTGGCAAAGCACTTGGAAATGTAAAGATGAAGCTCTGAGAGCAATACAATTACAGAGGAAGGAAACCAAAAATGCAGTGTCTAGCTGACAGATATACTATGCATGGTGAGGAAAAATTCTATAGGGCTTGCAACAAAGCAGGAAGAGGTCAGAGAGGAATCTACTTTTGAAAGATAAAAGATGCATGGGGCAAGATATATAATTTTTCTGCTTTCTAAGCTGAATACATTTTCCAGTTGCATGAAACATAGCCAGCAGAAGGCTGAAGCCTCAGGGATTTGAAGTTTCAAAAGTGAGATCCTAAGGATATGCCACACAAGCTAGATTTAGAAGGAAATTCCTAGAGGCAAAAGGCTATAGAAAGGGGAGTCCCAAAATATGAATACAATCTTGGCCAAAATCCCTCATTGTCAGATTACACAGGCACAGGGAAGAACTCCAAGAGGTTAGACTAATAAAAGCATTTGGAATTCGTAAGAACAGTCTAGAGATATCAGTAGTTGCATACTACAAGAAAAAAACATTGAGTTTCATGTTCAGGAAGATTAACTGAATTAAGCACAATTCTCAGAATACTACAAAATCCAATGTCACAACAATGTACTATCTTTAATGTCCAGTTTACAACCAAAAATTACTAGACATGCAAAGATACAGAAAGTGTGACCATTAATTGAAATAAAGACAGTCAACAGAAACTGACTTCCAGTGATCCCGGGTGTGGATTTAGGAGATAAAAACTTTAAAGCAGTGATTACAAATATGTTCAAATAATTAAAGAAAATATGATGCCAGTGAGTGAAAATATAAGAAACTTAAAAAAAGAAATAAATCTATAGAAAAGAAATTTGATAACTGAAAAACTCAATAAACTCTAAAAATTAACTAGATAGGCTTAATAGTATATTGTAGATAGCAGAATAAGCTATCATGAAACTTGAAGATTGACCAATGCAAATTATCCAATTAGAAAAATAGAGAAAAAAAAGAATGAAGGAAAATAAATAGAGTCTAAGAGGCCTATGAGAGAATATCGGGTAAGCTGTTACACACGTAGTTGGAGTTCCTAAAAGAGAGGGAGAAATGATCAGGAAACATTTTTTTTGAATGAAAAATAGCAGAATCTTTCCCAAATTTGATGGAAACTGTTAAATTCAGATACAAGTAACTTAATAAAGAAAAATATTCCTAAAATATTGTAGTTAAACTGTTGATATCCAAAGATAACAAATAAAATCTTAAACTCAGCCAGAGAAAACATACACATTAATAATAGGTGCAGAATGCTATGATTTATTGACTTCTACAAATGAACTATGGAGGCCAGAAGATATTGAAATGACACAATAAAACTACTAAAAGGAAAAAAAAAAGGTGTCAATAATAAATTCTAAAGTCATCCTAAAAAATAAAGTGAAATGAAAACATTTTCAGATAAACAAAAACTGAGAAAATTTATTATCAGAATTGTATTACAAATAATGTAAGGGAAGGTGTTCAGGCTATATAAACATATTTCTTTTCTTAATTTCTTTAAAAGAGAAATGGTAGTCTAAAGCAAAACAAACAACCCCCACAAAAAATTAACCCCTAAAAACAAGCAAACCATACAAACAAAAAACAAAACTAATTTACTAGTTTATCTCCTAACTAGATAAGATTATAATGTATATAAATATAATTATGTAACAATAGCTTAGAAGAGAGAGGGTAAATGGAAATATCCTATTAGAATGTTACAATTAATTTTAGAATGTATATTTTAATTTCCAAGAAATCATGGGAAAATAATTCAGAAAGATATAAATAGAAAACCAAAACATAAATTAAAATGAAATTTTCAGAAATATCTGATTAACACAAAGAAGGGAAGAAAGGAAAAGTTAATCAAAAATAATAAAGCTAATAATAAAGCTTCAAAATTCATGGATCAAAATCTAAGAGAAACTAAGTGGGAGAAATAGACGAATCTATAATCATGGATGGAGACTTAATCAGTAATTGATAAGACAAATAGATGAAAAATCAATTAGAAAATATAAGGTCAGAAGGACATTATTTATCAACCTCACTGGCAGTCATAGAACACTTCACCAAAAACTGCAGAATACATATTCTTTCTATGAACATTTGGAATTTTCACCAGGGTGAGCCATACATTGGGACATAAATCTATAAATTATGAAATTATTAAGTTCTCTGACTAGAATGGAATTAAAACAAATATTAGCAACAAAAAACAATATATGTAGAAAAAGTCAAAGTATCTAGAAATTAAGTAATGCGCTTCTTAAAAACCATGGGAAAAAGAAGCAATCACAAATAAATTAAAATTATCCTGAATGGAATAAAAAAATGAAGATAATATGAATGAAAATTTGTGGAACATAGCTAATGTGGTGGTTGGGGAAATTTTACAGGTTCAAAGGCATATATTAGAAAAAGAAAAAAAGGGCAAAGTCAATTAGGTATGTTTCTAGCATAGAAGGAAGTAAACTGGACTCCCAAAGATATCTATGCTCTAATCCCTGGAACCTGTAAATATGTGACCTTAGATGACAAGAAAAACTTTGCAGATGTGACTACAGCCCTGAGATGGGGAGATTCTCCTGCAATATTTGGATCGGCCCAATGCCATCACCTGCGTCTCTGCAAGTGGAGGAACTTTCCCAGTTGGGTTAAAGAATAAGATGGAAGAAGAAAGGAAGATTTGAAGGGTGAAAGGGACTTGACTCACCATTTCCAGCTTCAAAGGTAGAAGAAGGAGTCCATAAACCCAGAAATTACCTTTAGAAAATGGAAATGACCCCCAGCTGATATCAGCAAAGGAATGGGGCCTCAGTCTACAACTGCAAGGAATCAAATTTTGCCAAAAATGCAAACAAGTGAGGAAAGAGATCCTTCTTCCCAAGCCTCCTGAAATGAATGTGGCTCAGCTGATGCTTTGGTTTTGGCCCAGTGAGATCTGTCAGACTTCTGATATACAGAACTACACAGTAAGAAACTTATTAAATTGCTCAAGTCACTAAGGTTTTGGCAATACGCTACAGCAGAAGTAGAAAATGAATGGACAGATTAAAAAAAGCAAAACAGAAAACACTAACTACTAATATTAAGAAAACCAAAATGCTACTACTGATCCTATAGCACTCAGAGGATATGAGAATATGATGAACATTTTATGGTTATAATTGTGATAGCTCAGATAAAATATACAAATTCCTTGACTAACACAAATGGCCGAAGTTAACATAAGATGAGACAGAAAATTTAAATAATTCTGTATCTATGAATGAAATTGAATTTGTAACTAAATTCTTTGTGGGAACACAAAGAAAACTCCAGGCCCAGCTACCTTATTGATAAATTCTATCAAACATCTAGGGGAAAAAAAAAATCCTAATCCTACACAAAATATTTCAGAAAATAAAGAAGGAAGGATACTTTCCAACCTATCTTATAAGATAACTATTATTCTGAGAGCACAGCAGACACATTCATTAAAAGAGAAGAAAGGAGCCAACCCGTACCTTCATGAACAAAGACACAAAGATCCTTAATAAAAATATTAGCAAATAAGTCTTCAGTATATAGAAAGACAATACCCTTTCATTGTTAAGACTTTCAGCAAAGGAGGAAAAGAAGACTTCCTTATTTGGTAAAGGGTGTGTTGAAAAACCCTTCATGGAAATCATACCCGGTGGTGAAAGACTGAATGCTCCCCCTAGGACGGAGAACAAGAAGGGATGTTCATTCTCACTATTTAGATTCAATGTTTAACTGGAAATCCTGGCTATTTCAACCAGTTAAGATGAGGAATAAAAGAAATATAAATTTGAAAAGATGAAGTGTTTTGATCAAAAGTTGACATTGTATTTGGAAAGTCCTAAGACATACATATGCAAAAAATATGCACTAGAACTAATAAGTAAATTTGTCAGGATAGCATTATGGGAGGTGAGTACACAAAAGCCACAAGTATTTATATATACTAGCAACAGAAGCTGGAAATGAAATAAAAGAAAATACAAGTCCACCTTAATAACATCCAAATGCATTGTATACTTAATTCATAAACTTAACAAAAATGGTAATATACTTGTTTACACAAAGTACAACCCATTGCTGAAACTAAAGAACAACTAAATAAATGTTTATGGATGGAGACTCAAGGTAGTTAAAATGTCAGCTCTACAAATTGAACTATATATTAAATAAAACTCTAATAAAAATTTCAGCAGCCTTTTTGAGGGAAAAATTTACAAGCTAATCCTAAAAATATATGAAAATGACAACAACTTAGAATAGCCAAAGTAATTTTGAAAAAGAACTTACACTACCTGTTTTCAGGACTTAGTATGAAGCCAGGGGAAGCTCTACAGTGTGGAATTGTGAAAGCATAGATTATGTAACTCAACAGAGATTCCAGAAAACAACCAACACATATATGGTCGATTGGTTTTTGGCAAACGGTTCAAGATCATTTAATTGGGAGAAAGAGTTTATCAGTAATGCTATTGAAGCATTTACATATCCATAAAAAAAGATGAACCTTGATTTTTCACCTCATACCAAAGATAAAAATTAACATGGATCATAGATCTATATATTAAAACTGAAATTATAGGGGCGCCTGGGTGGCGCAGTCGGTTAAGCGTCCGACTTCAGCCAGGTCACGATCTCGCGGTCCAGGAGTTCGAGCCCCGCGTCAGGCTCTGGGCTGATGGCTCAGAGCCTGGAGCCTGCTTCCAATTCTGTGTCTCCCTCTCTCTCTGCCCCTCCCCCATTCATGCTCTGTCTCTCTCTGTCCCAAAAATAAATAAACATTGAAAAAAAAAATTAAAAAAAACCTGAAATTATAAAACTTATAGGGGGAAGCAAAAGAAAAATATTTTTCACTTCCTATTAGGTGATGTCTTAGAGAGAACACAAAAAGTATGAACCATAGAAGAAAAAAATTCATACACTGATTATATAGTATGTTTAATTAGGATTAATCCAAATTGAAAAATATTACTCCTTGAGAGACACAATGTTTTTAAGGTTTATTCTTTTATTTTGAAAGAGAGAGAGAGAGCGAGAGAGAGAGAGATGGAATCCCAAGTGCAGAGCCCAACACAGGGCTCCATCTTATAAACTGTGAGGTCATGACCTGAGCCAAAAATCAAGAGTTGGACGCTTAACTGACTGAGCCACCCAGGTGCTCCAAAAGATACAAAAAGAAAAGTCACATACTGGGAGGAAATATTCTCCATACAGATATTTGAAAAAGACTTCTCCCCAAAATATGAAAGGAACTCCTACAACTAAATATTAAGAGAAAAATGGACAAAAGATTTGAACAGACACCTCACAATAAGGCAGTGAGTATATAAAAAGATGTTCAGCGTCGTAACTTCTCAGGGAGTACTGATTAAAACCATAGTGAGATAGCACCACATACCCATTAGAATGGCTAAAATGGGAAAGAGTGGCAGTTTCAACTGTTGACAAAGATATCTAGCAACTAGAATCCTGGTACACTGCTGGATAAAGCATAAAATTTTACACTTCGGGAAAATGCTTGGTTTGTCCTTATAAAGTTAAATATACGCCTATCATAAGATCCAGCATTCTCACTTTTATCTATTACCTGAGTGCCAAGAACTCCTCCTATGGCCACATGAACACTTGTAGTTGAATGTTCATACAGCTTTGTTGATAATAGCTTCCAAATGGAAACTACCTAAATGCCCGTCAACAGATGAATGGATACGCAAAGTATGGCATATTCATACAATGCAGCAACAAAAGAAAATCTACTGATGTGGGGCACCTGGGTGGCTCAATCGCTGAAGCATCCAACACCCGATTTCAGCTCAGGTCATGATCTCATGAGTTCGAGTCCTGCAGGGAGCTCCGCGCTAACAGAGCAGAGCCTGCTTGGGATTCTCTCTCTGCCCCTCCCCAACTTGTGCTTTCTTTATTTCTCTCTCAAAATAAAGAAACTTAAAAAAATCTACTGATGCACATAACAATATGTATGAATCTGAAGGCGTTATGCTGAATGACACAAGCCACACACAGAAGAGTACACACTGCATGAGGCCATTTACATGCAATTTTATAAAATGTAAATTAACCTGTAGCAACAGAGAGCAAATCAGTGGTTGCCTAAAGGCTAGGTGTGGAGCACAGGATTGACTACAAAGGGAGACAAGGAAATTTTGTATCGATGGAAATGTTCTGTACTATCTTAATTTCTGTACTGGTTTCACAGTGAACACCTTTAGTTAAAAACTCCTCAAACTGCACACTTAACATGGGTGCAGTCTACTGTATGTAAATTATACATCAATTTAGTTGATTAAAATCCCTATCAAATATCTTTCAAAATGAAGGGTTTTCGGGATTCACCCCCAACCCCTCAATTAAATAGGTCAGCTGTATAATAGATATTCCTAGTATAATAGAAATACTCAAAAGTAGTGCATCTTCGAGGTATGTCTTTACCAGAAAAGCAAGCCATCCCATCTTTATGTTCTTTATGTAGGAACCTTTAAGAAGATGAATATGCAGAAATCATTATCTCCCATAATGTCATCTGTAGAATATAGGGCTGACTTAATATGCATATTAATATGTGTATCATATACATATTCATATAAATGTGGTGGAATTAAACATGAACAAGAGAACGAGTTCTGTCCACTTCTCTGTGGTCCGCTTACATCATCCTATAACTCACAGATTCTGAAGAATGCTATTTGTACTACTCAAGTGCTACTTTAAAAAGTACACAGAGAGGTGCCAGGGTGGCCCAGTTGGTCAAGCGTCGGACTCTTGATTTCAGCTCAGGTCATGATTTCATGGTGCATGAGTTCAAGCCCTGCATTGGGCTCCATGCTGACAGCATGGATCACGCTTGGGGTTCTCTCCTTCCCTCTTTCTCTGTCTCTCCCTCCCACTCTCTCAAAAATGAATAAATAAACATTTAAAAAAAGGTACACAGAAAATTTCATATTGTATGTTGCGGCTATAAAAGCAACTTTAGTAAAACGTTTCCCAGATCCCTTGAACCTTGCTTTCTTTTGGATGATTATCAATCATTAGATCAGCTCATTGTTACTCAGGTCAACTACAGTTCCTTAAGAAAGTCTTGTAGGGATCCCAGCAAAGCCAAAGTTACCTTGTAAGAAAGAACTACCTTATTTTAGATGATCTGGTCCACATTCCAGTAGATTCTGCACATACACAGGACATCAGAGAACTGTCTACTACTGTCCCTACTTGCCATCTAACCCACTGGTTGTGTCTCATCATCTCCAATGATGCCTTATGTCTCCACTCTTCTTGGTGTCTTCATCTGAGTTCTTGAACTTGATACTTATTTGGATATTCTATTTTACATTTTGGCTCTATTTCTGGATCTGTCTTTCTCAGCCTCCCTGACTCCATTCCCCACATTTCTGAGCCAATCTCCTGCACTTCTGCACTGGGACCCAATTCTGGAGCCCAGCCCAGAGCACAGCCTAAAGTCTACTGATTAGGATAATAGTGACATCCGACATTCATTAAATAAGTATTTAATGAACACCTGCTACGTGCTAAGTATATCTTGCCTAGGGATTCAGCAGTAAACAAAACAGACCAAAATGTCTGCCCCCATGAAACATCTTTTTAATGGAGACAGTTCTACAATAAGTTAATTACACAGTATATGATGCACTATAAAAGAAGTGATAACTTTGGAGAGAAAGCCATGAAGGAGGATAAAGAAAGTTAGAGTGACTTGTACTTACAAAAAGAGTGGTCAGAGAAGGTGATATTTAGGCAAAACATGAAGGAAGTGAACAAGCAATAGATATGGATATCTAGAAGGAGCATGATCTAGGCTTAGAGAAGATCAGGTGCAAAGGTCCTGGGGTAGGAGCAGACCTCAAATGCTCTGTGTGTGTACAAGTACATGAACATGCCTAGAATATTAGGGGATGTGAGAAGCAAGAGTCAGGGAGATATGTAGGGTTATGTTATCCTTGTTGGCCCAGACAACTCCATTTTATGTGGTTGTCCCACAGTGATTATTAATGTTACTGCTTTCACTCTCAAAAGTGTCCAGGCTTAAATGACAAATTAAATAGTCAACCTATTTAGTCAAACTTGCAGTACATGAACAGGGTATCAAAAATCAAAAGGTATAAAAGGGCATATAATAAATGCAAGCCTTCCTCTCATCCCTATGTCCCAGGCTTCCAGTTTCCCTTCTTGGAAACCAATGTTACAAGTTTCTAAGGCATCTTTATTGCAGTGTCTTGAACAGAGGAGTGACACCATGTGACTTACATTAAAAAATTTTTAATATATTTAAAATTTTAAATGTTTATTCATTTTTGAGAGAGAGAGAGAGAGAGAGAGAGAGAGAGAGAGAGAGAGAGAGAGAATGAGTGGGGAGGGACAGAGAGAGAGGGAGACACAGAATCCAAAGAAAGCTTCAGGCTCTGATCTGTCAGCACAGAGCTCGACATGGGGCTCGGAAAGACAAACCGTGAGATCATGACCTGAGCCAAAGTCGGACGCTTAACCAGCTGAGTCACCAGGGCGCCCCTGACTGACATTTCTAATGGACCGCTCAGGCGGTAGAAGAGATTGCCGTAGAAGCTCAGGGCCAGCTAGGAAGTTACTACAATAATCTAGGGTAGCAAAGAACTTCGTTAACTCTGCTACCTAAAGACATGGGGAAATAGAATCATATATTTTTTTTTCACTTTAGAAAGAATTAGCATGTGTATCTTTGGGTTAGAACAGCATTCTCTGAGCCCACCAATCTCAGTCTCCCCCATAGTTTCTATCAGAGCACTTGAAGTTTTCCTTCACAGCACATAACGTGACTTGTAAGGACATATTTTGTGGCCATTTGTTTACAAATGTCTTACATTTTAAGTCTCTTTTTTTCTTACATTCTTCTTTTTAGTTTATTGAATTCTAGTTGACACAGTGTTACATTCGTTTCAGGTGTAGAACAGTGATCTGACACATCTGTGCATTATGCTCTGCTCGTCATAAGTGCAGTTTCCATCTGTCCCCACACGGCACTTCTGCAATACCTTTGACTATATTCCCTGTGCGGTATCTTACATCCCTGTGATGTGTCCATTCCATACCTGGAAGTCTGTATCGCTTTTTCCCCTTCACACATTTTGCACATCCCCAACCTCACCCCATCTAGAAACCGCCATAGTTTATTCTATGTGTCAATGGGTCTCTTTCTGTTTTGTTTTGTGTTTTAGATTCCACACATAAGTGAAATCATAGGATATTTGTCTTTCTCCGTCTGACTTCACTTAGTATAATACCCTCTAGGTCCATCCATCCATTTTTCCAAAGAAGCCATACAGATGGCCGACAGACACCTGGAAAGATGTTCAACATCACTCTTCATCAGGGAAGTACAAATCAAAACCACAATGAGTTATCATCTCAAAGCTCTCAGAAAGGCTAGTATCAAAAATACAAGAAATAACAAGTGTTGGTGAGGATGTGGAGAAAAAGGAACACTCGTGCACTGTTAGTGGAAATGTAAACTGGTACAGCTACCGTGGAAAACAGTATGGAGGTTCCTCAAAAAATTAAGTATAGAGCTACCACACTATCCAGTAATTCCACAATTTGGCATTTACCCAAAGAAAATGAAAACCACTAATTTGAAAAGATACATGCACCCTTGTTTACTGCAGAATTATTTACATTAACCAAGATATGGAAGCAGACTAAGTGTCCAAAGGTAGATGAATAAAGATGATGTGGCGTTCATTGACAATGGAGTGTTACTCAGCCACAAAAAAAGAACAAGATATTGTCATTTGCAATAGTTTAAGCTTCTTGAGGATCATATATGTTTCTTTAGTCAGTATAGATCAGTGTCTTCTACAGAACAGACATTTAAGGACAAATTTTGAATGAATGAATGAGTGAATGAGGAAATTACACGTGCTCTCTTGCCACTCTTCCTACAAAAATAATCTAGGAACAACTAGCCTTCTCTCTACCTCCCGCCATTGACCTGGGTTTCTAAATGATGAATTAACCTTTAGATCAGAATAAAAGGGAAAAAACTTAAACCAGTTTCCCTCTCTCTCTATATCTCATGTATCTCTCTATCTTCATCCTTGTGAAAACAATAGAAAACCAAGGAGGCAGGAAGGAAACAGAGCATTATAAGATTTAGTGTAACTAAGCATTTACATACTTTCTGAGGAAATATATGATGGGTATATTAGAACAGTTTTGGTAATAGGCATTAGACAATATTCTAATTAATGCATAGGTTATAAACTGACTTTTTTGAATTATTTCATCACTCTGAAGTGTTAGGGATTGGTGCACATAAGAATATTTTTATGTGTTGAAAAAAAGCATTGCTATACATCTTAGTTTCGAGGAGAGAGATATTCTCTTTATTTTCTTGGGTCACATGTGGAAGCATCTCAACAGATGATAGAACAACATTCCTGATACACACTGACTGTTCTGTTGCAATGTGTCTTTCTAGTCCTGTGGGCATTTACCACATCAGCGAAGGGAGAACAGGGCACAAATTCAAGGGACTGGCCTAACCACACATCAGCTAAGCACAAATGCACAGGCCAGGACTTGTAGTCAATTAACTCATCGCCCTCTTGTAGTTTGTTTGAACCACTTGACCACAGTGGCTGCCCAAACTGACATTCCCCTTTCTCTTCCTTGAAAGTTACCCATCTTCAGCTGGGCAGAGTCAAGAAACTTGACTATTTGATGGGGCCACTTCCTCTTGGCAAAGATGAAGAGACAGAGGCCCAAGAAGATTAATTAACAAAGTCAGTGGTAATCAAGGATTAGGATGGATAGCTCCTGATGCCCAGCTCGGTATTTTTTGCTTCTTTTCTTATTATAGTGAAAAAAATACACAATTGAGACTGTATCAATAAGTAATAATAATTTTTAAAAAGCACAAGAAAGAGAAAACACCTGTGTGGAGATAGAAAAATTGCTGAAGGAAATGTGAGAAGAATACGCCAGTTCCAAGAGGTCAGAAACAATACATCATAATTTTTCTTGATCCCGGGAGCCTCACACTATGCTGAGTTTGTTATAGGCTAATTAATCAAATTACACTTTTTAGTCTACCAGTTGAACTTCTACTACATTTGTAAATCCCTGGATGACCAAGATATGGCTATTTCATTTTTCAATTTCCCACAGATCCTAACATAGTTGATACTTAATAAACATTTATAATGAATTGAGCAAATGTCATATTTTCAAAAAGCATTATTTATACTTTTATATTGCCTTTACATTTTCATTCCGGCATCATATATAATCCCATCTGTTTGTATGTCTACGTGTAAAACAACGTTCACCCTCCCCTTAAGGCATTTCCTACTTCAACATCCATGCAGTTACGAGCTGAAAACTATTCCCAAACACCACAAGAACTAAATGGCAAATGCGGAACTATTGTTAAAGAATTTTGCTCTTGAAACTGTAATGTCATAGCATTTCAGCAAGGGAAGACGAAAGGACATTCCGATATTATGCGTGCTTAGATATTGGGATCTGGGGTTATTACTGGTTCTTTTTTATTGAAAAAAAATGGATAGGGTAAAATCTAACTAAAGTAATTTCAGTGTTATTCAATATTTTATTAATGGGGGAAAGCATCATTTTAACTGCAGCAATCTATAGAATTATGGACTGATTACTAGTTCAAATGACAGAGTCCTACAGTGAAACCCATAATTTTACATTACATTCTGCAAGAGATGATAGCAGTTCTCCACATATAATGGTATCGCTAGCCCGGAATCTTGTTAACACTCATAGTCTGAGAGGTAGTGCTTATCCTCTCTCGTTCTTATTTTGAATCAGAAAGAAATTTTTTTCAGAGGTCTACTGGCCTTTATTATTCGGATATGGGATTTTGGTCAATCAGATATTTTCATGGAGGTGACACCTTGGTAAGAAGTTTAAGAGTTTAAGTAGCATGGTAAAATTATAAGGAAATTAATCTTTTTTATTAAAAAATAAATTAAGAAATGCCGGTGCCTTGGTTGAACTTGCAGTTAGCTCTTTGTAGCTATTTTAGTCACCGATTCTATGGAAAGTAGCTTCAGAGTTACTTGCTTGTTACTGGGCAACAATTTATTCCAATTATAACTGAAATGTTCCTAATAGACAGTTACTGGCGGATAAAAACAGATTTTAAAAATGAACTACTAAATCCATAGTATTTCCTCTTGATGCAAGAGGCAGAAATTATTCTAACAATTGACACTTTCTAATGTTCTGAGGTCCTTTTAGACATTTCAAGTGATTTGGGGGGCATCAGTGAGGACCCATGGGGTGGCATGGTTCAGAGCTGTTAAATGTAGAAATGACACAATTAGATTAAACAGCTACAGAGACTAGGGACCGAATGTTACCAGCGCATAGAATGCCATATTCTCTATCAGATGCAAATGACATACAATCTTCAAACTTTCATAGGAGAGTTTTCTTTAAAAAAGGTCTTAATGGACATTTGGCAACTATATTCTCGACAGTCTCCCTATTACTTTTTTTACTTATCTATTAACAACAAAAAACAAAACACAAAATACCATAGTTAACAAACAACAATGGAGAACGGCATAAAATATCCCTTGATATCTTACATGTATTTTTCAAGGTAAAAAAGAGAAAATCTCTATTCCTAAGTTTCTTGACCCAAATCCAGCCCAACTCACAGACAAGCCTAAACCTTCCCATGTATATTCCAGCTTCCGAGGAGAGTCTGGAGAAGCTCAAATGAAGTTTGCCACATGGATATATTTTCAAATGAGATATTTGGTTTGCAAGAAAGGTTTTTTTGTGTGTTCTTCCTGCTCTATAATATTAAAATGCAGTAAAAAAATACACTGACCGTAGCTGCCAACTGACATAAAATTTACATGTGTCAAAGGAAGGAGTACATTGATTGTGGATTTAACCTTGGGAACTTCATCACATAGTCAACAGTTATGTGTTTTGAAATGTGTCTTAAAGGATCAGATCAGTTCTCATGGAAATCAGGAGAGATGTTGCTGAAAATTTATACCATTTAGCTTCTGTTTCTCCCCGCAACAGAATAACAGGCAAGAACATTTTCAGCCCCAGTCCCAGGCAGAGTCTATAGAAATACTTGTTGAATTTAATTGGGTTGAATTAAAATTTGTCCTTTTCAAGAATAAAGTTGGCATCTCCAGTTCAAGGTCCCCAAATGATCTAGGCTCTCCACAGTTGACTGTCTATTGAACTCCTGACTAGTTACAGATCAAAGGAATTAAAATGACTTTACTCAGCACTCGTGTCTGTTTCATTATCTGGACTAAGGAAGTCTAGGATAATTACGGTGTTACTTAAAAAAAAAGTTTCATCGTTGTACTTCCTGTTTGGTGAGTAAACAACAGAACGGTTATGGTCTGTAACGGACCTATTAAAACCCTAACACCCCTACAAGCGAGTAAGTTGGAGAACTCAAGAATTCTCCCTGACAGGACACTGAAATGTCAACCCTAAACGATCAACAACTCATTGCCATAGTGCGACAATCTTAACCTTGTTAAAACTGGGTGACCAGTCAATTCGCAGAGAGAAGCATCATCAGGATACCTAGGAATGCTGTTATTACCCATTATAAGTATGACGCGAGGGTCACATATCAGGCAATTACACCTTTTCATTACATGCTAACCCCTCACGGCAGGGATGCCACGCTTATGACTGCATTAGACAGACAAAGCCTTCAGCTCTTTAAAAAAAAGAAAAGCCAAAAAAAAGCAGGGGGGGCAGAAAAAAAAAAGGAAAAGATAAAAAAATTAAATTCGTTTTCTTACCAGCACGTTGCAGCACAAATTCGCTCACAGGAGTGTTGCCTTTACAGGTTTCTCTTTTAATTATCCTGGAAGCAGGGAGACAAAAAAAAAAAAAAAAAAAAAAGGCAAAGAAGAAGAAGCAGGGTGGTTAAATTAGCGTGCTGGAATCTTTTCAGTTTGTCGCAGAGTAGAAAAATAAAAAAGGGGAAAAAAAAGGCTCAGTAATTTAAATTTGCTCTCAGTTCAGGCTGCATCGTTGGGTCCCGCCCCTTCTTCCCGCTGGGTTCCACTACCTGCAAGGCTGGAATTGACAGCTACTGTGCAAACAAAAAAAGGAAACAAGCATGCTGGGACCATTCTGACTGCTGTTTGGGTCTCACTTGTCCTGACAACTAAAAATCATCAGTGGAAAGGTATTCTACATTTTCTACTTGAAGGATTTTTGCATGCAATTCCCTTCCATGTTAACGATACACATACAGCTCATGATGATGGGGTTTGATTACTGTTTGGGTTTTCTTTTTTCCTTTCATTGTTTTGTTTTTCTAAATATGTATAATAATCATAGTTACTGTTATTATTTACATTTTTACTGTTTTCAGCTGTTCAGTGTCATTCTTTGCATTTCTTACTGTCCTGTCCTCCTCTCCAAGACATGTTCTCTCCTGTGTTTTCCTTTCAGTCATAAACACTGAAATTTCTAGGGATGGTAGAAATGCCAAGATTAACAGAGTTGCCACTTCTCATTTGAATGCTTTTTTTTTTTTCTATTTTTGAGCATTTAGTATTGAGAACAGTTCAAGGGACGGAAGGGCCTAGGAAGGAGATTCCATAATCACCAGAAACTTTTAAAAAGGATGAGATAATAAGGCAAAAAGCTCATTTTCATATTTATGAATGAGGCAAATAGCTACAAACCATATACGGAGATGGGGTATACATTGCATATTTAACCTTAAGGCGTAGAAAACCACTTTAATTTTAGCCAACGAAATAAAATGGCTACTTCATGTGCAGCATATTCTGTCAGTGTGTAGCAGGAGGAATCATGGGAGATAATAAAGCCCGTCCTGTCAGAACGTAAATATCTTATGGAGGATTTTCAATAAGTTTTATTGTTGTTGTGGTTGCTGTTTGCTAAACTTTCATTTCAGATGAGGCTGCTGTAGGCTACTTTGGTATGGAAGCTATGACATGCCTGTACATGTACGGATTATCTACACGTTAGCCTCTTCATCTGAAGCACTGCTTCTAGAACGGTATACATAGCACTGGGTCTCCTATGAAAGCACGGACTTTCTTAGATAATCCTCCTGCTCCAACCGAGTACTGTGCTGAGCGGTGTGTCACATCACATAGTCGGGGTGTGGCGGTTAAGGTGTAAAGGATAAAATGCACATGGTTCTTTGCTAGTGGCTGCTAACATGAAGGAAAGTTATTCGTACAGATGTGACAGCATTTAATTTACTTTTACTTGTTAGTTTTTGTATTTTTAAAAACCTTTTCCCCTTATCCCTACCTCAAGCCATTTAAATGCATTTCACTGTTCCTGCACAATATGGAGAAGCCCTGAAAGCCAACAGTGAGCCTGACCTAAGGGACTTGACTTTTTAAAGTCAGATTTTCAAAAGAGAAATGATTTGCAATGTAACTGAAATAAACATGATTTAGCTTTCTCAATTGGTAAAAACTTAGCTGAATATCAGATATCCATATTGTCATTTGAAATTTCACCCTAAAGTCAAACCAACCAAAAATGGGAAGACTGAGGAAGCAACGAGCAAAACTATATATTTGCCTTGTATTATAAACTTTATCAGGATTACTTTTCTGGTAGCAATGAATGCCTTTACTCGACTCCCATGAGCAGCTATAGCATAGAAAAATAAGGCAGCTCAAGTGCTCAAGAAGCCATGTTAACTTCCCAGGTAGTTAGGCAATCAGCCTTAATGAAACAGTGGTAAATTACACCAATGTGCTAATTATGGTACTTTGTCACAGCATAAAATGCAATAAAACCAACCCATGCCTTGGCTTGGAAAGTGTTATGCATAGATTTTTTTCAAAAGATTTAACAGAAGAGAGATTTTATTTTCCTAAAGCATTCTGTAGTTCCAAGTGGAGTTTTCTCAATCCTTTTCTGTAAAAGAAGGCTTCTAGGAAGATATGTAGAGCTGAAAATATATAGAAGAAAAAATATATGTAGAAGAAAAAAATATGTAGAAAAATATGTAGAGCTAGAAAAAAGCAATGATAATGGCTTTTTAAAACTGGTGTCTTACCTTATAATTATACAGTTTTATGATGACATGCCAATATTAAATACTTTGGTATCATTGTGAAAACATAACACACACAGAACATATTAGGATATATACAAATATACACAGAGCTGCACATGTTGGTTTATATTCTGAACATCTCTGTTTTAAATGAAGAAGAATATTTTTACATTGTCAATGCTGACTGAGTGCAGTTAGCAGAATAGCAGTCTCAAGCAAATAAAAAATCCCGACACTGAACCTTAGAGAAGGAACAGGCTTTAAGAAATGTATGAATGAGCCCTGTGATTTCACTAGACATTGAACCTGTGACTGCAGAAGTTACTACTTGGTGTTGGGGGGCCGAGTATCATCTTACTGCATATCTCATAACTAACCTGAGAAAAAAGTCACTTCAAAAATACCCTACTGAATTGTTAGGAGTTCTGGGTAGGGATATACATTTATATGGCTTTCAAATCATGGAAAAGTGCCTTAAAGAAACACATTGAACAAGTGTATTGGAAATGTTTTTTAGAGAAATTCTTTCAATAGCTTTAATGTCATACACGACTTAAATGTTCATTCTCAGAGAAACTTAATGTCAGGATGGGAAATGCTAGTTCATTTTTTTAAAGTGTATCACACGAATACATTTTTATCTTCTCAGTTATAGTTGACAATTTTTTCAAACTTACTGCATATTTTAAAATTATTTATTACTTTTTGATAAATGTCTCCCTCATTCTGGATCAACTCTCTTTAGTGTGATTTTACTGTTTTGTCTTTGGGGCAGTGAAGCACTTCCTAGTGAATGATAAAATGTGATCCTGATATCTTACTGACTACACTACCCAATGAATAATGGTTTTTTATTTCAGTAGGGTTCTGAGAAACTGCTTATATTTATTATATTACTTAATTAATATGATTAATCCCTTTAAATGTGAATAACTAAAAAAATACCTCACCGCTGTCATAAAAATTTATCTGCTACTCTTGGATTGTCTTTTTTTTTTAAGTTTATTTATTTACTTTGAGAGAGACAGAGACAATGCCAGTGGGGGAGGCGCAGAGAGAGTGGGATAGAAAGAGTCCCAAGCAGGTTCCACACGGGATTTGAACTCATAAAACCATGAGATCATGACCTGAGCCAAAACCAAGAGTCAGATGCTTAACCAACGGAGCCACCTAGGTGCCCCACTCTTGGGTTGTCTTTTGAAGCATGTTTCCATTATTAAATCAATTTCATTAAATTTATGAAAAGCAAGTTTGAGTTTTTGAACACACACTTTACACACACAGACACAGAATTTTGGTTTTAAGGTTTTCACTATCATTTCTTTAGGACCAAGTAAATACCCAGTTCAGTCTGGGTGTTCAGATTATGAAAGTATTAACTCAGAAACTGACACTTGGCCTAGGACAGAACAAAGACTGTAGGGTACCTCAGACTTCCCTACCCTGCTAACTAACATAGTCTCACACAGACAAGCAAACATCTGACAAATGGAAGTCTGCTTTTAGATTGAATTCAATGTTGAAGTGTAAGGGAGCCCCTCTGGGTATGAGCTCAAATGGCTAAACATAATGTCTCTTCATTAGTGGTGCCGGGAACACATGATACCTGAAGAATAACGGTGGTTTAAAATGGGAAACAACGTTAAATTCTATTTACACATTGCTCTTCTGATAGGCATAGCATGCACACAAGATGTAAGAAGAGGACCCGGTAAACCACAGAAAATACAGAAAAGAACACCCAACTTAGACATGTAAAAAAAAAGAGCACTTTATTTGTTTTTAAAATTTTTTGATATTTATTTTTGAGAGAGAGAGAGAGAGAGAGAGAGAGAGAGACAGAGACAGAGAGCGAGTTGGGGGGGGGGGGGGCAGAAATGGAGGGAGACAGAATCCGAAGCAGACTCCAGGTTCCGAGCTGCCAGCACAGAGCCTGACGTGCAGCTGAGACTCATGAACCGTGAGATCATGACCTGAGCTGAAGTTGGATGCTTTGACTGGGCCACCCAGGCACCCTCCAAATAGAGCATTTTATAGAAATGCTCATTTCTTGATTAAACTGGCTGTTGGAATTTTGTGGAACAGATTGGAAAGGAGAAAAAGCTTCCTTAAAAATCAGTTGGTGAGAGATTACGGTGTGAGAAAGTTTAAGCAAAGACGAAAGTCCAGGGAAATTCAGGTCCCTGTACTGACCAAGGTGACATAGGGCTTATAGAATACGATCAGTAGAATACACTGGAAGGAGGGGTGACTTCTCCCTTGGATACAGAGGTGGACAGCAGCACAATTCTCCCTGTGGGGGCTGCAGGGAGGTGCAAGTTTTGCACAGTGAGGGATGGTGTGGCTACTTTGGAACATGCCCATTTGAGAATTCAGCTGGACGAAGTCCAGAAGATAGCCGGTGTCTGACTCTAGCTGCCAAGACAGGGATCAGTGCAGAGGTGATAATGATGAGAGTTATGAGCATAGGGCAGAGAGCACATAATGATGAGCTCTTCAAGAGAATGCCAAGAAATGAGAGAAGAATTTCAGGGATGGTAAAGGTGGAGCTCAAGTGACAGATGAAGAAGTGACATCAGAGGTGAGAAGAAATGTGGGGCAGGATGGGGTCAAAAGATTCCAGAGCATCAGATTCTTCAAAGATTGCAAATATATATAATCTGGACTGGAATAGACTAGAAAATGCTGAGGAAACAGCAAGCTGAAGGCTCTTGGCAAAGCGATCTCGTTGTACTGGTGGTGGGGTCAGCTGCCGGACAGCATTGGTAAGAAAAGGAAATGCCAAAGGCAAAACTTCATGGAGTTAACTACAACACAACTTAATCTAATTAGAATTTATTAACCATTTTACAGCAGTTCTATTTGGCAAAGTAGTCCAGTTTAGGTTGAGATAGTAAGGGATACAATGAAACAAGACTTCCAGGTTCTTATTCTCGATCTAGTTAGAATATATGAAAATCTATTTGGAGTATACTTGGGCTTTTTTCATAAATACAGTAAAGTACTGTAAATGTATTTTCTCTTCCTTATGATTTTCTTAATAGCATTTTATTTTCCTCTAGCGTACCTTATTGTAAGAATACAGTATATAATACATGTAACATAGAAATATGTTAATTGACTACTTTTGTTATCAGTAAGGCTTCCTGTTGACAATAGGTTATGAGTAGTTAAGTTTCTGTGGAGTCAAAAGTTCTACACAGATTTTCGACTGTGCAGGGGTCGGTGTCCCTAACCCTTAGGTTGTTCAAGGGTCAACTGTATATACAATTACATTTAAAGGTTTATTTTAGGGACACCTGGGTGGCTCAGTCGTTAAGCGTCCTTCGATGTCTCCTCAGGTCATGATCTCACAGTCCGTGGGTTCGAGCCACCCCCCCTCACCCCCCACACCCCCCACCCCCCCCACCGGGGCTCTGTGCTGACAGCTCAGAGCCTGGAGCCTGCTTCGGATTCTGTGTCTTCCTCTCTCTCTCTGCACCTCCCCTGCTCATGCTCTGTCTCTGTCTCTCAAAAATAAATAAATGTTAATTTTTAAAGGTTTATTTTAGAAATCTTTCTCATGTGGAGAAAATTGTGATATGACTGAAATGACAGCACACGTAAATGTGTATATGACAATCCCTTCTTACCAATATATAGCATTTAATTTGGCAGACACTGTATTTGTACCCAATTTTAAAGATGATTTATGGCACACCTAATAGACCAAGGGAGTATTTGTTGGATAGCCATGTCTATACATACGAAGGGCACTAAAATGCATCTTGTATTTAAACAAACAGCCCAGGAATCACACAAGCACACATGTAAAGTATCTCTTCAATTGTTACATTATATAACTGTTCATTCTGATATGAACTGGAATTATCCCATCCTTGTTTCAGATTCTTCACTGTAGTCACTACTCATGACTTTTCCCAAATTAAAATCTTTATCAATTGATCTCTAAGGAAGTTTAACCGTCCCATCTTACGGATGTTCTGCAAAATGCTCTGCAACATATTTCTATTATCTGATACTGTTAGGAAGGCAGATTTAAATGACTTGCTATTTTGGCACATTAGCAAAGGAATATAGAATTTCATTACAAAACTCATAATTTCTTCCCAAGCCAGTGGTGAGTAAGTCTTTGTAAAGCAGAGTTATTTTCCCCAAACCATGATTATCTGCATCTATTAGAATTGACATAATTCTTCTTTTTTAGAAATAGGAAGAGAAACAAAGGGGGTGATACAGTGGGGAAGATCAGATGTGAATACGGAAAATCTTCTTTATCTTTTTCTGAAATAATTTCCCATTGTCATTAATTTAAAGCTGTTTCAAACTTGAGGATTGTAGGTACAGTTTTCCTGGATTCTGAGTTAACTTCTGGATAACATTTGCTACATTGTGCATAACATGTTACAATTTTATTATTTATTTATTTAGACAGCAGTTGAACAATTCATAGTTACATTTTTTTTATGCTCTGTCTTGTGCCCTCTCCTTTTTCTGCAACATGATATAAATCTTGTAGTATTTCCATTACTTGCCAAATGCAGTCCAATATTTATCATTGTGTAAAAAAATCAAAACACAACAAAATAAACAAGCAACGATAAAACTAACTACCCCTAAGCTTGCTATTGTGAAAAGAAAAGGTCTTGCTTTATAATTTTGATGAAAAGGTAAGCCAGTACATTTTCATAGAAATATATTTGTATATTTTATTTTCCAAATGGTTTAGTCAAATGCAGACATGATATACTTAAATGATCCTATGTCAAGACTGCACTGAGTAAAAGTGTCTTAAAGATCTATGTGCACCTTTATATGAAGTTTGTGTCTCATCATAGGAAATCACTGAAGTATTTTAAACAGGAGTAAGACATAATTATATATGTATTGTTGAAAAACAAATCTGTTAGCAGCATTTACAATAGGTTGAAGTGGTGAGAATTCCTTCAATGATATAT